>NC_132853.1:675833-1351666 GCF_048164855.1 Canis lupus baileyi
AGGCAAACAAAGTGACTTGCTCAAGGACACATGTCTAATAAGCACAGAGCTGGGAAATATTCACTCCATATGTATGCATGTGTTTGCTGTCTGCCAGTTTTAGATGTGGAGATAAAAACATGAAAAATGTCATGATCCTCGCTGTTAGGGAGCCTACAGTCCAGTCAGTGTATTTCCAATAAACAAAGAAATGAGACAATAACTTCAGACAGTGGCTTTGCCTGAATCTCCCCCCTCCCCACAGCGACCCTACGAAATAGATATCCCCATTTCACAGGTGGGAAAAGTGAGGCTCAGAGTGACTGTTTAGCCTGCTCAAAGTCATCTGGTTGGCACTGAGCAGATCAGGTATCAAAATCCAGGTCTGACTCCAAAGCTCATGTGCTTTCTACTGTGCAGTCCTGCTCCTGAGCTCCTACAAAGGACACAACCAGTTGGGGCAGTCCTCGAAGCCTTTCTGGAGGAGAAAATATTTGAGACAGGCCCTGCAGGTTGGGTAGGATTTACGTGAGTAGAGATGCAAGATGAAGAATGTTTCCACGCGGAGGGAACAGCATGACTTACAAGGGGAAGAGCAGGCAGTTCAGTTTGGCTGGAGTGTTGGATGTGTCTAAAGGAGAATGGGAGCCAGAGCTGGAAGGGTGGATCTGTGCTCTGGCATAGAGAGATTTGAGTACTGTGTGCGATTCTGTGGGTGGGAGGAGCCACTGATAGATAGGTCCTTGGTGAGGCTGGGCGTTAGGAAATCTAACTTATTTCATTTCTGTAGCCCTCTTCATAGCGCATAGATCACTCAGTAAATGTTGGCTGAATGAATGAATGAATGAATGAATGAATAAAATTTGAGATATGGTAATCACATCCTCACTATGGATTGGAGTCTTTATCTCTTTGTTCTTTTTAACTTACTTTTAATTTATAATGAAGGCTTTTTGTCTTGAGTGAGTAAAAGAAAAATGGGAGGGGAGGAAAGAGAGAGGAAGAAAAGGAAAGAAGGAGAGAGGGAAGCAGAATAGAGATGGCAAGATCAAGTCAGAGACCATAGTTGTCCTAGTAAGAGGCAGCAGGACCCTGGATTGAACCAGAGGCAGTGGGGCTGCAGGAAAGAGAAAGATGTAGAAGTTTGGAAATTTTTTCATTGCCAGTACTTGGCAACTGATTGGCTCCCAATCTCGCTCAGAGACTGCCTCCAGTCTCAGGTTTGGTGCCTAACTCTAGGCTTTGAAGCTGGATGATTCTGGTACCATTTGTTGAAATTGAGAACTCTGAGGAGGGGCTGCTTTGGCGGAAGAGAGGATGAGTTTCATTTGGGGTGAGCTGGGGATGTCTGTAGAAGGTCCTAACACTGTTAGCCAGTTTACAGGTAAAAGGGAGTGGATGCAGTTGAATCTCAGAGAAGGGTTTCGATGGAGACAGAAATGGTAGATGTGATTTCAAATAAACACATAAAGGAGAAAAGGCCTTCTGCCTCCTCTTCTGTCTCGCAGTAAAATAAACGCAACATGGTGTGTGAATTCTCACTCTCTGTGGGGATTCTGCTATTGTTTTATAGCTATTATTTCAATCAATTATCTCAACTTTAGGGGAGAGTATTGTCATTATCCCCATTTTACAGATGAGAAACTCAGGCTCAGAGAGGCAAAGGAGCTGGCCCAAGGTCACACAGGCACAGAGGCAGAGCCAGGCCTGGCTCAGGCTTCCTGACCCCACGTATCCTTGGCTCAGAAATTGTGCCTCAATCTCAGCACTCTTCTACTTGGAGCCTGTGTGCAACAGTGGCATTTTCTGTCATCCCTCCAGTCGCTTCACTGGCCCCTTCTGTTCCCTTCATTCCTTACACAGTAGCTGTTTACAGGGCACCGGTTCATACAGAATCATGATTCTAAGAACTGAAGATACGAAGGTCTTCCTTTCCAGAAGCTTTGGTTCAATAGGGAATATGAGGTATACAATTATAACACAAGGCAGAACGTGCGGAGCGTCCAACAGAAGTACAAACCAAAGCCAAAAGAAGTTCAAGTTAGAAGACATCTAGCTAGCAGGGGAGCCTAGAGAAAGAATGTGAGGATAAAGAAATGAAGGATAGTATTCCCTTTGACACTCGCTACGTGTCAGGCCCTTTACTAGGACAATCGTTATACATGATCTGGTTTGATCTTGGGCTTTCATCTCAGCCATTTCACACACGAAGTAAGCAGTTGGCTGGTCAAGCTGGGCGTCCCTGGCCTGTGCTCCTCTTGGGTCTGCTTCCTCCTGCATGGCAATGAACACATATTCTGTAATTGCTTAGTTGTGTCCCTCACTAGCCTGTGAGCTCCCTCAAGGGCAGGGACTGCATAGGCCTTGATCACCATTGTCACCCTGGTTGCATCCAGCAAACCAGACTCAGCACTTACGGTAGGTGTTAATATGTAGTAGATGCTCTGTAAAGATTTGTTGGGGTGGGGAAAGGAAGGAAAGAGGGAAAACAAAAAGGTTTAGGAAGGCCTCCAAGATGATACATCTAGGAAACAGTCAAGTAAGATTTAAACCCATGTCCCCTGTCTGAATTTCATCCTTGTCCAAATTCTCTGTAAGTGGTATAAAGGGGTGGGCTGGTCATGGAGGACAGGCCAGACACAGAACCAACTGCCAGGAAACCTGGCCCTGGTCTCTGCTCCACAGTGCTTACATCCCTTCCTTCTCTGGGCCTACCAAGGGGTGTGCTATGGGATGTGTGAACCCCAGGACAACCTCTAGGTGAGGGAGAAGACAGACAGACACAACTCTGTGGCCCACCCCCCACCTTCAACAACAAAGACCCTCTCATTTTTGAGTTTTTGAGGAAAACAAAACAAAAATTTTGTTTTGAACAGAATATTACTGGGACACTAACATCTGAGGACTCTGAGGATGAGGTTCCCACTTGCTCTCCCGCACCTGCCAGCGCTGATCCTCCAGCCACCATGCAAGACCCAATGATTTCCCTTTGTCCTTGCAGGATGGAGGGTGAAGCTGAATATATCCTTCCTACCAAAACGAAATATGTCGGGGAGATGAAGGATGGCATGTTTCATGGCCAAGGAACCCTGTACTTCCCCAGCGGGAGCCGCTATGATGCCATTTGGGAAAAGGGACTGGTTGTGAAGGTGATCAGCCTGAGGAGGGGTGGTTGCAGACGATAAAACCTTGGACAGGAAGAGCCCCTACTGTGGGGGACCCTGACCTCTCCATCTGGGGCCCAGCTCTTTCCATTCCCTCTGCTCCCCTCCAACTCATCTCCCAGACCTCTGGAATCCACTCCTCTGGACCCAGAAGGCCCCTGGAGAGGCCATGATGAGTCTGAATCCTATTGTGCCACTAACTGACTGTGACCTTGGGCCCATGGCTTTCCCTATGAACTGGGGACAATAGTTGTACTTCTTATTGCTGCTATACCAAATTACTACAAATGCTATGCCTTACAACAATAGAAATTTATTACCTTGTAGTTCCGGAAGCCAGAAGTCTAAAATAAGGAATGCAGCAGTGCTGCATTCCTTCTAGAAGGTGTAGGGGAGATCCATTTCCTTACCGTTTCCATCTTCCAGAAGCTTCCTGCATTCCTTGGCTGGTGGCCATGCATCACTCTGCTTCCATCATCACATTGCCTTCCTCTGCTTTCGTCATCCTCTTGTCTTCTATCACTCTGACCCCCTTGCTTCCCTCTTATAGGGACCCTTGTGATTATATTGGCCTGACCCATATAATCCAAGAAGATCTTCCTGTTTCAAGATCCTTCACTTAATCACATCTGCAAAGTACCTTTTGCCATATAAGGCTAACATTTTTATAGGACCCAGTAGGTAGATGTGGATATCTTTGGGGCACTATTAATCAGCCCACCACAATAGCACCAGCCACCTCCTAGGGTGGTTGTGAGTGTAAATGGGGTGATATCCTTAAGCGCTTTGCTCAGTACTTGGCATACAGCAGGCACTCAGTGCTAGGTCTCAGTACTACTGCTACTATCATGACAAATCATCTAACCCATCTAATCCCACCTGGGATTTGTGGGCCATGCATACAATGGGGGGGGGGAGCGCAGTAGAACCTCTCACTTTATATGCAAGAGTTTCTGTGTATTTGGGACTACGGTTCTCTCTGGGGAAAGATCTGCGTCTTTCATCGGTTTCACTAGTACCCACCTTTAAAAGGTTAAGGAATATTCCTTGTTTGACAGCTTGGAGAATCCAGGCCCCCGGAAGGGGATGTGACTTACCCAAGGTCACACGGTGAATTAACAGTATCAGAATTTCCACCTACACTTCCTGATGCCCACACCAATGCGATCTCTACATCCCGGGGATTCCTTCAGCTCCGGGGCAGCAGAAGCAGAATGTACATATTTGGGCAAAGGGCTGTGACAGTGGCTATGACCTTTTTAACCATGACTGAATGTTTACTATGTGCTAGGCACTGTGCTGAACACTTTGCCTGTACTGCCTCACTGAATCAACCTTGTTAAATATATACCATGACTATGCAGTTTTACAAAAGGAGGAAACCAAGGGCTAGGTCATCTGCCCAGCATCACACAGACAGTTGCCATATTTTGAGTGCCAGCCACAGAGCTCAGCACTATAGCCACTTCTCCTAATCATCAGCACCCTGATAACCAGGATAGCTAGCACTTCTCTTCTGTGGCCATGAGAAGAGGAAAAAGCCACCTCCTGCCATGACATCCGTCCTTCTCAAACCTGCATGTACGTTCCTTGTCTTCCAGGGCACATACACATTCTCAGATGGGCTACAGTATGATGCGGAGCACTGGCATTACTGTGACAGCTATGATAGGAGGTTTTACACCGAGATCTGCTACGGCTTGAAGCCTGCAGGTACCCGGGCACCCTCCCTTTCCTTCACAACCAGACCGAGAGGGAAACAAAGGGGCCTTGGCCTATTGCAGTGACCCTCAGAGCCCCTCCATACCACCCGGGGACCACAGCCAGGGCATTCACCGCTAGGTGTCTCAATTTCTCTCCTGCCAAATGGGACAATAGTGTCGTCGACTTCACAAGTCTGTTATAAGTAAGATAATGCTGGAAAGTGTTTCCAGCGGTGGGTGCACAGCCCATCCCAGCTGTTTGTTACTCCTAATACCAGCTGTAGCATGGAAATCAAGCAGCACCGAAGGAGCGTGTGCCCTGGGTTCCAGGCTCTGGCTGAGGTTCTGTGTTGATCCTGTGCCATGCCTGCCTTTCTGGTCTCATGTTGTATAGGAGGAAGCCGAGGCCTGGGAGTCCAGACCTGCTTCCTGGGAGGGGAGCTCCCGGGGTTGGGGGGTAGCCCAGGTCTTCCTCAGTGTGTCCCCTGTAGCATCAGAAATCATGTTCCATCACGGATGGTGACGTGGGCCAAGACTCTGGATTTGGAGAGCAGCCACCGAAGGGGTTCATCTGTGTCTCCGGGGCTCGTGCATGGTCAGCTGCACCTCAAGAGCAGAGCTGTTGGCGCAGCTGAGTCAATACATCCAAAATGACAAACAGGAAAATGACTTTGCATGCTGTAAGAATAAACCCTAAGTCATGACATGATGTTGTATAGCTGACAGAGGCTGGAGCTGGAAGGTCTGGGTTTGAGTTCTAAGTTCCCTTTCAATAGCTGGATGAGCCTGGGCACGCCAGCCTCCCTGAGGGCAGAAACCTCTAGAAAGCACCCAGGTTGGAGTCAGGCAGACCTGAGCTCAAACTGTGGCTGTGTCACCTTGAATCAGATAGTTGACCAGGTGAGCCTTTCCCCACTTTGCCTCCTTTGTCAGCTCCTCCCCCTGGCACTGTTATTGATTTGGGGGTTTTCCTGAGCTCTCTGGCCTTAAGCCTTCTTTGGTAGCATTCTGTGTCCTCTCCCTAAACAAGCCAGTTCACCTCTAAGCCTTCATTTATATCATCAGCTTCCAAACGGAGCTCAAAATTCCCAAGCCCCAGATCCCTGCAGCCAGCTTCCCTAACACCTGTATGTGGCATCCCTTCCCTTGCCTGCATGGAACTCATCCCCTTCCCTACCAACCCCTTCTCCCATGAGGGATTCAGAGACTGTCACCCATCCGCCTGGATGGGCCACGTCCTGCTTTCTTCCTTCCCTGTGTACAAGCAACCACCTGGTCCTGTGGATTCTACCTCTTACATATATTCACTCATGCGTTCATTAAATTGTTTCCTGAGCACCCCCATGTTCCATGCTATGGGGTCGGGGCTCTGTCTCACTCACTGGTGTGTCCTCAGCACCTGGCACATTGCTTGGCACATAGCAGGCGCTCAGTAAAGAGTTACCCAGGGAGGATAGTACAGATATCACAGCAGGGGGAGATGGGGTGTGGGAGCTGAGGCAATGACACTTAATTTCCTGAGCACCTACTGTGCGTCAGGCAGGGGCCCCTGCCTTCACGGAGCTGCCAGTCTAGGTGCCACTCGAGAATCTTGTACATGGCTCCTCCGGGGTTAGTTATGACCGGGCCTGGAATTTGTCGTGGGCCCACTGAAGCCTGTAGGTGAAGACAGAGCCCCTGGCCTCAGGCCCTCAGCTGTCACATGGTAGCTGGTTTTGTCAAGGGCTCATGAACAGTGCCGTGACCTTCCCCACACCCGCCCTTCTCCTCCAGTGACTCCCGAAACGGCAACTTTAAGTAATCCATGGCCTTCCCGAGTCACAGGGCACCTGGCAGAGCCCTGCAACAGCCACTTCTCCGCCTCGGGGGCAGGGAGAAGCTTAAGGCTGCCCTTTCCCCCTCCTCTCTGAGTATCTGTCAGATGGCACGAGCATGAGGCTCCGGGGAGAGGATGGCTGGAAAGTGCTTGGCATAGAGGAAGAGCTCAGGAACTGTTGGGCACTAGTGTACACAGGGTTATTGTTAACCAGCATCTGAGCCCTGTGTGCAGGGCTGAACCCTGCACCATGAGCAGGATGCTATGCTCTGTGGGCATCTAGCCCTCCGTCCAGAGGACAGGGATTTACAGGAAACACAAGTTGGAGAGAACCCGAGAAGTTATTTGTGCCAACCTTGTACCCATTACTCAGGTCTCAGCGTTCCAAGATATACAATACACAGGGCAGCATGACCTACAGTGTGGCCTATGGGGCAGATGGTTCCAGGGTCAGCAGCCTGACATAGAGCTTTTGTGGCTGGGTGCCTCGCTGCTTCCTAGCTGGAGAACCTGGGGCAAGTTACTTGACCTCTCTGAGCCTCAGTTTTCTCATCTGTAAATGGGGCCACAGTACTGCTGTGAGAATTAAGTCAAGCATGTAATGAATTTCTGGGCACAGGATAAGCACTCACTCAATGGCAGCCATGGCGGTAATTTTGCTGAGTCAAAGTTGATCCCTGCCCACCTGACCCATTTCTTCCTGCTCTTCTCCTGATACACACCTGGTCCCGCCCCGGCCAGGCTTCCTGAGTGAGGCCTGAGGGCTCATGCCTCTGGCCTTTGCCCGCCCCTTGCCTGCCTTCCCTCCTCCAGACACATCTGTCCACATGGCAGACTGTGACGCCTCCTTGGGGTCTCTCTGCCTCCACAATCTATGTCCTTGTCATGGTGTCACGAGAAATGGAGGATGGGTATGAGGGAAGAAGGTGGGGGTCTAGTCCCCAAGACCCTGCTCACAGAGCCCCATTCAGGAAGCTGCTCCGAGGCACCGCTCCTGTTGGTTTTGCTCCATAGTCCAACGGTGGAAACCAGATGTTCCCATGGGTGACCAGACAAAAGAGGACTTTCGGGAGCCTGGGATTAGATTTGGCCTTGGTAACGAGTTAATTATCCACTGTATCCTTTCAAGGGATCTCTCAACTCACCAACATGGACCCACCTCGAAAGATCCCTCAGGGCTGTTACGACTGTGGAGATGGCTTCTATAACCCGACCACGAGGGTTGTCAAGGACTATAGGAATCGCTTTCTGAGAAACACAGGTATGTCCATTCTGACACCCCGTGACACACGTTTACTCTTCTCCCGTCCACACTTAGGTGTGTGCATATGTGTGCACACACGTATGCATTTGGTGGGAAAGAAACTTCTGCCGACCAAAGACAGAAATTCCGATCTGAAGGTTTCACAGTCAGGGGTTCTCATGGCTGACGAGTCTATACACAGTCGTGGAGCGAAACAAAGGACGTTAGTGGTTGGCTGTGAGTGCGGCACTAAACAGATGAAAGTACAGATTTCTGCATGCTATCCTTTGGCCAGTATTTAATGAACACTGGCTATATGCTGGACACTGCTCAATGTGGGCAGCAAAGCTGGGCAGAGCTAGACACAAACCACCTTCCACATGGAGTTGATGTTTTTACAGGTAGCAGCCAAGTACTAGAAAGGGTTGATTTCATTGTGGGAAAAGCGCAATGAAAGGGGACAAACATGGCCCTACATGAAGGTAGGGGAAGAAGTAAAGATGGGGAGTCCCAGGGAGGTGAGAATGATGCTGTGGGAGCACAAAGAATGGGTACGTCATCCAGAATTGGAAATGCAGAGGCTTTCAAGAAGGAAATGGCAGCTAAAGTAAGACCCAAAGAAAAACTGGGAGTTGACCACAGGGCACGGGTAGAGGTTTTCCAGAGAGGAAACAGCACAGGTAAAGGTCAAGAAAGAGAGTGATAGCATGTGGTACAGCCAGGGGCGTACCTGGGAGGATCCAGAACTTCTGTCGGTAAGTGAATGTAAACTGACCAGACTGAAACTTATAGTAACCAAATGCACGGGAGGCCAATGTACAAATAAGAGTGAGAACATTTTCCTGTAGCATGGTGATTCCTAAACTTTCTCTTTCCTAGAGTCACAGTCCCACAAAGAATAAGGGAACTGCAGACCCTCTTCCTAGAAAACTGCCCACAGGTGCGCGTGCACACACACACACACACACGCACGCGCATGTGCATGCACATTTTACATAGTCTTAAGGGGGTTCTTCTAAAGACCCTGGTCAAGAAACTCTGCTCTAAAATGAGAGGAAAAAAAAAAAACTGCCAGAAAGGCCAGGAGGCCCAGACTGGCCGACGAGAGCCTCCTCTCCCTATAGGGACATTTCCTTGGTGAGTTGGTGGTGATCAGAAGGTTGCCTCGTGGGATGAGCACTGGGTGTTATGCTATATGTTGGCAAATTGAACTCCAATAAAAATAATAATAATAGTAATAAATAAAATGTAGCACATGCACAAAAAGAAGGTTGCCTCGTGGCACTGGCATGAGAGTAAATGGAGTTGTCAGCTGCTCCTGTGGCTCAATGCTGCGGCTGGGAGCGCAGATAGCCCTGCCCCACTGGTGCTCCTGGAGGAACACGGCAGATGCTCACACGCCAAGTCCCCGGCAGTTGTCTTGAAAGCCTTCCGCTTTTCCGTTAACAGACTGGACTGTGTAGAGCACTAATTCTTCTGGGTGTCAATAGGCTCCCTATGAAGTTTCTGGATCAAGGAAACTGAAGCGATGCACAGTTATAAATAATGCTAACCCATTCCAGCTACTGCAGGGCTTCCCAGGGCCATTAACATGCTCATACACTTGGTACTTTCCTTCCCAGCTACAATTAAGTCCTCCTTTGTGTCAAGAATCGCTGTCTGTCTCTCCGCCCAGACTGGAAGATCCACGTGAGCAGGAGTTCTGTCTGTCTCTGTGTCAGGCAGAGTCCAGTCAGGAAAACAGAGAGAATGTAGTATCAGGGGATACTGGAGAACGGAAGAAGCAAGGGGAGGACATCGAGGACACAGAGGGAGTAACAGCCGGGAGCAGCTAGCCACCCTCTCCTGGAGGGGAAACCAGAGACTGGGATACGAAAGCCTACAGGGTCGAGAGAGGGACCCCCCCCCCCCCGCCCCGAAGGGGCAGCCCAGACCTCTGAGCGGGGCCCAGTGCCCAGCGGGTTCTCTGGAGAGGGGGCCTGTAGAAGCCGGGTGTGTGGGGGGAACAGGAATTGGAAGTGAGTCAGCCTTGCTGGCATAACACTCACACGAGCAACAAGCCACACAGAAAGGAGTGGGTCCCTTCTGTCTCCGCGTGTGTGCCTTGCAGCATCTAACTGGGGTCCCAGTCCCGACTGCAATGTGAGAACAGCAAGGTAGGTTTGGAGCCAAGAGTAGCTGGGCCCCTGGCACAAAACCCCCACTGTCTTGTTGTGGGTCAGCATCCACACACGCTCCCCTGTCCTATAAAGATATCACGTGTGTGCCTTTCTGTGTAATAGGCTGCAAGTATCCTTCATGGGACTACAAAGATGCTCTCCCCTTTCCTCTAAGGGGCGAGTTCCTCCCCCTCTCCCCTACTGGGGGTTGCCTGGGAGATGAAGGGCCGTAGGGCGATTGAGCTGGGAGGTGGGGGGACACCCTCATTACCTGGCTGGGATGCAGGGTGCCAGTCAGGAAAAAGGTACCAGAAGTGATGGGTCTTAAAGAATGAGCATTTTGGGATTTTGTTAGCATGCATGTCGGGGAAGGGCATCCAGGTAGAGAGAACAGCACATGCAAAGACACAGAGGCATGAAAAAAAAAAAGTCATGACTGAGGAATCAGAAATTGTGGCTCCCAGAATCCTGGGGGCAAAAGCCATGCTTGGTAATAAAATTGAAACTTTTATTGGGATGAACAGATAGAGTACTGGGGAGTTTGAGAGCAGTGGAGATACTCTCAATCGTGAGATTGAGTATTTGACGTGGAGTATTTGACGTGGAGACCCATCAAATGTACTGCCCCAGAATGAGCCTGCCTGGAAACTCTGGATGGCTATGAGGTGTCGGTGTAGTTGCAGCAAATGCAGCACTCCAGTGGAGAGGGCTGATAACGGGGAGGCCATGCAGGCATGGGCATAGGGGGCAATGCAGAAAAATCTGTGTACCGCCCTCTCAATTTTTTATTAGGGTTTTATTTATTCATGAGAGACACAGAGACAGAGACACAGGCAGAGGGAGAAGCAGGCTCCATGCAGGGAGCCTGAGGCAGGGCTTGATCCCAGGACCCTGGGATCATGACCTGAGCCAAAGGCAGATGCTATAAATAAATAAATAAATAAATAAATAAATAAATAAATAAAAACAAAGGCAGATGCTCAATCACTGAGCCACTCAGGTGCCCCTCGTCCTCTCAATTTTGTTGTGAACCTGAAAATTGCTCTAATAAAAACAGCCTTTTGGAAAATGCATCGTAAGAAGGGAAGACCGTTCTTAGGAGCTTGGGAGAAGGATGGACACTGACTACTTGGTCAACAAACATTTATTAACTGGCTGCTGTGGACCTGACTTTGGGTGAGGCAGCATCATAGAATCTTCTCTCAGGGAGCAGGAGAAACTGATAGTGGATTAGAGTTGCCATGAGGGAGCATGGTCAGGATACCTAACCTGGAGGCAGGGTCAGCAGGCCAGGGAGGTTCCCTGGAAAGAGCGGGATCTAATGGGAAGCCTCAAGGAGGGGAGACAAGTACAGCAGGGTTGGGGAAAGTAAAAGGCTGAGCGAACAGCGTGTGCCAAGGATAAGATGGGGGAGAACAGTGCACATTTAGGGGCTACATGTTGTTTGGGAGTATGAGACAACAGTGTGTCAGGTGCAGAAGAGCAGGAGAGGAGGCCCCTGGGTGGGCAGTAGCTTCCACCTGAGGGCAGCGGGGGAACAAGGAAATGTTTCAGGCAGGCAGAGTAGCAATGGATTCATCATTTAGAGATTTCTCTGGTTTGCACAGAAAGAAGGGGCCAGACTAGGATGAGACTAGACAGGAAGGCTGGCGAGATGGCAAGAGAGGGGCATCCGAAGGCCCCAGGCCTCAGTGCTGTGTGCCAGAGACCCATGTTCCCACCCGGCCCCACTCTCACTCTCGAGCTGCCTGCTGGCTGCCCATGGGCCAGGCGCCTTACCTCTCTGGGCCCCTTGCTCTCTTCATCTGTAGAATGAGGGAGTCGGGCTGGGTAATTTCTAGGGTCCTTCTGACATTAAGAGTCTACAATGGAGGAGTAAAGGGAGCCACGGGGTATTTTAGTCCTGATATTATAGGACAGATGGGTTTGTGGAGTGTCCTGAAAACCACTAAAAGGAGTCTCTGTTTATGGCCACCTAGTCACCACATTACCTTGGACTCACCTCATCCTGCTGGGCACTGAGTTGGACTTCTGTCCATCTCCTATTTTCTCCAGGGCCCTGGTCTGCCTCCACAAACAGTGCTTCATGTTGGCATTCTGAAGGTACAGGGCTGCTGGCTTTGCAGGCCCGCAGTGGTGCCCCAGGCAGTCCTGGGGCAAACAGAGTGGACTGAGCCCCTGCCACTATGAAGTGCACGCCACTCGGGGATACTCTTTTTATAGGAGATCATGGGCTGGGGCACCAGCAGGAGGGTTGCCTTCGGCTCACGGTTCACCTTCGGGCCTCTCCTCCCCCACCTCCCACTGGCTTCACTCTCCCCAGGCAGAGAAGCTTCCTTTAGGCCTGACTCGAGAACCTTAGCCCCCTGAACCACAAACTGCCGAGTGGCAAGCATGCTGGACAAACCCAGGTGCCTTTCTCACCTGGGGAGGCTGGTCTGGTACCTGCTTGCCGGGTGGTGGTGAGAACCTAAATTCATCCTTCCAAGCGTCGAAAAGCCTTTGAGTGCAGACAGGGTGCCAGGCCTTGGGGATCCGGGCAGGCAAGAATTCTCTCAGACCACAAGTCTCAAACCTTTGGACCCTGGCCCAAAGTAAGCAACCCACTACCCACACAAACACACACACGTTGGTGCATATTCTTTGTATGTAAAATATAGCAGGATATTCTCTATTTTTTTAAAAACGCGGGTTGCTAGACACTAAATGGATTTCACAACCCTCAAAAGGATTGGGACCCACCATTGACAGATCAATGCTGAGACAGCCTTCCCTAACCCGCCTCTTCCCATCGCCTCCCTCTCCTGCGCTGTTGGGTTAGACACCCCTCCTCGGTAAGCCTCTCGAAAGCATTCAGCCCATAGCTGTAGAATGACCTTTATTTGCCTAGCTTCCCTCCTTAGACAAACAGCTTCTTGAGGGCAGGGACCATGTAATTATGTCTGATTCACCCCTGGGTCCCCTGCACCTCCCACATGCAGCTGATTCAGTGTTTCTGGAAGAAAAGCAGGCAGGCAGGCAGAGGACCTACAAGCCCCTCATGTTCTTCAACAAATTATACAAAATGTAGTCCCTGGCACATAAGAGACAACTTCTTATGTCGAATAATCAAAACAATCTATTATGCTTCTCCACACCCCCAAGTTTTCAAAGCCACTTAAGCTTTGAAAAGCTTTCAAAAAACTTCAGCATCAAGGCTCTCAAGCCCACAACCCTCTGGCCAAATCTGATGTGTGCAGTATTGGTTTGGCTGGCCCCGTGCTTGAAACCGCTTGCGTATGGGCGCCTCCGCAGGGCACGTGAATTCCAGGTCCCCACCTCTCCCTGTTGGTGGCAGGCATTTCTGGTGCCACCTGAAAGTTCTCACACTCATGAGCGCTCTCTCTGTCTTCTGGGACAGCCCCACACATCCAGCAAACTGGGAACAGGGAGGCCTGAGACTAGGGAACTAGATCACGCATCATGTCTAACAGCCCAGTGAAGGGGAGGCTGGACTCAAACCCACTCCCATCTTTTTGCAAGGCCCGTGGCCATTCTCCTGCACTCTGCAGCTGCCTCTGCTGGGACCGTAAAACCACACAAGGCAGCAAGTCAATGCAGGCAAAATTCCAATAATACAGCTGAGACGAAGCAAAATAGAGATGGCATTAGGACCTGCCTCCCTTCGGAGGCTGGGAGAGGTCAGAGGGACGGGCTGCGTGGCGGTTACAAGCCCAGGATCTAGAATCCACACCTCTGGCTGGCGCCTGGTCCTGGATCCACCACTGGCCGGCTGTGTGACCATGGCTAGTTTTGCTTCTTGTCTCCTTTTGGAGTCTCTGTTTCCTCATCTGTAAAATGGGTGTTCTAGTAGTTAACTGAATCTGGAGGGGTTGCGGTTAGGAAAAATGAGATTAAGTGTGTACAACACCTGGCACAAGGCCCGTCCGTGTCCAGGCTTCAGTGACTGTTACTGGATGATTCCTCACTCGGGCTGGAGACAATTGAAGAGAGGGAGGCCCTGGGATCCACTGAGAGTTTTATGGGTGCTCGAGAGACAGGGAGGCTGTGGGACGGGAGGAATGAGACTGGGTATGCCATGCTGTCGGCCCCCTTGGGGGTTCTCCTGGGGAAACGAAATGCTACTGAAATGTTGGGCGCTGCGGGCTCTTGATTATGGCGTTTAGACCACCCCGTGGTTCATCTTCCACCGTCCTGTCTCTTCCACCCCACGTTCCAGCTCAAGCAGACTAGCAGCTTCCGCAGGTAAACACACCTCTGTTCCCACCTCACACATTCCTCCAGCCCAGGATGTCTTTCCCTCGTCACAGTCCTCCCACCTCTCTGTGCTGGGCATGTACCAGGAGGCCAGGAGAGAATGGCACAGGGCACTCCCCGAGCATCCACAGCTCAGAGAAGGGAAGCAGAGAAAGGCATGAATTGCGGAGGATCCTTGCCAGGCCCCTGCTCAGCACTGTGCCTGCTTATCTCCTTTGCTCTTCTCTGCCAACCCAAGTGCCTCCCTCAGTTTGCAAAGAGGACACCTGGTCTCAATACTTTGCCCTAGTCATTCGCCGGTGACAGAGTCAGAGATAATCCCAACTCTTGCCCAAATTCTGTTCTTTTCAGCTTCACATCCTGGTTTATTCCTTACTCATCCCTATCCCTTCCTCCACAGAGCCAGGCCTCATGCATGGTTGTCCCTCCACGAAGCACGGGTCCTGACCCCCAGGGAGCTCAGTGATGTTCCTAAATGGATGAAAAGGCCCATTTTAGAGTCTTAAGACAAAAAAGCACTACAGTCCCCATAATGAGACACTACCTTTTTTGATAAAGGGTCCTTTACATACTGTGGGCCAATAAGGGAGCTTTGGAAGATATTTGGGATAATTATCTTTAATACGGTGGGGAAGCGGGGAAGTTAACCCTTACCCTCCTGCCCAGCCCTCTCATTCTGCTCAGGAAGGATAAGCCCGACTCGACTCCCGTTAGCAGTTTCTCCGTGTGTCTCTTCGTTGTAGCGGTTGCTTGCCTCAACGTTACTGGTAGGAATAATTTGCAAGATAACTGCACCACTAATCCTTACTCCCTCCCTGCAATTAATGACACCCCATGCGAGTGTCTCAGATGAAAGGCACATTATTAATATTCAAAGGAAAAAACCCTCGTAACCATTTTAACATATACAACTAACAATGAACTAAATTTGCTTTGTGGAAGACAGAGAGTGAGCATCCCAAATTAGTTTATGTAAAAGCTGAAATTCTTCCCCGAAAGGTCTCAGTACCATCCTCAAAGAATATCCTGATCATCAGAAATGCCGTCAAGATTCCCGCCAACATTATCCTCTTTGTTGTCTGAAATGTCGAATCAAGCACATCTGGCAAATGTCCTAGAGCTCACAAATCTTTCAAACAGCGTATAATTCCCAATGGTTAAAGAGATAACGCCACCGCTTAATCGTGCTGCTCTTCAAAATAGCACCAACTTTCCTTCAATCAGAAACAATGGGTTTGGCTTCTTAAAAATATCACACACCAGTGATTATTTGCAGAGAGGGCCCCTTTGCATTTGAACCTGTGGGTTCCAGACTGAATTTAAAATCAAGATCGCCAGCCTCATTTGAATATATTTTCAATTAAATGGACAACGGGGGAAGGAATATGAATTGGGGTCCAGAGAGAGACCTGGCCGGTATGACTCAAAGTCTTTGGGAGGTGCTGGCTGGCTTTCCCCTCACTCCGTGGTGACAGCTGACATTGGCTGGGCATTTCCCATGCACCAGATACCCAACTAAGACGGTGGGGGGGGGGGGGGTAGGGTTCCTGTGATCTCTGCTTGACAAAGGAGAAAACTGAGACTCAGAACTAAGGCTAAAGGATTTCCCCCAGGAAATGGCAGGAACTGGGATTCACACTTGGGCTCATCTGCCTCCAGAGGTTCTTCCACTTTGCCAGGCCAGCTCCTAGGTCATCTTCCAAACATCGCCTATCGGCTTGCTGCCCAACTTCAGAAAAGTTGCACAGTGAATATCTAGAAATGAAAGACCACTTGGTCGTCTAAAGTTCTCTGGCATTATTAAACACTTGAAAGTTGGGAATATCCCAAATGTCCAACAGAAGGGAACTAAATAAATAAAACAGGGTGTATTCTTATAATAAACCCAGGGCAGCCCCTAAAGTGGCAGTCCAGGGATGGATCGATTGGTATATAAAGGCACGTTACTTTATTTCAGAGGGAAAAGCAGGATTATAAAAACCAGCAGCATTTACTGAGGGCTTAAGTCTTCCAGGTACTGGTCTGAGCATTTCGCATGGTTGATTTTGTTTCATTTCCTCTCATCCTCACAGTAGCCCTGTGAAATGGCTGCCTTCATTGTGCCCACTTCACAGATGATGAAACTGAGGTGAGGAGAAATGCTTTGCCCAAAGTTACACAGGCAGTAAGCGGTAGACCTGGAACTTGACCCCAGGTCTAGCTGCCTGAAAGCTAATGATGGCCTTCGAGTGGGTTCTGGAGTTTACCAGTGAAAGAAAGAAAGGCCCAGGCAACCTTCCTCGTAAGATTGCAGTGGTAGGTGTTCTTCCCTGGATAGTTCTCTGACCACATTTTTTGCTCCAAAGCGGGCCAAAGAACAGGACTTTCAACGCCACCGATAAACCAGGACTCCTCTGATGTTGAGGCCACGGCTGCCTTCATCCGACAGGTGAGAAAGCTGAGGCCTGCACAGGGCGGATCACTTGCCCGGCCCTGCACAGCCTGCCAGGCCTCCGTCCGCAGCAGACCCGGGCTGCCTCTCCACAATGCTTCCCTCGTGGTTTTGGCAAAATGGCCCAGCGAGTCCCCTGCACAGGCCCTCCTGCCGTCTTCTCTCTGTGACACAAAAGGCAATTTGCCCAAATGTGATAATCACCTGGAGGCTGGCACGCAGGGGCATCCCTGCCTTATCTGTGGTATTGTTAGCAGCGCCATAATGGAGGCTTTGTGGAGGGATAATATCACACTTGTGACTGCCAAATAAGATGCCTGCACAGATCACACATCCCTGCCAGCCGACTTGGGCATCTGCTTTAAGCAAAAAGGATAGGAAGAGAAATGATGAGCACTGAAAGCCTCTGCTGTGCCAGGGACTTACCACCTCCCGATCTTCTGAGGAATATATCGTTGCCCCTGTTTGGCAGCCGGGGAAACTGAGGCTTGCTGATGGGTGCAGCTAGTGAAGGGAGGAATCAGGATTTGGATCCAGGCCTCTCTGACACCAGAGGCCATGCTCTGAACAGAGATGGGCTGTGGCCTTTTCTGAAATCTCTCTGAGAACTTCGGCAAAGCTATAGAACTTCTCCCCGGAGAAATACACTTTTACCTGCCAACAGAATTTTGCCTACAGAGGGCGGAATCAGACCCAGATGGAAGTCTGAGCTCTAGGGAAAACAGCCTGAGGGGCTTCCTGCCTCTCCCTGGCCTGCCCAAATCGCCTCCCTCGCTCCTCACTCCAATTCTAAGAGCCCTGGAAATTCCTCTTCCAGCTGTTGCGCCAGATTCTGGTAACAATATGTCCCCAACCCCACAGCAGTCTCCTGGAAGCATCCAAAGGACACAGCTTTCCCCTTCCATGGCTGGAGTCAACCCCGGGCTAGTCAGTACAATGGTTTGTTTTTCTCCTTTTCCTTTTCCTTTTTTTTTTTTTTTTTTTTAAGATTTTATTTATTTCTTCATGAGAGACAGAGAGAGAAGCAGAGACATGGGCAGAGGGAGAAGCAGGTGCCCCTGAGGGAAGCCCGATGTGGGGCTCCGTTCCAGAACCCCAGGATCACACCCTGAGCTGAAGGCAGCCGATCAACAACTGAGCCCCCCAGGAGTCCCCGTCTTGTGCCCCTCAATAGAAGTGAATGCAAGGCCAGAGTCCAGGGAGCAGGAGCTTCATGTCCCTTCCGCAGCGCAGCTCCGGAACTGGAGGCCGTCACCTGAAAGTCCTGCTCAACCTCCTGGAGACAGAGGCAGGTTTCCAGGCAGGCCTTTAGAGCCAGACCCATCAGACCCCGGCTGTGCCATTTGCTGTCTGTATGACCTAGAGTGAGTCTCTTAACTTCTCTGAACGTGGGTTTCCTCACCTAAAAAAGTCGGAGGAGGAAAATAGGACTTCCGTTACAGGGTTGTGGTAAGCATTATTGAGATGATACAGGGCATACAGAGAAAGCAATGCCAGGCCCATGAGGCCTTACACCCTGGGGCGGTCTTTGAAGTGGGGGGAGGGGGAGAACTCCTTAACTCCGTGCCCCAAAGGGAGGAGCTGGCCTCATGGTGGCAAACCGCCCTGTGGCATCCCCAGCTGCTTCTTTTTGTTTGTTTGTTTGTTTTAAGATTTTATTTATTTATTCATGAGAGACACAGAGAGAGAGAGAGGCAGAGACATAGGCAGAGTAGTAGGCTCCATTCAGGGACCCCCGTGTGGGACTCCATCCCACTTCTGATGGGGACTTCAAGACGGGGCTGGAGGCCTGCAGGATCCCCATCTCCCTATCTACCCATTGGCATTGTTCCTCATCTTCATCATTTCTTATCCACCTAGAGCTTTACCCTGGGGTAAATCCTGGGGTAGGATTTACCCACTCCCTGGGGGCCCGAACTCCACATCTGCCCCTCCGAACCAACACAGTGCAGGGCAGGGGAAGCAGATGCACACACAGTGACAGGATCTGGGGCAGGCGCTCTCTGGACAGAAGCATGAGGCCTTCAGGGAGTCTAAGCGTAGTGAACCTCCTGCCCCAAAAAATATAGCTCAGAAATTAACATCAACCCCAAAAACAAGTATGTGGAAAGAAGTCTAGCAGAATTCTATATTCCTATGATATTTATGTTAATAGGAGATTCTTTGTCCAAAACACCGAGAGTGCCTCTGCTGTGCTAGTGCCAGGAGCCAGAAGCACAGTATGCTGGAGGAGCCAAGACAAGGGCATGGATATGCCCCAGGGGTCGTTGAGATGCTATCCCGGAAAAGGTAGTGTCTGGCTAGGCTGTCAGGGATGAGAAGTGGATTGATTGTGCTGATGGAAGGAACAAAGCAGAGAGAGGTGTAGGGACAGAGGGTGCCCAAGGTGGGGCTCCTGAGACCGGCTCCTGTGTTGGGGGTTGGAAGAAGAGTCAAGGGATGTCTCCCTCAAGCAGTGTTGGACAGACTGGGCTTTGACAGGTGTGTAGGAGTACGTCCTAGCTGGGCATTCGAGGCATAGGGACCCAGTGTGGAGGGGAGAGAGCCTTGAATGCCGTCCTTCCGGCAGTGAGGATTAAAGGCATGGCAGTTACGGACAGGCCTTTCAGGGACACAGGTAGTGGCTACGGGCTGCAGGTCTAGAGATAGACTTGGGTCTGCCCTGGGGCCCACTTGCTGGCTGGATGAGCTTGAGCAGATGACTTCACCTCTCTGAGCCTCGGGACCTCCATCTGTGAAATGGGGATGCTGACAGTGACCTTCTAAGATCCCTCTGAGGATTAGGTTCTAGTGTGCTAGTGTGTCCTGCAGATCCTTGCCACCCTAACACCCCTCCTGGCGGGCCCCACTGCCAAAGCCTTAATTCGGCCCTCAGCATCTGCCGGCCAGAGGACAGAGGTCCCAACTACCGGACCTGTCCCCTGCAGTCTGTCATCCACACCCAACTGGAGAGCCGGGGCAGAAGGGAACAGCGGCCGGTCAGAGCAGAGGCTCCAGGGCCCAGGCGAACTGAGTGGCCTTAGCCTTGCCTTGGCACGTCAGTCCCCTGAGCTGCCTGTGTACAGCACCTCGGCATCATGGACACGTGCAGGGAACACACATTCGACTGTTCGTGCTTGAAAAACAGAAGTGGGGGAAGCAAGAAGAGGAGGGTTACAAGCTGCGTGAGGTTTGGCACCCACACTCCACGCTCGCTGCTGTGAATCCGTGGGCCCCCAGGCCGTGCGTGAGCACCTCGATATATAGGGGTATGTCTTTTTTAATACGCCAGCTGTGCATTTGGACCTCCACAGCGGAAATGACTCCGTCTCCCAACAGCGCCAGGATACCAACTGCTTAGCGCTGGCTGGCGTGTCCTCGCGCCACGGGGCTTTCCTAAGAGATTCCCAAGGGGCGTTATTACTCAGGGCACTTCCCCTGCCACCGACTGGCTGGAACACCTAAAACTCCTACCTGAGACAACACCAGCTGTGAATCTGACAGATGTTTACAAGGATTGCGTGAGATCAGGCGTGCGGAGTGCAGGGCTCAGCGCCTGGCACGTGCAAGTGCTTCCTAACACCAGGTGGCCATGCTCTGGTTCAGACTCACCCCTTCCAGGCACAGCCCTAATCCAGCCCTAGGTCTGATTTTGGAGGCCTCAACCCTGTCGTACTCAACAAATTAAAGCAAAATGCATCCGCACTCCCATATTCAATACAAATTTCTTGCTGTTAAAACTTTGAAAGGTTTTTTAAAATTTTGCTTGGTAAACGGCCTACCACCAGTCGGGCTGTGATTTCTAGAGCCACATGCACGCTAGAGAATTCTTGCAAAATGAGGAAAGCAAGCCTACAAACTAATTTCAAGTGTGATGAAGTTGTTTTGATCTCCAAGTTTAATAATTAAGTCTGAATGCATTAATTATAACATTTATTAATTTCAGTTTTACACTTTCCCTTTCTGTATTTTAGAAATACACAAGATCGGTTTGGTTTCCCCAAACCTCTCACATTTGGACAGGCTTTGAGACCTGTGGGTGCTGAGCCCTGCACCTCTAGTTCCCAGTGGGTAAAGTGGCCCGGCCGAATCCACCTCCCCACCACCTTCTGCCCCCGAGCCCTCCACCCACCCAGCTCTTTTACAGAGAAAATCAAGAGCAGGCCCCAAAGTTTCCCCTCCTGTCCCTTGTCCCTTTAGGCTTTGCCCGGGCAACTATCCCTTAGTCAATATTGGCCATGCCACAGCCTTGGCCTCTGGCCACCAGCACTTGAAGCAAAGTTCAAAGCCTCTTGCTTGTCAGGAGTTGTGACGAGGGGGTGCGGGCATTGCCGCCCTTCCTGCAGGCACCGGCTCTGCTCTGGCCCTGCCCCACCTGCTCACTCACACGGCCCTGCCTTTGCACAGAGGGTGGAGCTGGGCTTTGAGGATGGCACTGCCCAGGGGCTGGGGCACCTGTCAACCCCGCCTGGAACCCCAGGTCACACAGGAGCCGTGTGAGTCGGTCTTGACCCCAGGAAAGGAGGGCAGCCCCCATGATAGAGTCTGGCCTGGCGTGGTGTTGTGGGCGAGCGCTAGGCTGTCACGGAGGGATGGATGTGCCGCCTCCTTCGGCAGCTGCTCAAGCGCACACTCAGACTTCAGGTAGTCACACACTGTCACACTCTGAGCGCCACACACACGCTGAGCACCGCAGACACAGCCACCTGCACACTCACAGTCCACACGTATTCATACTTGTGCCCACACCCACGCCCACACTTAGGGAGGTTCTCATGCACATTCACACAACTGGATGGAAACACTCCCATTTGTGGCCGTGCACACACAGCGTGAGTGTGGCCTTTGCGCCAGGACCATGAGCCCTGGCAGATGAAGTGGGCAACTTGTTTCCCCCCTTGAAGCCTCAGTTTCTTGTCTTAAATGGGGATGACCTGTGTCACTTGCTGCGGAGAGGAGAGACGTGACCTTCTTTCCACAGAACCAGGCACCTCCTAGGTGCTCTGCCAGTGTGAACCTCTTCCCCTCCCTGGTTTCATCTTGGCCCCCTCCCCGTCCCAGGGGGAGGCTGCTGCGTAGCAGAGGCGACCACAGGTATGCTCAGCCCAAAGGCACGCCCAGAGGTAAGAGAATCTGGCTTGTGGGAGCCTGATAACCCGAATCCACCCATCCGCCCTCTCCTGCCCCAGCCTGCCCACCTCACTTTGAACAAAAAATCATTAACCGAGCTGTGGTTCCTAGGATGCTGATCCTTGTGTAAAGACCTCCTCTGCCCCAGGTCCTCCCTCCTCCCCACAAGAAAGGAGAAGTCCCAGGGTGCTCTGAGAGAGTCCCTTAAGAACACTCTTGAAAGGATCCAGTAAGGGAATTAGAGAGCCCTCAAAGTGGTGATCACAGATCCTCCTTCCTGGGTGCCAACATGGTGCTGTTGATCCTGGCTGTGCAGGAGGTCTGGTCAAACCCCCTGTATAGACAAGGAGCCCGGCTCAGAGAGGGAGAGTGGCTTGTCCAAGATCACCCGGCAAGTTGGCACCAGGGCTGGGCACTGGACCCAGAACTCCTTCCAGTCTATGCTGCGCTGTCACATGCACAGACCCTGAAGTCTCACCTTGAAGAGACAACCTCTGGCTTTCTTTTGGTTTTTGCCATTCCCTGTGTAGCAGGCACTGTGCTAGGCACTTTTCAGGAATGATCTCACTTGATCCTCATAGGAAACCTCTCAGGGGGCACTTGGTGGATGAGGAAATGAGACCCAGAGAGGGGTGAGGCCACTTGGTCTCCGAGCAGTGGCAGCCAAACTTCAGTGCCCATGCTCTTAGCCACTATGCTGCTGCCTTCCTGCCAACCACCTGGGAGCTCATATTGCCCTGCACCTGTTGGGAGGTTTTCAGGATCTCTTCCTCCCCCTGCACTGCGCTGATCTGACCCTGGATTGCACTAATGACACGGTCTGTGATCCTGCTGGTGGCCTGTGCAGGCCTGCCCTCCCCTGCTCATTGTGAGGCAGGCCCCAGGCCAGCCAGGGCTTTGGGCTTCGAAATCGTGGCTGGTGCCCCAGAACGAGCCCAAACAACCCATCCTTTCTGTGCGGTGGAGCTGCTCCACCTATGACCTCAAAAAACAAAAGAGGAAACAGCAGCCTTGGCCTTGCATATGGCATATCTGTTCTGCCCCCTCTGAGGAGCTCCCATTTGCTGAGGGTGGGGAAGAAATTCTTCCCCCTTTTCCAAATCCCACAGGGGAAGCCTGTTACTCTTATGTCCCCAACGTTACATTTCTTTCTCCATTCATTCAGCATATATTTATTAACTGCTTTTTAAGTGCCGGATCTGCACCAGGTTCCGACGACCAGGAGTACATTAGTCACACCTGCTGGAGGCTGGTGGGGGCAACCATGACCTCAGCTTGAGTCAGGGAAGGTGACATCCAGGCAGGGCCTGGGGGGCGGAGGACATCCAGGAGGGCACTGGGCTCAGCCATGCACATTTGCCAGTGGCCTTGGGTCCGGAGTATGGCGGCACCGAGAGACCACGTTCACCAGACAACGCCAACCTCACAGCCCCCCCCCCCGAGAACTCGACCATTAGCTGTGCTGTGGGCTTGACGCTGCCTTGAACGACAGCCTGGAATAACACATTTATATTGCATTGGGTTGTGTGTGTAACAAGTGTGGAAAGCATTTGTTAACTATACGTGTTTAAGCCACGCTGCGATTGTTCTCCTCTCATCTGGGCCTTTCCTCACTTTTAGATACACTAAGGCCCCGAAATGGGGAGTGCTCTGAGCAGCCCTGTCCCTGCCCCCAGCCTGGTGAGTGGACAGGCGGAGAGGCCCCAGTCTGCATGCACACGCGGGGACTGCAGTACAGCAGGTGGGCTGCATTTTCCAGGGTGGCCCAAGGTCGGAGGCAGTTTGGAGATCAGAAAGGCCTGGATGGAGGGCCTTGGGGTCCAGGGGAAAGAGTGGGGACCCTTTCCAGGCAAGGCTTCACAGTAGGAACGTTCACGGTCAGATTTGGGGTCTATCTCTCCCCGAAAGTTCATTTTCTTCTCTATAAGGAGCCCAAGTTCTCCTAGTGATTGGTGAGATTCCTGGGGGTGCCATGGTGGGGAGGGAGTTGCATGTGGCAGTGAGGCCGCTTCTAAAGCTTCAGACCAGAATAAAGAAATCTTTCTGACCCAAAGGCAAACAGAACTGAACCTGAGGTGTATCTGAGTCAAGCCTCCGGGCAAACACCCCCTGCTAGGTCTCTGTCTACCCTCTCTGTCCTCCACCCCTCCCCTAGCACTGGGCACGGGGTGGGCCATAGGGCTGGATGATCCACTCATTCCTTCGTTCACTGAGCAGATAGGGACTAAGCGCCTCCGATGCCACACACTTGTCCACGCACCAGTGATACCACTGAACAAGCCAATGAGGCTCCCGGTCTGATGGGAGAGACTGACAATCCAGGCATAAACAAGACAATTATAGGAAGAAGCCTGCGCTATGAAGAAAACGCGAAGAGGGGTCCCAGGCAGACTGGGATCCCCAAGAAAGTGATGTTTGAGCTGTGCACTGTTGCCAAGAAATCAGTTCTCGGGGAAAGAGCGCCGATGGTGATGAAGGCAAGCCAAAGCTACTATTTTTTGTTGCCGTGTTTTGCTCCCTTCCTAAACTGTCCTGACGGAGAGGCAGCCACTCTGCGGCCCACGCCCAAGGAGGGGGAATTACGCTCCACCTCCCTGAGGGCAGAGTATTCACAGAAATTGTTTGGATTTCTTCTGCTCAGGAAATCTGTCTATTCTCCCATTTTTTTAACCAACATTTTAATGCTGGCTCTTTTACTTTGTAGAAATTAAAGAACCCCGTTGGTGTCTCTAGGAACCGAGAAATATTTTTCTTCCAATGACCAAAAATACATGAAATTAACAAAGCATTAAGTTGGAGGGTAGGAAAAAAAAAAAAAGAGATAATTGTTTTTCATTTTTTTCTATTGCCAATACACATTAAGAAGATTTGGGAAATACCCAAAGCAGAAGAACCTCTCACGTTCCACTGCTGGGAGATGCATATTATTCACATCCAATGTGTTATTTTACGATTTTTCTCCTGAGCACAGTGTTTACAGATTATATTATGTAATTTTGTTTCTTGCCTCTTCCCACCTTTTTTGTCAAATCAAAAACATTTCTGTGTTGCTATACAGACTTCATAGCCCTACTTTTTCAAGAGCTGCTAAATCCCATTGTCCTCCCCCCCCCCCACTCTGTCATAAAACTTAGCACAATACCTGGCCCATGGTCCCCGTTTAGAAATCAATTGTTATATGAATATACAACAGAGTCATCATTCTCTTGTTTTAGAGACATAGATTATTTCAGTTGCCTTGGTTCTAAATAATAGACAAATAGATTATTCCCTTAGGACAGCGTCCCAGAGCGGAATTATGAGCCAACAAGACCAAAACTTTTCAAGATAAATGCACCAAACCAGAAATCTCCCTCCCTCCCCTTCCCCTCTGAACCACCGGCAACTGTGCCCAGGGTAATAATTTACAATTGATTAAAGAGTTTGCCGGGGTGTCCCCCCTCCCATCTTTTCCCCCTTTCCTCTCCCCTCCCCTCCCCTCCCCTCCCGACAAAAAGGGGGAAAATTATCTAAGAAGGTGAAGATGTTCTCAGACAATCATATTAACATATTCCAACAATTGCAATTTGCAAAATAGTAATCACAACCCCCAGAATCTGGGAGGCATTAATCAAAGCCGCAGGTTTAATTCCATTTTAAATATTGATGAAATGTGCTTCGGCTGCCTGCCTCGCCCTGGCGTGGAGGGGCCACGGGAGCGGCGGGAGCGGCGGGAGCAGGGAGCAGCCGAGGAGGTGGAGGGAGGGTTGGCGAGCAGCTGCCTGGAGGGGAGGCATCTGTGATTCAAATTGGTGGCTGTGCCGCCAGGTAGAGTGCGAGAGGGGTAGTGGAGAGGCTGTTAAGTCCATTGCTGTCAATTTGTAACGATCAGGGAGGGGCCCGGGGCTGGTTTAGCACAATAAACTCAGTTTGTCTGGTTTCAGGGGTTAGCACTGAAGAGCTTGCAGCTGCACGGATTCGAATAGCCCAGAGACTTCAGAACTGTAATTATCAACCCGCTGCTCTGCTCGCGGTGTGGCAAAAGTGGGCTTCACCAGCGCTTAACTCCTTGTGTGCCGCCGCCGTCCCCGTCCCCGCCGCCAGGCCTTGACAGCCACGCGTGGATTCCCGGCAGTCCTCGGGGGCAAGAGAGGCTGGGCGGGAGCCTTTCCTTTAGGTTATGGACAAAGGAACAGTGGGGAGGAGGCAGGGACACTGGCTCTGTGGGGGCGGCCTGCCTTCCCTGCCTTCCCTGCCCTCCCCGCCTTCCCGCACCAGCCCTGGGGGGATGGTCAGGCTTTGCAGTCTGATGGGCCTTGGTGGAGGTGGGGCAAGGCTCATTACTTGTCTAAAATGGGGGTGATCTCCCCCTCTCCTGGACTGTCACACAGACTCGACGAGACGGATGTCTGTAAAGCATGGGGCACACAGTAGGTTGTCAAGAGGTCTCCACCTCTCTGGTTCTGGGCCTAGAGCTTTCCTAGAAGGGGAAGGGGGCGGGGGGGGGGGCTGACTTGAGGGCAGGATTCAGGCTAGCTCTCAGGGGGTGCACTGGTTCCCTGGCTGCTGCTGTTTACGAGGAGGATGGGTAGGCCTGTCTCCCATCCGTTGGACTGGACGGTAGACGGGAGGCGGCAGGTCGGGAGACAGGAGGAGAGCCGCTCCAGGGCAGGGGCTTGGGCTAGTTCTCTTTGTCCCCAGGGCCTGACACGAAAGGCCGTGAAGTGAAGCAGGGACGAGGCAGGGCCAGCTACGGTGGTGTGATGACGAGAACTTGGGCTCAGCTGGGAGTCTTGGTTAATGAAGTGCGTTCATGACTCCACGGCCGTCCTTCATGAGTCCACGAAGGGCTACGCCCAAGAATGTTGGTCCCAGCGGAACTTCTGGTCAGGGGAGGTGGCCCCCTTGGATGTCCACCCCCCCCCACTCCACCCATCCCCGATGGGGAGGAGAACGTCTCAGAAGCCACCACCAAGTATCGGGCAGCAGTAAGAAGCAAAGAACTAGATGTGCATTTAGCAACAAGAATAGATCTTGAAAATGTAGTGTTGAGTGAAAAAAGTAAGACACAATGAAATTCATAGTACAATGCCATTTATGGTGGTAAATTAAAACCACATTTGCACACAAAACAACAGCGCACATTTTACGGAGCTGCCTGCATTTTTAGGGGTATGTATCCCACCATTAAAGTGGGTCCCTGCCAGAGGTAGGGGAGGGCCTGGGTATGGGTTTGGGGGATAATGGAGGAAAATAAGTCAGCCCCCAGATGAGCCTTCCCTGGCCCAGAGAGATGATTGATTGTGGTGTGGGGGGCCTAAAGACTGTGCTCCATTCCCTCTCTCTACGGCTTGAAAACCAGTACAAGCTTCGTACTCAGACAAACCAGGGTTCACATTCGAGGCGCTCCTACCTACTAACCTGTGGCTGTGGACAGGTGACTCGATCTCTCCGAGCCTGCCTGTCCATCTGTACAATGGCGGGATTGCTGCCGGCAGGTGCTCATGAGGGTTAAATTAAGGAAGCTAAAGGAGGAGCACAGGGCCTACAGAAGTATCTGCAACTCCTCTCTATTCCCCACCAAAAGGACCTGAGTCTACGGGGGAGTCAGGTTCCCCTGCAGAGCCATATGGGCTCTTATAAGGGTCTACAGTGGAAAACCCAGAAAGGAAACGAAGAAGACCTGAAGGCTCTGGCTCCTGGCACGACCAGCAAGGCCTCACAGCACAGGGCTGGCTGTTCTGGGGGTACCCTCTGTGGGGGGCAGAGAGGGCTAAGGCCCGAGCAAGCTGCTCTCTGGGTGCCCGTCAGGGCTGCCCAGCTCAGAATGGCCAGGTGACCTCATGCCTGCCTCCCTCAGTGATATCTGCCATCCATACACCCCACCGTGTTCAATTTCCCCAAGCCCAGGCAACCAAAGGATTGGGGTTCAGCAAAAGTGGGTTCCTTCCCAACACAGAGCTTGACTGGCCACTGAGGCCACACCCCTGTGCTGGAGGGCACCCCAGGCCCTGGACCCCACCTGCCGATCTCCCAGCCCAGAGAAGGCCCGGCGAACACCAAGCATGATCAGCTCTTCCTCTTCCCCCGCAGACGACGACGAGCATGAGTGGATCATCAGGACGTGTCGCAAGGGCTGGGACGAGATTGTGGGTCACCGACCGAAGCTGTGAGCTTCGCTATCACCTCCGCCAGAGTTTTGTCTACACTGCTGGCGGCAGCTGGCCCTGAGGGCAGTCTAAACTTCCAGACCCTGACTTTTAACTCAGGAATAAAAGTCTTTCTGCAGCTTTCAGTGGCCCCAAGTGTACTTTCCTGAGACAATTTCTTAGGGGATCCTCATTTCACCAGCATCAAAGTCACCTGGGCAAAATTATAAATTAGATTATTTCTGGGCGCCACCTTAGACATGCTAATCAGAATCTCTGGGAATGGAGTCTAGCAGCGTGCATTCCTGGCTGCCACTTCCTGATGCATTTTTATTTCCCAGGTGTTCCTCAACACCACCCCAAAATCACATGTCAGCAGAAAACCAGAAGAGAAGGGATGACATGTTCCAGGGCAACACTTTGGCCACAGGCATCCTGGATCTTTGCATAACTGTCCCTCCTTAGAGGTTGCCAGATCCCACAGCCCGGCCCAGCCCCACCCACCCCATGTTTTGTCCCTTGCTCACCAAGAGCTGCCAGGAGAAGGCAGGTCTATGAAGGTTCTGACAAGGTCTGTAGTGGGAGGGCGGGGGGAGGGAAAGCGGCCTTCAAACCAGTGACCCAGAGTTGGCATGCTAGGCAGAGTTAGGAGTCAGAGGGTGGCCTGCGCACGCTCAGCTGTGCCACAGAGGGATCCTGGAGGGTTACCTCTCCCTTCTAGGGCAACAGTCACCTCTGCAGAATAACAGGGTTGAGCTCCATAGGGGTTTCCAAGCTGTGCTTTAGAAACAGAAGGCACATTCATGCAAAGAAGCACATACACATAATTTAAACTATATTTGAGATCTACACATATATCTAGGGGCACCTGGGTGGCTCAACAGTTGAGCATCTGCCTTCAGCTCAGGGCGTGATCCCCACATTGGGCTTCCTGTGAGGAGCCTGCTTCTCCCTCTGCCTATGTCTCTGCCTCTTTCTCCCTGTGTGTCTGTCTCTCGTGAATAAATAAATCTTTTTTAAAAAGATATACATATATCTAAATCAACATTTGATAAGTAGATCGGAAGAATGGAGGGAGGAGCGGCAGAGACGGGATCAGAGATGGCAGATGAAACAACTAATCCAGACGGGGGCCTTGCAGGGGTGAGGACGATGTACATCCTGAGCTGAGGTTTCTGAGCAACTCTGGCCGCTCCACTGTCCTCCTCAAGAGCTTTGGCTTTAATCACCAATTCTGCTGCTAAAAGAAAAGTTGCCAATGAGCAGAAGGATGTTCTCTCTCACTCCCCAGATTCTTTTCTTTTGTTTTTGTTTTTTTTTTTTTGTTTTTTGTTTTTTTTTTTACTCCCCAGATTCTATGGCGGCTCTGGAACCCAGTAAGGCCCAGTATGAGACCCAGACTGGTGTGAAAGCAGAAGCCTCGTCTCCTGGCTCCCTGGCTCCCATCCCATATTCCCTTCGCTTCACTGGACGAAATTCTCCTGCATCTTCCAAACAGGCTCCTCTGTGTTTCCTTCCCTAGTCCCCCAGCATCTCCTCTTTTGCACCTGTACTGTCCTCTCGGTTGATAGGATCTGGCTCAGCATCCCAGGCCCCACAGCCTGTTGGACGGATCCGTCTGTCAGAGCATTGGCCAGAATGCGAGCTCCTCTAGGGCTGGTGGGCTAGGCCCGTCACCATGTCTGCAGAGCCAGCACAGGGCCCGGCAAAAAGCATTTGTGTGGGAGTGACATGGAGGAGGCCAACCTGACTGCCCACAAAGCTTAGACTGGAGAAGAAACTCACCGTCATGCCTTTGCAGCACAGTTGACTAACTGGGACATAGCACCGATTGTCCAGGAAGCACTTGCCTACAGGCCCGGGGCCTGAGCCCTTAACCAGAGAGCAGGAAAGAAACAGAATCCCATCATGTTCTGGATTTAAGTGCCAGCACTTCTACTTGCATTAACTTTATTTATTACACAAATAGGACATTTACAAAGCACAACATGAAAGGTATGTAACAAAACAGACATTGGTTTTACCAAAAAAGTGCTTACAATTTTTTTTTTTTCCGTGTGTGTGTGTGTTTCTCCCTCTGTTTTATATTTAAATAAATAGTCTTGGTGGCCTGTGCGTTCCCAGGCTGCTCTAACAGGCTAGTGGAGACATGTCTGAATGGCAACATGCTACAACCACGTGATCCACGCAAGGAACAGACCTCCAGGCGGGAGGCTCAAGGCAGAGTGGGAACTAGGTGACCCTGGGCAGGGCTTGGCTGGCCACTTACCACATGGCTGTGCTCAGGGCTTCTATCACCAGGAGCAAAAAATCAAAGGAAACATGAGAGCTCCCCACTCACCAGGGATCGGGCCCAAGCTTCTCTTGCTAACATCAGCATCCTGTGCAGTGCCAGGTATCGGCTATTCAGGGGATGAACAGGGCTGCGCTGACTGCATTCCGGTGCTACCTCCGCTTGGCTCTGAGTCCCATGGAACTGTCTTTGGAAGGGAGAGGAAGCAGGTTCCCTTCTCAGGCTACACCTGTGCCTCGCCCTCCTCCAGGTCCCAGAGCAAGAAAGGCAGGTAGGTATTCGTTTTAAGGGCCGAACTTCAGGCATTTGGATTCCGAAACCTTATCCAGACTCTGAGAGGGATGCAGTCAATCAGCGGTGTCCACCATGGGCAAAAGCAGGGACAGCAGATACGTATGTGCCATGAACATGCTTTCCCGGTCCTAGAGTCTCCTTCCAAAAGCAATGTATCGGGTTAACCAAAGCAGGAGGGAGGACTTGGGCTAGAACATGCTTACTAGCAGCCTCTAATAGGTAATGCATCAGGACACTAAGTAATTCTGAAATTACAGGATAAGCTTGGGACAAACGGGCGTCTCCTGAAAACATGAATCGTGGTCTTGTGCAGCCCAAGCCCTTTTGTTTGGGGTGGAAGAGTTGCAGCAGAATAGGGTGGTCGTGAGCACAGCCGTGCCTGGCCTCCACGTTTCCGAGTGGGGGAAGGCGCTGGCTCTGCACAGGGGTACTGGGGGAGCCCACCAGTGCCCCCTGCAATTCTGGGCTCAGCAGGTTCACCTAGGCAGCAAGCGCCTTCTCTCTACTCAGAAATGGGTCCAGAATTAGCATTCTTACCACCATGTCCCCGGGCTCCATTTCCCCAGCTCTCCCCAGGAAGGGCCCCTCCCTCCAAGGAAGCCCCCATGGCCCTTGGGGGCCCAAGTGCCCCCATCAGGAGTCAGCAAGTAGCCAACAAGGGCCCCTGACTCTAACCAGCACAAGCATTCAGAAATGCCCTCATACATATCAAGTAACATTTCTGCCAGCTGTCCTGTATGGATGCCAGATAACTAGGTAGGAACAGAGTCTCCCCCTATATACCCCGAGTTTTCTCTTCTCTCTCCTTGAAATAGTTAGTGCCTCCCACACCCAGCATGCTACGTCGTTCTCCAGTGGGAGTCCTGGCCACCCCCCTCCCAGCCCCCGCCTATCCCCCTGCCTCTTGGTCTGGACCGGCCTCCATCTCTGCCCTGTTGGGCCTCTCAGGGTTGGTCAGTGTCTCTTCTCTCTCTGAATTAACTTGACATAACCAGACAGATGGAAATGATAAAATTAGAACATAGCTTTCCTTTGGGGACATCCCACAAACACTGTAGAGTTTTCCAGACAAAAGCAACAGAGTGGATAACATTGGGGGTTGTCGGCTATTCGGAATTCAGAGATGGTTGCAAGGAAGAAGTAAATAAAGGCCAGGATGGGAAGAAAGAAAACCTGTAAATTAGAAGGCTGTTGGCGCTGCATGATTCAATTTGGCCTTTGGCCTTTTGCTATTGTAATCAGCTTAAGTTGAAGATGACTCCTGTCTAAATGGAAAAACAGGCCGTTGTTTTTCACCCTGATTCCAAATTTCAGGGAGCTCTGCCTTCCGAGAGGAGGACTCCGTGGTGCCTTGGCAGGTTCTGGTTCTCAGCAGGAGAAGGGAAGGCCAGGCCCAGGGGTCCAGCCAGAGGCGATCAGGACAGCGGGTGAAGGGCGGATGTGGCGCGGGTGGATCCCTGGCAGTGGCGTGGACACCAGCTTTCGGCGGCTGTGGGGCAGTGGTGGGGTGCCCGTGGACAGACAGCATTAGTACTGAAAAAGGATGACCTGCAAGAGGAGGGCACAGGAGGTGGCTGAGTTGGGGGCCTGCCACACCTGGCGGTGCTCCCCCCTCCAGGTCCTCGAAGGCATGAAGAACGAGGACCACTTGGGGCCCAGATCTGGGTTCAAATCCTAGCTCTGTCACTTACTTGCAGTGAGGCCTTGCGCAACCTACTGTGCCTCGCTGAGCCCGTTTCCTCATCTGTAAAATGGGATTGACAAAGCCTCTCTCTCCAAATGGTGAGGATTCAGTGAGATACAGGAGCAGCAGGACATGACCACTGCACCATTCCCTGTGCCCAGCACTGCGTCAAGTGCCTTACTTACGTTACGGAACAGAAGCCTCGGCCCCATCAGTGTGTCCTGCCGTTATGCCTGTTCTACAGGGAGGGCACTGAGGCCCAGAGAGGTGAAAGTCAGTAGGCCCCGTGACCACACAGCTGGGAAGCGGTGGACCCAGGCCGGGCCCCAGGCCAAGCTCTCTTTGTTGTAACCCGTTGCCTCTACTGCTGCAAGGCCACAAAGACAGCAGTCGTGGATGCTTACTATACCCTGGGCAATGGGCCCAGCACTTCCCTTGATCTTCATAAAGCCAGAAGGCAGCCAGGTACCAGACACACAGTGGGTAATCAGGAACCGTCTGCCCCTTTCCCTCACCCTCTTCTACCTAAAGCGACGGGCTGACTTCTCATGGCCACCCACTCGGGATGACTGGCTGGCTGGTCAATGGGAGGTGACTTGTCCCAGTAATACATCAGGAGGCACTTGCAAGGGGTCCAGGGACATCCAGTGGGCATGGCCATATGGCTGTTCCATTTTCTGATCAGGAATATTCCTTGCCCAGATTGGTTACTATGAGGAGGAGCTGGAGGCGAGCATAGGTGATGACCTCCCTAAGCACAATCATGGTAACCAACGTCTATGGAGCACACTGTGTACTACGCACCATGCTACATGCCTCCCAATCATTATTGCATTTACTCTTGGCAACAACCTTAGGCGGTGGCAACAGTTACCACCTGTGTTTTGTGGGGGCGGGAATGGAGGCTCAGAGAAGTGGACTGTGTTCCCAGGTCTCACAGTGAGACAGTGGCAGAGCTGGAATTCAGAGCCTGCCCGACTCCAGGGCTGACACCACACTGTCTCACCCCACATTGGCCAATGCTCTTCTCTGACCTCTGGGATGCCTGACTTTGGGCTCTTATCAAGAGAAGCTTCCTCAAAAGAGAGAAAACTCTGGTAAGACCCTACCCTCTGTGGGCCTCAGTCCCTCCGTCTGATCAATGACAGTATGGCCCTGGTTTCTAAGAGCTTTCCGACTTCTGAAATTGTGGAATCAGAGGATATGGCCAAGAAGAAAGGTGGTTCCGGAAACATTCAAGCAGGTGTGGCCACATGATGATGTGGTGGAGGCAGGGGGTGCTCCCTGCAAATGCTCAGAGCTCTGTCCTACTGGCCAGACCGGTCCTGGTCTTGAGTGGGTTCAGGAGCCTGCCCAGGGATTACTGTGTCTCCTTACAGCTGGGCCAGCCAGGCCTGGAGGGATTTGGGAGAAAGTACACACAGTCTTGCGCTGATCACACACAACCCACCAGGCCATCCTTGTGGGTTTGGCAGGAAGTGGACAGAAAAGGTCCCCAGGAGCTGGCAGGAAGGAGTGACAGTGAGAAAGTGGGAGGGAGACACATTTTTTTGTAGAGCTGCTGGATGTGAAGTTGGAGATGAGGCCCAGCAAGAGAAAAACTCTGGTGAGGCAGCCAAACCCAGGGGCCAGAAACCTCTAGAGCAAAAGCTGCCAGACCCGAGACTGGCTCATCCTTCAGACTGAACCAGACATAACTGAACCAGACATAACCACAAGCCTTGCTGAGTAACTAGGAGACAAGGCTCAGCTCCAAGAGCAGAGCCCAGCCCTAAACATTTCTGAGGCTCCCCTCTGCCCTTCAGATAAAGCCTGAAGCCCTGGCTCCCTCCCTCCTTTGTGACCCCTGTCACTTCCTTGGGCCTCAGTCACACTAATCGCCCTGTGGTCCCTCTCACCCAGGCTCCTCTTGCCTGTGTACCTTTGCATCACTCTTCTCTCGACATGGAACACCCATCTTCCCATTCCTTGCTTCTCTCTTGGAGCTCATTACCCCCTCTTCTGGGTCCTCAAAGGCCACTTTCATCCCTCAGCTCACCTGCTGTGTCACCCTGCTCACCTCCTGCTCTAATTCACATGCTCCCTGAGGACAGGGATGATGCCAGCTTGCCTGTGCGGTCCCTGTGCTGGTCTGACGGGACAAGTGGCAGCTCCGAGATGGGCGGTCTCAAGGCGGAGGCCAGCTCTGCCCCCATGCACTGTGTGATGCTGGTGAGCTGCTGCTCTGAGCCCAGGCTTCTGTATGTGTGACTTGGAGCCAATCAGAATCACCCTCCCAGGGACACCTGGGTGGCTCAGTGGTTCAGCTCGAAGTGTGATCTCAGAGTCCCAGGATCGAGTCCCACATCTGGCTTCCTACGTGGAGCCTTGCTTCTCCCTCTGCCTGTGTTTCTGCCTCTCTCTCTCTCTCTCTCTCTCTCTCATGAATAAATAAATACAATCTTTAAAAAAAAAGAACCACCTTCCCAGTGAGGCTGTGAAGGGTGAAGTCAGAGAGAGCACAGTGTCAACTATAAAGTGCTCCGAAAGGAAGTGATGAGTGGCCTGTTGGAACTTCAGAGCCCAACAGACAGGCAGCATCACTGCACAAGTCACATCACCTCTCTGAGCTTCGGTTCCCTTGTCTTTACCATGAGAACGGCCATCCCCACACCCACAAAGTGCTTGGAAGGCATCAATCGGACAAATTGTGTAAAGCACCTGCTGTGAATGGATGAGTTGCTGGAGCAACAGCAGCTCTAGCTCCAAGCAGGACAATCTTGTTGGGTGTTCCTGGGGCATGCTCACCCACCACCGGGTCTGTGGGATTTTGTATCGCACACTACGGCTTACTTAGAAATCCACCTGTCCAACTCGGTTGTCTGCACCATATACCTGCCCCACGGCACCCTGCAGAGCCTGGCACACAGCAGGTGCTCATTCAGGGTAAGCAGAGGTATCCTACGGGAGTGGTCCCCACCCCAAGCCTCCCCAGCAGACTCTCTAGGGGTAAGGCTGGGGAATCTGCTTCTTTACAAGCTTCCCAGGTGATTCTGAGGCATGCCAAAACTGTGCTCTGCTGGCCTGGAAGGTCCCTGGAGGCCCTTCCAGCTGGGAAGAACTGGCCCAATCTTCCTGGCCCACTACACCTGCTGACTCCTGGGGGCTCCCTGCGTCTCTAAGGACCGCTACCGCGATTATTCTAAAAGAGGCCTCCATTCAATAAAACTAGAAAAATTAGAATAGAATAGAACAGAACAGAATAGAATAAGGGCACCTAGCTGGCTCAGTTGGTAAAACAGGAGACTCTTGATCTCAGGGTTGTGAATTCAAGCCCCGTATTGGGTGTAGAGAGTACTTAAAAAATAAAATCCTTAAAAATAAATAAAATAAAATACAAAAGAGGCCTCCAGGGCCTCCCAGCTGCCCCAGGACAAAGTCCAGACTCCTCCACCTGAGCTCCCCCCCTCGCTGTTCCTCCCAAGCCTGCGTGCCAGCAGTGTTGAACTGATCAGGGTTCTCTGAGAGCCAACGTGGCTCACACTTTCCCTGACAATCTCTGAGTCAGCCATGAGGCATGTGCGCAGACAGTGCCCTCCTCTAGAAAGTCCTCTTTGGTTTCTCCTGAGCTGTGTGCCCCGACTCTCCAGCTCCCTGGGCTCCTCTGTCAGGTTTGATCCCACTGTGTTGTGATTGTATCGTGTTTCCTCCTCCAGACTGTGGCCCCTACAGAGCAAGAACGCTTCTTTCCTCATCCCCATGTTCCTGGCAACTGACTCGGGGCTGCTCAGCAAAGTCAGTACGTAGCAAATGTCCGCTGAATAAATTAGGACGTACATGGGTTCCCATACAGGCTCTGGGACCTAGCGCAAACTGTGCCTCAATTTCTCCGCTCCTAAAACAAAGGGTCCTCCTAGGACAGAGGGCTGCAAGGCTAACTGAAAGGTGTCTTGGCACCGAGAGGGAGCCAAGTGGGAGTGGGTCCTACCCGCTCTGTGATTTCACCTGGAGCAGTTCTAACTACTTTTATCTGTTTTATGGGTTACGGGAAAAAAAAAATGTTTTAAAAGGGCCAGTGCTTAAATACAAAGCTTTCAAGCCGGTGGCACGGGGGAGTGTGTGTCTAAGCAGCCCTTCTGGTTGTTCAGTTCTGATGTTTGAGATAGCCAGAGATCCCGCTTCCACAAGGGAGACCCTGCCAGTTGACCAAGGTCACCTGCTCACCTGCTATCCCAGGGCCCCATCAGATAGGGGTATTCACTCAACAGACAGGGATGAAAATCAGGAAGGGAGAGGAATAGGTGACAGGCTAGGTTGCAGGGTGGTGTGGGATGTAAGCCTTACTTGGAACCACAAAAGGAGAGCAAAGCAACTAAATTCACAAATCTGAAAAAAAGAAGGCCAACTACTGGGGAGAAGGTGAGGGTGGGGCCTATAGGGAGGCTTTGAAGTGGCCCCTGCACATAGAACACGCTGCTCAAGCCACTGCCTTGGGAGCGCGGTGGGGGCTGAAACATGCTGGGCACATTGCCTGCCAGAAGCCCATCCTTGGGCAGGAAGGCTCTTACCCACCACACCCAATCTGGCTCCATTTACCTTCTCACCCCGGTTGGAGAGTGGCCCATCCATGTCGGCTTTGAGGTGGACGGGGGGTGCGGTGTAAGGCAGCCGGCAGTGCACCTGTCCGCACTGTACCTGACCTGTGGATGAGAGGATGCCTTGGAGCCCATCCTGCAGCCTCCATGCCGGAGCCCACCTGCCCCGTGCTCAGCAGGCTGGAGCCCTGGGACCAGTTTCACCTGGGCCATTAATGGCTGTGTGTGGCCTTGCACCAAACTCCAACAGGGTTGGTTGAAATGCTCTATGTGAAAATCTTTATAGTCTATAAAGTGCTACTCTATAACTGCCCAGCTCTCTGATAAACACTCCTAAGCAAATATGTGTTTAACACTGACATGCAAAAATGTACCCCATTATTAGGATCCTTCTTGGTGCCCTGTACCTTCTAATCTCCTAGGTAGCTCTCAGGCTTTACTCTGTACCTCCTAGAGGATCTGGCACTTTTCACCTTAATGATGCTGTCCTTGACCATACTATTCATGACTGCAGCCCAACACTCACCTTTCCCCTCCCTATCCTCCTTCCCAGCTTTATTTTTTCCTCCTTAGTGCTTACCATCATCTGACTTACTGTATATTTTTATTGTTGACTTGGCATTATCTTTGCCAACTAGAATACAAGCTCTAACAAGGGCAGGAATTGTCTGTTTTCCAGACTCTAGATCTTGATGGATTTCCAGTACCTAGAGTGAGGTATGACACCTAGCAGGCACTCTGAATATTGGTTGCATGAATCACTGTACCTTATTCCAACATCTAAAACTGTCTGGGAAGTCCATCCTTATATCTGACTCAAATTTCCTGTTTCAGGGCTTTACCACTACGGTGGAAAAGTCCATGGCTTCTCTTGTTCCTACACTTCTTTCTCTTTGGTCACATGGTCACAGGGGAAACAGCCTATAGAGAGACCTACAATTAATATGTAACTTAGGACAAGTCACTGCACCTTTCTGAGCCATAGTTCCCTCGTCTGTAGAATAAGGCAGTTGTATTAAATTAGGGATGCTTAACCCGGGGTATTCTAGGAGTCCATGAACATCTTGGGATTACACTGAAAACTATGTGCATACGTGCATCTTTCTGGGGTCTGGTTCCACAGCTTTCTATCAGTTTCCAAGCCCCAAGGCCCCAGGAAACTCAGAATCCTGTGACGTTAGTTAACTGCAAAGCAAACTGCTGAGGTGTTATTCAGTCATGCAGCAAGAGGCAACAGGTCCAAAGACCCTTGACACTTCCTGCCCCACACTGGGTTCCACCTCAAGGGCAAGAGGAAAGGGCACCTCAGCCCCCTCTCTAGGCATCTAAGACACACCCAGGCTTCATCAACAAAGTATGTAGGGAGAGTCTTGGCATGACTCTGGAGGCCATGGCCTCACTCCCAAAGGGGTCACCTAGATGCATTACCAGCTCCACAGCTGGTGGCCCAGACTCCTGGTACCTAGAGAGCTCCTGGTCCTTGGCCCCTCTAACAGATGATCTAGATGTTCAGTGGGCTCTGTGCAGCCTCAACATAAGTCATTGTTTAGAAAAGAAAGGAAGAAAAGTCCCTCCTACAGAGCAGATGGTTCAGAAATGAAACCATGCAAAGAGACAGGGTTTCCAACTGGCTGCCTGGTGCAGCAGGCAGGATTCTGCACTCCCAGCTGTGCCAGCTAGAACCACCACCACCATTACAAGAGCAGCTAATACTTCTCCAGCATCTACTCAATGCTGGAGACCTGAAGTCAGTGATCTCATCTGCTGCTAACACACTGCTCTGAGATAAGTATTCTTATCGTCCTCATTTTCACAGATGAGGAAATTGGTATTCCGGGAAGCAAAGAAGCTTGCCTGATGTCACCCAGCTAGTAAGTGACAGGGATGGGATTAGAAGCCTGACAGTCTCACCTCAAAGCCCACAATCAACCATTAAAGAATACTGGCTCCCGTTAACTTACTGCAGACCCTTGGTTTCCTCATCTGTACAATGAGATAGTGGTTTCTGATGTTTACAAACATGCTTAGTTTAGTGTCTGGCACATGGCAGGGACCCAGTAAGCAGCAGGGCTCTCTCTGACCCATTCCCCTTTCTCTTTCCCTTTTACTTGGAGCCAGAAAAGGGAGGATTTGTGTTTGTGGGTATGTTGCGGCCACTTCTATTTTTCTGGTCATGCCCAGCTTTGGGGAAGCAAACACACTCAAATGGGATGAAAATCCACAATAAGCACCTGCTCAATAGCAGATTCACTGAATGTTTATTCACCCAGAAATCCACAAGGCCACCTCCCTGTCTCCACCAGATTTCTGCTCAAAGGTCACTGTATCATGACCCACTCCAGCATCCCCACGGCACCCAGTCCCCACTGACATGCCATTCCTCCTTCCTTTGTTAGTTGATGATCTCTCCACCCATGTCCCACCGTGGAATGTGAGCCTCAGGAGCACACAGACTTTGGTCTACTGTGTTCTCCACTGTATTCCAGTGCTCAGCACAGAAGGCACTCAAGAGTATTTACTGAACACAAGAATGGATTTTTAACCCCCCGAAGCAGGCATTATTAATGTCCCAGTTTACAGATGAGGATACTGAGATTCAAGGAGGGCAGGTAATTTGCCCACAGCCGCCTCCCAGCTCTGCATACTCCTGCCACACCGCCTTCTTCGACAACCCTAAACGCACCCATGCCACAATGCTTCCGGAGCTATGGCCTGCCTGCATGCAGCTCCTCTGCTGCCCCGCACTGCTACCTCCCCAATCCATGAATCTCACTAATTCTTAACCATCCTTCCCGTCCCAGCTTGCTGAGAGGCAGCATCTCCACAAGCTCGCATCCAGTTCCTTTCTGATAGCAATCATCACCATTAAACCATGCTCTCGGGATGCCCTGGTGGCTCAGCGGTTGAGCACCTGCCTTCAGCCCAGGGCGAGATCCTGGGGCCTGGGGATGGAGCCCCACATCGGGCTCCCTGCAGGGAGCCTGCTTCTCCCTCTGCCTGTGTCTCTGCTTCTCTCTCTCTGTGTGTGTGTCCCTCACGAATAAATAAAGAAAATCTTTACAAACAAACAAATAAACCATGCTCTCGTCCGTCTGGTTGCCGTGCTGTGTTGCCTCTCCACTAGAACGTAGGTTCCACCCAGGCAAAGATTTTGCGCATCCTGCTCCTCCCCTGGCCCCTGAGCCCGGGCGCACAGGGCGTACTTGCAAAGTGTCTCTTGAATGGCCCGATGAATGGCTTTTCTCTATGAAGGGCCCCGACTCCCTGGGGCAGAGAGTGGGATGGGAGCCCGGCCCCTGTCCCCGAACTTCTAGGTGCGCGGCACCTCGGACTCCACGTCTTGGCGCCAAGGCTCCGGCCTCCCCACGCCTGCGCCCCCCGCGCGGCCCCGCGCGCCCCCGGCCCCCTCCCCGCGCGGGCCGGGCAGCCCAGGGGTCGCGGCCGGTCACTCACTCTCGATGTAGCCGTGCAGGGTGACCATGCGCGCCCGCTCGGGGCTGCTGAACGGGGAGTAGTGGATGTCCTCGGGCAGGGCGGAAGGGAGGCGGGACGGCGGCGCCCCGGAGGGCGGCACAGGATGCTGCGGTGTGTGCTTTTTATGACGCGCCCGGCAGTTTTGGAACCACACCTGCAACGACAGCCTCAGCAGCCTCAGCCTTGCGCAGGGTCCCAGGCGGGACCGCCTCGTCGCCTCCCGCGTCGGGGCGGCCCGTGCGCCCCACGCCGGGCCCCGAGCCCCCGGCCCCGGCCCCCGGCCCCGGCCCCAGCCCCCGGCCCCACCTGGATGACCCTCCGGCTGAGGCCCGTCATGTCTGCGAGCTTCTGCAGCGTCTGTGCGTCCGGGTTGTTGTCCTGCGCGAACTGCGCCTGCATCACCTGCGGGGAGCCAAGGGGGCAGGGAGGCCGGAACCCGCCGAGGCCCCGCGGACCCGGCCCAATCACAGGCCCGGCCCAGGGCCCCGCCCCCCGCGGGCCTCGGCCTCCCCTCGCGGCCCCGCCTCCCTGCAGGGCCCGCCCCGCCCCGCCCCGCGCGCCCCGCGCGCCCCGCGCGCCCCGGTACCTGCAGCTGCTCCGCGGTGAAGGACGTGCGCGCGCGCTTGGCCGGTTTGGGCTGACTGTCCTGCTCCGAGGGCACCGCCCCCTCCAGCGTGAGGCCGTTCCCTGGGGGTGACAGAAGTGGCTGACCACGCGTCCCCATCTCTTCTAGTGGCATCCTGGAAAGGACGGGGGTGGGGGCAGCTGGTCCCTGGCAGGGTCCGGAGCGGAATCGGCTCGGAGCGGGGATCCCAGGCTCCTAGTCCCTGAGCTCCTTGAGAAAAGGGGCCGTCCTCTCCGGGCTGGGCGTTTGCTCAGTACCAGACCCTGCTCGGCGGTGTGTCCCCTGCGGCTGTCTCGCAGCCCTACTTTACAGCACAGCAAAGAAACTGAGGCTCAAAGAAAAACCTCTGCCCAGGGCCACGCTCGCGCCTCGCGGCTTACAGCTGTCTGGCGCCAAACTGGAGCCCCTCTCAGCTAAATTGGAAAAACCAAAGGCTGGTGGAGGTAAGGTGCTAGCAGGCTAGCAGGTGGCGGAGCTGTGATCCTGACTTTGTAAAAATGTATGGAAGCAAAAAGGCTGAAACGATGTACCCCAAGGTGTTAGCAGTGGTTACCTCTGAGGAGTGCAATCAGGGAGACCCTATCTTCAGTTTTTTGGGATATTGCATGACTGTTGCAAAAGCCTACTTTTGAGGTTTTTGCCACGATCACGCCACTTTATTTCCCTAAATTTAATTCTGTTAACCGGAGTGTATGTTAGCCTTTCTCTTTCCGCTTATATTACTTTTATAATCACACTAAGCACAATCCCGCTTTATTTTGAACGACTCATTTTTTTTTTTCTAGGTCATACATGCTCCTTATCAAAAACTCAGAAAATACAGATAAGCACAAAGAAGAAAATAAAAATGACCAGTAATTCCACCACTGTTCACAATTAGTTGTATTTGTTTTTAATTTGGGAAAAACGACTACGTTGGGGGCGAACCGAACAAATATGCCACCATATATACAGAGAAAAAAAATCTGGGGAGATAGACACCAAAATATGAGAGGTAGTGACATTTAGAGTGATCTTTATTTTCTTCTTTTTGCTTAACTATCTTTTCTAAGATTTCTATGATGGATGGGTGTGTGTTTCAGTTTAGAGGTAAAACAGTAGGGGAGCCTGGCTGGCTCAGTTGGTAGAGCATCTTAATCTCTTAATCTTGGGGTCTTGAGTTGAAGTCCCATGTTAGGCAAGGGACTTGAATTTTAAAATTTTTAAAATAACAAATAAATAGATAAATGTAAAACAGTAATCCAAACTGAGGGCTGCTCAGTAAAGGAGTTCTGAGGTCCCAGGCCTTCAAGCTCCCCCGCGAGATAGGAGTCTGGGGTTGGCCTAGATGTGAGAGCAAGAGTTGTAACTGGCAAGGCTGTAGCTAGGGGTGGTCCTGATTGGTCTAGATATGGAAGGAGCCTAGGGTCACTGATGAGCCATGGTATAGGGGAGCCCTGACTTCTGGGATTCCATCCCAGTGCCACTACTGACTTGCTCACCACTGCAGGTAACTTCCTACACCACCAGCCTTACTTGCTTCCCACCTAGGCTACTTAGTCCTGATCCTGGCAGGGAAAAGTGCTGGCCTTGGGCTGAAACTCTCAGGGAATTCCTGACTAGTTCCCAGGCTAGAAATTGGGGCAGGGTGGTCCATATACCTCCGGAGAGGCCCTGAAGATGGGACAAATACTTTGTGTTATTAATGTCCCAAAGGTGAGCAGGCAGGACAAGGATTGATGTGCCATCTTTTTCAATGGGAAAATGAAACTTAGAGGGGCAGCCACATCTCAGCAGCCTCCCTTGTTTAATGAGGTCTGATTGAGGGTCCCTGGAGCTTGGGAATGGGGTGGTATTGTATGGTGGTTAAAAGCCTGGGCTTTGGAGTCAAGCTGTCCTGCCAGTATGTAACCTTTGGCAAATCACATACTGCAGATAACCTCTGCCTGTTTCCTCATCTGTAAAATGGGGACACACCAGCTACTTCTCGGGGTTTTTGTAAGGATGACACAAAATAATGCACATTACAGAGAAGTTAGCCGCTTCCAAAGACCCAGACAGGAATATTATGGAAAGGATCCTTGACTCTGCCCTCATCCAACCTCCACTCCTACCCCTTTCTAGCCACCAACCCAACTGTGACTCAGCCTTCCCAGTCCCTGCAAAATATGAACCCTGTCTGCTGGTCTGTGTGTCTTGGGGAGACAAGGTATTGGAGCCAGAAGAGATTTAGGGATCTTTCTAGTTGACCATCTATCTTGCACAGATGGGGAAACAGGCCCAGAGAAGAAAGGAAACCCCATATGTCAGCACAGCATACCAGAAGCAAAACTGGAGCTCATATCTCCAGACTCAAAGGCCTTTTTCCTTACAGTCCAGGATGAAACCCCCACCCCCAAGCCTCTAGCTTGGAGCTGCTGGCATTTGAGTTGGGAGAACAGAGTCGAATTATCTCTCCAGGACTGGCCTACGGCCAATTCCAGGCAGCCAAGGGGGATCAGTCCTCGGGCCAACCAGAGCTAGCCAAAGTGGAGCCAGCTGCCCCCATTATGAGAATCATCTCTAGGGTTCGTTGAGCGCCTCCTGGCTTTACAACACATCAGCTCATCTATCTTTGAGAAGGTGTCTTATCATGAACTCCAATTTACAGATGAGGAAACAGTTGGAGAGGCAGACTGACTTCCTGCTTCCAAGCAAAGAATGGAGCCCAAAGTGCATGCTCCATGCACAGCCCCACACCTACCCAGGCTCCAAGTGATAAAGGGGGTGCCTGCTCCTAGAGGAGTGCGGTCAGTGCCTGCGGTGCTGGGGTGGGGTGGGAGAGGGCTGGGCACAGAGGTGTGGCAGGGTGCTGGGTGGGGCGGGTTGGGTACCGTTCTCAGCAGCTCTCTTGAGGTTCTCGATCATGGTGTCGTAGTGGATGCGGCACAGCACCTTCTCCTCCACCAGGCCAAACTCCTCGCCCGTGGACAGCTGGCGCTTGCATGAAAAGCAGGCGAAGCAGGCCAGATGATAGGCATTGCCGCGTGCCCGCCGCACCCAATCGCTGGCATAGATCTGTCGACCGCACCGTGCACACTTGGTCCCAAATCGGCTGTGGGACACCGGGACAGGAAAGGGGGGTGGCAAGGCTCAGACAGGCTACCCCTTCCCCCCACCAAATCCCAGTGGCCCGCCAGCACCCTGCCTCCTGGCCTTTGCGCACCCATACAGTTCTCTTTGCCTGGATCCACCCCATACTCCACACCTCTGCAGGCACCAGCTCATCTGAAGCTGAGCTGGTGGGTGGTTTTTATTTTCTTCTTGGCGCTTTTCTGAGTTTTCCAAATTTTCTACAATGATCCCTTATGTTTGTATGTAATGAATCTGTTCATGAAAATATATCTTAAGTGCTGGGAAAATATAATAATACAATAACATGCAAGTTTTTGAGTACTTACCACATGCCCAGAAAGACTCTAAGTGTTTTATTCTGATTATCTCAATTAATCTTCATTTTGCAGATGAGGAAAATGGGGACCAGAGAGTTAAAGTAACCTGCACAAGGTCACATAGCTTGCAAGGATAGAAACCCAAGATGAGGGGCAGCCCGGGTGGCTCAGTGGTTTAGCACTGCCTCCAGCCCAGGGCCTGATCCTGGAGACCCGGTATCAAATCCCACGTCAGGCTTCCTGCATGGAGCCTGCTTCTCCCTCTGCCTGTGTCTCTGCCTCTCTCTCTCTCTCTCTCTCTCTTCCATGAATAAATAAATAAAATCTTAAAAAAAAAATAAAACAAGATGAACAAACTGTACCCCGGCTGTAGACATGCTCAGAGTTTCTTGGAAGCATAGACGGATATGCATTTGCTGGCTCTGTGCCCTTGAGCAAATTGTTTAACCCCTCAGAGTTCTCACTTTCCCTGCCATGAGCTGAGCTCGGTGACAACAGCAGGGACTACTGCTTAGTACTTTTCAAGCTATTAAGTACCAGGCAGTCCCAGACTCTCAACTCCAGAGCCCCAGGACATTCTAGCAGTAAATGCTACAAAGACAAACAAAAGACCCGGATGAAATGTCCCCTCCCCCATAAGCCTTCCTTGTTGGGCCTTTTCCCCATCTCTCTCCCCACTTGTAGTGTGGCTATTTGGGTGTGGCTGCCTCCACTAGCACATTGGGAACCCCTCCAGGAAGCAGCTGAGTCTGGTTAACCCTGTCGCAGAAGTCAACGCAAAGCCTGACCTCTGAGCACCAGGGAAATTTTGTTCTTTAAGTAGATGACTCATCCCATGACCCTGTCCCAACCCTCAGTCTGTGCACACTCTATTTCAGGGAATGATGCCACCACTCATCCAGCCCCTCAAGCTTAGAAACCTAAATCATGCACTCCTTCCTCTCCACCCCACATCTAACCAGTCATCTGGCATTTGGTTCTTTTCCCTAAGTATCTTTGGGAATCCTCCCCTGTCTAGTGCCACTTGCTGTTCTCCTAGGCCAGTATATGCCCCGCTCTCCCTGTGTCCAGTGCCACCCCAGCCAACAACCATTCCTCCACAGAGTGGCCCCCGCAGTTTCCAGCATTCATGGTGAATCTGGTCCTGCCCAGCTTAAAATCCTTTGCTGACTCCACTCTACCCTCAGGATCTGGTCCAAGATCCTTGGCGTTCACAATACCCAGCAAACCACAATCTCTTAGACTCCTCTCCTCCCTAACTTTCCCCATCCCACTCCCAAGCCGGAGTCCCAGGCAGCTAATACCTAAGGTCAGTGCCAGATCTCTATGCCCCCCTCTGAAGCACATTCCCAGCCCAGGCCTTTGCACAGACTGTGTGCTCCACACACACACACACACACACACACACACACACCCCTCCCTGCAGAGTCCCCCAGTCCCTGCACCAGGCTGGCAGTGACCGTCAGGCCGTCAGATGCCTCGGCTCTGCCTCCCACCCGCTGTGTTCCATTGGTTCCTGGGAGAGGACCGAGCTGGGCCTCCGCAGCCCCCCGGCCGGCGCTTCCACCCGGAGGCGCACTGGGAGATGCCCGTGAGTGTGTGCAAAGATCAGCCTAGCAAACGCCCCTGCTTACAGCCTCCCCTGCTTTGGCAAAGGCAGGCGACTGTCAAGTGAACAAACCGTCTTGGGTTGAGCCGAGTGCGGAGCGCGGAGGCCCGGCCGCCCGGCTCCCGGCGAAGCCGACGCCTCTGTCCCTGACCAGGAGCGCAAGGGGGGCCTGTCGCTGGCGGCGCGCTTTGGGGGGGGGGGCTGCGCGCCTCTGCTGGGTCCACCGCCCCTGCACCCAGGCGGCCCGGGACCTCGGGACGCGGCTTCCCTAGGGGACAGCCTGGCGAAGCCCGAGGTCTCTTTCCCAATCGCTCAGCAAAGGGCTCGCCCAGCCCAGTCTCCCCGCTCCCCCGAGGGCAGCCCCGGAGTGCCGCGGCCCGGGGGCACCGCCAGGCCCGGGGGAGGGAGCGGCCGCCAGCGCGGAGCAGGGAGCTCGCCGGCCCCGGGGCGCAACGTCTTCACTGCACACCCTCGGCTCCGCGCAACCCCGAGAGATGGAGACTCCGGCACCCATTCTGCACCCGTGGAATGGGAGGTTCGCGGTGGACAAGCGACTTGCCCAAGACCACAAAGAGCGTGGGGCTTGGGGGGTCGAGGTCCGTTCTGAGGTGCAAAAGGAGCCCAGAAGCTGCGGAAGCAGCAGGACGAGAGTGGGTAAGAGCTGGCTCCCAGGTGCATCCGCTGGTAACCGGCCCATCTGGCCCCGTGGTGTCCCTGCTCCCAGCCACGGGTCCTTGCAAAGTCCCACGCATGGGGCCTGGGGCCCAGCAGACTCGGGACGGCGAGGAGTGCTCCCAGGGAGAGGGGAGAGCCGGGAAGAAGGGAAGGTCCCGGCCTCAGCGGCTGCGTCTCCAACCTGTGCTCTGGGCGCCAGCGCCCCGAGTTCCCGCCAGAGCACACCACCCCTGAGCCCCGATCCTCAGCTTAGCTGTGCCAGATTCCTCGTCTTTTACCGGAGATGAGTCCAAGACACCCTCAGGCCCCCGACCTTCCCGCTGCACCAGTCGGGGACGCCCGGCGCCTTCTGCGCCTACACGGTGCATGGTGCGCGCCTTGCTGCCAAGCGGACCCCGCGAGGGATCTCTCACCAACTTGCTCTCCCTCCACGTGTCACCCCAAATGACAAGAGCTGTTCCCAGACCCAGGATCTCCCCGCGCTCCCCGCAGTTCGGCCCAGTCAACGAAATCACCTTTGTGATGGGTCCTGGGATGAGGGTGACGGGGTCATTATGCGGGTTTGGATAGGTTTGCTGGCCGCTTCAGACATGTGTCCCCCACCCAGGGCAGGGGTCAGTGACACAAACAAGGGAGCATGAGGAGGCTTACGATCGAGGCTCTCTGACAAACCGATAGACTCCTTCCCAGGCGGGCTTCGAGGCCCGAGCCGCAGGATTCCGGAAGCAGCGAAATAGGCGCGAGACAACGAAACTTCAAGAATGGGGTGTTCGGGAGCTGCGGAGGGAGCGCCAAAGGGATTAGGGGCGCGGCTACTGCCCTTCCACCCCCAGCCTTGTGCGCGTCCCCCCCTGGGTCCTGGTGTGCACCGGGGGGTAAAGGCGCAAAAAACCGACAGGCTTCGGGCTCGGAGAGGTATCGGGCACATGCCACGCATCCTGGCAGCAGCTGAAAGGATTGGGGTGGCCACCATGCACCTCCTTGCCCTCTCTTCCCCAGCAGGGAATAGAGACATCTGGGTACTAGTGGTTGTGCGGAGGAGCTGTGCGTGCCCCACCACGTCGAGCTCACGCTCCTGGCCTACTTCCTCTGGATACCGAGTTGGTGTTCATTATTTGTTGGATGAATGAACCTCAACGAAAGAGCCTTTTGGAGTTTCACTACCTCTCCGTTCCCCCTCATTACCATACCAGAAGCTAAATCGAAGCTACAAATGCAAAGGCCAATGTTAGTTAGGAAGCTGGAGAGCCAGTGCAGAAACTCAAACTCAGATTCACATATTTTGCATCCAAGACACTCACTTGACTGCGTTAGAGAAATTCTAAGAAGCCAACAAGGTGGATTGGTGGTGGAGCCCCTCCTATCCCCTCTGTTCCTTTCTTTCTGGGCAAACTCTTAGGAGAAGAATCCAGAAAAAACAGAACCAGCAATTATGAGGTTAAAATGCCCCGCTCCTTGGAGCTCCTTGGAGATCCCAGTCGGAGGCCCCTCCCCAGAACTCCTCTCTCCGCTCCCCCAGCATCTGTCCCCCAACAGCTGGCAGCCGCTGGACCCCCTCCCCCACCTCTGCCGCAGTGGGGGGCCTCTGGCTTCCCAGCTCTGAGCCTCCCAGGGGACCCTCGCTCTGGGGGAGGGGGTGGGGTTCTCCCGCTAGACCCAGTGGTTGGGAGCTTGGGTTCTAGGAGGAAGGCCAGAGAAAGCTGAGGGCTTGCCCTAAGTCACAGGGGCCAAGCTCGGGACCAGGAACTTGGGCCTGCTGCCCTTCAGCCCAGCCCAGGACACTCTCTGAACCCCACCCGTACAAACGCCAGGAGCAGGAGTTAACCCTTTACTCCCCATTCCCGTGCGCCAGAGGCAAGAGGGCCAGGGCCCAAGGCAACCTGATCCTGGCAAAGTTGATCTAGTCACAGCCCCCGAGGAGGACCCTCCTGTCCTAGTGATCCTAGGACCCAGCCAGGTCACACACCAGAGCACAGAGTGGCTTCTCCTTGTGCGAAGCCAATGAAACTGGGCAAGGAATCTCAGGGCAGGGAGAGAGAAGTCTTTGCCATTCCATGGACCTCACCTTGTAGAGAGCAGCTGCTGACATATCTCACCTATAAAACAGTACTGAATGTTTAGACTCAGGGATGGTGGAGTCAGGCAGCCAGGAGCCTCACCCAGGACCTGCCACTTAGTAGCTGTAAGACCTCACCTTTCAAGACGTCAGGTCCCCTCCTATCATGTATAGAGCTTAAGAAGAGCTCTACACATTCCGGTGAGCAGTATCCTCACCCCTGCCCAGCCCCTCTTACACTCTGTCACTGAGTGACCCCGGGGGCTCCTCTTTCCTCTCCCTCATGACATCAGTCTCCCCAATCATACAATGGGCATGATGCTGGGGGCACCGAAAGAGGAGGCACTGCAGATCAGTTTGTGCCCTGTTTGGGGGGCAGCTGCTGCAGGTCAGTGGGTGGGAGGAAGCTGTCTAAGGTTGTGGTTGCTGAGGGCACTAGGGATATGAGTGGGCCAAAAAAGGAACTCCATCACCCGCCCCCCCCCCCCCCCCCGCCCCGCAGGACTTTTCTTCACTTCTTGGAAGAAAACAGAAAGAAAAGTGGTCTTAACCCAAAAAGCAAAGTAATTAAAAGTAATTAAAAGCAGTATCATATTTTCCCTGGCGGCCTGCTAGGACTCAGGGAGTAAGGGTTACCTGGAATCTGATTGAAACCACCAGGGCTGGTGGGATCCCTCTTTGGGAGAGACTGAAGGAGCGAGGCCCAGCAGTCTTGCCAAGGCTCCTATGCTCTGCAGCCTCCCTCCTTGCTGAGTTTGGGGGACCTTCCTAACTTCTAACTTCTGGAGCCAGCAACACCAGGCTCTGCCAAGGGAGACTATGGGGGATCTACAGGATGGTGTCAAGGAGGGGCAAGATAAGGGATGGAACAGAAGAGAAACCCTTCCCTGACGGATAAGACCAGAGGACCATGAAAGCCCCCTGGCGTCCCCTCCATGAGGTTTGGCTCCTTCCTCCCTCTCCCTACCCTATTGGGAGATTTTGGCCTCTCCTGGGGCAAAATGCTCCAGTCTACATCTCACCAGATCCTTGACCTTGGTCTTCAGGAAACAGAGGACTAAGAAACTCAGTGCATGGCCTCTCTCTGAGCCCCAGATCTTGAGGGAGGGCTCTGCCTCCCATGCCACCATTCATGTTTTCCCCAGGAAAAGCTCCTTTGCGGCAGCGACCTAGAGCCTGGGCTGCTGCTGAGAGCAGACAATAATCCCCGCCTGACACTCTGAAGCTTTTTCTTTCCCTTTTTGTGGACTTTATTATTTTTGTTACAGGTGGGACTGCCAGGGATGGGTTATGCCTGCAGGGAGACCTGGCTGGGGTAGAAATGATTAGGAAAGCCACAAGTCTTCCCTCATCCCAGGGAATATGAGCTTTTATCCTGTCCATTTTCCTAACCCAAAATCTGTTTTAGTTTTGCTTTTGGGGCTTTTGTCACTGGAAAAGGACTAACTCTCAGAACCTGCTGACCAGAAATGGCCTGGCCCATCCCTCCAGGCAAACCCTGCTCCTCAAACTGCCAGAGGAAATGCCATCAGGGGATTTACTGTGCCCAGCATCCACTCTGCCAAGGGCGACAGTGGAGATAATAGAGGCATCCATAGCACCTGCCATTTAGGGAGACTACTGAGCCCTCCTCCCTATACTGGTCTCCTTGGCATCTCAGACAGACAACCCTGGAAGTAGGAGATAGAGGGCAGAGAGATGTAGTCACCTGCCCAAGGTCACACAGTGATTCATTGTTGGCCAGATAGAGCCCAATTACTGCCTATCCCCACAATAGCTATACTTCCCATCCTCCACCCCACGGCAGCGGGAAGGGTGGGGTGGGGGGCGAACGGGACTCCAGAGCCAGTGGAGGCTCTGAACAATGGGATCAGGATCTAAATTTTGACGAATCCTTGAAAGTCTAGTAAAGCACAGCATCCAAGGAGGCTCGGTACAACCTGGGCATGAGGTGAGGCTGGAGAAGCAGCGAGGAAGCTGCCAGCTCCACCGTCACCAGGAGGGCCAGGAGAGGGGTCTACCCCCTGCCCTACTCTGCAGAAAGAGGTTGAGATATTATCCTGCCAGTTTCCTCAGGCTGGAGCCCTGTTCCTGGCTAGTGATGAGCCCCTAAAACAGCAGTTGGCTTGGTTTTAGTTTTTTTCTTATTGGTTTGTTTTGTTTTATTTTGTTTTTAATCAAATGGAGGCAGGCATAGAACAGGGAGGTGGCAAGACAGGGGCTTTAACCTCTACTTCCTGCCCTGGCCAGCCAATAGTCAGAGGGAACACTGGAGAAAGACATACCCACTACACAATGATAACCCCCTCTGACGCACGCATGTAGCGGTCCACATCCACAAATCCACATCCAGATCATACCCTTGGCTCCTCAATGACCCCTCAGAGAAGAAGTGGAGTAGGAATTATGGGATTTCAGAATTTCCACCCTGTCACCTCTGGGCTCCTGTCCAGATGTAATCTTGTTCCGACTACCTTGCACACACACACAAAGTCGCAACATTCACACAGAGATATACACACTCTTGACACACATAAACTAAGACAAATACTTGTTATAAAGGAGTACACACGCTGTCCTCCTACCCCTGAGCTTGTTCAGTGACACATTCCTGCAGTGCCACTGCACAGATCCAGACAACACAAGACACACAGACACTCCTTACATGCTGAGTCCCAGGCCACCTGGTAGACCCCCATCTCTCCATTCACATCCCAGGTGCACAGTCTTTCACATCCATACACAAAAGAAGAATCCACTTCTGAAACCAGGCTCCTTATGGTTTCCCCAGAGTACTCCAGCCCCAAACACTGCAAGCTTCACCCTAGACTCAAGATCCTCTCTTTTCAAGGGCCAGGAGACTCAAAGCCAGGGGCAAGGCGGCAGGCATTACCTTCCACCACTTTCCTTGACTCTCAGGAGCTTTCTGGGCCAGGGGTCTTTCTAGAAAGGCTGAAGACATGATCCCTGCAGAGGCAAGGGTGAGAAGCATGTCTGAGGGTTTTGGGGCTGTTATAGGGGAATAGCTTACTCCACTTCCTGACAAAGCCCTTGGGAACAAGCATCCCTTCCAGAAACCGGTCCCACTCCACTCTCTGGACTCCGTATGCCTGGTGGCGTGGCCTCAGGTCAGGTTCACCCTTCCCACCAGTGTCAGGCCTGTGGCCTGCTGTGCCCCTGACCTCGACTCCAGGACACACAAGGTCAGGCCGGAGCCCTGTTTAGGAGCCGGTGCAGGAGGCAGAGAGGCAGCGATGCTGCGGAGGGGGAGCCTGGCAGCTGTGGAGAAGTGCAAGGAAGAGGCTCTGCAGGGCGGAGAGCCCAGCCCAGGGTAATCCTACTCCGGGCCGTGGTTGCTGGGCCCAACTCCCTCCCTCTCCCCTTCCTGTCGCAGCAGCTCGGAGTCAGAGCGTGGACCCCGAAGAGGCTGAAGCTCTGGACGGAGACGATGACGGAATGGAGGCTGAAACAGGCGCCTGGGACCCGGGCAGGACCCCAGACTGGAAATGCGACACTCGAACGGCGAACGGCGCGGGGGTCTGAGTTGCGGCGGAGCCTGAGAGGTTGGAGCTTAGGGCGAGGTGCTTGGCTATGGGACAGGATCTGATCGCTGCGAGGCTAACGCTTGGGGCTTCACCAGACCGGACCCAGGGAGGAGCCAAGGGCAGAGCCGGTGCAGGAGGCTGGAGCCCAGGTCAGGGCCGGCCGGTAGAGACGCCGGCACTGCTGGAGTCGGAGTAGGGTTGGAACCCAGAGCTGGAGTGCACTGGTGGTGCAGACTGCGGCTGGGATCTGAGCGGGTTGGGGCCAGAATCTAGGACGTCAGGGCTCGACCGAGGCGCTTGATGTCGGAACTGGAGCCAGACACTGCAAGACCAGAGACGGAGCCAGAGCCGCGACCAGAACCGAGTGCGCCGCAGGAACCGGAGGGTGGGCCCCGGGGGCCCCCGACCTGTGCCGGCCCCAGCGCGCGGCCTGGAGCTCCTCGTTCCGGGCAGGCCGAGCCGAGGGCCGCGCAGGGAGTGCGCCCGGGCGGGCTCCATCGCCAGGGACCTGGCGCATCGCAGGCATCCTCGGCGCCGGGCGGCCTGCCTGCCACCACACTGCTGGCCCGGCGGCCGCAGCCTACCTGAAGTAGTCCATCTTGCAGAAGATTTCCTTATTCTTGATGTAGCAGCTGTTCTGCTGCCTCAGCGACGTGCGACACACGGAGCACTCGAGGCACCGCACGTGCCAGATGAGGTTGTTGACCTGGGGAGGGGGCAGAGGTAGAAGACGGCTCAGAGCCGGCCTCTCTCCCGGCCGGGCCCCAGCCTCCCGGCCCCTTTGCTGCCGCAGTAGCTGGAGGTCTAAAGGTGCGTGCGTGTGACTTCCCTACTTTTCTTCTGTAGCAGGGGAGCTTAGGAAGTTAGAATTAAACTTTTCCCATTTTCCAGATGGAAACCCGGCGGCCGGGGTGGGGGGTGGTGGTGGGGGGGATACAGAGAGGCTCTAAGATTTGCGCAAAACTGCACAGTCAGGCAGCGGCTGAGCCAGGATTAGGAATTTGGTGGACCTGGCGCCGCCTTTGAGGTGCTCAGGGCTGCGACCCACACGCCGCCAACGCGGCAACCTCCCGCGCGCGCGCCTCACCTTGAGCAGGTACCGGTCCAGGATCTCGAGGCCACAACTGGAGCAGATGTTCTTGCCGGCGGACGGCACGGAGGAAGCGGCGGAAGGCGGCGAGCAGACGGATGGCGTGCTGGGCGTGCAGGGGGAGGCCCGACCCTCGTCCTTGTCCAGAGCGCCCGCCAGGGCCTCGGCGTCCGACTGAGCCTGCAGCCGGGGACACAGGGAGCACCGCACGCTGAGATGCGCGCCCAGCCAGGTGCGCAGCGCCGCTGCCGCCTCCGAGCCAGACCTGGGGCCCCCGCGCATCAGTCGGCAACGAAATCCTCCCGAGGCGCCGCGCCCTGGGCTGCTGGGCTACAGGATGGGGATGGGGATGGGGATGGGGATGGGGATGGGGATGGGGATGGGGATGGGGATGGGGATGGGGATGGGGATGGAAGGGCCTGTCGGAGGGGAAGGGACGGCCCAAAGTTTGAACCTGCGCGTCCTGGGTGCTGGGGACAGTTAAAGTCTACGTTTCCGGGCGGGAAAACGGAGGCTCAGAGAGGGGCGGCGCCTTCCCGCAGTCGCCCCCGGCGCATGGGCAGCGGTTCGGGGCGGGAAAGCCGGCCGAGGTCCCGGGGCCGGGCAGCCGGGGGACGGGGGGCGGAGGCAGGACCCGGCAAACTCACCATGGCGGGCGGCGCGGTCCCTTCAAGGCAGCGGGTGGTCGCTTTGCAGCCGGACCCCGGCTGGGCCATCACCTGGGGGAGGGGGAGGGAACTCAGGCGGCGGCGGCTGCAGAACTGGCTCCGCGCAGCCTGAGCCCAGCGCCTCCCCGCGCCTGTTATATAAACCGGCGCGGAACAATGAGTCTTAACTTTGTAGTGGGCATTTAAAGCCCTTCCCCACAAAAGCGGTGTCTCTCTAATGAAGCAATTTGAATTTGGATTGGATTTTTTTTTTTCCCCTCTCTCTCCCCCTCTCCCTGCACTTAACCCGTGGCTCTTGAAGTAATCGCTTAGTTCCCTTGCAATCCAAGCCTCTGAGGGGGGGAAAAAGAAAAAAAAAAAAAAAAAAAACACACGCGCACACACACAAACTACCTGCAATTAGAAATTGTCGTGAATGCCCAAGATAAGAGGTAGCCAGAGTGTCAATTCCAACTGTCAATCAGTGAGATCCATCAGGCCGCCCAAAGAATTGCAAATTTGATTTTTTAATGGTAGTAATTAAAAATCGAATTTTTCCTCCCTCCACCCACCCCCCCCCCCTTCTCCTTCCTCGCTCCCTTCTCCTCCTCTAGACGCAAAATGCAAAAAGGAGAAAAGGGAGAGAGAAAGGAAGAAAGGAAAGAAAAGAAAAAGGAGACGAGGGGGGCGTTCGGGGAAAATAAAACCCGGGGTGCGGGTGCGGGGAGCATCAGCTCGGCAGCCCAGCGCCGCCAGATTGATGCGGAGAGGTTGACGCGGATTCAGGCGCCCCTCGAGGGCCAGCGGGAGGGAAACCCCGAGCAGAGCGGGGGGCGAGACCCGGGGGGAGATGGGACCGAAGAGAGAAAAGAGGCGTCCAGGGAGAGGGAGAAGCACCCGCCAGCCCCTCGGCGCGCCCGGGACCGGCCCCGCGTCGGGATTCTCAGCGTTGCGCCAGCACAACCCCCGGCGCATCGCGCTATCAGCGCCTATTCAGACGGACAATACCCGCCTCGCCTCCTCTTGATTCGCCTGTGTCTTTGCTAAATCGCTTTTTGAGAAATTCCTCCAGCATTTGCATAATGTGTTCCCGCTTTCCGCGACCCCCCTCCGCAGCCGCGCGAGCTCACACACTCACTTGCACACCCTCGCGGGCGCACCCCGGACCCCTCCTCCCCGCGGCCGCCCGGCCCCTGCCCCGCTGCGGCCCGGGCCGCTCGCTCGCTCACCTGGTCGGTGGCGGGGCCGCCCTCGGCCGGCAGCCGGCAGCCCTCGGGCAGCGCCGGGGCGGCGGTCTCATGCTTCCAGTACATGCATGGGCCGGGAAGCGGCGGCGGAGAGCCGCGCGGAGCCGGGCCACGGCCACTGCGGGAGCAGAGCCTGAAGCAGGAGCCCCAGCAGAGCCCAGGCCCCCGGCCCCCGCCCCGGCCCCGGCCCCGGCCCCCGCCCCGGCCCCCGCCCCCGCCCCGGCCCGCGCGCAGCAGCCCCGGCCTGCCTGGCTGCTGCCGCCGCTGCCTCGCAAGAAGGTCCCGACAAACTTGGAGAGGCCCCCGCCCCCTCCTCCCCTCCCCCTCCCCCTCCCGGTAGTCCTCCTCCTCCTCCTCCTCCTCCTCCTCCTCCTCCTCCTCCTCTCCCTCCTCCTGGTCCTCCTCCCCCTCCAGCTGCCGCGGCGCCCCTGCCACTGGAGCCCCGCTCGCTCGGTTCAAGATGAGTCATGCGTGACCAATCCCCGCCCCGCCAAGGCAGAGCGAGACACACACAGCGAGGCAGCGACCCAGAGACACACACACAGACACACAGACACACGCAACCTGGGAGCTGCTGACAGACACTCCGAGCGGACGCGCAAAGGCACCAACACCCCTGCCTCCACTCAGCTCAGCTCCCGGACGCGCCTCCCTCGGGGGCACCCACAGCCCTAGGGCGCAGCCCCACTCGCAGGTACAAGAGGAACCCACGGTCACACCTTGGGCCGAGATGGAGCCCACGTGAAGTCACAGGCTACACTCTGTTTACGCGGTCCCACTCGTGGCACGCTTGTGTACACAGCGATGCCAGGGATTACCTGTTCACATCATCTACAGGAGCAGGAGCACAAGGCAGCCGCACTACACACCTGCACAAATGCCTCTGCTCCCTCACGACCAGACCAGAGCGGGTACCGGCTCCTAAGGACTGAATGGGACTGGGTTGGGTGGGGGATGGGGAGTTACTTGGTAGGGGTGGCGGGCGGTTCTCTCCCTCAATTCTCCCGGGAGGGATTGCCTGGGATATCCAGGTTCCCTCTGGGATCTGCTGAGCCATCCGGTCTAACGCACACCTCACCTTCTGTAGGGTTCTACTGATAGACAAGTTGAGAAGGCAGGGGGAGCCCAGGCCTGTGGTTCGGGGACAGAGCCCCTAAACACACACACACACACAGACACACACACCCCTCAGACTCAAATACAGAGGCTTACCCACACCAAGACTCCGCATTATACACACACAAGTGGACACTCACAGCCTCCAGCCCCCTTCTCCACACACAAACTGAGCCTAGAGACACACATGTAAATACACATCATCTTTGAAAAACAAATATGCACACTCAGACTTAGATCCAACCTGATAAACATCACAACACCTCACCCCCTACCATCATCACAACCCCTGATTGCCCTCATTTACAGATGTGCACCCCACACAACTGTTTTTACACCTGTACTCACGAGTGTACTCAAGAGAGCACAGATACCTACAGAGCTCCAACCCCATGTAAAACCTCATGTCCTCCACTCAGACACCCACAGATATGCCCACACATCCCTACAGATAGAAAAATTACCATTTATAGGCAGAAACAGTATACACAGCTCTGCAGGCACAGGATTCTTGATAGTTACAGCCTCAATCATGCAAACACACACACAGGCACAAATAGCAGACAAGGGTATCTGCACCCCGGTGTCATACTAAAGACCCACAACCGTCTCCCTGAAAGATGCAAATACTGTTCCTTTATAGACACCAATATACACAGAATCAGCCCCAGCCCCATCCAATGCCATCTCCCACTCCCACCTAGTGATTTAGTGCTCTCGGACCCAGAAATTTAGAGTGAGAAGTTTCTCTCTGAATCTTAATCTTTATTTGAAGAGCATGATTGCCGTGTGAAAGCTAGTGAGATGTGTGCATATACACACATGCGCACACACATACACATGCGCCCTTAAACATCCACATAACCACAGATGAATAATTGCCTCCCCCTTAGTTATCTCTTTGCACCGAGTAAACTCAACTACTCTATTATTCTCTTTAACCTTTGCAGCAGCACTACAAGGAGGTTATGTTATTATACTTATTTTTAAAAAGTGGGCTCCATGCCTAATGTGGGACTCGAACTCACCACGGAGATCAAGAGTTGCGTGCTCTTCTGACTGAGCCAGCCAGATCCCCCTGTTATTATATGTATTTTGTAGTTGAGGAAACAAATGTGCAGGAGCCCCATCTCAGGCTGTAGCACTCAGACTCCAGAAACCAAACTCTCACCTACTACTCAGTTCCACTCCTGAGTTCAGATTAGGTACGCAGGAAATCAAAATTGGAATAAGAGGTGTTAATCTCAATAGTGAGAGACTCTTGAGCCAGTCTTAGCATTGGCTTTTATTACCTCGTAACCCCAGACAAGGTGTTCGGTTCCTGCTTCAGCCTCAGCTTCCTCATCTGCGAGATGGGTGTGACAACAGAGTCCACTTCTTATCCTTGTGAAAATTGAGCAAATGATCTATGTCAAAGGGCTCCCATCTTACAGGATGGACCGGCTACATCTTCCAGGTATTATTCTACTAGACGCCACATCAGTTTTTTAAATGGGGGATGGCAGGGCATAAATCAACCAAATGATCAAATATGCTTCGAATAACTTACCTGAAGGAGCTGCTGAGCCATTATTCCAATCCAAGATTTGCCTGACCTCCACGGAGACAGGACTGAACTTACTTTGAAAAATGAAATCTCTCTTCTAACAACTCCTGACTCTAGCAGGAAGGAGAGTCCATATATGAGTGACTTTGAGAAAATCAGGATCAGCAAATTCAGTGCATTCCATCAGGATACTAAATTTCTGCCTACAGGAGACTGTGGGCAAGTCACTTAGCTTCTCTGAGCCCCAGTGTCCTCGCTTGCAGAATGGAGATTCCAACATTATCTCTCAGCAATGTAGCAATGAACCATATATTAAAAACTAATATTTGTAAAGTGTCACCTCGGTTTCTGGCGTTGTATAAATACCTTCCATGTAGAATGTCATACAGAATCTGTATATACAATGTCATCGGCATCGTGCATATATGACATCATAAGCATCACATATAGGGTACAATGTGATCTAGTCTTTATCTCATTCTTTCTCCTGGTCACTAAATAGGATGTGATCATTTCATCCTCCAAGGTGAATTTTGCCATTCTTCTCCACTGAAGTCTAGGTCCAAGGTTTGGGTTTAAAAAGAGGCTTCAATAATAACTGGATAATTCGTGGGAGTGCCCCCCCCCCCCCAGCAGCAGTTCCGCCCCACTGGGGTGTAATTCTAGGAAGGTAATGTGAGCCCAGGGGAGGCTAGAGACCCAGCTTCACATTTATTCACTCTGACAGCTAAATTGGTGAGCAAGGGGGGCGGGGAAGTTAGATGAAAGTCATTTCAGAGTAAATACTAAATACAAGATTTAAACATTCAGGTTTGACAAATGGGAAATGAGCAATGGGAAGGGACACAGGCAGTACACCCTTTCCCAGCTCGGGACCCAGTCCTTACCTTGTGACCCTCCTGGGCATTTCCTGTTTGAGAGGAGGAAAGACCACAGAAAGAGTATGGACTGCATGACCTGGGCAAGGAGTTTGCCTCCCCTGGCCTCAGTGTCCTCATTAGTAAAATGTGTGTGTGTCATCTGAATCAGACCACTGGGGAAGTGATGGAAAGAGCACTAGCCTTGGAGTCAGATCAACCCAAAGCCAGTCTCAGCCCAGCCACTTCCTGCCTGGGTGAACTTGGAAGGGTCAATTAACTAAACCTCAGTCACCCAGAGTCCCCTTCTAGTTTTGACATTTGCTATGTGAATTCAGGACAAAGGGCAATAATAAAGCATTTACTCCTTGCCAGGCTAGGCGCTGCAAACACAGAATGAACCATCCTGGTCCCTGCCCACGAGGAGCCCAGTCTGTTGGGAGAGAAGACAGCCAGCATTTGCAGTGTAACGTGACAGGTGCTCCACAGTGGGTGGCACAGAAGGAGGGGCATTTCACCAGGCTTACAGGGCAGGCGTGTCAGGAAAGGTATCCTGGAGGAGGTGACCTTTGAGTGAAGTCCTAGAGGATGAGTGACTGTGACTCAGGCTAGGCCTGAGAGGAGCTGGGTCAGGATGGACTCTGGGTGCCCAGTGGATGGTTCATTAGATGAAGCTGAGGGGGCAAAAGGAACTAGACTGTGGAGGGCTGAGTGCCAGGTGAGGAGTTTGCATTCATCTGGAAAGCTTTGCGTCTGCCAGCCGAACTGTACAGCAAGCAGCATCCTGGTTCTGCAGATGCAGTCTGGGATGGTGGCTAGGGATGCCGGGGTTGGAACTGGGTAGCCTGAGTTGATACCTGACTTTATTACACACTGGTTGTGGGACCTAAGGCAAGTGACGAGCTCCATGAGCCTCATTTTCCTCAACCATAAACGAGGCATTAACAGAATCCAAAGGAGCTGTGATGAGCCCAGAACCAAGATATGGATGGCTCAGCGGTTTAGCGCCGCCTTCAGTCCAGGGCGTGATCCCGGAGACCGGGGATCGAGCTCACAACCAGCACCCAGTATGGAGCCAGCTTGTGTCTCTGCCTCTCTCTCTCTCAATCTCTGTGTCTCTATGAATAAATAAATAAAATCCTTAAAAAAAAAAAAAAAGAAGACCAAGATACATCTCCAAGGTAAAAGTTTGGCACTGGCCTGGCATCCAGCAAGCATGTGGTCACCCAGTGAGTGTCACGAGGGCACAGAAAGCTCTTATTAAGTGGGAAGTCCTCAAAGGGCTAGATGCCTTTAACATACAAACTGTGAGTGTCCCTCAAAGGCTTTTGACAATGAAGATGACATGGTCAAATTGAGGGCTTGGAAAGATGATTGAAGCAGTGGCTTGAGGACAGATCTGAAGGGGCTGTATCCTTCACTGCACTGAGTCCTGAATATATTGCAATTATCTAAGGGTGAGGTGAGGAGGCAGTTGCAAGGACAAGGAGGATAGAAGAAAGAAGAAATATAATGAAGAGATAATTGTTGTATGTCCCGTTATTATGTTATAAAGGATCATATATATATTTATAACTATACATACAATATATACGATGTTATGCAGAACCATATTATATATGTTATATATAATACATGTATTTTATGTATTATATGCGTCTATACAACATCATATATAACTAATATGTAAAATTGATCGTTTAGAAGACAGGATGTGAGGAGTAGGGGAGTGGCAAATAATGTCGAAGATAACTCAGGGTTTTCTCATTTTTTACTTATGATGTTCTTCCTCATGGCATGGAACATGGGAGTGACTGGGCAAAGGAGAATAAGGAACTTAGATTGGATTTAACATGCCAGGGGAGTATGGTGGAGGTGCCCAGAATGAACTGGATGTTAGGTCTGGCTCAGAAGACAGGCTGGAGCTGCAGAAGGGAACCTCCGATAATACATCAGTGCAGGGATGGCAGCTGAAGCCATGGGAGCTGAGATTTTTATAGCCTTGAGGATTAATTCCACATACAGAAGAGAGTTGATTTGTTTGCTTTTTGTTTTCAGGGGAAAGCAACTTGTCCCTGAGGCTAATCTTATTTTCAGTGAGAGTGATTTTTTTTAAAAGATTTTATTTAGTTATTAATGAGAGAGAGACACACACACACACAGAGAGAGAGAGAGGGAGAGGCAGAGACACAGGCAGAGGGAGAAGCAGGCTCCATGCAGGGAGCCCGACGTGGGACTCGATCCCAGCCTCATGCCCTGGGCTGAAGGCAGGCGCCAAACCGCTGAGCCACCCGGGCTGCCCTGAGAGTGATTTTTGAATGATAAAAAATCTTAAATAATTTTTAAAAGTATACAAACATGTAAATCTTATCATTTGTATTTCTGTCGGACATACAGTGATATAAGCTAAAACAGAATTGGACGTTTGAGAAGCAGAAAGACAACTAACTGCCTTGGGGACAGTGAGGATGAGCAGGAAGATGTCTGTTTGACGAGTGGGGTGCGGGTGAGAAGGGACTTCCCAGGTAGAAGGAACATCTTGAGCGAGGACAATGGGAGGTCTGGCAGATTGCATCACCTTTGGGGTGTCCATGCAGTTGGCTTTGGTTAGGGGGAGAATGTGTTTGGGAACAGATTGTGGAAGGCCACAGACACCTGGCTTATCCTATGGGTACAGAGGTTCAGAGGTGTCTTAACTCCTCATATGATTAGCTCTCACTTCAATAGGCTTTGTTCCTCTTCCTCCAAGATTATTTTTTCTTTTTAAAGATTTTATTTATTTATTTGACAGTGAGAGAGAGAGACAGAGAGACAACAGAGAGAGAGCACACAAGCAGGGTGAGCTCAGGCTGAGGGAGAGGGAAAAGCAGGCCCTCCAATGAGTGAGGAGCCAGATGTGGGGCTCGATTCCATGACTTGAGGATCATGACTTGAGCCGAAGGCAGATGCTTAACTGACTGAGCCACCCAGGCACCCCCTCCTGCATTTTTCTAAACCTTTTGCCTGGCTTGTGTTTAAACATCCTGCAGCACTCAGCTCAGGTATTGCTTTCTCTGGAAAATGGTCACAAAGCCTTATCAGCAAAAGTTAAATGGCTCTCTCTCAGAAGTGAATACAGCTTTATTCAGAAATGTAAAGGTAGAGTTTATTTATGTGTTGCAAATGGTCCCCAGTTCCACTTTATTTTTTATAATTTTTATTTTTTTATGATAGTCACACACACACACACAGAGAGAGAGAGAGAGAGAGAGGCAGAGACACAGGCAGAGGGAGAAGCAGGCTCCATGCACCGGGAGCCCGACGTGGGATTCGATCCCGGGTCTCCAGGATCGTGCCCTGGGCCAAAGGCAGGTGCCAAACCGCTGCGCCACCCAGGGATCCCCCCAGTTCCACTTCTTACTACAGAGTGGAAAACTGGTAAATCTTTCCTTCGTTAAAAACTCAGTTCTTCAATATTATCTCTTGAATAAAACTTGCATTAATGTTAAAAAAAAAGGGGGGGGAGAGATTGTGCCTTCCCATCTCACACCCGCCACCCCTGGCACGTGGCAGATGCTCAGCACATACCTGAATGAATAACTTTCCTTTTGATGAGGTCGCCCACCAGAAAGCTTCTCAATGGGGAGAGATCTGCTTTTAGAAGAGGAAAACTTAATTTGATTTTTTATGGCTAAATTTTAAATTCTATTTCTAGCTTACAAAGATCACAGGACATATTAAAAACAAAATGCCATTCTGTGTAATTAGGACTCCTAGCCAAGTAAGACCAAATGCATTAGGAAGATATAGTCCCACATCCCGGGATAAATTCTGACAGATCTGTTTTTTATATCTGGGATTCAAGTCTCTCTCCAGAGACCACTAGGGAGAGCCTGCTTGAGAATGAACCAACCCAGATGAAATCGAGAGATCGATTTCTGACTGTATCGAACACTTGGACTTTTGGACTTTTTGGTTACGTAAGCCAAGTAAATTCCTACCATAAGGTAGCCGGAGTAGTATTTGTCACTTGAAGTGAGTCCTTACTCATCTGCTCACACAGCTGGAGCTATGAGTCTAACTCAGAGCATACCTGATGCCAAAGCTCTCTGGGTCTTAGTCTCCTCCTGTGCACAGGAGGACATTGAATCCGTACCCGTATGATTTTTTTTCAGTGCAGAGATGGTATGGATAGCCAGGTCTCTATCCCAAAAGATGTGATGAGGAACTGACAATACTCACTGCACGCCATTCTATCACTGTGGTGGGAAAATAGCCACTCTGTATGTGAGTGGACATGGCTATGATCCAGGAAAAATTTATTTTTACAGACATTGAAATTAAAAATTCATTTATTTTTCGTGTGTCACAAAATAGTATTCTTCTTTTTCCTCAACATTTAACAATGTGCAAGCCATTCTTAGCTTTGTAGGCTGTACAGAAAGGGACATCCGTGTAACACCAAACATAGGTGTTTGCAGGCCTGAGTTCTACCTGGTGCTGTTTACTATGGGATCCCAGCCAAGCTTCTTTGTCTCTCTCGGGTTTTTGTTTTGTTTCGTTTTGTTTTTCCATCTGGGCAATGAGGGGCCATATGGGTCAGCCTCTCAAAGCCCTTCAGCTCTCAAGTACCACACTTTTTTTTTTTAAATCAACAACTATTTATTGAGCATCTATTATGTAGACAACACATGGTTTTACATGTTGGGCATGTAGCAGCAAGTAGAAGTTCCTGCTCACACAGAACTTACATTCTTTTTTTTTTTTTTAAGATTTTATTTATTCACGACAGACACACAGAGAGAGGCAGAGACACAGGCAGAGGGAGAAGCAGGCTCCATGCAGGGAGCCTGACGTGGGACTCGATCCCGGGTCTCCAGGATCACACCCCAGGTTGAAAGTGGCGCTAAACCCCTGGGCCTCCGGGGCTGCCCGAGAACTTATTCTAATGGGAAAAAAAAGATTAAACTGATGTCTAAAATTGGATAGTGGTAAATGCTATTAAGAAAATGAAGAAGAAAAAAAAAAAAGAGAGAGAAAATGAAGAGGAGAAGAAAAAAAACAAACAAAGAAAATGAAGAAGAGGGAGGATTGGGAAGTGACAGGGCTGTGATTTTCGAAAGGGAGGTCAGGTGCCCTCTTGACCACTGATATTTGAACACAGACACAGACAAATGAGGGAGTGGGCTCTGTGGAATCTGATGTAAGGGCCTTGGGGTGGGGGCTTCCTTATATTCAAGAAACAGCAAGAAGGCTGGTGTGGCTGGAGCACAAGGAACAAAGGCGGTAGCAAGAAGCCATCAGGACAGACAGGCAGTTGGAGACAGGCCACTCAAGGCCCTGGAGGTCTCTGGATTCTACTCTAGGTGTGATGCAAAGCCACCAAGACAGGAACGATGTGCTCAGATTTTAAAAAGGATCACTTTGGCCAACCGTGTGGAAAATTGACTCTGAGGAGGCACTAATGGAGGCAGGGAAATCATCAGGAATGCCCCGCAAGAGTCCAGATGACAACGGCTTGAACAAAAACTGTAGTGTTGGGTGTTGGTGTGAAGTGGTTGGATTCAAGATGGATTCTGAAGACGAGGTCGACAGGATTCGTTGAAAGACTGGGCAGGAGTAAGAGAGAAAGAGACGTCAAGGATAAATACGATGGGATCAAATCATATTTTAAGATTTATTTGAGAAGTCGAAAGAGAGAGCAGGGGAAGGCAGAAGAAGAGGGAGAGAGAGAATCCCAAGCAGACTCCTAGCTGAGCTCAGAAGCCGATGCGGGGCTTGCTCTCACAACCTCAGAGATCATGACCTGAGCCAAAACCAAAAGTCAGAAGCTTATTGAGTCACCAGGCGCCCCAGGATCAAATAATATTTTAAGAACAAAGTGATTATATATAAGAAACATTTAACATTCAATTTATAAGGGAAGAATTAATCCCTTATGTACAGTAGTATTAAAACAATCAGTTCTATTTGCTGATTCAGAAATTGACTGTATGTAATTTAAACAAGGGACAGAGCTCTGGGATATTTGGTTTTAAAAAACCTTTGCTGTTGATTTTTGACATGCTTTGAAAAACCATTCCTCTTGTGATCCTCTTACTCAACAGTGAAATGCCTGTTACAGAATGTCCACTGGTTACGGTTACATTTTGCATTTGATAAACCAGGAGCTGAGATTACGAATACAGCTCATACCACTTTCCTGAATATTCCCTAAATTCTTCACTCTTGTAACTTCAAACAATGAGTCAATCAAGTTAACTCGTATTTTACAAACCTTACACCAGACTGCTTTCAGCATATTTATGACACACACATTTATTCTTTGAAACCTCTAATCTGAAAGGACCAAATACAGTGTGATACGTTCAGTGACTTCACTTACAGCTTCTTTTCAAAGGGTTAGATTTGCTGTGAAAACTACTTTCTCATCTCTAACAACAGAAGTAGGCAGGCATACCAGGTGGAGAGAATGGTCTCTGAGGTCGCCGCTAGCCAGAGCCTTCTGCAGAGAAGGTACTTAGAAAAAACATCCCATCTAGACACCCCGGCCCAAGTCCTGAGGGGAAATGAACCTACCAGAGAACTGTAGTCTTTATTCCAGAAAATAAATGAGAGAAGACACAACCACACAGGCACTGTCTTGCATTTATTCACACAGAGGAATTAAGAATCAGTACAAATAATTAACATTGCTTTAAATACAAATAAATAGCTCTGGTTTCTAAAGGAAACAACTCTAGATAATCCAAAGTTAGGTAAGGTTCCTATTAAAAATAGAAGACTATTTTGCATTAAGTCCTACTCCACCATAACCCCTTGAGGACGTAAGGATAAAATGGTGAATTAGTACTCTTAAGAAGTCACCAGAAAAATGGGAGATAATGCTCCCACCTCCCTGAACTATCCCTCAAATGGAAGGAGAGTTACTTGCATCATAGACAGAGCTAATAAGTGCAGAAAGTATTTACCATCTAAAGCTATCTAAAAAGATTTACCTTGGGAAAGAGGAGAATTTCTCTGAACCGGTTCTATAAACTCTGAAACCTCACTCTGCTCAAGATTTGGTTCAAGTGTCTTAAACTCACTTATGCCCACAGGAAGACTTGAATTCCTATAACGCAAGCTTCCTCTTGCTAGGAAAAATAATGGTAAGTGTCCATAATCACTAAGAATGGCGGGTAGGTATCAAAATGATTTACCTGGTCAAGAAGCAAAGGTGCTGCCCAATGAAACACTGTCAACCTGGCACCAAAATGACCAAAACTGCCGATAGAAACACATTGCCAAATCTGCTGATTTATTTTTCTCTCTCTGCTCCTATATTTAAGATATTCCAAGTGGCAAAACATCGGGCAGAAGTATGTGCTACAAAGGAAGAACCCTTTTAAAGTCATACAGTCTTCCAAACCTTTAAAAACTACATAAAACATGAAGTCATTTTACAATCTTGGTGCCAGAGGAGGGCCTGCTCCACTGACCTTCTGTGTTCACTCTATGTCCCCTCCTCATGCTGTACAAGACAGTTCCATTTCTTCTACTCAGACCCCTAATTAATAAATAGTATGCTTGATAGAGATCAATATAACAACGATTAGGTTTTCAAAGAAATTTTGTTTTCCTATTTAGATTGGCCATGATACAATTCCAAATAGAACATTCTCATGCTATTAAAAAAAAAAACCTCATGCAATAAGTGCAATTTTAAAAAGTCCCACGTTAATAACAACGTTTGGTATTATAGAAGGCAGAATTTAAATATTTAGATTTTTAAAAAAATGATCACTATAGAATAAAAGCTGGATTTCCAAATAGGACTTCCGTCGTGGTATAAAATGCTAAATTTGATTCTACAGTTTTGTTTACGCAAACAATCTTAAGATATACACCATGTTTTCCTAACTGGGATTTTGAAACACTAACCATAATTCTTAAACAGATTACCACAACATTTGCTCAAAGAATCAGCTCCTTTTGCCAAGAACTTTTCCTTTTTAGTCTAGTTGGAGGGATTTCCATAATAAATTCAGGAACAATAAGTTCTCAACATGATTCAAATTTTTTCACTTTCCTTCCTCTTACTTTTTCTTTATGCTGTAAAGACATCTGAGCACAGAAAAGTGTTCTTTTTTTTTTTTTTTTTTTTAAGATGGACATTAATAAATTTAGTTTCCTGATTTAAATAACATTTTTTACGTTTGCCTTTCTCTCTGGCCTACTATATAATGTTTCTGGAGTTACAAATCCAAACAAACCAGCCAACTAGAGCATCCCAGTGTTCAAATCACAATTTTGGATACAATCCTATTTATTCTGGATGATGCTCAATTCCACACATACTTCAGGGAAGAAACATCCATGAGACATCCAAAAATGTTATGTTACCAAACGTTAACATGTGATTGTGCTCTGTTGGGAAGTACCACTCACATCTACAAAGTACAAAGGCAGAGGATTTCAGGTATAGAGACCAATTTGCTTTTGCTGCTACAATAATTCGTAACCATCATCTTCGAGATTTCCAAGCTGTTCTAGAATAAGGAGTAGTCCTTTTTTTATCTGGAGGCTTGAAGTAGGAGTAAACAGGAGCTGCTGGATACTCTGCATCAGGATTCTCTGCCATCATTTTCAGCTTTGCTTCAATGGCTTTTATCTTTGCAGTGACACTGGAAAAAAGGATAGAAGAGGATCAGAGCGGGCCTGGGTACACTCAGAAAATACTTGTGTATCTCATCTTTTTTGCGCCTTTTGTGCATATCACAGAAGCAACAACATACTAAAACATGAATATGCAAATATTTCACATAAAACACACACTCAAGTAACATTTTAAAAAAAGAGATCAAACCTGAACCATCTATTACATTTTTACTAAAATCTCAGACACTGGTAACAGTACTGCACATATGGCTACATTAAATATTCAGATGCAAACACTGACACCTTAATGCTCAGCAGATAATAGGCTCTCAAATAATTCAGATAGAAATTGAAAGTGGGATCTGGAAGAGATATTTATACACCTATGTGTTTATAGGAGCATTAGTCAAAATAGTTAAAATGGGGATCCCTGGGTGGCGCAGCAGTTTAGCGCCTGCCTTTGGCCCAGGGAGCGATCCTGGAGACCTGGGATCAAATCCCACGTCGGGCTCCCGGTGCATGGAGCCTGCTTCTCCCTCTGCCTGTGTCTCTGCCTCTCTCTCTCTCTCTGTGTGACTATCATAAATAAATAAAAATTTAAAAAAAAATTTAAAAAAACTAGTAAAATGTAGAAGCAATCCAAGTGTTGATCAATGGATAAGCAGGGTATGGTATTATTTCACATTCTGAAATATTATTCAGCTTTAAAAAGGAAGGAAATTCTGACATGCACCACAACATGGATGAACCTTGAAGACATTATGCTAAGTGAAATAAACCAGTCACAAAAAGACAAATACTGGATGACCCACTTGTATAAGGTACTTAGACTAGTTAAAATCAGAGACGTAAAGTAGAATGGGGGTTGCCAGGGGCTTGGGAGATATAGGAATAGGAAGTTATTATTGAATGGGTATAGAATTTCAGTTCTGCAATATGAAAAGAATTATGGAGAAGGATGGTGGTAATGGTTGTACATTGCAAATATATTTAGTACCACTGAACTATACACTTAAAATTCGTAAGATGGTGGAGATCACTGGGTGGCTTAGTGGTTTAGGCCTAGGATGTGATCCTGGGGTCCTGGGATTGAGTCCCACATTGGGCTCCCTGCATGAAGCCTGCTTCTCCCTCTGCCTGTGTCTCTGCCTCTCTCTCTCTCTCTGTATCTCTCATGAATAAATAAAATCTTTTAAAAAAATTCATAAGATGGCAAATGCTATTTTATGTGTCTTTTAGAGTAATAAAAAAATTGGAAAAAATAATTTCTGTAGGATTGAAAGAAATATAAGATAGATCATATTCCTCATTTTGCAGATGAAGGAACCAATGCACAGAAAGGTTGAAAAAAAAAAAAAACTTGAAAAAAAAAAAAAAAAAAAAGAAAGAAAGGTTAACTTGCCCAATATTACATAGCTAGTAAATAGAAGAGTTGAGGTTTAAACACAGATTCTAGATCCCATGCTACTAACTACTACACTGTACTACTTGTTGAATCACTGAATAATAATGGAAAAAACACCCTGGGAAATCCTACAAAATCTCTTTTTTATGAACAAATATGTATTTATACATACAATCACTTATGGAGTGCTTACAATGAGCCAGGCACTGTGCCCAAAATTTTACCTATATTTTTTCTAATCCTTACAATAATATGCACTTTTTACAGATAAAGAAACAAATGCAGAGAAGCAGTAATGTGCCCAAGGTTCACAGAGCTAACAGACTGCACAGCCTGCACAGGATTCAGGCCTAGTTTGTTATTACCAAAGCCCTTGCTTTCTCCTTTCCATCAGACTGGGAGCTGAGCAGCTCTGTATTAGAAAGAAGAGGTGAGGAGACACTGCACAAGTTGGGGGAATTCCCTTCTGATGGAGGTCACTGCCTTCCCTGGACCAGAATGCAAAGCCCTCAGGCAATGGGTATTCTATGACCCATGATTTCCCCTTCCATTCTCAGTGCTGTCAGTGGTCTACTGTCAGGGAGAGAAACTTGGAAGGGAATGTATACAGTGGCCTTTTAGAGATCCTCAAAAAGTTTACATCGGATGCACATACTCAAAACTTCACATGGTCAATGTAAAATTTAAAACCTAAGTTACAATCAAAAAGAACACTGATGTATTACCAATGCATCTTATTACCAACCTGTATTCCAGCATTTCTTCCCCATTAATGGGATAGCCAGCTATTTGTTTTGTAGGAGTCACCAAAAAACAAATTTCTCTAATTAGGTATAGATGTTAATAAGAAAGATGTAAGCTGAGGTTCTCTGGATTACAAAATAAATGGAAAATACTCAACTGTCTAGTAAAAGTGCAAACACTGAAAATAAAACTAAAAACATGTTACTGTAACATGTAGCACACCATGCATAAACACAGTGGTCTCTTCCCAACACGAGTCAGATTTATAAAATCTGTGATTCACGGCGGTTCAAACTTTATGGGGAAAACAGCAGAGTGGATATAATTCCCAGGGAACCTACAAAAGTCATCATATATGTTTTTTTTAATTTCTGGGAGTACAAAATAGTAAAAGAGCACAAAAATAAGAAATCAATAACATTAACTATTACATTTAATATTTACAAAAATATTAAATTTTATTTATAATATATAAAATATAGTAATTTACCAAACAAAATATTTCAGGAGGTATTATATATACACAAACCAATGATGCTAAACTACTAACTATAAAATTAATTTTACTTTACTAACATTTATCCTGAAAACATTTAGGGATCACTTTCCTCTGAAGCTTCATGAGATGCTTATAAATCTGTTTTGTTTGGTGCAGATAACATACAGGAAAGGTTGGGGCACCTGGTAGCTCAGTTATGCATCTGTCTTTGGCTCAGGTCATGGTCTCAAGGTCTTGGGATTGAGTCCCTGTTGGGCTCCCAGCTCAGCGGGGAGCCTACTTCTCCCTCTCCTTCTGACCCTCCCCACTCTTATACTCTCCCCTCTCTAATACATAAATAAAAATCTTAAAAAAAATAAATACACAAGGAAAAGTTGTTTGTTTGCTGTCTGGTCCTCCATCCAAATAGGCATCACTTTCCTGACTTTATGACTGCTTGCTGATTTCTAACCCTTATAGGACACTGATGCTCTTTCACCTATCTGCTCTTCCTCCCCTGGAAAAGGCTTCAGAACTGTATTCTTGCATTCACAGCATGAACTTTCTTTGAAGTAGTAACTCAAAGTAGTAACTCAAAAACTCAGCAGACCTAACTTTGAATTTGAGATCTGCTATTTGCTACCTGTGCGATCTTGGCCGAGATAGTTTACCTTGCTAAGCATCAGTTCCCTTGGATATAAAATGACTATTACAGTACATTTACCAGAATTTTTATAATTAAATGATATATGGCATGTGAAGTGTTTAGCACAGTGCCTGCTTTAGAGTAACCTCAATAAATCTGGCTATTGTCATTAAAATTTCTCCCTAGGCTATAATGTGGGGAGAAAAAAAATCCAAAAACCCTCTATTTCTGCTCAACCATCCACTTAACTTTGCCTTTCTCCACTCAACCCTTTGTTCCTTCTGTTTTGAATTAACTCTGAAGAAGTAACTGACAATTTGTGCACATTAGAACCAACACTGTTACTGTCAGAGAAACACAGCACAGAGAATGAAAGTGCTATAAACCAACACTCTGTATAAAGGAACTCACAGTTGGGGAGGAAGTAGTAGACAATGACAAACACTGATGAGACTTCAGGCTTCATGAAAATGCTTCTCTTTAGGATTGTCTGACATACCCTGTATCCCAGGGTCCAGCATGATGGCTGGTATATGGCAGGTCCATCCAGTCTTTTTTGAGTGAATGAATTCTCTAAGTATATGATCTTAGGGGTATGCAAGGAGAGGATATGTATACATTCGGGAGATTAACTGAACATGTCTCTCAACATGTCAATAGTTAGTGGATTCTATTCTAAATTAAGAGTCTAAAGATTCACTAAGGTATGAAAGAAGGCTTGGAATGAAAAGTGGCTCATACTCTTGGATATTTGTGTTTCTCTTTAGTACAACATCTTACCTTAGGTTAGACTGAGTGGGCTCAGTGCTTGAGGATGGCTCAAGACTGATAGGAAGGATCTTATCATTCTTATTATGATCGTACCTCTGAAAGAAAAAGACAAATCACTTGGATAAGCAAAACCCAGTCCTTTACTGTAGTACATAAATTCAGAAACCACAAATCTATTAGCGTATTGTCAGCGTGTTTCTAGACAATCTGAGGACTGCTTTACATTTAGAATTATGCAAAACTCCACACGTTCTGCCTAAAAGCTATACATTTAGAAAGAGAAGTTTAGAAGTAGCTTTCCATCTAGCCACTAGTCGTCCTTATTTGGCAGTTGAAAGAACTTTGACTTTCTAATTCACAGCTGGTATAAATATACAATAGGATTGCCTTCCTACATTTTTGTTTTAACTGTCACATATCACCTCTTACAATATTTATTTTGCTTTATTCAAAATACTTAAGAATTTTGCTAGACTTTTGCAAAATTCTTAACAGGCCTGATTGGAGACGGAAAGTATTAACGGCTTTCAGCCACTGATATAGAAAACATCCTATAGCAAAAGGGTAGTTTAATTTGATGTCAGATAATTATATACCTCTTGTAAAAAGTAAATTAAATACTAAGGAGTAATCAGGAGCCTGTGGTCAAAAAGACTTGTAGGAGAAGAGAGCCACAAGGCATCGAGATTTTCAAACGAAAAGACAGGAACAAAGGATGATTTCTCTTGCGTGTCTTTTCAATGAGACACAGAATGAGAAAATCACAGCCAGTTTGGCAAATGAGACTTGATTTTCTTTTGAGTAAAAAAGTATTTCGTAATTCTCCTTGTTGTTTCTATTTTTAAGGCAACATGTCCTAGAAATTGAGATGGCTCTGTGATTACCTGAGATCCTTCATGAGGATCCAAAGTGTTTGAGCTCTGTTTTTCAGTTTGGACACTGAGCTCAAATGTTTAACTGCCATAACTCCTTACTGGGAAGCTTGATGGGTAGGGAGTCTGTGATCACAAGCAGTGCTCCTTAGCTAAACACTGAAGCTCCACTTTTTAACTGTTACAAATCTTTTCACAGGCAGGTCTGTTAAGACCCCACCACAAAGGAAGAGAATAAGCTCTTGGGATTGCTCCAGTCCACATACTTCACCTCTGGGCCAGGTAAAACAGAATGCCATTCTTTTTTTTTTTTTTTTTTTTTTAAATGGTCATATCTTTTCCAGTGCATTCTCCCAAGAGACCAGCCAGAAGATGAATAAGGTGATTTGCCACTTCTTGGGCTTTGGAGACAAAACAGACCCTGCAAAGTCCTACAAATAACTCTCAAACTCTCTGGAGTAATGAGACACTGGTGCTTTAAGCACTCATACAAACCACCCATTTCTCAAGCAGTTAGGATAAACATATTCAAGCTCTCCACAAAATTGAGAGGCTGGGAAGAGTCTAATAATGCCTAAAGCAACTAATTTTAAAAATAAATACATTTTTTCTTCCAAAGATCAACCCCCACTGAAAACATGATAGAGGTCTGAGTATACACATCAGCCACATGGAAAAATCAATCAAAAACAGAATCTGTGGGTATGTGGAAAGAAACAATGAAAGAACTTAATCCCTCCTGAGATGTTTCTTAAAAGAAAAATCTGGCAACACAGATGGTAAATACAAGTAGGAGACCAAAGTATGACTGCTCCAGATGTGAAGAGGCTGGGATGCAAATGGATAAATGGACAACTATCTTCTGGAAAACTCATTCTGGGCAAGCTTGATGTTGTCTTTCTAGCCAATTAGACTTACCTTTACTTGAGCATGTGCCCATCGCACCACCAGCTTCTTAGACAGAGCCAGCTTGCCATTGAGACACTGGATGGCTTGTTCTGCTTCCTGTCCAGGAAAGGGAAGAATGTTAGCCGAAACTTCAAATGCCTAATTAGCTGTATGTATCTCATAGGGCCTCACCAGCTTTGATGGTTGCAGTCCTAACCAGTCTGCCTTTGATAAACAACTTGCAAAGGATTTATAATTAAAAAATAGAGAGAAAGAAAGGAAAAAGACAGAATAACAGAAAGGGTATGAGTTTTGTAAAGTCAGCCAAACACAAATGCCAACCCTGGCTCTGCCACTTACTGGCAGTATATCCTGACTGACAGGTTCCTTAATCTCTGTGAATATTAGCTTCTTCGTCTATACAATATGCATACTACTACTTGTTCCTCATTGCCTATTGTGAGGAGTCAAAGAGTGCATATAAAGAAAGCATGCAGCACACAGTAAGCACTCAATGTTAGTGGATTGTTCTTACTAGGTGATACCTTTCTGTACACTTCTGTCTGTCAGGACCTACTGTGCTAAGAAATTTACTTCCCTCAGGGACCCTGGAACTATACCCCAGACTAGGGCTTATACTTTGGATCCAAAGCGAGAAACAGTAATGGCTTCAAAGGATATGGGAGTGAAGGAAACTAGTCCGGAAAAAGCAGGAATGAGTCAAAGAGCCTGTGAGCAAGGTATTTGTGTGAGCCAATCTATGCACCTGGCTTTTGGAGCCAAAAGTTCCCTGACCCTTTCCCTATCAGATACAGAAGCAACAAGGTTAAAAGGAATTCCTGAAGCTGGATAAGAGTCATTCTAGGACATTCCCAGGAAGCCTGGTCGTACTTTTCCATCCTGCCAAACCTTCTCTGCCCCATGTGTATCCATGAGGCACTCAGCCAAGCATAACCCACGTCTACTAGGGGGTGAAGAAGCCCATAAGAAACAGGAAGAGGAAGAAGAAGAATCTATCTGAGATCACAGTATAATACCCACAGGCATTCCAGTCTGGTTTTACCAGTGATTCTCTTCCCCCTCCAGAGTTTGTCAGTATGACATTCAACAGACATCTGTGTACTCACTAAGTGTCAGCCATTGGAAAGTCACTGCCATGCTTGCTTGTCTAACTGAGAAACAGATATGAGACGTTTTACTCTTAAGAGTCACCAATCAATTAGAATCCACATGGTACTCTCTATTGATTCTGTAGCATCAGCAGTAATAAGATGCCAGCAAGGGAATAAATGTTTAAAAAAAATTCCTCTTTGTATATCACTTCAGAGTTCATGTATTCAACAGCATTATTAAATGCCAACTGTATTTTCTTATATACCCTCATCTATTTTTTTCAACTTCCTGGAAGGCAAGAAAGGTATTTTTAATCCCCATTTTTAAATGAAAACTGAGGCCAAAAGAGGTTAAGAGACTTGCCCAAAGTTAATAAATAAAAGAACCAGCAATAGAAGCTAGGCTTTGTGACCTATAGTCCAGTGTTTTTTTTTTTTTTTTTTAAGATTTTATTTATTTATTTATTCATGAGAGAGAGAGAGAGAGAGAGGCAGAGACACAGGCAGAGGGAGAAACAGGCTCCATGCAGGGAGCCTGACGTGGGACTCAATCCCAGGTCTCTAGGATCAGGCCCTGGGCTGAGAGTGGCGCTAAACTGCTAAGCCACCCAGGCTGCTGTGTAGTCCAGTGTTTTAAAAATAGCATGTATTCCCAGCATGACCACTGATTTTTAGCTGTCTACAAGGGTTGCAAGAATATTCATCACATTCTATCATTAGGGAAGAGTAAAGTATTTAAAAATGCTAACCATACACAGCATTCTTCTAGTTTCCCCATTCAGAACAGCCACGTATCACTTAGCGCCTCACTCACAAAAGTTAGAGGAAATTGAAAGAATCCTTAGCACTGATAAGGACAAACAACACTCTCATACAGTCTCAGAACATACTGATACATCATTACTTGAGGATAGCAGTTGTATCAAGAAAAATTATGTAAGGCCTTTGTTGACACTATTCCATTTCTACGGATATACATATGTGTGAGCATAATTAGAAGTATGAAGATATTCACTAGCATACTGTTTATACTTGTGAATCACTGAGGACAACCTAAATAGCTAACAACTGGGGATTAGTCAGTTAACTTATCATATATTCCCACAGTGAAATATTGTGCAGTCATCAAAATGACATTGATTCATTTTTATTTTATTTTTTATTTTTTTAAAGATTTTATTTATTTATTCATGATAGTCACACACACACAGAGAGAGAGAGAGAGAGACAGAGGCAGAGACACAGGCAGAGGGAGAAGCAGGCTCCATGCACCGGGAGCCCAACGTGGGATTCGATCCCGGGTCTCCAGGATCGCGCCCTGGGCCAAAGGCAGGCGCCAAACCACTGCACCACCCAGGGATCCCATTGATTCATTTTTAAACTGAGGTCTAAGTTAAAACTCTGTATCAGTGATTTTTTGCAAATATGTAGTCGCACTGGTGAAACTACAGTATCATGGTATAGAATGTTATCTGGATGTATAATAGAGGACAGAAAATTTTTAATATACTTTGAGTGGTAAACAGGACAATATGATCTTATATATGTGCTCTAAGCCATATATGTGTATGCATGTGTGTGGGTGAAGAAAGACAAGACTAGAAAGATATATAACCAAATAATAACAGTGATTATGCCTGGGTATTGGGCTGATAAATGAAGTCACTGATCTGTATTTTCAACTATATTCAACATGTATTATTTTTTATAACAAGAAAAACAGCCAAATATAATATTAATGAAACAATAACTAGGCAATGCCCTTCCACGTGACTAATAAAGTTATAGAGAATACTAAACAGTAAGTCTGTATTTAATAACATTCAAATTCAATTTCTTTATCAAGGTATGTTCACTCAAAAGATAGAATTTTACTCCAAGAAGATACACGTAATGCTCTCTTCCTTCATGTATATTCAAATCTGTATGCAGTTGTTCTGAGACTGAGAAGGGTACATTTTTAAGAAATCAAAATAAAAGAGTTTGTGGGTGGCTCACCACACACAGGGATGATTCTGCACCACGGGGCAAAACTACTGAAAGAAAAGGAGGCTTTGTTGGCCTGCCATTAAAGGAACAAACAAACCACAATAGGGAGGAAGATGTCCATGTGCTTAATGTGGGCACCCCAAAGCATCTGGTCAGTAAAGTAGGTCAGCCGCCTCAGACCGGGAGCCTGGGGAGGGTAGATTTTGAAAGCCATTCACTCGTTTATCATGGGTCCTCCTGCAGGACTCAGGGCAAGGCACAGAGAGATGAATCTGACATGGCTCCTGCCCACAAGGCACTGCTACTCTAGTAGTTGAGAGAGATGTATAAATAAGTAGGGGAGCATAAAAGGCACCGTGAAAAGGAAGGTTTCTTTACCTGCTTAGTTTCGAAGTTAACGAAACAGTACCCTCGAGGCTGCCCCTCCAAAGCACCTGATTTGTGGAAGAGGAAGTCAAACTGCTTTACCGTGCCAAACTTCTGGAGGAGCTTGAGGAGGTGGTATCTGTAGAGAAAGAATAGACCATAAGTACACTCTGGGAATCTGGCTAGCCACTTGGCCCAAAGTGTGAGATGAAAGCAGGAGATAATTTATCCTGAGGGGGGAAAATATCTTGCACCCCCGCCCCCTGCCTTCTTCCAAACTGCTGCGTTAGTTTATTTGGCAAACAGACTTGTTTGCCTCTATTTGGAATGGGACTCGAATTGTCATGGCTATGCATCTGTCCAGCACAAAAATACCAAACAAAAAACCACACCTAACAAACAGCTGTCTGGCCCACATGTACCATTTGTTTTTCTTTCGGAGAAAAGCTCAAAAATAGTGTCAATTTATTTATTTTTAATTTCTTGGCAATGAACTAGTATTTGTGAGTAACTACAACTCCATCAGGAACACATACCCACACTCCAAAAGCCAAGGACTATCCCATCTCAAAAATAAATAAAGTAGCACATACATACACATTCACACAAACAGAAAAACAACCTTGGAAGACTTCTGTAATAGATTTCATAATTAATCATTAGCCACAAATTGCACTTGGGTAAAGCTCTGCCAAAAACCAAACCACAGCTAGTAGCACCTCCATAGGTGCCTCAGAGTTTCAAGCCCCGAAGTGACCGAATGTTAGGGACAATGTGGAACCACAATGTGACTGAGGCTTAGTCTCACACAGGGCAGGGGAACCTAGTCAGTTCTATAATCACCCAGCTGTGGGTAACTAATCAACCTCAGAGTTTTCACACACTTTCTACTCGGGAACATGGTCGATAAAGAATATGGATGACCCAGGAAGAAATTTGACCCCAAGCTCTTGCTGGTCATTTTGCCCCTAGTCCTCTTCTTGGATTCCTTTCTCTCAAACTTATTTGGTTTCTATAGAGCTTTTAAGTTATTCAAACAGATGTGGCCTTTAACAGGTTGCTGTGGCCAATCTCAATTCCAACTTCCTGTCATCTGATGTAAGGGTGAGACAAACCAACAGCTTTCCCGTTTCCTTTTCCTTTGGCCTTCCTCCTGGCATCCTCCACACTATTCAAATGGAGTCAAGGCTTTCTCTAAACAATGCTGTCCCTGTGATACTAAAAAGGTATCAGCCCACATGCTAAATCTGTTATTACTGGGAATTCTACCCCATAGGGAGTCAGTAAAGCTGTAGTTACAGCCACATTTATATTCACATTGTTTTCTAGGAGAAACTCATCAAAATTTTATTCTTAAGAATCTCCTTTGGGAGGCAGGAAGATTTGAAGTGGATCATAAGCTATATATATTAAATTTGATACTACTGCGCATCAACAAGCAAGCCTATTATCCTGGGTCAGGTGCCTGACACAGAATAGCAAGGGAAGACATAATACAGGTCTTGCACTGGGGCAGGATACAAGGATCCCAAGGCATATTATGGACATTAATCTGGTCTTTAGACCTGTTTTGAAAGGGCAAACAACTGTATCTCCCTAGATTCCAAATTCTCAACTCCCATCAGGAGACCTCAGCTACTACTGAGGATGTAGGAGGTGATTCTTTAGGGAAAAGAGAGATACCTCAAGTGTAAATTTCTGGTTTTACTTATTTTTGAGTAGGCTAACCGTAAGGGTGAGCCTCTCGAATACACAGATGGGCTGGGAAGAATCTCTCCTGGGTCTCTAATTAATGCATTAATTAAAGTAATCTCTATGCCCAACTTAGGGCTTGAACTCACGATCCCAAGATTAAGTTGCATGCTCCACTGACTGAGCTGGCCAGGAGCCCCTCCTCTGTGTCCTTAACTCACAGCTGCATCTTCTACTTACTATACCCACTCAAGCCTCAACACAGTGTTATCTGCCATGAATGGTGGGTCAGGCCCGTTTTTCTAAAGAACAATCTAAGGGCTACTGCGGGCTGGTCATCTTTTCATCAGCTCCATTCTGCTTAATAGCAGGAAGGTAAGGCAATCGGCATTTCCTAGGAAATGAATTTTAATCTACTCAGAAAAAAAATGCCAAAAGATTATTCTTTGAAAAGCTAACAAATATGTTCTGCCTGAGAAGTGCGACCTTAAGATTCCAGGAACATCTGCTTAGGTCTGTGTCTTTCAACTTCTCCAGGATTTCTGTCCTTGTTTGATAATTTCTTGAAATTATCGGAACACCAAAACAAAAGGAATGAAATGTTTACTATTTTGCTTCCTGGAGATGGGAACTGCAAGCTCTGATAGTGAAAAAAGCCTGAAGAATCTTGCTTTCACATCTGCAAGCACTTTCATCTGCTGCTGAAGTATGAGAAGGCTTACTACTCCTCAGAGCCTTGCTTCACTTAATGAAATGTGGGCCCTGTGGCTTCAGGAGCTAGTACACCAGTCCCAACATATTTCTGCAATATAGTGCTTTCTAGTGGGTCTTGAAAAATGGCCTTCCTGCCTTATGGCACAGAAGTAATTAATCTACACAAATGTTAAAATGGACAGTTACTGCTTGTCAAAAACTGTAATAGGCACTTGAATGATCCAGATGAATCCAACTAGGTCCCTGCCTTTAAGGACCTCACATTCTGGTTAGAGGAAAGAGATATGCGATTAAAAAAACTACAAAGTACTATGATACTTGCATGTAGAGGTACATACAGGAGCACACAGATAAAGAGGCCCAATTGTGTAGGGGACATCTGGTTAGTGAGTATCACATGAAAGGTGAAAAAGGAGTCTGCTCCACTGGAAGAGAGTGAGGGTAAGGCAGTTAAGGGATGAGGCTGAAAGGCAGGCAGGGGACAGGTTGTGAAGGATGTTGGTGTCCTCGGTGAGGTAATTTTAATTTGATGCCGTAGGCAATGGGAGGTCAATGAAATGACATTTAAGACTTATTATTTTTTAAGATTTAAAAAACGTTTTTATTCATGAGACACACACACACACACACACACACACACACACACACAGAGGCAGAGACATAGGCAGAGGGAGAAGCAGGCTCCCTGTGGGGAGCCTGATGCGGGACTTTATCCCAGGACCCAGGATCACACCCTGAGCCAAAGGCAGATGCTCAACCACTGAGCCACCCATGCGTCCCTTAAGATTGTTTTAAATGCATAATTTGTTTTAGAGAAAATTATCTTTATAAACTGGTAGAAATTATTTGCTGGGTCTTTATGTTCTCTGTTCTATATGTCTATGTGTTTCGAATCTAAGCAGCAAACAGTAAAGGCTGACTCCTGCAAACCAAGGCATCAAAAGAAAGCAGCATAAATCATGACAGAAAAATAAGTAATGGGCTGAGAAAACCAGAGTTTCTTCATGGGTAAGCACACTGTTTGCACACATCCATGCACATGCTCTCCCCTTTTGTTCTATTTCATCTCTGAAAGTCGGCCTCAGAAGGACCTTTTTACCTGGATGGCTCTCCACTGCTTTTAAGTTTATTTAGTATAACCCACTCTGACCTTCCCTCCACAAACAGATGCTCTTTCTAGCTATTCTACTGGTCAGTGTGAACATGATTCTCCATTTCTCCACATCAGGGCCATCTTTAATTCTGCTCTTCAATTGTGTTCTTCATCCCTTAGTCACCTACTGGCTTCCAGGTTCACTGTCTCTACCTAAGGTGATAGGCCTAGTTTCTGGCAGTCTCTCCTAGCTAATCTTTGGTCGTCTTTGCTCCTCCAACCCACTCTATGTACTGATATGATATCTCATTTCTCTACTAAAACATCACATCCAGGTTGTCGGCATCCTGCTAAACACCCACAGTAATAAGTCTCTTCTATAAGAAATTCACATTTCTTGTTTGAATACATTGAAAAAGCCCTGTATTAATCAGATAGTATTCCTTATTTTATATTTTTTAATTTATGTATTTATTCATGAGAGACACACAGAGAAAGGCAGAGACAGAAGGAGAAGCAGGCTCCTCGCAAGAGCTTGATGTGGGACTCAATCTTAGAACCTTGGGATCACTACTCATGCAGAAGGGAAATGATCAATCACCCAGGTACTCCCTAATGTGATAGTATTCTATCTCTTCCAACTAATGTTTTCACTATCATTGAGTATTCAACCACTCATTTAGTCAAAAAGGTCCTCCCGACAGACTGCTCACCCTTTCCTTCCTTCTTTCTTTCTCTTTTCTTTTCTTTTCTTTTCTTTTCTTTTCTTTCTCTCTCTCTCTCTCTCTCTCTCTCCCTCCCTCCCTCCCTTTTTTTAAGATTTTATTTATCCATGAGAGACACAGAGAGAGAGGCAGAGACACAGGCAGAGGGAGAAGCAGGCTCCATGCAGGGAGCCTGATGCAGGACTCCATCCCGGGTCTCCAGGATCAGGCCCTGGGCCGAAGGCAGCGCCAAGCCGCTGAGCCACTTGGGTTGCCCACACCCACTCTTTCTTATTTCTACTTAAACCCTCTACTTAGAATGCTCCTTCTTTTAGAATTTCTGCTGCTTTGCCCTTCATTTCTCCTTATGAATTATGCAGTGGCTATTAATTAGGCTTTCTACGCAGCACATTTAATGTGTGAAAAAGAAACCCAGTATTAATCCTTTCAGAGGAAACTACAGTGTGGAAAATAGGTAATGTCTAAGGATATTAACTTTTTTGGTTTCTCTGTTGCATGCACTAGCAATGGTGTTTGGAGGTATTGTTTTTTACCCTATGGTTAGACTGGGTCCCACAACAATTTAAAAGAAGTCCTTATATTTTAACATTTAGAATAGGATAGTTTAGGCTAGGATTGTTCTGTTATATGGACTATTAGAATATCTGCACAAAGAACAGTAAGTTAGGTGATGGGAAATCAGTCCCATCATTCACTATTTTTCAGTACACTAAGTCAACGTACTCAACTCTTCCTGTCCCAGAAAAGAGGGAAAGAGGTGCATGGGTGGCCCATTCGGTTAAGCGCCTGACTCTTAATCTGAGCTCGGATCTCAATCTCAGGGTCTGTGAGTTCAAGCCTCGCGCTGCGCTCCATGCTAGGTGTGAAGACTACTTAAAGACAAGTAAACTAGAGAAAATATTATCTGTTCTGCTTGCCTCATAAGGTTCTTATGAGCTGAAATAAGAGGAATAATATAGTATTAGAGCTAGAAGAAATGTTCAGATCATTAGTTGAACATTTTCACCTTAAAGGTAAGGAATATAAAGTCGTCATATAGTTTGGAGCAATCAGAATAGAGTAGAAAGAACATGAGTTTACAATCTGCTACTTCCACAAACAATAATACATCATCATTCCTTGAAATCTAAACCTCTAAAACCTATTTAGTCGTACAGGTATTCTTGGCAGATAGCATAGCCATGAAATGGTGAATACTGCAACCACAGAGCAATGAACACAAATTAACATGAAGCAAAATATCAGAGTGCTACACAGTTGGTTAGCAATGCATATTCCACTGAGAGGAGATTATTATTATTATATTATTATTATTATTATTATTATTATATTACCTGGACGTTCCAGGTAATTTGAACAGGACTCAGCTTAATAACTAAGAAGCACATATACATAGGGTAACTCAAATGAATTACAAAATAAACTTTGAAAAATTTAGTGGAGGGATGCTTGGGTGGCTCAGTGGTTGAGCGTCTGCCTTCGGCTTAGGGTGTGATCCCAGAGTTCTGGGATCGAGTCCCACATTGGGCTCCCTGTAGGGAGCCTGCTTTTCCCTCTGCCTATGTCTCTACCTTCTCTCTGTATCTCTCAGGAATAAATAAATAAAATCTTTAAAAAAAAAAAAAAAGAAAGGGCAGCCCAGGTGGCTCAGCAGTTTAGCACTGCCTTCAGCCCAGGGCATGATTCTGGAGTTCTGCGATCAAGTCCCGTATCGGGTTCCCTGCATGGAGCCTGCTTCTCCCTCTGCCTGTGTCTCTGCCTCTCTCTCTCTCTCTCTCTCTGTTATCTCATGAATAAATAAATAAAATCCTAAAAAAAAAAAATACTTAAAAAAAAAAAAGGAAAAGGAAAAGAAAAAAAAGAAAAAAAAAGAAAAATTGAGTGGAAAAATCTTCTTAAAAAACTGTCACAGTTTTACATATCCTTGTAACTATTCACAACAATAAACATACACCTATATATTACCTCCAACAAGAGGTGAGAGACCATTTGTATAAGAGGGGCATTCAAATCAGTTTATAAAAGAGATCAGGAAGAGGGACAGTAAAGAGCAGGGGTATGCACAGGAAAGAGATAAGAAGAGTGCACCGCAGGGGGAAACAGCAGGAACTAGCAGCAGTTTATGGGTGGGGGTGGGGGTGTTGGTTTAATTATGAAAACTGGAGTGTGATCTACAAACTTCTCCTAAGAGTCATTACAAGTTTAAAGACCTAGATTCAAATACTGTGAGATTGAACTACAACCCAGGTGCCCCACATTCATGAAAGTCACAGCATGCAATCCTACAATGTCTGGAAATGACTATATATATATATTTTTTTAATATTTTATTTTTATTTATTCATGAGAGACACAGAGGGACAGAGAGGCAGAGACACAGGCAGAGGGAAAAGCAGACTCCATGCATGGAGCCGAATGAGGAACTCGATCTTGGGACTCCAGGATCACACCCTGGGCCAAAGGCAGGCACCCAACCACTGAGCCACCTAGGCGTCCCTGGAAATGACTATATTTTAATAGTCTATCTAAGTTCATCACTACCCACTTTAAGAGGAACAGGATCCAGAAGTTTATATAATTCAAAAACTTGGAAGGAAATTACACATTTCCATAATACCTACGTTACTAACATTTTAGGTGTCTTTGCTGTAATTAAGTAAAGTAAATGAGATAATACTAAGCATTTCATGCCAACCACAGCTATGACTGGTAGCTATATCTTTAAAAATAAATACAATACTATTTAATAAATCAGTTTGTTTGGCAGAGAAAAAAAATTTTTTTAAGATTTTATTTATCTACTTGACAGAAAGAGTACAAGAGCACAAGCTAAGGGAGCAGCAGAGGGAGAGGAAGAAGCAGGCTCCCCGTTGAGCAAGGAGCCTGATGCAGGGCTTGATCCCAGGGCCCTGGGATCATGACCTGAGCTGAAGGCATACACATAACCAACCCCCAGGGGCCCCAGAGAAAATGTTTTAACATAAGGAATCCATAGAAGAAAAACGGTAAACAAAACTGCATGTGGCAAAGACGTGGGGAAGCCACAGGTAGACCCTGCAAAGCCCTGATCTGCAGTTTAGTACGTGATGTCCACCTTTGGCCTGACATAAAAAGAGCAGAGATAGCAGTAGGAAAGTTTCGATTCAATGTTCCTGTTAATGATCTAACTGAAGAAAACATTCATATACTCCAGCTTATGACATAAACTGAGGTGGCAGATACCCATTTGAACCTTCCTATCAAGCAGCAGGACACAATTAGAACAAGTCTCATTACAATGAACTGTAGCCAAAACAATGAATAGTGTTTCCATGTTCCAGATTTCCACTGAGACAAGCAGAGGTGGGGATGGAAACCACTCTTTGGAGCATCCCCTCACAGCTTGGGTTTTAGATGATGGAAACAGCTTCTCTGATCAACAGACATAATTGAGAGGCTTGGGTGATTCACAAATTTGTCCTCAAAGCAATGAGCCAAAAAGAGAACAAAAATAAATGCTCAGTTCATATTCCAGGGCCCCAATGACCAAAGTAACATAATATGGGGACAACATATCTTAAATAGCATCATAATTCCTAAAGGGATCCAAAGGTATCTATACTTAGCTAACTGAACTTGAACAGGATCAAGGAACTGAACTTTCTTTTATGATCCTGATCCATTAGTTCACACCCCCTCCTCTCTCCCAATCCCAATTGTATATACCACCTCCCCTTATCCTAGATCCAAATAAATGGATTCTCTTGTCTCCTCTCATCTTGCCTTTAACATCATTCCAAAGGGAGTAACTCTTAGGACCCATGGCATACTCCATGCTTGCTTTAAGCACTGATCGCACTGAGCCCAATCTACTCACTCCTTACCATCCATCCTGCCACCAACCACAGCCCTGTACCTACTAAACTAGGAGAAGGAAAAACTTAATTCTCTCTGCTAAGAAATTGTTTTAAACTATAATGGCCACAGTACAAAGAGTGGGGAGTCAGGACAATTTAATTAACTTTGTTACCCGGGGCAAGGTACTGCCATGTTTTGGGCCTCAGTTTCCTTTGCTGTAGGATAAAAGAGCTGGATCATATCAGAGGTTTTCAAGTGTGCTCCAGAGTCCTCTAATTTACCACCAAAGAAAGGGTGGCAGCTGCCAAAAGGCTTTGGGTGGACCTCCCTCCCTTTAAGCAGAACAGCTCTGAGCCTTTATTTTAAAAATAGGCTCTGGTTACCTTGAGACAGGGTTCCTCAGATTTGAACACTGCTTAGCATGGCACTTGGCACACAAGAGGCACTCACATCATTTAACGAATACAGGAAAACCAAAGGGACTGATGTGATCTCTAAGATGCCTTCCAGCTCTGACTTTCTATGGTTCCATGGCTACATGATACAATTAAGTGGTACCCTCTGCCTGTTTGTGAAGGTGCTGAGACTTCTCCTGCTTGTTCTTTCATTTTGAGGAACAAAAGTACGCTGTGGGCTGATTCTAGAAAATAATGCACTGTAGTCACTGGGTAAAAGGATTCAAATCAGTGAAAACAGGAGAACGTCTTTGGCAAGTAGGAAAAAGAGGTCTATGTTTTAAACAATACCCAAGCCTGTGTTCTTGCTGAAGAATCCGGATACGGGAAAAATGTCAACATAACAGGTTAGTGACAAAAAAATATACCCTTCAAAGATAATTAAAACATAAATAAAAGGGCCAAAAATTATCTTGCATCTCTTGAAAGTTTTCCTGAACATCATCACTACAAACATCCCAGGTTTGTAGGTAACAAGTTAAGATGACTTAGACTTACTCTGTGATCTTGGGGTCCAGGTTGCCAATCCATAACCGGTGCCCTTCCTGCAGGGAACCTTCAGAAAGGATGGATGCATTCTCCAGGGGAAGAGTTTTGGTTTCTGCTTCCATCAATCTCTATGAAATACTAAAGGAAATGTGAACATTCAGGCAGGAGAGGAGCAACACTCTGTGAACACCAGACTCTAAATTCAACTCAACAAACATTTATTCAAGGAGGGCAAACTCTGACCGGTTCTTCAAAGGCCTCAACTATTCCACAACTGGCCCCAGCACCAGTTCCCTTGGGACAGCTCCTCTGGCAGCTGGAGTGCAAAAGCTTCCATTTAAGGTGAAAGGGATATGGTTCTACATGCAGAAACTAAAGTTTTCCTCTTCTGAAGCAGGAGGCAGACTGGGCAGGAGGCCAAAGTCTCTATTACTACATGATACTTCAGTTTAGCAACTGTTACCCAAAATAAGTCTTGGAAATCACCAGAAAGAAGACTCTTAATGGCACTGAAGGAGATGAGTGGGAAAGAGCAACATAACATGTTTTCCTCACAGACAAGACAATCTAGGAAATTTAAGGCCCTAGACTTTGGAGTTAGAACTCGATTTCAAAGCTGGTTGTGGGTTTGGTGAATTCCCTGAACATTCTGGGAATGTTCTCCTGTTTCCTCATCTATACTATGAATGGAGATAACAGTTCTTATCTTAGAGGGCTGTTGTGAAGATCAGAGAGAGTGCATGAAAAATCATTAGATACTGCGTCTGACAGCAGTAAGCAATCAGTAAGTGTCCACTAGCATCATATTATTTTGGGAGACTCAGAAGAAGAGATTAACTCCTCCACAGTCATTCTAGTTGCACCATTTACTAGCTGTGTAACCTTGCTCAAGTCACTCTGCCATTCTGTACACCAGTTTCCTCATCTCTAAAATGGAGTAACATCTCATCAAAGTTGTGCAGATTCACAGAGTTCACACACCCAAAGCATTAAGAACAATGAATGGCACCTAAGAAGCTTCTAATTAATGTTAGCCTAAATTGTTACTAGCCTTCCATCCTGAGAAGTCTCATCTCACAACCAGAAAAGGATGATGAGGGTTATGATGGAGACAAAAAAAACTTGGGTGTCAAGAACACCTGGTTTCAAATTTTGGCATTTCCAATGGAAGTCACTTCTCTCTGAGCTTGTTCCCTCATCTCTACATACTAAACCTTGGCCTGCTTGTGACTTAAGGTTGCTGAGAGGACCAACAATGAGATGACAGATGTATAATAAAGCTTTAACAAGTACATAATGTGGCAGAGAAAGAAAAAAGACCTGGGAAGATGGCGGGTTGTGCCAGACTTCAGAACTAAGAATACACATAGGACCCATGTATATTATATAACCAGGAGTGCCCCAGAGGTCAGTGCAGCAGGAACCGTGTCTTAAAAACTAGTGACGTAGACTGAACACTGCTGTTACCTCCTATTTATCTCAGCACAGCTTATGAAGTCTGGCACAAGGTGGGCCCTTAAGTAATCGTTGAACGTGTTTATCTAGCCCCACATGGGAGAGTATTCTTCTTCCTTTCCCACTCGCATGTTCATTCTGCTCAGCAATGCATAATAAACAACTGCTAAACCCAGGGCTGTGTGCCGAAAACAGATATATGAGTAAGCTACAGATTTTGCTCTTACCTCCTGAGAGAAAGGTGAAACACACATAAACAGAATCCCAGGAACGGAAACAGGAGGAGAAACATTTTGTCTTCTCCTTGCTTTCCTTTCCTCCCATTTTCCTACAGATCATGCATTCATTTAAAAAGAAAACCAAGGGGGATCCTGGGGTGGCTCAGAGGTTTAGCCCCTGCCTTTGGCCCAGGGCGTGATCCTGGAGACCCAGGATTGAGTCCCATGTCGGGCTCCCGGTGCATGAAGCCTGCTTCTCCCTCTGCCTGTGTCTCTGCCTCTCCCTCCCTCTCTCTCTCTCTCTCTCTCTCTCTCCGTGTGACTATCATAAAATAAATAAAAATAAAAAAAAAAAGAAAGAAAACCGAGTATCTATTTCTAGGCCTTGTCTAGATATTGGGGTCAGAGCAGTGAACAAACAAGTCTCCACTAGGGATGCTTATATTGGAAGAGGGGCGGGACAAAACAGAAGCAGAATAAATAAACAAGATGTAACTAGTGACAGCTGCAAACACCATTAAGCAAAAGGTGATCTGACATCCAGACGGAGGTCGGACTACTTCAGAATTAGTGGAAAGGGGGATCCCTGGGTGGCACAGCGGTTTGGCGCCTGCCTTTGGTCCAGGGCGCGATCCTGGAGACCCGGGATCGAATCCCACGTCGGGCTCCCGGTGCATGGAGCCTGCTTCTCCCTCTGCCTGTGTCTCTGCCTCTCTCTGTCTCTCTCTCTGTGTGTGTGACTATCATCAAAAAAAAAATAAAATTAAAAAAAAAAAGAATTAGTGGAAAGGGGAAGGCCTCTCGAAACGACCTAACATTCGAGATCACGCTTCCATGATGGGCCCTCCTGATTGTCTCACGTCTGAAAAAAAGCAATACCCAACCACGACTTGTTTTTTTTTTTTTTTTTTCCAACCACGACTTATCACAGGCGGGTACCACCGTGTTTTGATGCTGCGAGTACAGGATACGGGGCCGAAAGATCTGTATTCAAACCCTGGCTTTTGCATCCAGTTACTGCATGACTTTAGTTAAGTGTCTTCTCAGAAAAGCTCTCCCTACGGGTTGCGCTCCTTGTTGGCGTCTATCCCTGGGGTCCCGGGATCGAGTCCCACGTTGGGCTCCCTGCGTGGAGCCTGCTTCTCCCTCTGCCTGTGTCTCTGCCCCTCCCTCTCTTTCTCTCTCTCTGTGTGTGTCTTTCATGAATGAGTGAATAAATAAAATCTTTAAAAAAAAAAAGAAAGAAAATTTCATGGGCAGCCTGGATGGCTCAGCGGTTGGGCGCCGCATCCAGTACAGGGCCTGATGCTGGAGTCCGCGGATCGAGTCCCGCGTCGGGCTCCCTGCATGGGGCCTGCTCCTCCCTCTGCCTGTGTCTCTGCCTCTCTCTCTCTCTCTCTGTGTCTCCCATGAATACATAAATAAAATCTTTTAAAAAAAAACCACAAAAACAGGTAAGACGGTGACAGCGCAGCGCAGGCCCTTTGGAGGAGCGGCAGGGTGCAATGAGATCAAGAAGGCACGCGGCCCTCTAGAGCTCCTCGGTGTGCAAGGGCGCCCGGTCCCTGGCGGGGAGTGCGCGCCGCGCGCTGTCACGTCTACCCTCGCAGCTCACCTGCGACCACGACCGGCAGGAGCGGCCCTAACGGGGGGGGAGGGGGGAGGGGTAAAGCCCAGAGGGGCGGACCACCTGTCCCTAGAGCTGACGGTCGGTCACGGCGGGGTCAAGCCCGGGCCCCGACCTCCCGACCCCAGGCCGCGAGTCCCCAGATGCGACGCGGCCCTTCTCGCATTTTCGCTATTTCCGGGCCGGCGGCGGGGCAGCCCGGGGCGGGGCCTGAGAGGCCGCCCCGCGAGGGCAGCGTCCGCGGCGGGCGGGTCCCTCGCGGGGCGGGCGCTGGGGTGCAGGGGCGCACGGCGGCCCGGCTTACCTCGTGGGCTCGGCGTCGTCCCCTCGGCTCATGCCCCAACGCAGGCCCCGACTCCGCGGCGCCGCGGCCCTCCCGACGCGTCCGCCTCCGCCTCCACAGCGCCCGCTGCCAGGCCGCCGGTGACGCGCTACGTCTGCGCCGCCGCCCCGCCCCGCCCCGTGACGTCATGGCGCCTGCGCCGCCGCCGTCCCCGCGGTCGCGTGGGTCCGCTCCGAGCGCCCGGGGCGACAGCTGGTGAGTGGCCCCTGCTCGGCGTGGAGGCGCGCGCGGGGCCCTGGGGCCCTGGCGCCGGACACTTCCCCTCGGGGGGCTCCGATCGCCGTCCCGCGGCCGGTTGCGTGCGAGTCCGGCTTCCTCCGTAGGGCCGGGGGCGGGACCTGTCGCCCCCCCGGAGTTTCGCGGGGGCGGGCATGGGGCTCGCCCGCCCAGCTCGGAATCTCGTGGGTGGCGGAGGGGAGGGACCCTGCGCCGCAGCAGCCACTTCTTGGCGGCGCACTATCGGGCAGGGACGTTCACCTTTCCCGTGGGAGTAGGTAGCATGGTCCCCCCACCTCCCACGAGGAAGAAATGGAAGCTCAGAGGGAGCACGACAAGGGCCCCACGGGCCGGAGGCGGTGGGGCTTACGCGGCCAAGCCTCGGCTCGTAACCGACCGACGGTGCTTACTGCGGTGGCTGCAGCCTAGTTAGTGTCGCGGCAGCGCTCCCCTCGCTCGGGCGTCCTCGCCAGCAGCGCCGTCCTCCGCCTGTTACAGGTGAGGTCGAGGTCACAGGTCTGGGAAGTGCTAGAGCCACGACGCTCTCCCAGGTTTTCCTCTTAAGCTCGGTGTCGTCTTCTTTCCACCACAGGCCACCGCGCTGCCCAGAATCTAGTCCGACCTCTTCATTTTACGGACGAGGAAACACAACCCAGGTAGGGGAAACGGGTTGATACAGGTCACATACAAGAGCTGCCACAAATGCCTTTTTTTTTTTTTAATTTTTTTTGATTTTTATTTATTTATGATAGTCACACACACACAGAGAGAGAGAGGGAGAGGCACAGGCAGAGGGAGAAGCAGGCTCCATGCAGGGAGCCCCACGTGGGACTCAATCCAGGGTCTCCAGGATCATGCCCTGGGCTGCAGGCGGCACTAACCCGCTCAGCCACCCAGGCTGCCCTTAACCTCTTTATTTATTCTTTTTTTAATTTTTATTTATTTATGATAGTCACACACAGAGAGAGAAAGAGAGAGAGAGGCAGAGGGAGAAGCAGGCTCCATGCACCGGGAGTCCGACGTGGGACTTGATCCTGGGTCTCCAGGATCATGCCCTGGCTGAAGGCAGTGCTAAACCACTGAGCTACTTGGGCTGCCCAATTTCAAGGCATGTTAAGTATGTGCTGGGCACTGTGATAAAGGTTCTTTTATCTAACTCCTATAGCAATCCTGTGAGATTGGTATTACTACCCCTTTTGTATATATGAGGAAATTGAGGCTCACAGATGTCAAGTGACTTGGCTAAGTGACAGAATCAGGTGGCTGAGATTCTTTTTTTTTTTTTTTTTTAATTTTTATTTATTTATGATAGATACACAGAGAGAGAGAGAGGCAGAGACACAGAGGGAGAAGCAGGCTCCATGCACCGGGAGCCCGATGTGGGATTCGATCCCGGGTCTCCAGGATCGCGCCCTGGGCCAAAGGCAGGCGCCAAACCGCTGCGCCACCCAGGGATCCCCACAAATGCTTTTTGAGGACAGATGATTTTGAGTCTGCAGAGGACTGGTTGGCAGGGAGTGATGAGATAGGAATATTGGGATCCATACCTTCTAGCTGTCAGGCAAAAGCTCTTTTCCCACCTGTTAAAGTGTCTTATCCTCCTTTGGCTACGTCAGGGACACGATTCTATACGACAGTCATGATACTATGAATAGTCAGACACCATATAGTCAGTTGCTAGAAATCACCTTTACAAGGCACTGAATGCTTTCTTTACAAGGCACGGAATTTAGAGAGCATACCCGACTATCTACACGAAAAATCTGGCAAACCAAGAGATCATCGGAGCGCTATTGGGAAGTAGAACGCAGGACCTTCACTCCGAGGCTTAGATCCCAAATCTTGCACCATAATTGTGAACTTGGGCACGGATTTACTCTTTCTAGACTCTCGTGTATTCATCCCTCGTATTCAGTGTCTTCTGTGTTCAGAGACTGTGCTGGGTACAGGAGGTATGGCAATGAACAAGACAACCATAGGTCGGTCCTTGGGATGGTTATAGTCTTATGGGGGGACTTAGGTAATGATCAGATAAGTACACAAATATTAGCTGATAAAGTCTGACTGCTATTAAGAAGTATAGGGTGTTAATGAAAGTGGGCTACAGGGATTCCTGGGTGGCGCAGTGGTTTAGCGCCTGCCTTTGGCCCAGGGCGCGATCCTGGAGACCCAGGATTGAATCCCACGTCGGGCTCCCGATGCATGGAGCCTGCTTCTCCCTCTGCCTATGTCTCTGCCTTTCTCTCTCTCTCTCTCTCTCTCTCTCTCTCTCTCTGTGTGTGACTATCATAAAAAAAAAAAGAAATTAAAAAAAAAAAAAAAGTGGGCTACAGGACATGTGATCTAGTTGAGCTGGAGGAGATGGCCAAAGAAGGCATTCTTTGAGAAGCAATGCTTAAGCTGAAATCTGAAAGAAAAATGGGAGGTAGTTCATTAAAGAGGTGGGGGAAGATCATTCCCAAGCAGATTCAACTTCAGCAGTATGTTTGAAGGCCTAGGAGCAGGAGGAACATTCCAGGAAATGAAAAATCAGTGTGCTTATTTGTAAAGTGTGGGTGGTAATCACAAATCTGGTTATTGAATAATACATGTGGAAGTATTTTATATACAGCAAGGGCCCACACCGGTGTTTATAAAAATGTGCATATTATAAGCTAATCTACAGCTGGATTGGGAGAGGTTGCTGGGACAATGGATAAGCGATGGCTTTTTGTCCTTCATCTAGTTCTTTCCAAAATTAAAATACACCTTCTGTGGAAAACAGAGAAAGTCAAGTTTTGAGAATCTTAACTTTGGAAAAAACATTATGTGCTTCAGATAGCTTTAAAAATTACTTCAACAGTTTGAATAATAATGTCAGTAATTGCTGTGCGTGTTTCATATACATAATAGTATAATATAGTGGTTAAGAGCACAGACTCTGGTATTAGATTTCCTGAAATCTAATAATGGGCAGATTGTTTATCTGTGCCTTTGTTTCTTCATCCATAGAATGGGTATGCTAATAATAGTTATTTCATAGTGTATCATGAGGCTCAAGTGAGTGAATGTGTGCAGTACAGCACTAAGAATACTTTTTGTAACTCTGTGTTGGCAGTTGTTTCATTGTTATTGTTATAATCATCCTTTTTTTTTTTGAAAGATGTTATTTATTTATTCATGAGAGACACCGAAAGAGAGGCAGAGACACAGGCAGAGAGAGGAAAAGCAGGCTCCATGCAAGGAGCCTAATGTGGAACCTGATCCCAGGAATCTGGGATCAGACTGAGCCAAAGGCAGACGCTCGACCGCTGAGCCACCCAGGCATCCCTATAATTTTCTTTTTCTTTTTCTTTTCTTTTCTTTTCTTTTCTTTTCTTTTCTTTTCTTTTCTTTTCTTTTCTTTTCTTTCTTTTCTTTTCTTTTCTTTTTTTCTTTTCGTTTCTTTTCTTTTCGTTTCTTTTCTTTTCTTTCTTTTCTTTTCTTTTCTTTCTTTTCTTTTTTAAACTATCTTTTTAAAAGCTCATTAATATCACCATGATTGGGGTGACTGGGTGGCTCAGTTGATTAAGTGTCTGTCTTCAGCTCAGGTCATGGTTCTGGGGTCCTGGGATCCAGCCCCATGTTGGGCTCCCTGCTCAGGAAGAAGCCTGCTTCTCCTCCCTCTACCCCTCCCCTCTGCTCATGCTCTCTCTCTTTCTCTCAAATAAATAAAATCTTAAAAAAAAAATAAAAATCATCATAGTTAAAATGGGGTACAAACTAGCTCAGAGAGGCTAAATGATCTACCCAGGAACGCACAGCTAGTAAGGTCACAATTCCAGTTCAATACTGTATCCAAAGCCCATTGACTTCCTGGCACATTTTTTTTCTGAGTATAGGTTAATTTTGTTGTATAATACTTGGACTCCCATGACAGTTCCTTTCCTTGACTTTAATACTTCTGTGCTGAGCTGTTAATATGCATGTCCTTAAAGTAAAGGGCCTAAGGGACTGCCTTTATTGAACTTCCACTTTGAAATTTCCTGACCTCTGTGCAATTAAAATCTACTCCTAAAACCTTTCAGCAATGTGGTTTATTTATAGAGTTGTCTTCCGTTCACATGTACTGGGTCTGCTTTTGGGTGCTGCATTTTCTGTCAAAAGTTGTTTATTTCTAACCCATTTTGATTTCCTGTTGCTTTGCAGATTGGTTCTATGACCTGCAACAGGAATACCGGGAAACCTGTCTTAAATGGAGCAGCCAAACTGAAACCCTGTAGATTAAAAAATAATAATAATAAAATAAAACCCACATTATTACACAGCCATATTTGGATATAAGTGTGGGTTAGGCATTGGCTATCTTAGAAAAATCTAGATATAGAAACCACACTTAGAGCCAAATTTTGTGAACAGTTTTGCCAAGATAGGGCAGAGCTCTATAGTTTCATGCCCTTGGACAGTGACTCTCTTGAGCCTCAGTTTCTACATCTGTAAAATGGGGATTACTATACTTTGTAGCATTATTGGGAGGATTAAGTGAAATATATACAGGTAAAGCAAGCAGCTTGGGCCTGACTTCAATTTATAGTAGCTATTGATAGTAATTAAAAAAGAGGAAAAGATACTTCTTGATTTTTTTAATCCAGATTTACTTTGACCAACTTTGTATACTAATCACTGTCATCTAGCATCCCTTGCTATTAAAAATTCCATCAGGAGAAAAAAGAATTCCATCAGGAGAAATTATTTGCCTTTGCTCTATTTATTTACTTTTCTTTTAAGAAATAATGATAATGATAGCTAGCATTTATTAAGCAGGTATTATATCCCTGGCACTGTGCTAGGTGTTTTGCATACACATACTATTTCATTTTAAGATCAAGATTCTTTTTCTCGTTTTGGAGATGAAGAAAGGGATGCCCAGATAGGTGGAGTGAATTGCCCAAAGTTGAAATGTGCATCCAGATCTGATTGACTAAGCTATCTTGTACATTAGTAATGACATGCAAGATTTCTTTATTGTATCTGACTTTTCTTGTGTGGGAGTCTTTTTGAAAGGAAAGGTGATAGCTATCAACAGCTATCCTTTCTGGGGGGCTCCTGCTGTCATCTGGCACTGTGACAATTATTTTACCTGCATAAACTCATTTATTCTACCAACCCTGAGAAGTAACTCTAATTATCCGCATTTTACAGTTGAGGGAATCAAGTGGCAGAAATGTTCAGGAGCATTTAGTCAGTGATGGAGCTTGCATTGGATGCCAGGTCTTCCTGGCTACAGAGCACATGCTCTTACTTAGTTCTACTGCATCAACATTTTAGAATGGGGCTTTTTTTTTTTTTTTTTTTTTTTTATGAGGTGTAGGACGGATTTTCAAAGATAGTAGCTTTCAGGTATTTGATGCGAATTGTTCTCAGTTTTAACTGAGTGATAGCCAGATTCCTGGCAGATGCTAGCTGTAGGCTCCAGCATCTTTTCGTGGTCAGACCTTAGATGTATAATGTCTAACTTGTGTTAACACAGAAGAGAGTGGCATTTTCCAGAGCTTTAGTTCTATAACATGGAAGACCTCAAACCTCAACCATGCTTCAGACTCACATTAAAGTGCATTCTAATTGGTAATCAGTGCATAAGGAACCAAGGAAATTTTTAGTTAAATGCTGTCGTGTGAATTTTCCAGTCATTTTATGCCTGTTGAAATGATTTTTTTTTTAATTTAGGTTAAAGTCGTCTTCCAGTGTTCTGCCCTCCCTCTTTATAGTATAACTTTATCAAGATTTTTTTGCCTTTTTTTCATGTAAGGGTTTAATTAGCATCATTAAAGACTTAGGCTGCTGCGCATTTACTTACTCTGTGTTCCTTGTGTGCCATAAGAGGCATTTGGTACAGTAGTAAGAGCCTGGTGATTTGGAGTCCTTTAGACTGTGGGCAAGTTGCTTAAATCTCTGTGAGCCTCAATATCTTCATCCTCTAATAGGGACTAATCATATTTCCTCAGATGGCTGATGGGAGGAGATAATATATTTAAACTGCCTAGCACATAGCTCAGTTTGCAGGGGTTGCTTGATAATTGGTATAAAATATTTTCTGAAGTTGTATCATAGTCTCTTTTACTTAGATTTCCTTTTTGTCTTATTTTTTTTTTAGTGAATGTTCACGAGTATTGTCTTCAGTCATGGCCTTGGGTTTAAGATGCTTCCGCTTGGTCCACCCTGTCTTTTGTAACTACCTTGCAGCCTTGACCAGACCTATTTCGGAAGGGACACTGAAGACAGTGAGTGGAAGACAAAATGACCATGAGCAATCCATGGCCTTTCCAGCTCTACCAGTCCGTCATTTTGCTACCAAGAAAGCCAAAGGTAGAGATATATGATTATCACAGCTGGAAGGGATCTCCGAGAGATACTGAATTTCTCTCCTTGTAGAAGAATGATGAGATGGTGTCTCAGACAGTGGAAATGATCAGCTTAAAAGATACTACAGTGGCAGAGACAGTGGTAGAACCGAGGGTCTGTTTGCTCATTACTGTGCTGCCTCCTAGGTTACCATTGCGTATAAAATGTCTGATTTCCTTCTTTTAGTTTTAGAATCAGAGCTATAAGTGCCAAGCAAATCAGACTATTTGTGGCAGAGATCAACGTATTTTCTCCTTATAGGAAGACCTATGTTGGAAGTAAAATTAAAACCAGAAGTTTGTTGGGTTAGGAAGTTTTAAAGCCATGGATTTAGATGGATGATCTTAATGGTTTGTGTCATCCAAGAATGAAACTTTGATATACCGCAGCTCTCAGCTTAAATGTCTATTCCTCATGGAAGCCCCCTCTGACCTCTTGGACTGGGTCAGGTCCCTTGTTACGTGCACTCAGATGCACTGTTATTTTACCTTTGACGTCCTTAGCACAGCACCCATTAATTAATCAATTAATTGTAAGATTAATTATTACTTGTTGTATGTCTTGTATGCCAGACCCTATGATGTTAGGATCTGTATCTTGTTTAGTACCTAACAGGGCCCAACACGTAGTATTGTATCAAAAAATGTTGAATGAATGAATGGAGTGGCAGACAATAGTCAGACATACCAGCTATTTGCAGTGGTGGGTCAGGGAGTCTGTTCCCAAGGATGGTGCCGGGAATACGCTGCTGACTATTTTTTCCACTGACTTTGCTTTTATCATTTCATATGGACCTTCCTTTTTCTATTAATGGAAAATGAACAAGTTACTGAAAGAGCATTAATACTTAGAAGACTTACATTCTGTTAATACTGATAATGGCAACAACTTTTAATCTGTATCTTGCACTAATGTTTTTAAATTCACATATTTAATATGTTGATATTTTTAACTACCCAGTGAAAGATTTATAATTATCCAGTGAAGAAATTTTTATGATTATCTCGTGAAGCACAGATCTCACCATTTGCCAATGAGGAAGCTGAGGTGCCTATGTAAGATGTTTGTCCATGGTCCCATCTAGTTAGTGGCAGAACTGGAAACGGGGTGGGTGGGCTCCTGATACACACAGCATCATACATGTTAGCAACAGCATCTAAGCAGCATCTTTTCAAATTTAATTGGCTATTAGTTTTTATGTTTTTTTTTGATTGCCTCTTTAAAAACTCAGTTGTTTGACTTTTTTCTTTTAGATTTATTGGATTCTTACTGTGTTAGGAATGAGAGTACTCCGTAGATTGTATGTTATAACTGTCTGCTTTGTTTTTTACTTAATGATATCTTTTATTGAGCATAAGCTTTATTTTATTTTTTATTATTTTTTTAATGATTTTATTTATTTATTCATGAGAAACACAGAGAGAGGCAGAGACACAGACAGAGAGAGAAGCAGGCTCCATGCAGGGAGCCCGATGTGGGACTCGATCCTGGAACTCCAGGATCACAGCCTGGCTGAAAGGAGGCGCTCAACCACTGAGCCACATCTTCTGCTCAGGCATACCGAGCATAAGTTTTAATATGGTCAGATTCTTTAGTCCATTCTTTTATCATTTATACATTTTATGTCTTATTTAACAAATCCTTACCTATCCAAGGTCGTAAAGCTCTTCTATATTAAGTTCTAAATATCTTAGAGATTTCTACTTTTCATGGGTTTTTAATCTATATGGAATTTATTCCTAAATATGTTGTGAGTTGGGAATGTAATTTTAAGTTTCTTTTTTTTTTTTTTTAAGTTTCTTTTTTATAACGGGTAATAGGTTATGTCAGTATCACGTGTTGATTAGCCCATTCTTTATTCCTCTGTAGCATGTCAAGTTTCTTTATATGTATTTTATTTCTGAGCTCTTAATTTTGTTGATTACATATCTCTCCCTACACTAAATTCATTTCTACCTGAATCACTGTTATAAAGTCTTAAATCTAGGGGTACAAATCTTTCCCTTCATCCTACACACAACACTTTCTCATTTTCTTCTTTCTGGCCTTTTGCTCTTGTAGATGAACTTTATAATCATAGTGTGAGTTTTTCTCCATAAAGATTTCTGCATGAACATTTCTTTGATCAGGTTTATTTCTGAGCAGTCATCATTTTGGTCACATACATATATTTTTAAAGTAAATTTTTGAGTTATATACGCAGGAAAGTACACACGTAAATTGTAAGTGGTTACAGGTCAGAGAATTCTCGTCAAATGAATCACAGCCTTGTAGCTGTCACCCACATCAAGATACAGAACATCACTCAGACTCTGGAAGCTTCCCACACGTCCCTTTCAGTTGTCACCCTTCAAAAGATAACCCATTTTATTGACTTTAGCACCGTAGATTAGAATTGCCCTTTTTAAGTCTGGCTTCCTATGTGCCTGGCTTCCTTTGGTAGCAATCTATTTGTGAAATTTGTCTTTGTTGTTGCATGTGGTAGTTGTTTGTGCATTTTACTTTCTTTATGGGATCCTAGGAAATGCTTACACCACAACTTGTGTATGCTTTCTGTAGTTGATGGGCATTTGAGTTGCTTCTGGTTTTGAGCTAAAATAAATAATGCTACTGTGAACACACCTGTATGTGGCTTTTGGTGCCCACATGAATAATTTTCTGTTGGTGTACATATACCAAGAGGTGGGAACTCTGAGTCTTTGAGGATGTGTATATTCAGTTTCTGTACATACAGTTCTCCAAAATGGTTGTGCCAGGGTACACCCCTACCAAAAATGTTTTTGCTTTCCCTTTGCTCCACATATTTTTGAACACTTGGTATATAGTCAGTCTTTTTATTTCTAGCCATTCTGATGGGTGTGCAGTTATATCTCATTGTGGTTTTAATTTGTAATTTCTTGATGAATAATGATTAGATAGTAATGATTAATAATAATAATAATGATTAGATAATCTTTACATTTGTTTATTGGCTCTTTGTTTATCCTTTTTCCAGTCTTTTGCCCATTTAAAAAAAATTGATATGTAGGAGTTTTAAAGACTTCTGTCATACATATGTATTGCTGACATGCTTGCCTTTTCACTCTTAATGGTGGTTTTTGATGAACAGAAGTTCTTAATTTTAATGTCCAATTTATCAAGCTTTCCTTTATGGATAGTGCTTTTTTTTTTTTTTTTTTTTCTGTTTAAGAAAAATTTCCCTACCTTAAGGTCATGAGTATATCTATGGTATTATTTTTATGGATGATTTGTTGTTTTAAATTCATATCTTTTAAAGATTATGTGTTCTGTTAGGTTGCTGGTGAATAGGAACACTTTTGGTTATTATACACTGATGTGTTTTGCAACCTTGAGCTCTGTTATTAGATCTATTGTTTGTATGTTCTTTTGGATTTTCTAGGTAATCATAATATCTGTAAATAATGATAGCTTTGTTTTTCTAATCCATAGACCTTTCTAATTCATATACCTTTTCTTTTTCTAATTCCCTCCCCCCTGCCATTGACTAAGAACTCTAATATAAGTTGAATAAATGTGACTGATGATAGTAGGCATCCTTAATACATTTCTGACTTTACAGGGGATGCATCCTCCTATGTTAACATCAGGAATTATGTTTGCTTTATTTTTCAGTAGTCTCTTTTGAGCAAATATCTTTTGTCCCTATTTTGTTAAGAATTTTTGGTTTGAATGAGTATTAAGTTTATCAAATGCTCTTACTGCGTTTATTGAGACGGTCATCTATTTTTTTAATCTGTTAATGGGGTGACTCAACATCAGTAGCTTTCTCTGATGTTAAACCACTTTTTTAAAAAAAGATTTATTTATTTATTTATTTATTTATTTATTTATTTATTTATTCATTCATTCATTCATTCATTCATGATAAACATAGAGAGAGAGAGAGAGAGGCAAAGACACATGAGGAGGGAGAAGCAGGCTCCATGCCGGGAGCCCGACGTGGGACTCGATCCCAGGACTCAGGATCGCGCCCTGGGCCAAAGGCAGGCACCGAACTGCTGAGCCACCCAGGGATCCCCTAAACCACTTTTGATACATGATTTGTATGTACATTATTGGATTTGGTTTGCTAATATTAATTTAAGGTTTTTGAGTCTATACTTTTATATGAGATTAGCTTTAATGTAACTCTCTGATATTGAGGAGTGTAACTTTCTAGCATTATCCTTGTCAGGTTTTGGTATCAAGACTGTATTAGTCCCATAATGTGAGTTGGGAAGTTCATCTCTGTCTCTGTCTCTCTCACAGTGGGATGGTCGATAAGATCAGGATTAATTGGTTCTTCACATGATTGGTAGAATGCGTGTGAAGTCATCTGGACCTGGTATTATATGTAGACAGACTTTAAATCCTATTGTTTCTTTAATGATTATGATTTTCTGTTTTTTCTTCAGTTAGTTTCAGTAAATTGTATATTTTCAGGAAACGTTTCATTATTTCTTTTTTTTTTTTTTTCGTTTCATTATTTCTAAGTTACAAAGCTGTTGGCATAAAGTTGTCCATAATAGTCTCTTAAGATTATTGAAATCTCTAATGTTTTGGTAATGGTCTCCTCCTGTTCTTTCTTAATGTTATTGATTTCTCTACTTCCTTTTCTCCCTCATTTCTTCTTGACAGAAGTTTGTCAGTTTCATAGCCTTTTAAAAAAGAGCTTTTAATTTTGGTGATCTCTTTTTAGTTTTATTGATTTCTGCCCTTTATTGTTTATTTTCTCCCATTTCCTTCTTTTTCTATCCTTTGAACTGGACAGTTCATTAATTTTCAACCTTTGTTCTTTTCTTATAAGCATGTATAGCTATAAACTTCTATCTAAATACAACTTCATGGGCAGCCCCGGTGGCTCAGCGGTTTAGCACCTCCTTCGGCCCAGGGCCTGATCCTGGAGACCTGGGATCGAGTCCCACGTCAGGCTCCCTGCATGGAGCCTGCTTCTCCCTCTGCCTGTGTCTCTGCCTCTCTGTCTTGCTCTCTGTGTCTCTCATGAGTAAATAAATAGAATCTTTAAATAAATAAATACATACATACATACATACATACATACATAAATACATACAACTTCAGGTGCCTCCTAGAAGTTTTAGATGTATAGTATTTTTATTGTTTTTTTCTAAATATTTTAAATTTTCATTGTGTGTTTCTGTAGTCCATGAGTTATTTGAAAGTGCTTAAAATTTTTCAAGCATATGTGTTTTTGGAGTTAGCTTAATCCTACTGAGATCAGAGAATGTGTCCTATTATAATATTCTTTGATATTTATTGAAATTTGCTTTGTGGGTTAGAACATGGTCATTTTGTATAAAGGTCCAAGTGTGCTTGAGAAGAATGTGTATTCTTTTATTGCTGGGTACAGGATTGTATATGTGACCATTAGATTGAGTTGGCTAATTTTGTTGATCAAAGTTTCTATTTTTTTTTATTTGCTCAATTTATCAGTTATGAAGAAAGGTATTTTGGATGTCCTTGTATGCTTGTAGATTCATCAGTTTCTCCCTTTAATTCTGTTAATTTTTAGACTATGTAATGGGGTATATTTAAGCTCAAAATTGTAATATCTTTCTGGTGAATTGATTTCTACTGTCATTGTGAAATGGTCTTCATTTTTTCTAATAATGCATTTTGTCTTAAAATCTATTTTTAGTTACTAATATAATTGCATCGGCCTTCTTTTGTTTAATATTTGCCAGGGTTATAGTTTTCCATTCCTATACATTAAATTTTCTATAATCTCACGTTTTGGTAAATCTTCTTATGTATCGTATATGACTAGATTTAAAAAGTTCTTATTGATAATCTCTAACTCTCTTCTTGGTCTGTTTATATTTATTGTGATTATAGGCATTTGTATCTGTCAGTTTATTTTGTACTTTATCATAGTTTTTTAGTTCCTTTTTTTCCTCTCCTTTCCATTGAATTAATCCAATTTCTTGATTTCTCTTTTTTCATGCTTGCTGATTTGGAAGTTGCACATTTTATTTCTTATTGTCTTAGCAGTTACCCTTAATTTCTGTTTTTAACTTTTTATAGGAATTAAAAGCACCTATAGAAAAATGCAGAATCATAAGAAACAGCTTGATAATTTTCACAAGCTGAAAACACTTGTATAATCAGCATTCAGATCAAAACCCAGAACATTCCCCAGCATGTCAAAAGTCCCCTTTATGCTCCCTTCTAGTAACTTCCCACCTTCTACTCCTTGTAAGTAACTATTATTCTGACTTCTAATGGCATGGATTAGTTTTGTACTGTGTATTCTTGTATCTGGCTTTTGTACTGCACACTCTGTATTCTGGTGTCTAACCTCTTTGCTCAATGTTATGTTTGTGAGAGTCATTTTCTTCTGTGTAGTTGTAGATCTTCTTTCTGATGGCTGTATACTATTTCATTCATATTATCCATTCTAATATTGTTGGGCATAACTTAAAATTTTTAACATGCATTCTTAGTTTAAGAAAGATCAAAAGTTGAAGATCTTGTTTCCATCGTTCCTAGCTCATGTTGTTGTTCTTGGAGAGTCTGCTGTTATTCTGAATTTTGATCCTTTATGGATCACTTGTCTTTTATCTCGGGCTATTTTCAGGATCTCTTTGTCCTTGCTTTTCTGCATTCGCAGGATGTCTAGGTATGAATTTACTTTTATTATCCTACTTGGAACCTGTATTTCTAAATCTGAAGATTCTCATCTTTCATCATTTCTGAAAATTTTAAGCCATCATTCTGTTAACTTAAGAGCAATAAGGTTTCAAGCACAGTGATGGTGCAAGCAAATACATATTTTTTTTAAAAATCACTCTGGTGCTTACTAGTTGGTATTTCGGGGAAAACATTCAAGTCACTTAAGTGCTTAGATTTCTCTAAGTGCTGTGGATTCAATTAAATGCTGTAGATTTCTCATCTCATCTCCCATACAAGGGGGACAATAATAAACTCTGTTTTTCTTACCTCTGAGAACTGCTCTGACTCTCTAATTAGAAGAATGTGTTTTAAATTGCATTGCAAATTATTATAATATGCTCTAGAGGGGCACCTGGGTGGCTCAGCGGTTGAACGTCTGCCTTTGGCTCAGGGCGTGATCCCAGAGTCCTGGGATTGAGTCCCACATCGGGCTTCCTGCATGGAGCCTACTTCTCCCTCTGCCTATGTCTCTGCCTCTTTCTCTCTGCGTCTCTCATGAATAAATAAATAAAATCTTAAAAAATATATATATACTCTAGAAATATCACAGGATCTGGCCCACTGTAGATGTTCAATGAAATTTGTTGTGAATAAATCTCAATAAATATTTGTCAAATAGGGATCCCTGGGTGGCGCAGCGGTTTGGCGCCTGCCTTTGGCCTGGGGCGCGATCCTGGAGACCCGGGATCGAATCCCACGTCGGGCTCCCTGCATGGAGCCTGCTTCTCCCTCTGCCTATGTCTCTGCCTCTCTGTCTCTCTCTGTGTGACTATCATAAATAAATAAATAAAATCTTTAAAAAAAAAATTTTGTCAAATAGTTAACAAATGTAAGATAGTATTACTTAGTATTTTTACTTTTTTTTTTCCCCTTCACCTACTTTCCATGAAGAAAGGCAGGAATATTTGTATTACTCATGGGAGTGATCTATATATATAGAATGTATATGGAAAAAGAACTGGTGGCTTAGGCATAAAATCAAATTTTATTCAGCTGCCATTGCTATTGATTTTCTGAAATACAAACCATTGTTATTACCACTAGTGGTGTTTATTTTATTATTTTTTAAAGATTTTATTTATCTACTCATCAGAGAGCACGCGCGCGCACACACACGAGAAGGGGGGGCGGGCTGGCAGAGACACAGGCAGAGGGAGAAGCAGGCTCCATGCAGGGAGCCCGATGCGGGATTTGATCTCCGGACTCCAGGATCATGCCCTGGACCGGAGGCAGGTGCTAAACCGCTGAGCCACCCAGGGATTCCCCCACTACTGGTGTTTAATATTTGTTAACTACTGTTGTTCTTTTTATCTGTCCTGGCTATCAGATACTTTGCATATCCTCCCTTAGTATTCATTTTAAAATGAATTAATATGTTTCCTGTGTCTCCAATTAGATTTTTCAGAGACAATCTAATGGAAAGTTCTTGGATTTAAAATTAGACAGATCTGGGACCAAATCTTGGCTTTACAATTCCAGGACCTTATGACATTAGGCAAATCACTTTACCTTTCTCATTTTCAGTTTATTTTTCTAAAAAATAAGGAATTCATTTATGGAGTGCCTGCCATATGGACAGTGCTCTTTTAGGTATTTGAATTACTTAATTTGTATCATAGCAACCTGGCAGTACAGATATTATCCCTGTTTCACAGGCAAGAAACCCGATACTCAGAAAAGTAGAGTAACTTGCCCAAAGTCATAAAACTGGTATTCATCATAGTCAGGATTTTCACCTGAAGTATTTCATTATAAAACCTGTGTCTTCACTAGTATCTCAGAAAGTGATTAGCACAGTTCTGGGGACCTAGTGAACAATAATTAAAGTTCTTTCTTAGGATACTGTTAATGTACAATTTTTTAGCACTTGGCATTTTTTCCCTGCACTTAGTAGGTACTTCTTCACTAATTGTTTATTATCTCTGTCTATGCTGCTGTTCTTTTATTCAATGATTGTTGACTTTCTAGCCAAAGGGAAAGGACAGTTCCAAACCAGAGTGAATCTTAATGCTGCCTTGGTTGAGGATATAATCAACTTGGAAGAGGTGGATGAAGAAATGAAGTCTGTGATGGAAGCACTCAAAGATAATTTCAATAAAACTATCAGTATAAGGACCTCACCAGGTTAGTGACTGAACCAAAGTTTTGGAGAGGGGCATAGTGGAAAGATCATGGCTTTGGCAGAGCTGGGTTTCAGTCCCAGTTTTGTTACTTACTTACTAACTGGTGACCATGGACAGTTACTTTACTTTTCTGGTCCTCAGTTTCCTTGTCTAATTCCTACTTTATATCTTTGGGGTAGGTATTAAAATAAATACAGAATGGTTGGAGCACAGTGCCTGGCTCATAGTTAACAGTAATACCTGATTCATCCATTTAGCAAATATTTGTCTACTCTGAAGTAAGTATTATGCTGGTACACAGTGGTGAACAAAAAATAGGCATAATCTTTGCTCTCATGGAATTGCACTCTCAGAAAATGGGAGTTTTATTATGGCTATGCTATATAAACATTTTTGGGTATTTAATCTCACAGTAACTGACATCTTTGGTCTGATTTTTCCGATTTATCCTATTTGGCCATTCTTATGGCTTTCTGGGAACCAAGTGGCTGCAAACCTATCCATCTGAGGCATATCTGTACCCCTGAGTTTGACCAGGAAGATTCCGTTTGGGTTAATAACTTCCTGAAAGTGGCTTTTCTAAGTGGGAAATGTCAGAACTGTCTAGGAGAACTGTTTGCAGATGTGATGGAAGAAGTGAGTTGTCAGCTAATGGTGCAGGCAGGCAGGAAAAATCCAATTGCTATTAAATTGGCCTTTTGGAAATTGTCATCATCCTAGAGTCAAGCCTGAGACCCCCTCTGAAGTTATCTCTGGGAGCTTGGGCTGCTCCCACTCACATCTTGGTTGGGATAGTTCCTAAGGAAACTAGAAAATATTTTGTGAACTTGTTCTTAAGAAAACCAAGTGAAAAATATACAGCTCCATTTATAAACACCAGGAGAAACATACTGAGTTCAGAGAGACGAGATCCTATGTGAAATCAGAAGACCATTCCGTCATTTGTCAAACTTTGGACTAGGGCATTTCTGCCTTTGCTGGCAGTAGAGCGTGCCATTCAATCTCTCCCAACTGTTTATTTTAAACTTGCTTATTATTTTAGGTATGAAACTGATAAAGTGCTTTGTCTCCCCTGTGCTTTCTGGCCTGTTAACATTCTGCAGCCGAAACCAGAGAGCAGTTTGAGAGGAGCTCAGGGAGAAATGTGATACTTAAAATTAGCCAGCAAGCTCCACTCTTGTTGAACTTAAAAAGATGATGGGCCTGGAAAGAGGTAGGGAGTGTAATTTGTTAAATGTTAACCTCTGAGAAAATGAGGGGCAGAAATGAGGCTGAGGGAGATTCTCGCTGGGGACAGATTGAGGGAAAAGGATTTGATGCATTATGTCGATATGTATTTAGGGAATGGGAACCACCACAATTGCATACTGAAAAGCCCACGTTGCAACTTCTGTGGCAAAGGATCTTATGGCAAATCAGGAAAGCTGAGCTAAGATCCATTTTCAAAAGGCCTCCCATTGGTATTTCCTCTTTGCCTCCTTCTCTTCAGGGTTATGTTTGTGTAACGTTCTCCGTAGAACTTGGGGCCATGAAGAGACTGGGTGAAACTGAACTTAGCCAGTCTTCTGCATGCCAAATTTTACATATCCTCTTTCATTACTATCCGAACCAGCAGGCACTTTTCCTTTCACACCTCCAGCTGTCTACCAGCAATTTCTATCTCTAAAGAAGTTGATTGCTCTTAATAGTTGTCTAAGGTATAGATTTATTCATGTGTTTGTTCTTACCCTTTTCCATTCATTTGTCCATCTACACACTTATGTATTCACCAAAATGTTATTGAGCACTTACACTGTGCTGATTAATAGGTGCTGTAGATACAGAAAGAAAAGACATTGTTCCTACCTTCCAAGAGCCTAGAGCCTAATGTGAAGGAATAGACAAGTAAACCAAGATGGACAAAACCATATAGCAAAGCAGAATGGTGAAGACCATGCCTTCAGAGTTGGCCAGACCTGGGTTGAATTTAGGCTCCGTTATGAAGAACTGTTGTGACCTTGGACAAGTTACCATTTGGTCCCTCGTTTCTTCATCCATAAAGTAGTGCAAATATTGCATAGTCATTGTGAGAATGAAAGCAAAGACATTATAGAAAGCATTTAGCACAATGTCTTCTCATAGGAAATATTCAGCAAATACTAATTATTATAGAAGGGTACATAGGGTCCTTGGGGGCTCATAAGGGCATTTGTAATGCAGCCTAGAGGTCAAATAAGGTTTCTGAGATTGGATGTTATTATATCTGAGTGTTAAAGAATGAGCAGGAGTTAACTGAGCAGAGAAGGGCATTCTCTCTCTCTCTCTCTTTTTTTTTTTTTTTTAAATTTTATTTGTTTATTCATGAGAGAGGCAGAGACACAGACAGAGAGAGAAGCAGGCTCCCTGCAAGGAGCCCCATGTGGGACTTGATCCCCGGACCAGGATCATGCCCTGAGCTGAAGGCTGATGCCAACTGCTGAGCCACCCGGGTGTCCTGAGCATTCTCAATAGAAAGAAAAATATATACTCAGAGTCCTGAGGCAAGAAAGAGAAGATTATATTAGAGAAATTGGAAGTAGAATAGTTTGGTTAAAACTGAGACAAAAGTCAAGAAATAATTTAACATTTACTGGGCACTTGTATATGCCAAGATAGTTACAAATGCTTTCCAGAAACTCTTTCACTGAATCCTCATAACAACCTTATGAGAGAAGTACAATTTTTATGTTACATCTAGATATCAGGACACAGGTGCCAAAAGGTTGAGGGGATTTGCCCAGGGTCACACAATCAGGCAGTGGCAGAGTTGGTACTTGAACCCAGATTATTGGTCTTCAGAATCATGGAGACTTATACCATTATATGTCCTGGACTCTTCCAGATTGAAGCCAGTGGTATCAATAACCTCCTGTCTTGCAATGACATTGAATCTGGTTGAATACTTCAAGTCAAATCTTTGGGCCATAGTAAAGTACTATGTTATTCTAACAACAGTTTGCTGGGACAACACCCAATTTGTCTAAAGGGACCCCTCTCTGCCTTTCTCTTTGTGTCTCTGAATAATCCATTTATGGTTGGCCATCCTGGTTGATGGTAAAGAAGTCCTAATTCTGTCAACATTTCAGAGCTCTTTCCAGTACATGACACTGCTGCTCCTGTGAAAGCCCCTTGAGCAGTTTTGTCACATTGATAAGGAGTCCCTGGATCTTAGCTGAATCTGAATTAGGTAGGGACTTGGGTGTGGGGCTGGTGGAATTCCTTCTGAATTCTCAGACTTTGTGACTTTGCTTCTAGGATCCCTTGACCGTATCACTGTGGTAACTGCTAATGGGAAGCTTGCTCTAAACCAGATTGGCCAGATTTCCATGAAGTCGCCACACCTGATTTTGGTGAATATGGCCAGCTTCCCAGAGGTGAGGTGGCTTTGCCCATAAAGGATTCTTCTTCATGGTCTCTTTTGGAATGGAGGAGGCTGGGTCAAGTCAAGAGGATGTATTCCCTCCAGTTTGGGATGAAACAAGAGAAGGCATGATAAAGAGAACTTAAGGATTTAAGGAAAGCTCTCTTCCTGTTTCTAAATTCCTTTGCAAACTCAAACACTAAAAGACCAGGCAAGTAATTTGAATACTGAAACAGTCTCCATCTAAGGAAAACAATAGTGGCGATGCAGTGATTGGCACTTAGCCAAATGGAAGGGACTGGGGTTAGTGGGAGAGCTTGCACCCTGTCTGAAGGGAGCAGCCTCTGCCCAGCTTCTACTGATCCTTGCCAGGCAGAAATGTACACCTGGTAATCAGTGTTATTTGATATTAAGGTTTTTGTTTCTAGAAGAAGTCAGTAACTCACATTTTATATAAGATCTTTGTTAGGGGCACCTGGGTGCCTCAGTCAGTTAAGCATCTGCCTTTGGATCAGGTCATGATCCCAGGGTCCTGGGGTTGAGCCCCACATTGAGGGGGTGGTCCCTGCTTGGTGGGGAGTCTGCTTCTCTCTCTCCCTCTGTCCCTCCCCCTGCTGTGCTTTTCTGTCTCTTGCTCATTCTCTCAAGTAAATAAAATCTTTAAAAAAAAAAGATCTTTGTTTAAATGTTGATAATTGATTCACTTTTTTTTTTTTGAAGACTATGAAACAAAACATATTAATGGGCCATATTTGGTCCATGGGCCCTCAGTTTGTGCCCTTTGCATTAACATGTAGAGCAGACCCTCAGGAATTCATATTCCTTTCTGGAATAATCATTGTAGAACTACACAGAGCACGGAGCTTCCAAGATGAAAGATGGTTTGCATTAGATCATTGCAACCTGGAGGCTATGATTTTAAGTCTAGTTGAGGAAGATAAATGGCTTTTTCCTTATTGGTTCAGTTGGAATTGACCAGATTGGAGGTCCTGGGGAATCTGGAACCTGGTCCCATCTCCCTTCAGGTGGCTGTTTGACCTCCATTTTCTTTTAAAGTATTTTATTTATTTATTTGAGAGAGAGAACGGGGGGGTGGGGGGGGGCAAAGAGAGAGGGAGAAGTAGACTCCCTGCTGAACAGGGAAGTCTGATGCAGGGCTCAACCCTAGGACTCCAGGATCATGACCTGAGCTGAAGGCAGATGCTTAACTGACTGAGCCACCCAGGCTCCCACCCGGCCCTGCTTTTTTTTTTTTTTTTAAAGATTTTATTTGTTTATTCATGAGAGAGACGCAGAGAGAGAGAGGCAGAGACATAGGCAGAGGGAGAAGCAGGCTCCATGCAGGGAGCCCAATGTGGGACTCGATCCCGGGATCCCAGGGTCATGCCCTGGGCTGAAGTCGGCACTAAACCGCTGAGCCACCCAGGGATCCCTGATCTCCATTTTCTAATCTGTTAATATGCGGTGAAGGAATCTGAAGTACCTTTCTGTTCCAATGGTCTCTTTCAGTAGTTCTTTCCCAGAGACCAGAGTGAAACCTGTTGGATTAGACAGACAGGGTTAGAGGTATGAGTAAGGGAAAGCCGTTGATAAGAACAAACTGTTTCAAGTTCTCTAGGTAAGTTGGTGGGGACAGGTGACTTGAGGACCCTACTCTTCCGCCATCTTGCCCTGCCTCTGAGCAAACTGTTTCAGAGGGCTACTGTAGCTAATGTTGCAGGCATACTTTGCGGGGGGCGGGGGGGGGGTGCTGTTACCACTCCCCCATTCCATTTTCCATACCAGAGTGAACTTTCATAAATACATATTAGATTATGTCATTCCCATGTTTTAAATTTATCAGTGGCTTCATGTAATCTCTAAGAAAAAAAATTATTGTGGCCTAGAAGGCTTTGCATTATGATATGACCCTTGCCTGTCTCTCATCTCTGTAGTTTTATGCCACTGTCGTCCCTGTACATTGCTCTTGGCCCACTGGCCTTTCAGTTCCTCAGACAACACACCATTTGTGTCCTCAGGGCCTTCGCACATGCCGTTTCCTTTGCATGGAACACTCTTGTGTGGCTAATTGCTACTAGTATTTTGGATCACAGCTTAAATGTCACTTTCTCAGGGAAGCCTTCCCTAATCTCAATCTAAATTATTTGTCCATGCTAACCTCTGTTATATAGCCCAGTTCATTTTCTTCCTCATACTCATCATTAACAGTGAGGCATTTGTTTACATCTTTATCTTCCGTCTCACTTCCACTAGATTGTGAGCTTGGAATGTAGAAATCTTATCTAACTTGTTCACTGTGTCTGGCACCTATCACAGTGCCTGGCACATGGAAGCACTCAGTCAATTTTCCTCAAGTGGATGAATACTTGTCATTAGACTGATGGAAGGAGGGCATTCTTTCCTGGTGTAACTGAGAAGCAGAGAAATGGACAAAAAGAGAATCGTCAACTCTTTCCCTTCCTGGCTCCTTCTGAATGGCTGAGGCCTTCTGCCTTGTTCATCTGATCCCATAGGCACCAAGGGCCAATTTAGGGAATAGCCTCCTAATTACACAGCTTGAAGACCTCATCAGGCAGATTGCTTTTCAGAGCCAGCCACTTCTGTTATTAAATAGCAAATGGCATTCACAGAAGAAGCATCTGATTGGCCACCAGAGCATCTTATGAGGCAGGAGGAAGTATTAACAGCTTAATTTTTTCTTAGGAAGTTGGAGTATATCTTCATTTTTCAACCAAAGCATCTTTGCCATTTCTCTTAAGTTGAAATCCTGTGAATTTTGAAGGAAAAAAAAAAACAAAAACCTTCATAATCATCTCAGTAGAGAGGTTCTTTACAAGGACAGAGTGAGGAAGTATGAGTTACATTGTCTTTTGAATTCCTTTATCTCATCTGGTGTATATATTAAACAAATAGCTCTAACTAAATATTTCCTTCCTCCAGTTTAGAAACTGTCCATTGAATAACCAGGTTCCTAGCTTCAAAATGCTGAGCTAATCCCCTCTGTGTTTATGTAATTCCTTTCTGTTTCACATGCAATTGGCTTTCTTTCCAAACCTGAGCATTTCTGTGTCATGCCATAGTGACACGATGCAGATTTACATGCATAATCTTTTCAAATGCATTGAAGACAGAAAACTGCATTGCATTTGTTTAACATGTGTCCTGCTTGATAAATGATACACACAGTTGCTGCCTTCCATAAACTTGCCTGCAGCTAGAGTTAATGATGGGAAAGGAAAGAAGGGAGTAAAAACCACAGCTTGATTTGAACAAGGCAAATGAGAAAAAAAAAAAAAAAAATTGAACAGGCTCCTCTATTGCTCTTGTAGAAGGAAGAAAGCTAATGTGTATTGAGTGTCTACTGTGTTGCCAGGCATTACTTTCTCGTATTTTTGTTCAGTGATCGACATAGGTCCTCTCTAAGATGAAGCATTATTTATTCCATTTTATAGATGAGGCTTGGAGAAGTTAAATATCTTTCCCATGTTCACACTGTTAGGATAGTCAAGATTTGAATTTTTTTTTTTTTTTTTTTTTTTTTTATTTATGATAGGCACACAGTGAGAGAAAGAGAGGCAGAGACACAGGCAGAGGGAGAAGCAGGCTCCATGCACCCGGAGCCCGATGTGGGATTCGATCCCGGGTCTCCAGGATCGCGCCCTGAGCCAAAGGCAGGTGCCAAACCGCTGCGCCACCCAGGGATCCCAGGATAGTCAAGATTTGAACACGGGTCTGTTTGACACTAAAGCCTGTGTTCCTTTCACTATTCCTACATTAATTCAGCAGTAACTTATTTTCTATGAGTTATTTAGTTCTATTTGAGGGGTTGGGAATTCATTGATGATTAAGACAGCCAGGATTAATACGCAACTGATAAATGGTTGAACACTGTATCTGAAACTAATGATGTACTGTTGTCTAATTGAATTTAAATAAAAAATTTTAAAAACAACCAGGGTTCCTGCCTTTACACATGATTTTTCACATGAGGGACTCATTGGGATATAGAAAATGGAAGGCCAGTAATTAAAATAGCCCTAGCAAAGTTGACTTGAACCCAGATTGTCAAAGTTCTTGTTCACCTATCTATGGAAGTTTTATCATCTTTCATCCTTTAATGTAGATTAGCTTAAGAATACCAATAGCAGACATTGTTAATGGATCACAGTACTCTTTATTGCCTGACCCGACCCTAGATGGAGCCTGTGAACTTTCTCCACACAGTACTCCAAGCAGCTACAACTAGTTGGTCAGTGCTACTGTTTAAGAACAGCTCATTTGCCCTGGGTCCTGGTCAGCATCCCATCAGTAAGGGGGTACAGGCTGGGATGGAAGTGCAGTAGAAATATGTGCCTTTTTGCACCATGAGTAGTTGAGAAGCCATGTTGGCAAATAACTGATTCCCTGAATTTCTATATCCTACTGTATCAAACAAAAATGTACATACTTAGATTTCCTCTTTTAATGGGTTTCTTGGCAAATGAAACCTCTGATTCACAATTTTTCTTTCACATATGAAAGGACACAGAAAAAGTATAAAATAAACTTTGGGGGGGGGGATATACATGAAGTAAAAATGAGGAGTTGGGTTTTTCTAACAGATCTGAGCCAGTTCATTAATCTACTTATTCAACATACTTTTACTGAGCATTACCATGTACCTGGCACTGTAATTGTACTGGGAAGATGTACATATTGAGGCAGCTTCAAAACAGCAGTGGGTGTTCCCATGTCTAGGGGAGAAGGTTGTATGGGAAGACTGGGTGGACCAGATGACCATAGGCAGTTGGTGGCAGTGGGATGTGACAGGTGAGTTCTCCATGGGAAGCTTCAGAAGAGGGGGACTCAGAGACTTGAGATCAGGCTACTTCTTCAAAGTAGAGATTCTCCCTTTATTGCTAACTTTAGAAATGGAGGAGAAATTTTTTTCTTTATCCAGCTCTTTTATTTACCTTGACCATTGCCTTTATACACCAGGCCAATTCCAAATTATTTTTGGCTACTTTATTTATTCATTTATTTTTAAGATTTGATTTTTAATCTCTGCACCCAATGTGGGGCTCAGATTTACAACCCCAAGATAAGAGTCACATGCTCCACCAACTGAGCCAGCCAGGCTCCCCTATTTTTGGCTATTTAAAAAAAAAAAAAAAATCAGATTCTCCATGCCTCAATTACTGAATACATTGAGCTAACAGATCTGGAAGAAAATTCGAAATAATGTCATTGGGTGGAGAGTTGAGGTGCCAGGAGTCTCCTCCTAACTTTGCCAGTAACTGGAAGTATGTGGATGAGGTCCTCCCCACCATTGCTCTTGGCTGTCAGGGAAGATGGTATATGTGTGCAGGGTCCCTATATACATATGGAAGGGACTGTACCTGGTTATGTCAGAGATTACTTCCAGCTTCAATGGTCTGTCATTAGAGGTACCATTTTAAGAATTTACTATTTTAAGCAGTGGTCAGTCACACTGTTATATTCTGTGTACAGTCTCTCAAAGGAATGATTCATCTGCATGTGGACTTCCAATTTATCTTTTTGATCTTATGGTAACACTGTATGTCCCTGTAGAATTAAAGTCATGTTAGGATGAAATGGATAAACTTTGTAGGCACACCCTCAAAAATCAAAATCAAACCTAGAAAAGTAGAATAGGTATGCAGTAAACCCCATTCATTAAACCGCAAAGTCTAGGGAGGAGCTTAAGGCCAAGAACTGGCCCTGTGAATCCAAGTGAAGTAGATTGGCTTTGGTCACACCTAAAATTCTTTGCAAATGTCAGAGGCCTTTTTTTATGAATTCCACATTGTCATGCCAATGAAAGTATCTTTCTTCCACACTACTTTATCTTTTAGGATTTCATAGCAGGGATGCCTGGGTGGCTCAGCGGTTGAGCTCAGGGCCTGAATCCCGGGGTCCTGGGATCGAGTCCCATATTGGGCTCCCCATGGGGAGCCTGCTTCTCCCTCAGCCTATGTCTCTGCCTCTCTCTCTGTGTGTCTCTCATGAATAATCTTTAAAAAAAAAAAAAAAGGGATTTCATAGCAGGTGTAGTTCTAATGTTGCTTGAGGTGAGATGACCCACATGTTGAGAAACCAATGTACCATTGTGCCACCTAGTTCAGTAGAGAGCAAGACTACTCAGAGAAGAGCCTGAAGGATGTCAGATTGGACAGCAGCGCATCAGCTGAGTGATGATATCAACCTAGCCATGTTTGGAGGATTTGTATATTCTTACCTTTATATAGGGAGTTTATATGATAAGGCCCCTTGCCTGGGTGTCACTGTGTGTGGGGCACAGAGCAGGTTGCATTGTTCATGTTATCTCATTTAATCCTCTGTGAGGTCGCAGTCCCGCGTGGTCTCAGATTATAACATGGAGACTCAGAGAGGTCACGACTGTTGCCCAGGGTCACATGGTTAGGGGAGCTAGGACGTGGACTGAGATATATCTGACTCCAGAGCCCATACTGCCTTTCCTAGAGCACATACCCAGCAGAGACTCATTGCTCATTCCAAAACATGAGTGAGGTTGGTGTGAGTATAGATGCGAATGAGTTAAATTTATTTACTCATTCCAAATCGGCACTGGTATATTTTGAGTGTAAAATGTCAACTGGAATTTTTAATGTATAAAATCTTTCATCTGTCTTTACACCAATCTTTGCACAGACCAGCCCCCCTCCCTTGAGGATTTATTGTGGTTTTGATCTGTGTTGCCTCAAACCATTGAAATCTTTTCAAAGAAGCAGAGCTGTTTTCTTTTTATTTTTTCCTTCTCTTTGCTTTTCTTCCCTCCCGCAATATACTGGTACCAGGAGTGGACATAGTTTGCTATTCAGCTTGATCAAAGCACTCTACACCAATGTAACTTCCTGATCTTACTGGTAACAGAACTAAATGTTTCCATGTTCTGCCAAGATGGGTTGCCAGTTATCGACAGAGGGCTTGCATCTGGTAATAATTATTTACTAATTCTGTTTACCTTTTGATCTGGTTTTCAGTGTACAGCTGCAGCTATCAAGGCTATAAGAGAAAGTGGAATGAATCTAAACCCAGAAGTGGAAGGGACACTAATTCGGGTACCCATCCCCAAGTAAGTTTGGTTAAAATTCACATATTTTGACGGAATGGGGCATTTGTCCCTGGAAGGACATAAATACATCAAGACTGTTAGACTGGTAGTATACCTTACCTGTACTCTCGTCTTGGCAAACTCCAACATCTTTTGAGATCCAGTTTACTGATTCAGAAATATTTATTGATTGCCTACTAGGGGCTGGAGATGCAGCAGTAGACCTGACAAAGTTCTTGTCTGAGTGTGTGTACATTCTGTTTGAGAAGGTAGGACACATAAATAATAAAGTCATTCACATAATGAAATACTGCGAGGAAAGAAAAGATGGTGGGACACAGTAGAGTGCCTTGATGAGGGTGATGGTGGAAGGACAACTTCAGCCTGGGAGGACTCTTTAAGGAGGTAACATTTTTGCTGAGCTAAATGGTGGGGAAGAGCTTTTCAGGCAGAGTGAACAGCCAGCACAAAGGCCACAAATCAGAAAAGACCTTGACACTTGTGATCTCCAACTCATGCTCCTCAGAGAGTTACTTTTTACTTTGGTCCTTGCTTGTTGAAACTTTTAGGCATTAGAACAGAATATTGTTAATTATGTAAATAGAACTTAGGGTTTTGAGTGAATAAAAATGTATGTTTTGGTTTTTTTTTTTTAATTAAAAAGGAAAAGAAACACTCCAAGGTCTTTAATAACAAGACCTTGGCATGTTTGAGAACAAGAAAGCCAGAGTGTCTGAAACTTAGGGAGGGCGGGAGAGAGAACGGTGGGAAAGGCTTTTCAGGCTGCGGTTAGGAGTGTGGGCTTTCCTCTCATTGAAATGGAAAGCCACTGGAGGGGTTTAAACGGAGTGTTCTGATCAATGTTGACTTTTTGGGGGTCTCTCTGGCTGTGAATTAACAAATGGAATGTGGAGGGACAGAGTAGTCACAGAGAATAGCCAGGAGTCAGCTGTGATGGTCCAGGTGAAGAAGGAATCTTTGCAGATTCCACAGCATATAGAAGTAGTTTCCCCTTCTGTCACCTCATAGCATTATTATCTTTAAGTCCCTCTTCCTGCACAGTGTGCCTCACAGACAGCAGGTCCCAAATCAGCATTGAATTAACTTATTTAGTCATTCAACACATATTTAATAAGTACTAACTACATGCCAGACACTTTCCTGGTGGCTTGATACAACAGTAAACAAAATAAACAACAAAAGGCTGCTGTCCTCCTGGGCTTACTTTCTAGTTGAGTAGGCACAGTGAACAAAGACAAATACATGATGAGATGTCAAGTGATGATAAGGACTATGGAAAAGAAGAAGTGGGGTGAAGGGATAGGGAATTAGCGGGAGTTTATTGTAGATAGGAAGGTTCAGAAAGGAAGTGACTGTTTTTTTTAAAGACTTATTTGAGAGAGAGGGAGAGAAAGAGAGCACACATGAGTAGAGGGAGGGGCAAAGGGAGAGGGAGAGAGAGAATCTCAAGCAGACTCCATGCTGAGTGTGGAGCATGAAGCCTGAATGGGGCTTGATTTCACAAACCTGAGATCATGACCTGAGCTGAGATCAAGAGTCATATGCTTAGCTGACTGAGCTACCCACATGCCCTGAAAGGGAGTGACATTTGAGCAGAGACCTAAGTGAAATGAATGAATGAAGCCTCAAGTAACTAGAAGGGAAATAGAGTCTTTTCCCTAAAAAAGACTAAACACTATCCTGTATTTATATATGTTTACCTCACTTCTCACATAATCCCTGTGATGTATGTTTATTGCTGGTATGGAAATTTAGACTCAAAGAGGTAAAATAATATCTCAGATCACTCAGCTTATGCTAAAGCTGGGACCTAAGGCCAGGTTTAGTTGATTCTAAAGCCTCATGATATACCATGCTAGCAATAAGAATTAATTTCTAACACTGAAAGTCCAGGAACTTTCCCCACTGAACTTTTGTTCCCCACTTTATGGCTAGAAATCGCCTGTCTTATTCCATCATTCTTTGTATTCTGTAAATCAGAATTAATGCTGTGCTTTGAAATCATATGGATTGGGAGCAGTAGAACCTAGTGTTTAAGAACCAAGTAGACTTAGGTTCAAGTCTAGTACTTGTTTGCTTGGTTAGTTCATTAATTTGCTCAGCAACTTTTTACAAATATACCATGTGTCAGGCTCTGTGTCAGGGGCTGGGGATATACAAACCTAATGTTTGTCTTCGTGGAGCTCACAGGCTGTGTCCAGTCCCCTTTTTATACCATCTGCAGTTTATCTGTGGAATTTACTATTACCCACACTTTACAGATGAAAACTTTGAAATTCAAAGAAATTAAGGGACTTGCCCAAGATCACATGGCCAGTAATGGGCAGTCATCCTTCTCAGTTTTTCTTACTAGACTACATACTTGTTCTGCTGCACTGCTTTATAGATGGGTCATAATGACTGTGGAAAGTGTATTCATGGACATCAGATGTTAAGACTTGCAAGTGGAATGGATAGCAGTCAGCAGGTTTGCTTTTAGTACTTGCCTTTTTGTCTGTGAAATCTTGGAAGAGCCACCTAACCTCCACGAGCCTCAGCTTCCTTGTATACCAGATGAAGAGATTGGTCTCCGTGGCCTGCCAGATCCTTCTGGAACTTGAAAAGTCTGTGGATGCTATGGATTTATGCTGCTAAAGGCTCATTGCTGCCTTGGGTTCTTCCGAGAGTGGCCTGGTTGTGTATCCTATTCTTCTTGCAAAGATCCAGTTGACATAATGTGCTCCTCTGCAACTTGAGAGGAGTTAGTGAATGTACACTGTATGTAAGTTTGAAGGATCAGTGAGTTTTATTTAAATTCCCAAAGACTTGGGGATCTGTTACATTCTATTTTACATTATTTTATGTTAGTTAATGGGAGTAATCTAAGAGAAAGTTGACAGACCAAAACCGTCTGCTCCTGCAAATCTCATTTTTTATATACTTACTTCCCTTTGACAAGGTGGTAAGGTCATGAGGCCCCTTACTGAATTATAAATTTGGTAGTTTTCCAGATAAAAAATGAATGATCTGTTCTTCATTATGGAGGCTGTGTCATACGAGAGGATAAAGGTTGATTTAGACATAGAGGACCAAGGTTTTTATTTGGTTTTGGCAGTAACTCCCATATGACTGACTGTGCACGTCGCCCTAGCAGCCTGAGGCCTTCTAGTTCCTCACTTGTAAAATAAGTGAAATAATACATAATGATATATAGAGATTTGGTGGGATTAGTAGAGAAAATAGATTAAGTTGTATGATCTCCTTAGAGGAAAGAAACTATATAAGGTACTGATATTATTTCAGTAAACTTAATTTTCTCGATATACATAATTATAGTTTAGGAAGAAGGAAGGAATTATAGTTTAGGAACGAGGAAGGGAACTGATATGAGTACAGACTATGTCCCAGGACCTGTTAGGGGCTTGACATAGACGGGGAAAGTGGGAAAGTATTATGGTTAAATTTCTGCCTTGGTACCACAGAAGCATGCAGTTGAGTTCATCCTGTCCTGCTTTTTAGCTGTGTGCTGATGGCAACTGTCCCCACCTCTCTGAGTCTCAGGGAGGTCATCTGTAAAACATTTACAGGATCTGCCTTCTGAGATTATTGGGAGGTTTCAGTGAGATAGTGTACACAAAGATTTTGATGCTTAGCCAATATCCAGTGAATGCTAGCAAATGTTTCTCCATTCTCTTTCATAAATAGGCAGGAACACTGTTCCCTTCTAAGGATGAAGACACTGAGATCCCGAGAAGTGGGGCCTAGTTCCGGGTCAGATAGCTGGTAATTGGCAAAGCTGTGAGGGGGAAAATAATATGCTAAACCTTCTGTTAGGAGGCTAGGAGGTGTGAGGGAACCAGAAACATACATTCCTAGGATTAGTTTCTGTTTATAAAATGTCAAGTTTAGGGGCATCTGGGTGGCTCAGTGGTTAAGCATCTGCCTTTGGCTCAGGGCGTGATCCCACAGTCCCCGGATCAAGTCCCATGTCAGGCTCCCTGCGGGGAGCCTGCTTCTCCCTCTGCCTATTTCTCTGCCTCTCTCTCTGTGTGTCTTGTGAATAAATAAAAACTTAAAAAAAAAAAAAAAAGTAAAATTTCAAGTTTAGTTCTAGAAAAGTTTGCCTTTCCTTATTGATCTTGATTCTTCCTCTGCCTAATGATCAGTCTGCAAGGTTTCTGGCCTTAATTCTGGCTGCCCAGAGCTAAGTTTTATTTGCAGTTGCAGCAGATCTCAGCTAGTACCTCATCCTCATTATAATCCTCTGATTCTTATATTCTTATTTAAATGAGTCTACTGAGTATGTGACTCTTACTAGATCTTTAAGTAGGGGGAAGATAAATCCTAAATCCACAACGGGCCTGACTGGGAGCCTTTCCTAGTCAGTCTTTCCCAGCCTCCGGGAATACAGTCCCGTGTGGCTATGCACAGGTTCTCCTCGTGACTGGCCTCAGGACAGGTACCACTGAGCCTCAGAGGCTGGGTTCTGTCTGTACTCACAGGCAGTGTGTACAGCTCTTGTTTTCTCCTCTGGCCAGTGTTCTTTCATTTAGAGAAGTCAGCCTACTGGATAGAGTCTTTGAACATTCCTGTTAATGTGTCAGATCCAGTGAAATAATTCCTTCTGCTTTTCTTACCTGTTTATGTAATCACATTGTGGTACTGTTTATTAACCACCTGCTCTGCAGGTGTGGTGCCTGAGGGTGCTGTGCTGAATGCCTTATAGTTTTTCCCCAAATTCTCACAACACTCTGATGAGGTCAGGAGACGATTCTAATGCCTGTTTGGTGAGGCACCTGAAACTCATGGAAATGAACGCTGGTCGTCATAAAGCTAAGTGGCAGAAGCCACATTAGAACAAAGGTCTTCACTCTTTTACTTCACTAAGTAAAGTGATCAGGGACCCTGAAAAGTTTTGAGCAGGAGATCCTTTTCACCAGGCCAGATTTCCACCCCGACCCTGTTCGTGTCCCGAAACACACACACAAACACACCCTCCCTTGCTCATTGTCTTACCAAATTGCTGTGAGAAAACCACAGATAGTAGAATAAGCTACTTGTTGGAGAGCACGGACCTCATATCTGCCTTTAAAAAAACCTGTAAGGAATCATGAATTCACTGAAGAAATAAAAGTACGTGTGATTGACTCACTCCCTGCTGAGGTTGCATTCTGTCTTGATTGTTCTCCTTTTTTGTTATTTTTCATCAATGTCCGCATTGATTTTATTTTAAGTAGAATTAAAGAAAAAATTAAAATACCTCCATCCTGTTCTCCATGGGGAACCACTCTGAGCACCTTGATTTTCCAGACTTTTTTCTATGCAGATTCAAACATGTGTTTCTGTCTCCTCCATTTTTCTCGTAATGATAAGGGATTAAATTACACATACTGTTCTGCACTTGTTTTTTAACTTAACAATGTGTCATTACTCTCTGATGAGAATTCTTCCACTCTCTTCTTAAAGGACACCTAGCAGCTGCATTTTACACACAATATTAACTAGTTCCCAGTTGAAAATGTTGGTTGTTGAAAGTTTTTCTCTTTCATTAACGGTGTCATAAGGATCTTCAAGGTTTGCTTCCGGTTCTACCTGGAGTAGGAAGTGGTAGGGCAGGGGGAATGTACCTAGGAAACAAGGGAACAGGGAAGCTTTAGTGCAGCTCTTGCTGCTTGATGGTTTCGTGCTTGTTTGCAGCAGTGTGCCGTGTATTGCTGAGCTTCTTAGCATGTGGACATTTCAGGGCAAGACAGCCATCTGTAGCTCACCCAAATGACCCCTCCAGAGCTCCTCAGATCCAGACTCCTTTACTCAGTCTATTGATTTAAATGTTACATTCATCCCAAAACACCCTCATAGAAACTTCCAGAATAATGTTTGACCAAATATCTGGGCACCCTGTGGCCTAGTTAAGTTGACACACAAAGTTCACTTTCAGAGTTTTTATAGACCATTATGAGGATTTTAGCTTTTGCTGGGAATGAAATGGAAGTCATGAGAGGGTTTTGAGCTGGGGAGTGACGTGATCTGAGTTAGTCTTTGATCATACTGGTTGCTATTTTGAGAATTCCATTGTAGGAGGCAAGGGTGACAGCAGGGTCCAGTTAGGAGCTATTGCAGTGACCTAGGGGTGATAATGGCCTGGACTAGCTTAGTAATGGTGAGGTTGGTCAGAAGGTTGCTTCTGGATGTGTTTTTTTTTTAAAAAAAGCTGCCAGGATTTGCTGGTAGATTGTGAATTTAGAAAAAGAGGACTCAAAGATGCCTCCAGGGTTTTTGTTCTGAGCACCTGGAAGGGTTAAATTGGTACTCACTGACAGGGCAGGCTTAGGAGGGCAAGTTGGGGGTAAGGGAAGAACTGGTTTTATACGTAGTTATTTTGAGATACTGTGAGGTATCTAAGTGGAAAGGGCAAGTAGGCTGTTTGATTTATAAGTTTAGAGTTAGAGGACAGGTGTGGGCCTCTGGGAGGCAGGAACCTGTAGAGGAGGCTGTGAAATTAGAGGAGATTATTTTAGAGAGTAATGTAGATCATGAAGAGAAGGGTTTTGGTGGCTAATGGCCTTGATGTTCCACTTCAGGATTTATGAGTCAGCAAGTGAGGAGGAGCCAGCAAAGGAGACTAAGTGGCCAGAGAACCAGGAGGGCATGGGACTGGGAAATGGAGCAAAGCATTTTAAAGAGGAGAAAGTTGTTGGCCATTCCGAACACGGCTGTTAAGTCCAGGGAGAGAAGTTCTGAGAATGATCACTGGTTCTAGCTACCTGATTTATCCACAACTTAATCTCTAGGTATAAAGGAAAGCACAAGGGTTTTGGGGTTCAAATCCCTGATATATCTCTCTGGGTATGTCAGCTTGGGTCCAATGAGAAGCACATGCCAGGACAGAACCAGATGTGCTAAAGGTTTATGGGAGGAAATGCCCGTGAAAGAGATAGAAGGCAGGTTTGCCACCAGTGAAGAAAGAGGAGGATTGGGTGAGAAGAGACTTGTCCTGCAGTACCCCTCTGAGAAAGTCACCCAGGCTGAAGGGCCATTCCTGAGCAGATTGCATGTGTAATTTTAATTCCTTTGTCTTTTTTTTGTTTTTAAGATTTTATTTATTTATTTATGAGAGACACAGAGAGAGAGAGAGAGGCAGAGACATAGGCAGAGGGAGAAGCAGGCTCCACACAAGAAGCCTGATATGTGGAACTCGATCCTGGGACTCCGGGATCACACCCTGAGTCAAAGGCAGACGCTCAACCGCTGAGCCACCCAGGTGTCCCTAATTCCTTTATCTTATAGCATTTGGCATTATCTACTTCTCTTTGTAAAGAAATTTTGGAAACATTCTTTTTCTGATTATTTGGAAGTAAAACCAATGATATTTTACTTCTGTTTAGTGATTGCTCCTTTGATCCTTAACTCTCCCCCTTTCTCACTAACTCCCTCCCCCATCTTTTTCTATCTTTTCCTCCATTTTTAGGGATGGGAGGAGTTGAGTCACGAGGTTATAATTATCTTGGAATTTCAGTTGCTCAGGAACACTGTAGTTTGATTGTTAATGAGCATTCAGTTTGTTCCTTGAATGTGAATTATGGTGAATAAGACCTCCTACAAGGTATATCCCAAATCAGAAAATCTGAGGACCAGTCCTGGCTGTTGGTGTGAGATTTGCTTTGTGTTTCTGGTGAGCAGAGGGGCCTCGGCTCTTCTTAACACCCTCAGCCCACTGAGCTGCTTGGCAAGGCCTCCCAACAGCCAGAGAGTTGCCATTGTCAGCTCCCACTTTTCCTCTGGGCATCTCGAGGATGACAGGCCTTATGCCCAGGCCAGGCTCCTTCCCTCAGACTTTGTTCTGAAGTGACAGCTTGGAGGAGGATCTGACCCACATGTTTTACCAGATTCTAGTAAAAAGCCCAGAGTTAGAGTTCTCCCAGCCTGGATTCCCTTTCCCAAGTGCTTTTCCCCACCATGTGCTGATGTATGGCTTCTCACGAACGATGACCAGGTTTTTTCCAGGGAGAACAAGCTGGGTAAGTCAAGGTAGGATGGTCCCCAGGCTGAGTCAACTGGGGGTGGGGAGCTAAGATGCAGCCAGAGCAAGGCAGCACTGAAAGCTTGGGGGGAGCCAAGGTTACAGTAAGAAAAGCCACGAAAACAAAACCAATAAAGGGAGTTACGTGACCTTACACTAGGTATTTCAATTCTCTGAGTCTCAGCGTCCTCATCTGTAGAATGGGATAATAGCCATATGTACTTTGGGGAAGATTTATTGGGAGAAGCTCCTGAGACAGATCAAGAGGAACGAGAGCAGGGGTGGAGGGGAGAGCCTTTGGAGCATGACTCAGTCCTGACACCTGTGAAGAGAGGAAAGAAAGGCAGGCAGTGAGAGTGAATGTTAGTTTTTTAAGTGGTCGCTGTTAAGGTAGCTGTTGTTTCAGAGCATCTCTGTGACCTTTCCTGTGTGCTGATTGTTGACTGTTGCAGGGCGCAGTATCAGCATTGCCATTCCCCAGGCGAGGAAACAGGTGTGCTATCAGTCCTTCCACTTTCCATCCAGGACACGAGCAGTATTCAATGACTAGAACCAGAGAGGCGTATGACCTTTCTTAACAGTTTTAGTGAGATGTAATTCACCTACTTAAACTGTACAATTCAGTGGTTTTTGGTATATTCAGAGAGTTGTGCCACATCACCACAATCAATTTTAGGACACTTTTCATCACCCCAAAAAGAAACTCTGTACCTGCTAGCAGTCACTCCCAGCTATATCCTCTAATCGCCCCGCTCACCTCCCCCCACCTTGAGATTGCTGTAGGCAGCCACTAATCTGTTTTCTCTCTCTAGTTTCCCTGTTCTGAGCATTTCATATAAATGGAATCACACATTATGTGGTCTTTTGTGACTGGCTTTTTTCACTTAGCATAGTGTTTTCTTGGTTCCTCCATGTTCTAACATGTAGAAGTACTTCATTCTTTTTGTTGCTAAATAATACTCCATTGTAGGGGCATATACCACATTTTATTTATCCATTCCTAAGTTGATGAACATTTTAATTGTTTCCACTTTTTGGCTCTGAGGAATAATGCTGCTGCTATAAACGTCTTTGTAAAAAATAAAAAAATAAAAAATAAACGTCATTGCACAGACTTTTGTGTAAATATATTTTTAGTTCTCTTGGGTATATATACAAGAGTGGAGTTGCTGGGTCATATGACAGCTCTGTTTAACTTTTTGAGGATCTGCCAAACTTTTCTATGGGGGCTGCACATTGTACATTCCTACCAATAGAGTATAAGAGTTCCAATTACTCCATCTCCTTGCCAACAGTTGTTTTTTTTTTTTTTCCAACAGTTGTTTTAGTTTATTGTTGTTATTACTACCCATCCTAGCGAGTATGAAGTGGTATTTCATTATAGTTTTGATTTATATTTCCCTCATGACTGCTGATGCTGAGCATCTTTTCATGTGTTTGTTTGGCATTTGTATATCTTTAGAACAATATCTTTTCAAGTTCTTTACCCATTTTTTAATTGAGTTGTTTGTCCTTTTGTTGAGTTGTAAGAGTTCTTTATATATTCTGGGTACTCGACTTCTAGACGTATAACTTTCATCTCATAATTGTAGAAATAGTACACATTTATTGCAAAAACTCAAACCCAACAGAAAAATAAAAAGTTCTTTTACTGTTCCCCAAATATTCTTCCATGAAGTAACATGAGTTTGGTGTATATCTTTCCGAATTATAAAAGATGCATATACAATCCTAAGTTTACATAAAAAGGATTGAATATCTGCTTTTTTTTTTTCTTTGCTTAACCATGCCTTGTGTACATCTCTTCATGGTAATCTCACTGTTTTTGCTGCTGCAGAGAAATACCCTTTTGAGATGGGTATAATACAGATAAGGAAACTGGGGCATCAGAAAGTTTTTGTTCAAGGTCACAGATCAGTAAGCAGAGGAGTCATGATTCAGACTGAATCTGTCTACTTCCAGAGCTCATGTTCTGTGTCATGTTGCTCATCGGGCTGCCGACCTGGAATCCGTCTCCTAGCTCTGTGGCCTTCTTATCTGACTGCTTTAGTGCCTCGTGGACCTTGGACCCAAGTAGTGTGTCTGATGTATATATTCCAGGAAACACCCTTTTCTTATAAACCTGCACACATGCAAGCCTTCAGCAATCCTGAAAGGGAGAAAAAAGTCCGAGAAGAATGCCTGAGGACCTCATTTGGGCTGGGGCATCCGCAAACTGCATTTGAGTCACCACAGCTGCTTTTCCCGCCCTCTCCTTCCCACCGCCTGCTTGCCATCGCTGCTAGGTCAGGGCCACTAGTTCTGCTGGCTGAGTTCCAGTTCCTTGTTTCTTCCTGCCTTCCAGGCCCTCAGGAGGCCTCCCTGCACTATTAGGGGGCCTACCTCCTCCCCGGTGTCGTGGCTTCCCATCTAGCCTGCAGCTTTTCAGGCACGCCTCCTACTATTTCAGGATCCATGTGTGTGAAACGGGGACTCCCTCCTGGCACATACGTGGGGCTGAAACACGTAAACAAGTGCAGTCAGGATTCCAGAGAGGAGCATGGACGGAGGAGAAAGTGCCACCAATAACTATGCAAAAGCTGCACCCCAAAGGACAGACTCTTCTGCCTACCTCTCTGTCCTCCTCACTTTGTGTCCTGCACCTATGTATGGAATGTGGCAACCCACTGCTATAGGTCAGATCACTTTTCCATTGCAGTCCTCTAAGGACCCGCTCTCTCCTTTCACCCCATTGCACTTGGACTTCTAGGGGAGCTGGAGGAATAGTAATGAACTATATATCTAAGCAGGCCTTAATGCAGGAGCCATGCTGTTTTTACCACTTCCACTAGTAAGAATAGCTGCTTTGATTTGTCTAGCACCAACAAGGGAGATCTGGAATGCAAGGGTCAACTGCCTTGGGCTCACATCCCAGATCTGCTAGGAACTTGTCATGTGGCCTCGGGCAGGTTACGTGATCTGTCTGAGCCTCCCTTTTCTTATCTGTAAAGCCAGGTAAGAGTGTCACTATGTCTTGGGATTCACAGAGCTAACGCCCAGAGAGTGCATTATCAGCTCAGGGCCTGGCACAGGGAACAAGCTCTGCAAATGTCAGGTATCATTATTATTGAAGGGGAGCAGATGCCATCTGAGTCAGATGTCTAGGCAAATGCAAGCATGCTTTTAGTATGACAGTAACAGGGTTCTTCCTTACCTCACTGTCGCACTTTATTTTCTTCATAGCACTCACATTTCATTTTTTATACTTAATTTGTTTCTCTCTTTCACTAGAACATGGATGCGAGTTGCTCTGTCAGTTTCATTCGTTGCTGTATCCCTAGCCTCAGAACAGGGCCTCGTGGGGATCCCTGGGTGGCTCAGTGGTTTAGCGCCTGCCTTCGGCCCAGGCCGTGATCCTGGGGTCCCCGGATCGAATCCCACATCGGGCTCCCTGCATGGGGCCTGCTCCTCCCTCTGCCTGGGTCTCTGCTTCTCTCTCTATCTCTCATGAATGAATAAATAAAATCTTAAAGAAAAAAAAAGAACAGGGCCTCGTGTGTAGTAAGAATGTAAAAATGCCATCAGGGTTTATGGAATAGATGAATACGAGCACTTACTATAGCCTAAACTGCTATTCCAGGTGCTATTTGTATTCACTGTGATAGATCCCTAACAATCTTTTGAGGTAGGTATACAGTTACTCCTTTTTTACGGATGAAGAAACCAAGTCCTAGGGGAATGGTGTTCTCTGTGCCCAATGTCACAAGTTAGTAAGTGGAAAAGCAGTCAGTCTTTCTCAGAGCCAGGGCTTGTACCCCTTCTGCTGTGCTCTGTCAGTAGCAAACACCATCAGTATTTTTATTACTGACAGCTTGACAGCTTTTGAATAGTTAATACGTAATAGGCAGAGTTCCTTAACCATCTGCTCCTTTGCTCCTCACACTCACTCTGGAAGAAAGGTTGTGTTGTTATTACTCCCCTTCATTTGACAGTTGAGGAAATAATAACAATAATAATGTTTATTGAGCATCACCATGTGCTGGCACATGTATTACTTTGAGTTAATGGTAATATACACATTTGACAGATGAGGAAACTGAGGCAAAGAGGTAAAATTAATTGCCCAGGGCCACACAGCTAAGACATCTGAGCCTCAAACCCCAGCTGTCTGGCTTCGGGAACTGTTCTTCTAAGTGCTTCCCTTGATGTCTTCTCAGTTCAGAGAGGTCAAGTTACCTGTGCTCAGTCACCCAGATTATAGGTGTCACAGCCAGGATTGGAAACCAAGTCTGCCTTCATCACCAAACCTGTGTTCTTTCTCCTGTATGTGAGAGCTGAGGGAAGAGTTTCCCGCATTCATCTTTGGACTTGGGTTCCATCCTGCAGGAGTGACAGGGAAGGAGACGTCGGCTGACTTAATCAAGGCCACTCTGCTAAGAATGTGAAGATGGGAGCCCCAACCTCAGCCTCCTTTCTCTCTCCATCCTGCTGGGCTGTATTTCAGCATGGTATGTCTGGCTTAGCCAGGCCTTTAAGAGTCACAGGACCATTGTCTGAAAGCAGGTGGCCAGTTGTGTCCCCAGAGAGAATTAAAGTTACTACAGGTGGTAGAAGTCCCTCCAAAGTGCAGGTATGATTTCTTTTGGGCCAAAATGACCCCTGATGTCTTTATGAGACATTAGTGTCTGTAAAACAGGCTCATGAGCTGGGGGTGGTAGGGGTGAGGAAAGAAGGGAGGGGGAAATTATACCCATAAGCATAGGAAGTCTGGCTGGGCTACACAAACAAAAACATTTCCTTCGGGGCCAGTGGCCCCAAAGCAGTGGACAGCGCCCACCAACAAACAATAAAGTCAGGCATGTGTCTGCTGCTGATTGCGGGCTGATGCTCCTACTGGGGGGAAGTCTCCCAGAAGCCGGTGAAGAGGTGGTGGGGTTTGTCTCAGTGGAGCTGTCAGAGATGTGTTTTGATGGACGTTCCCTGGAAGTGCAGCTTCCTTCTCCCTCAGCCTGTCCCTCACAGCTGCTAGAGAACTCATGGCTCCCACTGCCCCCACTGCCTGCTTTCCTCTGTTCTTTCTTTCCCTCTCTGCTTACCATCCACTCAGCAGCCCAGGCTCAAGCCACTAAATCCTACTGATGGTTTTCTCCCTCACCATTCACATCTTGTCTATGGTAAGAGTAAGAAGGTAGCCACCTTGTAGTGAGCACCTGTCATGCACACACTTGGAGGCGGGCCAGCCCCTTGCTACCACCGTGTAATCTCAGACTTGCTTCTGCCCTCATAATAACATTCTTCCTGCCATTTTATACACAAAGAACCGGTTTGGAGAAGTTGAGTAGCATGCTTACAGTTCTGAAGCTAAAAAGTAGCAGAGCCAAGGGGATTCCAGCTTAGGTCTCCTTGGCTTTGGAGCATGTTTGTTCCACCTTTTGAAGTCCCCTCTAAGTAACCAATGTTCCTTTTGAAGTCGATTGTCTGACATCTCATAACTGGGCTTTACTGTAACTGCCCACGCTGAGCATAGCTTCCTCTGATATACACCTGGTGAATAGCTTTGTACGTGTGTCCCATTCTCCCTGAAACAATAGGAAGTATCATTCAGTTTGGGGGATTCTCTACTGTGTGAGTTACCATCAGGGCATGCCCTCTGCTTATTGTTCATGGGAACGTGCTCAAGGAATTTTGCAGGAAGGCTCCCCATCCAGGATGTTACTGGAAGACCTGCCTGGTGCAGTATGTACAAATAAGGTGTGACCCTGCCAGCTCAGCCAAAACTCCTGCCTTATGCTAGGAGGCTCTCCGACCCTAGCGGAAAAGGCTGCTGTCTTCATCATCCAGCCAAGAAACTGTTACAGGGTTAGTCCATGGCTTCCTATCTGCCTGCCTGGAGGCTCTTGGGTAAACTTTCGCCATGTGCTTAGATCTCGTTTGTACATTGCTGTCTACACAAAATACAAATCTGATCATGCTTCCTGGGCCTTACTCAAACTCATTGGACTCCATGTTGTTCTTAGGAACAATCTGCTAGGACTCTTTTTTTTTTTTTTTAAGATTGTATTTATTTATTCATGAGAGACACACAGAGAGAGGCAGAGACACAGGCAGTGAGAGAAGCAGGCTCCCTGTGGAGAGCCTGATGCAAGACTTGATCCCGGGACCCCGGGATTACAACCTGACCCAAAGGCAGACACTCAACCACTGAGCCATCCAGGTGCCCCTGCTAGGACTCTTTTAAACTTTTTTATCATGGTAAGATATACATAAGAAACTTAACATTATTTAAAAATGAGTAGTTCAGTGGTATTAAGTATACTTACACTGTTGTGTAACCATCTCCAGAACCCTTTTTCATTTTGCAAAACTAGAAGTCTATGGGACGCCTGGGTGGCTCAGCAGTTCAGTGCCTGCCTTCGGCTCAGGTCGTGATCCTAGGATCCAGGATTGAGTCCTGCATCGGGCTCCCTGTGAGGAGCCTGCTTCTCCCTCTGCCTATGTCTCTGCCTCTCTCTTTCTCTCTGTGTCTCTCATGAATAAATAAATAAACCTTTGAGAAAAAAAAAAAAAGAAGTCTCTGCCTATTAAACAATAACTTCCCATTCCCTTAACCCCTCATGTAGTCCCTGGAAATTGCTATTCTCCTTTCTGTCTCTGTGAATTTGACTATCCTAGATACCTTGTATAAAGTGGAGTCACATTTGTTCTTTTGAGTGGGTTATCTCACCTAGCATAATGTTTTCAGGATTCATCTATGCTATTGCGTGTCGGATTTCCTTCCTTTTCAAGGCTGAATGAAGTTGTACTGTGTGTATATACTACTCGCGCCTGTCTGTTCACTTGTCAGTGGACCTCCTGAGCCTCAGTGTGACACTGAGGGGCTTGTGTACATACTTTTGAGCTTGCCAGGCTCGCCAGCCTCCACACTTGGGATAGTCTTTCTACTCTTTGTGTCCTCAGCCTCACGGTCTGTTTCAGTCCCTCAGAGAGCAGTACCCACTTTCTGATCTGGAAAGATGCCTTTACTTGACACGGACCATTCCCGAGGGTGGGAATGATCCCCCCAGACCCTATACTCATACACATCTTAATTTAAATGTCACTTAGCTTGAATGTTCCCACATTTCATTCCTGGAGCCCCAGGGGACCTCGGTCAGATTCTCCTCTCCTGCTAATTATTTTCATAGAACTCTGTGTGTCTTTATTGTGCTTATTACGACTGTAACTTATTGATTAATTGTGCATGTGTTTGTTTAATGACTGCCTTCCTCACCAGACAGTAAACTCTTTTTTTTTTTTTTTAATTTATTTATTTATGATAGTAACAGAGGGAGAGAGAGAGGCAGAGACACAGGCAGAGAGAAGCAGGCCCCATGCACCGAGAGCCCGACGTGGGATTCGATCCCGGGTCTCCAGGATCGCGCCCTGGGCCAAAGGCAGGCGCCAAACCGCTGCGCCACCCAGGGATCCCCAGACAGTAAACTCTTATTTGTAAATGCTACATCCCTCATGTCTGGCATTGGGGCTGGCACATAATATGTGCCCAGTAAACAGCTATTGCATGAAACTATAAACAAAATGAATGAATTAGTATTGAAAAGAGAAAATTTCAAGGCTACATGCTGGGAGCATATAGATTATAAAATGTACATGAGATGTTAAATTACTAGTAGGATCTCAAAAAGTCATCTTGCTGGAGTATTGATTGTTTGCCCTGTCATTTCTCTGTTGATAAAAACCTCCAAGAATAAACTCTTCATTATTTGAAGATGCCTCAGTGAGTGCCAACACGTAAACAGCAGCAGCAAAGGCAGCTGACATTCTCCGATTGTTTATTCTCTACTAGGCTTTTGTACTGTGTACACCCTATGTATTCTCTCATGAAATCCTCACATGACCTCTAAAAGGTAGATGGTGGGGTGTTTTTGTTTGTTTGATTTTAATTTCTATTTCCAGATGAGAAGACCAAAGCCCTGGGAGTTTAAATGATTTACTTGAGGTCCCTCAGCCAGCTAGTGGTAGGCCCAGGAGTAGAGGGGGTCAGAGCAGACTAAGCTTTGGAGGCCTGGGATAGAGCATCAGCCTTCCCCCTAGTACCTTTCCCCTCATTAGCTGGAAGAGCTCTCTTTTTATCTGTTTTATACATTAGAATTGGAGCCTCTGCCTTGGTTTTCTTTGAAGCCAGAGTTTGTGGCTACAGAAGAATTTGAAAAGTCCAGGCCTGCAGAACAAATTTGACCTTTGCAGCTTTCTGCCCTCCCACCACTAGATATCCTACTGTGCTTCTGCCTGAAATGCCCTCTCTTTTCTTCTGCCATGGACCAGAATGCTTCTAAGGCATATTCCAAATCTAGAGGCAGAATGAGTTGTACTCTTCTGCTTGCTCCTCCTGTGGAAGGCCCACCCCTCAGTCCTAGCAGCACTCAGGCTCTTTCTAAGTTAAATGGCTGATGAGTTTGTCTCCACCGCTGGGCTGAGCCTCTGGGGAAGTTGGACCAGGCCTGCCTTCTCTCCGGAGCTCCTCTGCCTGGCGCGGGATCTGGCACAGAACTCAGGAGCCTCAGCCAGTGCCTGATGAATGAATGAATGCACGCCAAGTGCAGAGCGAGTACTCAGCACTAACTGGCTGAGTGCAGAAGCCTGAGTACAAACTAGCGTGTGCTCAGAGAACTCCATGAATGCGAGATGGAGATGATCAGATGTATTAATCACTGGTTTGGAAAGGAATTAAAATATTTCCATAATATAGTATGATTCTTTTCTAAAACAGATGTGCCCTCATTGTTTCATGAGGAAGTAATTAAGTGTATTTGATTAAAACATTCATAATCACTATCATTTATTCAAGGCTACTATATGCTGCTGTCTTTTATTGGTGCTTTATATATGTTGTGTCTGCTTCTCCCTGTCTCCCTGGGAGGGTTTTTATTGTCTCCATTTTAGAGATGAGGAATCTGAGGCTCAGAGAGATTAAGTCACTTGTCCAAGGATACTCAGCTTCTGAGTGATAGATATGAGAATGCAACAGGCCTGGCTGACTTGAAACCAGTGCCTTTCTGTCACCCCAACTACTTCTGAACTTGTGTTTGAGAGACCTTTCAGCCCAGCACCCTGAACCAGCATGCATATTCCTTTCTTCCTCTCAGCCCTCTCTGTGTCTGCCCCTGCCACCCCCCACTCCGCTTTCCATTTCCTTAGATTATTGCCTCCCTTGCATCCTGAAACTGAAATGTTTTTGTTACTGTCAATAATTGGATACTATTATGTGTGGAAGCTGTCTGGTGTCAATAGTATACTAATGTCACACTTGTATTAGTAAATACAAAATAATATGTTGTTATAAAGCCAAATTATATATATTACGATTTTCTTTATACAGCCTTTTACTCCTAAGATTTCTTTGAGTCCCAATTTAAATGTTTTTTTTTTTTAAAATACGGGTTTTGTCTTCCTGTAAAGTGTAAACATAACAATGTAGTGAAAAGAAAGTCAATTTTTTATTTTATTAAAGGTTGTCTAAACAGTGGAATACCCATTTCAAATTATATATGGAATAAAAGATTGAAATATCTCTCTTTAGAGAAGTTTAAGAGGTTTCTTACAGACTTAGATTCATTAATTTTCTCCCCCTCCTAGTATTTCAGCAGGATTAAGTTTTTTGAATCAGTGGATCAAGTTTAAATTTCCCTGTTCCTTCCTTATACTGACATATGCTTTGGCAGAACAAAAAAGAGACCTAAAATGTCAGCCTGATTTTTGTTCAATGAATTAAAAACCATAAAAGTAACAAGATCTGATCCAAATCCCTAAACTCCTGACATGGTGGTTTTGTCCTTTTCAGTCCCAAGATTCATATTACTGACTTTGAAAAGCTTTCTGCCTGAAAGCAGAAGTGATGGCAGCAGTGCATAATTTATTTGAAATAGATTGCAAGGGGTGGGCAGCACAGAGTAGTGGAAAGCATGTAGGCCAGAGAGATCTGGATTTGAATCCCTGTCCTGTCACTCAAGCCCATGGGCAAGTTACTCAACATCTGTGCGCCTCAATTTCCTCATTGGAAAATGGGAGGGGGATGAGAATCTAGCTGGAAAAGTTGTTGCGGGGGTCTGTGAGGTACTGTACTTACAGTACTCACCTGGCATAGACAGGCTTAATAATGGCAGTAATCAGGATTATTTCTATTTTGAGAATACCTTCAAATAACTGAATCCAGAAGGACTGATTTATAATGCAGACATCTGCTTTGTCTTCAGAGCTCATCTTCCCTCAAAATTCTTTGATTTTTTTTTTTTTTTCTCATCTTGGCGGAGAGAAGAATAGCAGGTAGATGCCACTAAATCTTTAACACCTGTTTGTCACTGTTTCACATGGAACATATACCTAGAACTTGCTCGTCCTTACCAAGCAAGAACCACACTGATTACGGTCAAGAACCGTAATCCAGTGATGTCTATTTCAGGACCCAAGGAGCCGAGGAATTTTGTCTTACTAAGACTGTTGGCATTTGAGACAGGTCAGCCTGGGTTTGGCCCCAAACTTCTTGGGCCTCATTTTCTTCATCTGTAAAATGGGGCTCATGTTCTTGCAAGAACCTCCATGATATGGATTTCCAGCTTCTTTTCTTGTTACTCTCTTGTTATCTGTCCTGCAGTAACTCCTTGGATGCAACATGGTCTCTTTGCGGCTTAAAGCCTTTGTATGTGCTCTTTCTTCCTCCTGGAAGCCCTCCTTGCCATGCCAGCTCAGGCAACCTACATTTGTTCTTCAGATCCTAGTGTGCGTATTAGTCAGGACAGGATGGGCTGTGCTGCAGTAACAGGCAACCCCAGAGTCTCCATGGCTTATCACAGAAATCCGCTTCTTGCTCAGGCTGTGTGATGGGCGCTGTTTATCATGGTCACTCTGGGACCCAAGCTGATGGGAGGAGCTCTGTATCCACTTGTATTGCAGCCAACAGAAGCAAATGTGGGGTAGCACACACCAGCTCCTAGCACTCCTGCCCTGAGGTGACACCCCCATTTCTGCTCACATTTCATTGACCAAAGCGAATTGTGGTACCACACCAAACTTTAGAGCCAATAGGGAAAATATCTTTCTACTGGAAGGAGTAAGAACCAAACCACTAGTAAGCGACCTGAAGACTACCCCATTTAGAGATTATTTCTTCAGGAGGGTCTCCCCTTTCTTGCCCCCTGCCCCAACTCGGACAGTTGCTGATGAGTCCATGTAGCTGCTTTAGTGCTCCTGTGACACCTTGTACTTCTCTGCTTCCCTTCCCACACTCATTGTGTCTCCTTCCTTGCCTCTCTCCCTGACTGAGCTCCCTAAGAGCAGAACAAAGGTCAGTTGGTCAGTGTTCACTGTGTTACCCTCACGCCCACCCCTGGTTGTGATAGGTAAGTAGGTCCTCATTATCTAGAGGACAAGGAAACAAAGGTAGAACAAACGTGCATGCGGGGCGACTGCTGGGTCGTTGTGATGAGTAAATGTAAAATAATAATAATAAGTGCCTTGTGTAGTTGTAAGAGCCAGCTTATAAAGTGCCTGTGCCAGGGGTTTGTAGCAGGCCCTCCAAGTACTCATGGTGGTGATACAATGAGAAAGGAAGCGGTAGAAATAACTGATGTTTGGCAAGTACTCACATGTGCCAGACCCTCCCATGGCTTCTTTGTGGAAGTTAACTGACGTGGCGGTTCTCATGTGTTAGGGCTCATGTTGCATCTTGGTCAGTTTTGAGGCTATTCATAAGTAGTTTACTATAATAATTAGTAAGATTCTGAGGATAGCTACTTATTTTGGGTGACTTAGAGATTTTTTATTTTAATGAAAGATACTGCTTTTTTTTTTAAAGATTTTAAAAATTTATTCATGAAAGAGACACACAGAGAGGGGCAGAGACCCAGGCAGAGGGAGAAGCAGGCTCCCTGTGGAGACCCTGATGCAAGACTGGATCCCAGGACCCCGGGATCACGACCTGAGCTGAAGGCAGACACTCAACCACTGAGCCACCCAGGAGTCCTGGGTGATTTAGAGATTTATTGGCGCGCTTTCTATAGCCTCATGTGCTCATTTGTGCTACATCTTTAGTGGGAGAGAATGGTTATAGAGTTAAAGCTAACAATCGCTGCCTGTCAGCATTGAGCACTTAACATGGACCATAGTCAGCGCTTAACAGTTGATGTACACTGTCTCCTCTGTATGGGGACTCTGACGAGACAAGTCAGTTATGCATACAGTAATGGTGTGGCCAGGATGCCCTGACTCAAGCTTTTAAGCAGTCCTCACCTCCCTCACCAGGAACTTACTTAGCCCTGAGCACACCTGTGGGCATCGTTTGGGAACGTCAAGATCACCATTGACAGAGAGCAAAGCTACTCCCTGCTGAGCAAGTAGACACAGTGATGTTAAATTCTCGGCCAGCAGCTCACGTATAGGATGATTTTATTGAATATTTTTTTGTTTTGTTTTATCAGAGTAACGAGGGAGCACAGGGAAATGATGGTGAAACTGGCCAAACAGAACACCAACAAGGCCAAGGATTCTTTACGGAAGGTTCGTACCAATGCAATGAATAAGCTGAAGAAATCAAAGGACAAGGTCTCGGAGGACACCATTAGGCTCATAGAAAAACAGGTACTGTTGCCAGCATCTGTGGTACGTATGTGTCTGACCCAGGGAACCACTTGTTCATGTCTGAAGAGAGGGAGAGTACAACAGAATACCCCTGACTCTTTCCTTGGCACGATCAGGATTGACTGAGCCTCTGTTTCTGGGCTTAGCCATCGGAACATGGAGGAAGGGACGATGCCATGGACTCTACTCTGCTGGGCTCCAGACTCCGTGCTGAATGCTTTCTATCATTTCATGTATCCTTGTCGCTACAAAGTTGTGAGGAGAGTGAGGTTCAGAGAAGCTAACTAACTTGCTCCAAGTCACACTGCTGGTCAGTTAGAAATGGATCCCAACGCAGGCAGACTAACTTCAGAGCCTGGATGCACTGGGCTCCAGACTCCGTGCTGAATGCTTTCTATCATTTCATGTATCCTTGTCGCTACAAAGTTGTGAGGAGAGTGAGGTTCAGAGAAGCTAACTAACTTGCTCCAAGTCACACTGCTGGTCAGTTAGAAATGGATCCCAACGCAGGCAGACTAACTTCAGAGCCTGGATGCAAATGCTCTCTCGCGTGCGCACGTGTGTGTGTGTGGGGGGGGGGGGGGGGGTTGGGGGGGTTGCTCTTCTGAGTGCTGGACTCTGAGTGAGGACTTAGCAGTGTTCTTACTGCACCGAGTAGCGGCACTTGAACAAAGTGCTATAAGATAGTGAAGGATGGGGGTGGGTAGAATAACACGGGCAAAGGTACTGTGTAAAAGAATGTATGCAGGTGGGTAATTGTAGTGTGAACACTGGCTGAGGCTTGGGAGCGGATGGATGTGGCAGCTAATTCATAGCAGGGCTTGAAAACCAGGCTGAGCAGCTTGGACTCCAGCCTGTCCAGACACTCCCATGCTGGCTATGCAGGTCTGTCAGTCATCTGTGGGCACAGTAATGCTGTGACCACCTCAAAACTCAGTGATCTACAGTATCAGCCTTTATTTCTTAGTCTCATTTCTGTGGCTCAGCTGGGGAGTCACTGTTCTAGGCTGGGCTCAGTGGGTTTGCTCTAAATGTTAGATTGGGTTCAGATCTGCTATCTCTGTCCCTCAATCTTCTGGAGTCAACAGGCTTCCTAGGACACCTTTCAACAGCAGATGCCAACAGATTAAGCCCAACCATTCAAATACATTTGAAGCACCTGCTCTTGGCACATCCCACTGGCCAAGCAAATCATATGGGCCAAGCCCAGTGTCACCAGCACAGGGAAATATATATGTTTGTGGAAGTCTAGGGGAGGGTGTGAATATTTGTTGAACAGTAATCAAATCTACCACAGTATCACAATCACTTAAGGATCTTATAAAAATACAGGTTTCTGTGGCTCCATACCCAGAGATTGAGTCAGTGAGTCTGGTGTGGGGCCTACAGATTATTTTTAGATTCTCCCCAGGTGATTCTGATACATTAACTCCCTGGAAAGACTTTTTTCCAGACTGGGGAGATCACATCTGTGTTCATGAGAGATGACTGTGTTGGCTGGGTAGAAAACAGGTTGTGGAGGCCGGAAGGCCAGGGAGGCTGTTGCAGAAATCCATCCAGGAAATGGTGGCTTGAACCTGAGTGGTACCAGTGGAATTAAAATAGGAAGATGAATTTAGCAGTACTTAGGAGGTAGAATGATATTTAGCATGAAATTAAAGGCTTACCCAAAGCTTCTGCATTCACATTTTTTAAGGAAGATTAAACATGAATGTGGGCAGGATGGGGAGTAAGGAGGCTAGAGGCTGGAGGCAAGGAGCATGAGCGCTGTTAGGGAGACATCTGGAGAAGGCCGTAAATTGACTAACCGCTCCCTTCTCTTGGACCAGCAGTTAGAATGACAGTTGTAGGCCAGCCCTAGCAATCACCCAGGAAAACATTTAGGATGCCTGGGCTCTGCTCCTCATTCACTGAGTTTTAGTAGGTTTCCCCAGGAATGTATATTTTTAAAAAGCTCCCAGATAATTCTGCAAAAGCCAACACAGATGGTAATTAATAACCTAGAAGCCTAATGGTGTATCCCTGTGATGTTACCAGAGTTGCATCAAGGTGGTTCTGCACTTGATGTCCTGTGACCTTGGGGATGCTACCTGACTGCTTGAAGTCTGCTTGTTCTGTAAAAAAGGGTTTGTAATTCCTAGCTTAAAAGATTGCTGTAGACATGCTAGAGTTCTACACCATTAGAGTATCTGACACCTGGCCCCTCCTGACCCTCAGAGCTCCCTTCCTGCCTTCATTGTGGCCTCTTCTTTCCCTGCATCAGCTAAAAGAGGTTCCTAGATGAGGCTGGTCTTTTCTGAGCACTAGTCAGGCCTTGTAGGAGTCTGTCCTTGGTCCCAGGTGGTCATCTCCCCAGGATATTCCATCTCTGCAGTCCACCCTTGACCTGTTCCTTGCTTCCTCACAGTAAACCCTTGGACCTCAGGAACGTGCCAGGCACTTCTCACTCAGCAAGACTGGGCCTCTGCGTCAGGGACCAGAGCCCATGTCCATGTACGCTGAAGAGGAAAGAATGATCAGATAAGCAGTATACCCTTGATCAAACACACTGACAAAGACATTGCTAGAAGCTTTCACATTAGCACCTGGCTTTTCACCTTCCTTTTCAGATTAGATTTGTTTCTTCTATGCTTATTGCTATTGATTATTATTATCTTTCGAAATGAAAATGACTATTAGTTTTTTCTGATACTAAGCTATGCATGGTAGTATAATATTTTTTTTTAATGAAGAAGAAAGTAATTGAAATTTCATCACCCAGAGATGACCATTGGTAACATTCTAGTGCAGATCTGCACATTTTCTCCGTGATGGCATGCTAATACTAGAAAATAAAAGATCACAGTGTATGTACATAACATATCCTGTGCAGCAATCTTTATTAAGATATTCTCATTTAAACATGAGTTCTTACCATTAGTGTTAATAACTGCCTTTATTATCTATCATAAGTGGAGTAAGAAAATCTTTAGGAGACAGACTTGTGCACACTTTATTTTGTCCTTTTTTCCTGCCAGGAGGCACTGAGCTGGAGTTTTGGGTCTGTGGTTTTTGTTTTCATTTTTAAAATAAGCAAGGCAGGGGGTTGATTGTTGTTTTATCAAGGTTTTTAAAAATTTATTTGTTTACTTTGTTCCTGATTATCAAAGTAATGTATGCTCACTGTAGAAAACAGGGAGAGTTCAGAAGACTGTTTTAAAAAAAAAAATGGGGAAAAGTTCACACCATAAGCCCACATTGCAGAAGCAACTGCTGTTAATATTTTGGAGTATTTGTGCTTTCCCTCTTTTTTTTTTTTTTTAACTACCTAGTTTGTAACGTATCTGAGGATATGTAGTATGCATATGGTTCTGTACTCAGCTTTTTATTTTCTGTTTAGGATTAAACCATTAGCATTTTCTCGTGTCTTAAAAAACTGTCTGTAAACAGCCATTTCTGATGGTTAGAGAATAGTCCGTCTTGTGGTTATACCATAATTCACTTTCATAGGCCTCTTGTTGGACATTTTGTTTGTTTAAACTTTTTTGTTATAAATAAGGTTGCAGTGAATATTTTTATACATAAATTTTTGTTAAGATGATTTCCCTGGGATAAAGTCCAAACTGTGGAATTATTGCACATTGGGAATACATATTCTTAAGATTCTTGGTATGTGCTGCCTAAATCACTCACAGGGGTTTCAGAATGTATGATGTTTTTGTTTTTGTTTTTTAATTTTGCCTTTTCTAATCCCTAACATTTGAACTCAGAAATTTTTTTTAAGATTTTATTTATTTACTTGAGAGAGAGCGAGAGTGAGCATGAGCAGGGGGAGAGGCAAAGGGAGAGAGAAAGGGAGAAGCAGACTCTCCACTGATCAGGGAACCCAATATATAGGGAGTCCGATGTGAGGCTCCATCCCAGGACCCTGGCATCATGACCTGAGCTGAAGGCAGATGCTTACCTGACTGAGCCACCTAGGCATCCCTTGAACCCAGAATTTTTAATGTGAGTTTGAAATGATGCTTATCTTGGAAGATTTGTCTTTACTTCTATACTCCACAAAAAATATTCAGTTATTTTTTATATAACTCTATACAACCTTTCAAAAGGATAATATAGCAGTATATACCAAATTCCATACATTTCTGACTCAGTGGCTAAAGAATTTATTCAAAATAAATTGTCAAGAATCTTACCTATTATCTGTTAATGTATTATATACATAATAGTTGAAAATTAGAAACTGTCTAAATTTCTGACAGTGGGAACATAAATTCTTCTACATCCATTTACTGGAATCTCTATATAGAGACAGTTATAAAAACATTTTGCAGGGGCACGTGGGTGGAACAGTCAATTAAGCGTCTGATTCTTGATTTTGGCTCAGGTTGTAATGTGAGGGTCTGGAGATTGAGCACCAAGTTGGGTTCTACACCCAGTGTGGAGCCTGCTTAAGACTCTCTCCTTCTCCCTCTGCACCTCCCCACAGCTCGCTCTCTTTCAAATAGATCTTTTTAAAAAATATATTGCAGAAATAAGTTTCTTTTGGAATTTATTTTTTTAAGGTAGGTTACATAACAGTATAATAATATGATTCCATTTTTATAATGAAAATCTTCATGTACATGAAAGGATTGGCAGCTTAGTTTGGAGCGCCTAGCTGGCTTAGTCGGTAGAGCATGAAGCTCTTGATCTTGGGGTTGTGAGTTCGAGCCCCACATTGGTTGTAGAGATTACTTAAAATCTTAAAAAAAAAAAAGATTGGCAGCGTATCCACTTGAGAATATTAATAGTGGTCATTTCAGGCAATGGGATTATGAACAATTTAAATATTATTCTTTATGGGATTTTTTTTTACATTCCAAAATTCTTTTGAGGTCGGATTTTTTTTTAAAAGCTGTATTATAAACATTATACAAATGTTTCTTTGGTGTATAAAAATGAAGGGATCAAGTTGTAGGTTGCATGCCTATAACCACGTCTGATCCTCACCCACCCCTACCCACCAACTTCCCCACCCAGCTGCCCAGGCCAGCTCTGCAGAAGAAGGACCGAGGCCTACCCGCTCGGGACTCTGACATCTGCCAGCCTGCTGTTTCACCTTTGCTTCAGTTTGCTATAAATGGGCCTGCTGAGCGTTAAAGCGCTTGGCAGAAATCACCAGTAATGCTGGCCAAGATCCTTTCACTGCCGCCTTTTTCTGAGAAATTGCTGCTCTGAAGTGAAGCTGGGTGCTAATGGGCAGAAGGAGGGAAGGGCTCCTAGTGGGCAGGCAAGCAGGCGGGGAGGCTGGGGTGGGTGAGGCACTGGGTGTTCTGAGCCAGGCTTTGGGGAGGATGACTTGCCACCTACCTGCCCCAGCCATGCATTGTGTGCGCCTGCCTTCCCCTTTCCTGTCTCCTCCTTTCACTTTCCTGAACCAGAAGGGAGCAAATGTGACGTTGCTGCTGCTGCTGCTGCTGGTGCCACAGCCATTGATATGGTCTTTATGAGGCAGCAGATTAAAATGGAAAGGGCTCTTGCTGTGGCGGCAGGCCTGACTGGTTCAAATTCCCAGCTCTTTCACTTCTCCGCTGCTAGGGTCAGCAAATAGCTTCACTTTTTTGAGCTTGTCTCCTCATCTATAAAGTGGGAAGAGGGGTGCTCATCTCACAGGTTTGGTGAGAGGACCAAGTGACACACATACTGAAAAGTGACTGACATGCTTGCCAGTCCTCAGTAATTGTGTCCTCAGTATGTGTCTGTCCCATTCCTTTCTCTGCCCTTCTGACTATGAATGTGGGGCTGGGATTGATTGTTGGAGTGACTCACACAGCTTGACTGGAGTGAGGAAGGACCAGGCCAGGTGCTGGGGACTCATCAAAGGCAATCAGGGTGGGTAAGTTCCTGGCTCAGTCACACTACTGACTTTTTAATGTGATTTTGGGCAGGTTAGTTAACATTTTATGCCTTGGTTTACTCTTCTGTAAAATGGAGATAATACCTGTTCTCACCTGCCTTATAGAAGTTATGTGTAATTGTTGGATTTGAGTGAAATAACAGAGGACAAAACCCCTTTGCATGCCATGAACGACTGTGCAACTGTCAGGATAAATGGTTAAATATTCAGTGTTTTAAAGGGGCATAATAGCATTTCATATGTTTTGAAGAAAGTGTGAAATAAGTCATATAAAGTTTTTAGCTCAGTGTCTGGCATGTAGTAATACTAGGTAAGAGGGAACTGTTGCTGGTGCTGTTGTCATTGTTGTTAATCATCATTATTTTTTTTAAGATTATTTATTTATTTATTTATTTATTTATTTATTTATTTATTTATTTATTTTAGAGAGAGGGAGAGAGAATGTCCAAGCAGGGGGAAGGGCAGAAGGAGAGGAAGAGAGAGAATCTCAAGCAGACTCCCCGAATAGGGAGCCTGACTTGGAGCTCCATCCCACGACCCTGAGATTATGACCTGAGCCAAAATCAAGAGTCGGGTGTTCAACTGACTAAGCCACCCAGGCAGGCACCCCATGTTAATCATCATTATTTTAAGAAGTCTGATAAAGATGAAAAAGATGAACTTACAGGCAGACTGTCCTCAAGGGCACTTTGTGCCTATAATTTGGTAGAAAGTTAGTAAATATTTTCATTAATTGATTAATTTGAAAAGAAGTCAGGAAGTGATAATAAAAATCAGAGTAGCACAAGCAGCATTTGCATAGCAAATAACCAGTTTAAACTGTGCTTGCATATTCATGAATGCTTTTAACCCACACAACTACTCTCTGAGGAAGGGACCAGCATCCCCATTTGATAGATGAGGTAACTGAGATTCAGTGACTTGCACATTGTCATCCACTGAGAATTTAACCGGGCTCCCATATTATCACAGTGTTACCCCTGGTACTCTTTCTCCCCCAGTCCTCATTCCTGTTCCCAAATTGCCCTGGTGACATTTTTTCAGAATAGGCTTCTGGCACTTGTTCCTGGCTGCCCCAGGCTGCCAGCTTCCAGGCGCTGGAGTGAGTGCTGCTGGGCATCATGCCACCCTGCATGCAAGGCAACTATTCCGGGCGGGGGCAGCAGGATCTGAAGAGTATGTGGCTGAGTGAAGAGGGATCAAGCAGCCATTCTGAGTGCAGCCGCTCTGCCAGCATGCCCAGCAGCCCCTGACACTGCTTCCTCCAGCTACAAAAAGTGCAGCTGTTGCTATGGTGAGAGCCTGTTTGTATCCCTGCCTGGGGCCAATTGCTCCAAATCCTCTTTAGCCTTTCTCCTTTCCAGTGCGTTTCGTTCCTAGTTCTTGGCTAAGGCCTGTGGTCTGCAAATATGTAAGACAGCCGTCATGCGGCTGAGCACACAGATCCTGGGCCCATCCTTGAAGGCTTCCTGTCTTAGGTCCCTTTTAGACTTGGGGGGGAAGCTGTAACACTTACTAAATTGTATTGTGTTTTGTTTCTCATTCTTAATACATGTTTATTTTTGAAAATTTGGAAGATATAGAAAAGTACAGAAAACCTTTATTATTCATTTAGTAAATATTTTGTGAGCATTTGCTATACACTAGGTCTTTTTTTTTTTTTTTTTTTTTTTTTTTAATTTATCCGTGAGAGACATAGGCAGAGACACTGGCAGAGGGAGAAGCAGGCTCCATGCAGGGAGTCTCACGCGGGACTCGATCCCGGGTCTCCAGGATCACGCCCTGGGCTGAAGGCAGCACTAAACCACTGAGCCACCCAGGCTGCCCTACACTAGGTCTTCTATAAGATGTTTCCTTCCATTTTTAAGAAATAAGCATTTTTTGTAACATATTTGAGATCTGGCTTTTTCTTTAACTCTAAAGGTAACATGAGCATTTTCCCATGGTATTATAAAGAATATCTTGAAACATTATTTCTGTTTATCTGATTACAAAAGCAATCCATACTTGTTATAAACTTTCAAACATTTCAGAAATATGTACTAGAAAAAAAAAGAAAAGAAATATGTACTAGAATGTTACTCATATTTGAACCCTTTCCATAAGAAGTGGATAATCTCAACCATTTTTAATGGCTATATGTATTCAACTACTTCTGTGTTATATCACTTTAGATTTTCTGATTTTTCATTATTAAAAATAAAGCCTGGATGGGGGCACCTGGGTGGTGCGGTCAGTTAAGCATTAAGCTCTTCATTTTAGCTCTGGTGGTGATGGGTTTTTGGCTTGGGTGGTGATCTCAGGGTTGTAAGATTGAGCCCTACATCAGACTCCTTGCTTGGTGTCAAGTCTCCTTGAGACTCTCTCTCTCTTTTGCCCCTCCCCACTCTCTAAAAATAAATAAATCTTTAACTATAAAGCCTAGATAAATATTTTTGCATATGGAACTTTAGAAAAATTTTTTCAGATTCCATCCATGTGGTAATTTCCCCGTTGAGAGAATTTAGGAGTTAAAAACCGGTGTGGACATTTGCATTGATTTGAATTCCTATCATTGATATATGAGCTCATCCATTTTACCATAGCTTTCTGGCATTGAATACTGTAATTAAAAGCTACAACATCAGATTTTGTTAACTACAATAACTGAATTATATATTGTTTTAATTTGCATTCCTTAGTGTCTGTTGAATTTTCCATGTTTGTTAACCAGATGTACTCTTTTGTTCAATATTTTTTTTCCTGCTTAATTATTGGGATCTTAGTAGTCTTATCAATTAGTACGAGGCCTTTATACAGCATGGTGTCTGAGGTGGAGGAAATTCTAGAGTCATTAGTGACCGATAAGGCCGGCTTCTCTGTATTCCTGTAATAAGAATTAAGAATTTGGGGCTATGAAATCAGACTACTGGGGATTAAATTTTGTAATTGTTACTTGCAGCTATGTGTCCTGACAGGTGACCCAACTGCCTCAGGTTCCTCATCTGCAAAATGAGGATAATGACAGGATTTCATGGGGCTGCTGTTACGAGGCAGTATATAAAGTTCTTGGCACAGTGCCTGGCTGGGACTAAACAGTGTGAGCTTTTGTCACCATTGCTGTTTCCCAAATAACTTGTACATAATTTTGGAATGCTTGTTCCCCTGCCCTGTCCCAGGCTATTCTCGAGCCGTCTCCTTTTGTGTCCCCACAGATCAGCCAGATGGCTGACGATACAGTTGCAGAGCTGGACAGGCATCTGGCAGTGAAGACCAAAGAACTCCTTGGATGAGAGTCCACCTGGTGCAGCGGTACTCCAGAGCCTGGTTTCTTTGGATCCCGTGGATGGCAAGTTGGTGCCTCTCTTCCCTGTCCACGCCGAAGGCTGTCATCATGCAGTTGTCACTGTGTGGCTCAACCTTCTAGAGGGACACCCAGACTTGTTCATTCTCTTCTTCCTGCTCCCTGCCCAACCCATTCTGCTTTGGCCTTCTGCCTGGGTGGGCCTCCAGGAGTCCCTGCTGCCAGTGGATGGCCTCTACTCAGGGTATTTGCCCTGATCCTGACATTGCCAAGCGATCAGGACCACTGGCAGGCTCAGCACCTTATGTTTCTCATCTCAGGAGCTGCCTTTTCAATCATTTGGGCCCTGTCCCCAACTTTGATCTCTGGGCTGATTTGGGCCTTCACCTGCAACTGGATCCCTTTGCTACAGGCCCATTTTTACCTAACAGTAAAATTAAAATAAATTGGAAAAAATAACCACCACAAAGGAGTGGTCCATCTGGATTAACATTCTCTAAGGACCTGTGTATCAAGCCACCAGACAATACGTTTGCCTGGAGTCATTGTCACACCTGCTCTTTCCTCTGCCTGGACCATCCTGCCACTGCTGACCTACCTGGCCAGTCCTGTTCGTCCCTCGGGTCTCAGCTTGGGTATCACCTACTTCCGTCTTCCCCAGCCTACAACACCTGTTGTCGGCTCTTAGCGCTGTCCACTGCTTTTTAGCGGAACCTTCAGTATTCTTTTTGATAATTAGTCCATAGAGCTTCACTTTCCTCAGGACTTGATATAATGCCTGGAACACAGTAGGCATTCAGATATGTTGTGAATGAATTGAACGAAGTAGCCACTCAACAATGCTGACTGCTTTTCTTTTCTTTCCATCATAGTACCATCACTCTGTCACTTTCCAATCTTGCCTTTCCCTAGGGCCCGCCTATTATTGACAGAGGACTGGTTTGTTGTGGCTTATCTTTTGGTTAAGTATGGTTTTTTTCTTTAGTAATTACCTTTTCTTTAGTAATTACCTCATTCTTTTCTTTCATTATAATGTAGCTATCCTATAGCCGTAATACAGCTAGATACAGTTCTAGGCAGTATCTTTAATCTTCATGGTAAGCTGTGAGATGTATATTATCTTCATTTTACAAATAGGAAAACAGACTTGACATCATGAGATAACTTCCCCAAAGTGACAAGCCTAGTAAGTGATAAAATGTTTCGTTATGCATGGTCAGACTCATTTTACAGAGAGGGAGGAGCTCAAGAGAGGTCAGATTTCTTGCTCAGGGTGACATAGCTCGCAAGTGGCAGAGCTGGGATTCAAACTGAGGCCTGATCTAAAGCCTGTGCTCTGCCCAATGCATCCTGCAGCCTGCATAAACATCTAGTGAGCACCCACTGTATGTCAGGTACGGTGCTGCATGCTGGGTAGACATGTAAAATAGATAAGATATGAGGGGTACATGGCACACTAGACCAAGTCTGTCTTTGAGGGGTGCATGGCACACTAGACTAAGTCATTATCCAAAATGTTCCGGGTGGAAGGTAGGAAGTTCATTCCAGTTCTGCCAGATGGCTGCTTTTAGAGAGGAACCTACTCGGGCAGCCACCAGGCCTGGCTGCAACTCCCTCGAAGCAGCATCCAGACTTCCTGCTGTCTGACTCCTCTGAGATCCTGCCCCTTGTGGGAGGTCTGCTCTTCTCCCTCTGCTGGTGCTGATGGAGCACACTGTGCACAGCCGGTGGGGGTTCAGGGTCAGAGTCAGGTAAAAAATGAAAGAAGCTAACATAGTCTCCTGGCCTGCTTACCTGTCCTCAGTCCAACCCCAGCCCTGAGTGCCATCACAGGATTGGAAGTCAGCTGGGGGTAGAACAGGGATAGAAACAGCAATCAAGGACCCTTTTTTGGAGTAAACCACATGGCGGGGCATTGCAATTGTCTTTTGTGAGTGGCCGAAATCCCCCACTCACAGCAAATGTACTTCTCAAAGATGCAGGATTTTTTAATAAACAGAGGAAATGATAAATTATGTTGTAACTCCACTCCAAAGGCATTTGGTTCTTAACAGCCAAATCCTCTGTAGTCTTTAAATAAACAAAAACTTATTTGGTGAACAGACGGGGAGGGAGGGGGATGGAAAATGAAAGATTTTCTGTACTTGGGTCCCACATGTCAATAATTTCTCTCCTGTGTGTATGTTGGCCAAAGCTGTATATCATGATAAATGAATAAAGGAAAACCTCGAGCCCAGGGCAGCCAGACGGCTCAGCAAATGGCTTTCAGCTGATTGCTCTATTTCAGTTGACATTTATCAAAGAGTTTCTCTGTTTCTCCGTGTCAGGGCTGCCATGGTGGCAGGGACCGGGGATGAGACTACCTATTTGGATCTGCTGAGTAATGAGTAATGCTGGAGCAATGCCTTCTCCGTCTCTCCTTCCTTGAACTTCTTTCTTTCAAAAGGAAAAGCTGGGATGGAAATTCCTACCTTTGGCACAAGGATTAACCACCTCCTCCGTTCAGCTCACCAGCTTTCTAAGTCTCACAAAACATGGAGGCCAAAGAGAACTCAAGAACTTTTGTCCTGTTTTTTTCTTGTTTTATATGCTTGTGTGCATGCGCATGTGTATGTGTGCATGTGTGTGTGTGTGTGTGTGTTGGAAGTTACAAAAGAAACTATAAAAAGTTAAAAGAGAAACTTCTCTTAAGTTCCCATTCTTACTCCTCTTTAGCAATTAGATGTGTATCCTTTCAGACCTTTGTATGTACATAATTTTTAAGAAGCAGGGAAGGGAACTATTGTGTTCATATTCTGAAGCTTGCTATTTTTTTTAAAAAATCCAGCAACATATTATGGCCATCTCTTCATATGTGAACATGGAGCTGCAATTCACCCCTTTTTTGTTGCAGTGCAGTGTTCCATAATATGGATGTATCTTAACTTACTTCACTGCTACCCCTATGATATATTTTTTTTAATTATTCATGATAGTCACAGAGAGAGAGAGAGAGAGAGGCAGAGACACAGGCAGAGGGAGAAGCAGGCTCCATGCACCGGGAGCCTGACGTGGGATTCGATCCCGGGACTCTAGGATCACGCCCTGGGCCAAAGGCAGGCGCTAAACCGCTGAGCCACCCAGGGACCCCCCCCCCCCCATGATATTTTTAAAGAATCATTTTCCAGGGTTGCCTGAGTGGCACCATCGATTTGGACATCTGACTCTTGGTTTCGTCTTGGGTCATGATCGTGGCATCGAGCCCTGTGTCGAGCTCCTTGCATGACTCTGCTTGCAACTCCTTCTTCCTCTCCCTCTGCCTTCCACCCCTCCCTGCCCTGTCTCTCAAATAAATAAATCTTTAAAAAAATCATTTGACATGCATTGGAGGATGTTTCTTTCTTTCTTTCTTTCTTTTTTTATGATAGTCACAGAGAGAGAGAGAGAGAGAGGCAGAGACACAGGCAGAGGGAGAAGCAGGCTCCATGCACCAGGAGCCTGATGTGGGATTCGATCCCGGGTCTCCAGGATCGCACCCTGGGCCAAAGGCAGGCGCCAAACCACTGCGCCACCCAGGGATCCCTGGAGGATGTTTCTATTTAAAGATGATTTTTTTGTTTTTTGAGAAATAGGAACTCCTAAGTTTATTTGTTTTGTTGAGTTTTACTTATTCTTCCTCAACCTAGACTAATATTTGCTGAATGCCTGCTGAAGAATGGTGCCACGCTGGACACCTTACATGTGTTACTACATTTAAACTTCTGAACAATGCTATGCTGTGTAAATATTACTCCGCTCTCTTTACATGTGAGAAAACTGAAATTCAGAATGGGCATTTAGCTTGTCCAAGGTCACACAATTAGTCAGTGCCAGAGTGAAGTTTGAAACTCAGATCTGACTTTATTTTTTTTTTTAATTTTTTATTTATTTATGATAGTCACACAGAGAGAGAGAGGCAGAGACATAGGCAGAGGGAGAAGCAGGCTCCATGCAGGGAGCCCGACGTGGGACTCGATCCCGGGTCTCCAGGATCACACCCTGGGCCAAAGGCAGGCGCTAAACCGCTGCGCCACCCGGGGATCCCCAGATCTGACTTTAAAGTAGGTCCTTAATTAGTGCGCTTCAGTCCGCAAGTCTTCACTGAGTACTTACTCAGAATGCACTCAGTACTGCGCCTGGCCCCAAAGGTAATCGAAAGAGAAGCACAAAGCTCCCTTTCATAAAACAATTTACCTGTGTCTAATAAAGGTGTGTTGAAAGCTGCATGGGAGGTGGCGGCACATAGTAAATGCTGAAGGGATGGTAGCTCTAAGGGAGACAGGAAAGGGTTATATTTACATACTAGGTTTTCCATATTCTAATTTTTGGCCTTTTGATGAGTCTGGGACTGGAAGTGGGGTGTTTCAGTCTTGTTATTAGCATTCCTATTTCTTCTTGCACTTCCTATAATTTCTCCTGGATGATTTGCTGGGTTGTCCGATGCCCAGAGAGCTTGGCTCTTCTCGTCTTCATCTCAGTGCTTGGAGTCTGAGTTCTGGTCCTCTCTTAAGATCACAGCCCCTGCTTGCTTTTTGTTCACATTTGTTTGATGTATCTTTCCCATTCCTTTATTTGTAGGTTTCTAAATCACTGCTTTAGGTGTGCTTTCTGTTTTGGAGCTAGGTTTTATGATCCATTCTGAAATTCCTTTTAAAAATTATCTTTACGGGGCACCTGGGTGGCTCAGTCGGTGGTTAAGCGTCTGCCTTGGGCTGGGGTCATAATCTCGGGGAATAGCCACTCAGCACAATGTTCTCCAGGTCCATCCATGTTGTCGCAGGTGTGAGAATTTCTTTCCTTTCTAAGGCTTTTTTTCTCCCCCTGAAGATTTTATTTATTTATTCACGAGAGACAGAGAGAGAGAGGCAGAGACACCGCAGAGGGAGAAGCAGGCTCCATGCAGGGAGCCCGACGCGGGACTCAATCCCAGGACCCCAGGATCACGCCCTGAGCCAAAGGCAGATGCTTAAGCACTGAGCCACCCGGGTGTCCGGCTGACTCCTTTTCTTTTAGGAGGTGGCCTAAACTCATTCAAATGTATTGATAATACTGAAATGTTTAGTAGAACCCTACGGTTACTCTTTTTTGCATGCAGTATTAATATTAGGTATTTTGGTGTCTAAACCCTTAGCAGATGAGGGGCTGGATGTTAGGTTGAGGAGGAGGATTGCTTCTGCCCAGAGGAGGTTCACTGCTTGTTGAATGAACAAAGAAGTAGCGGTCCCTGTCCCTCACGTTCCTCTGCTCTGGTCTTTAATTCATCACATGCTGTTAGCTCAAGCTGAGACAGAGCCTTCATCACACCCTGTCTTCTGCTCCACACCCTTCGATGGCTCCCTGTTGCCTGCTGAGCTGTGTACAGACTTCACCGGGGTGTGCAGTGACTTCTGCCGTCTAAGCCTCTGGATCTCTAGCGGTGATACGCCTCTCCCAACTACCCCAAGGCAACTAGTGCTTAAGCTCAATGCTATTATTACCTTTTCTGAATTTTTGTCCTGCTTTCCTCCACTTCCGTGTCTTGTCTCCTTTGGCTGTTTGCTTGCTACACGCTGCCTTAGATCGCCGTCCCACCCAATAGGCAAAATTTGTCCAGCCGCCACAGCTCTCCTTGCACTGATTCGTTTCTGTATCTTGATGTTTCTCCTGATTCCTAAATGTGTGTGTGCCCACTGACCTACATATACCTCTAGCACCCCAAACTCAGCAGGCGCCATCTGGAAAACGTGTCCCCGCCAGGCCTGCTCACTCCCCTGCGTTGCCTCCTGGAAATGCCCTTGCTGTCCAAGCAAGTGCCAAACCAAGACCTTGGGAGCCACCTGTCACCTCCCTCTCCTTCACACGGTCCTCTGGGAAGTCACCAACCTGTCAGTTGTACCTTTGAAGTGCTCTCCTCCCTAACATCCTCGAGTGGTATGGACCGGGTAACAGAAGTGCCAAATGTTTCAGGCTGGCTCTGCCTGTGTCTTGGGCCTTCCTCGGAGACAGTACACCACAGGCCCGAGATACGCCTTGTATGAATCCCTGAAAAGAAGGTTCTCTGCTCTTTTAATCTTTGCATCCCATGACTAGCACAGTGCTTGGCTCAGAGCAGCTGTGAAGGAAATACTTGCCCAATTGTCCAGGGCCTGCCTGGGCCTTGAATACAAATGAAGTCAACTCAACATCAGTAACCCAGAGTTTCCCTAATTATTCTCACCTGCTCACTCAGACCTCCAACCTCATCTTGCAGAATCGGCCTCCAGAATTTCTTAGCATCTAAAGGCTGCCTCCCGTGGTGTCCCTGATCACCTGGCGTCCACCCTGCTCCTCTGCTGTCCAGGTTCTCCCTTGCTGGCATCTGCAGTTGTGAATGCCACCTGGAGCTTCGCCTTCACTCCCATTGGAAGTGTCTGTCGGTGACTGGAGTGCTGGCTGCTGGGCTTGGGTCACCCAAACATGCTGGGTGGGCTCCTGAAGACGCAAGGGAAGGTCTCTTCCCTAGTGCCAGGCCACCCTTGGCCCCTGCAGAGCAGAATTGCTGGGGTCCAAGGCCCTAAGGCTGCCTCATAGGCTGGTACCCGCCCCCCAAATTGTGGGGCACAGCCTGTCCCCTGCCCCTGCCCTGAGGTGGCTTGGGGTGCATGAGCCTTCTCTCCCAGGCTCTAGCCTCAGCCCAATTGCCCCCTTTGGTGATGATGATGATGATGATGATGATGATGATGATGATAGTGGCTAACAGTCCTGGACCTTCGCTAGGTATGAGGCAGCTCTAGGATGCTAGTTCTTAATTGCTCATTTTATAAATGAGGGAAGTGCACAGGGAGGGGTTAAATTGCTCAGAGACACACAGGACCAGCAGAAGACACAAAATGCAGGGCGTCTGGTGTCTGACTCCCAGTCAAGCAGCTTCAGAAGTTCTTTCAGCAAACCGGCCCCACAAGGTGTAGGAGGTGCCTGCGAGCTATGGTCTTGTCTCAATCTTGCCCTTTGTTTTGTTTGTTTCTTAAAGATTTATTTATTTATTTATTTATTTATTTATTTATTTATTTATTTATTTATTTATTTATTCATAGAGACACACACACACACAGAGAGGCAGAGACACAGGCAGAGGGAGAAGCAGGCTCCATGCAGGGAGCCCGACATGGGACTCAATCCAGGGTCTCCAGGATCACGCCCTGGGCTGCAGGCGGCGCTAAACTGCTGAGCCACCGGGGCTGCCCCAATCTAAGTACCCCAAGTAAAGGTCACTCCATTTCCCTGTGGGTACAGTGAGGGGCTGCACAACTGGGCCGGTCCCTGACAACATCTTCTCCTATTTGGGGGCAGAATAAGTAAAATACAGACAATGTTGCAAATGTTTTCAGAAAATTAAATTTATTGAATGTAAAGAGCAATCCTGTATTGTTAGATCTTGCTCTTTATACTTTTACTTTTGGTGTTAAATGTTCTTTCTATCACAAATCATGAGAAGTTGGTGATTCTAAAAGAAAAAAAAATCCCATTTAGAAAGATAAACGGTCGCCTTCTGTTGGTCACCTCTGTTCTTTGGGGTTTTTTTCTTTTTTTCTTTTTAACTTCACGGATGTATGAATCCCAAAGTCTGGTAGCTGTGGGACCTCCAGCCTACTCCTACGCTGAGGTCCTGAGGCTGTCCTCCAGGGGAAGCCAGAGCTGTCACCAGGGAGCAGGCAACAGAAGGAAGTAGTCTGACCTGTGTGGGAGTTGGGGACCCTGTGGATGAGCAAGTCCTGGGGGTGGGGCCGGGGTTGGATACAGGACAATAGTCAATCAAGAGGATTCAGAGACACACAGGGAGGAGGGACGGGGTCGAGAGAGCAGAGACAGAGACAGAAACAGAGAGGGAGAGAGGGAGGGACACAAAGGCCAGAGGGAGAAAGAGGCAGAATCAGAAACAAAGACACACATGCACACACACAAGTACGGAGTGGGCAAGTAGTGACGGAGACAGAAACCCAGGGTGACAGTCTCACTGTCACCCGGAGAGACATTCCAAGACCCCTAGAGAGAGATGCTGAGACAGAGACAGAGACACAGGGAGATAAATACATGCGAAGGGAGAAACGCCAGATTTCTGGATTTCCGGGGAGAGGAACACAGTTAAGGGATAGAGAGGAGGAAGGGAAGGAAAGAGGAGGAAGAGAGACAGAGACAGCGGGTGAGCGAGCACAGCAGCGCGGGAAGGGACACACGCAAACAAGTGGGGGACAGAATGAAGCAGAGGGAGGCATGGGGGGTACCAGCCCCGCCGGGGTGGGGGTGGCCGCAGGGCCCAGGGTGTGGGTGGAGGAAGAGGCGGCAGCAGCCAGGCCAGGGCTGCAGGGACCAGATAAGGATGGTGGCCAAAGGAAGGCGGGGAAGGAAAGACATTTACACCCCCCCCCAGGGGAGAGAGCCAGGGAGGCTGCCCCAGGTCCAGAGAACAATGGGTACTTGACTTCAGTGGGTCATTAATGAGACAATTAATGGAAAGAGTAACAGAGGCCTCCCCAGGGAGGATTTGGAGGGTGGATAAATGGAATTATTGTGGAGGGCGGTTCTAAGTGGGGGAAGGCCTGTCCCCACCCCCCCAGATGTCCAGCGTGCCAGTGCAGATTCCTGGCCCGGGGTTCAGGGCCTCCCTCAGCAATCGCACACATGCCTGATGCTCCCTCCTCGGACACCCTGGACCCCTGCCAGCCCCCAAATGCACCCCCCACATTTCCTATCCCCATGCCTTTGCTGCCATCACTTCCTCTACCTGGAATGTCAGCCCTTGATGATCTCCATCCATGGAAACCCTGCCCACTCCGGGGGTAAATCAGCGTGGTGCTTCCATGGGACGCTGCGTGTTGGAATAAGAAGAGAGCCCCTGAAACACAAAAGGCAGTGGAAGAGCAAGCAGAGTCGTAGGTACAATGTGACGCCCTTACGTAAACTAGCATGACACACACACAAAGTAATTTTAAAAATTATTCCTGACTCTATTTTCCATTATACATATATTTTTAAGGGGGGTGTGTGTGAAGCGATACTTGCCAAATTCATAATGGTGATTGCCACTGGGGATGGGGGGGAAGAGTGTAAAGGTACCTGAAATCATCTCATGTATGTGGATAGAAATGAAAACTCTACAAGTGTGAATTTGGGCTTGTGAAAATAGGAACGGTTGGTTATTCCTTTGTTTTCTGGTTTTGTTTAAATTTGTTTTTTTCCCAGAGAAAGAGAGACATCCTAGCTATACTCCAGAGCCAGCTCAGTGCCACTTCCTACAAGAAGCCTTCCAGAAATCCATCCACCAGTCAGATGTGGTCTCCCCTTTTGCTGGTATCCGCCTCTCAGGGCTCAAAGCGCTTTCCCTCTTGTGTTTCCCTTTGTGATGTTCGTGGACTGACTTCCCGACTGGACAGGAGCCCCCCAGCAGACAGGGACTTCCGGCCCCAGGCCCACACAGAGGCAGTACCCAGCTAGGGGGTGTCCGTAGACTGGGTCAAGCTCTCCCATCCACCGCCGTAGGAGGCAAATCACCAAGGCTCTGATGACATCATAGCTCCGATACCCACAACCAATTTTGGGGGAGAGAGGAGTAGGCTCCTGAAATTCAAAGCATTCCTTTCAGAATGGGACCTTGGGGGTGGCAGCTGCTACTCAGAAATGTTTAGGAGGTCTTGTTTGCTGACCAGGAAATCACCTGGTCCTAGTTTGCTGGTGTTTGTAGCACCATTGCTGATAACTAAGCCGAAGCTTGAGTCCCAGCCGAGTCCCATCTCCCCTCCCTAGTGAGGCAGAGACATGTAGCTCCTCCCACCCAAATATACCCTTTAAAAGAATCCCTGAATTCCCCTGGCCCCCAGTGAGTCCCAGTTGCTGGTAAAACGGAGCTGTTGTGGAGGCCAAAGCAGGAAGAGGAACCAGGTCCTTGCCTGCCCATCCAGGCAGGCATGGCCCAGCCCTAACTGCAGCCCCATCTCCTGAGCATCTATTCACTCCGTGCTCTGCCCTGAGCTACGGCATCTGATTTGGCTCTCACAGAGCCCCTGTTTTATGGGTGAGGACTCTGAGTCTAGACGATTTGCTCAGGGTCACCGGATGGCCCTAAGTGTTGGGACTGGGACCACGGTCTGAGCTGTTAGGTGGAGGAGGGTGTGTCTCTGGTGTGGGCAGTGGGGAAGCATGGCTCTCCTGACTTGTAGGCAACTCCCCTATCTCCCTGTGTGTTTGTTTTTGAAGGTAGTTTCCTGGAATTCCAATGTACAGGGGGGTCTAATGTGGGCGACAGCCCAGGAGGACCCTTGTGTGCCAGTCTAAACCCTGCCCCGCACAGGAAGGAGCCAGTAGCTGGGGGGAGACTGAGGCACAGAGAGAGACCAAGTCACTCATAAACAGAAGAACAAGTGGGTGGCAGAGCTGGACATGAGCTCCAGCCTCCTCACAGCTTCCAGCTCCCCCGGCCACGTACAGAGCAGGGCAGACTTCACCTGGGGCCTTGCAGTCCACTGGGCATTGTGGTGTCATGATGTCTTCACAGGACATAGAACTGAGAGTTTGGGGACCAGGGATGGGACTTAGAGATCATCTTGCTTGGCTCTCTCTTGGCAGCGATGAGGAACTCGGGGCCTAAAGAAAGCAAATGACTCACAAGGCCTTTTTGATGTCAGGAAGTCCAAGCCAAAAAAAGCAGCCTCATGATCCACAGAATCCCTTGGATTCTCAGAAGCTACTGACTCCAACTTTAGAACTTGTTTTAATAATAGGTAACCTGGTAGGCAAGCCCAGAGCAGATTGGGAACCATAAATCAGGATGTGGGGAAGGGTGGCTCACACTCAGCTGTAGGTTGAATGCTAAGTGCGTGCCTGCGTGAATGAATGAATGAGTGAGTGAGTGAATGAGTGCATGAGGGAATGGCTGCCTCCCACCTGGTTTCCCTTCCTCCGCTCCATCTCCTGCTGTCAGATCAATGATCTTAAAATGGCCTGCTCAGAAGTTCCCCCAGATCTTGCCACCGTCTGGATAACTGAACAGCCTCTGAACCTGCCTTGTTCCTCCGCCGCTGGCCCCTCGGACCCGTTCTCCGTGCGGTGACGACGCAGATCACGCTGTTCCCTTCAGATGCCGGCTCCCAGTCACCTGCAGGAAAAAGCCCCATATTCTTGCTTCAAGTTCTAACAGCAGGGTCTGACCGGAACCTTCTTTCCAACCCCTCTCACAGCAGGCCCTCCCTTGCTCGGCTCCCGTGGCTCCGGCCCTGAATCCTGTGTCCCTGCAGGCACTGGTCCCCGGACTGCACTTGCCACTCCTCTGCCTGAGGCACCCCAGACCCACCCTGCCCGACTGGCCCGGGCTGTCCTTTCGGCAGCCTCCTCATTTTACTGCTTCCTGGCAGCCTGCCCTGCCCTTCCTAGATGGGGTCCGGACCCTCTGTCTGCGGTTCACACCGCCACGGGCTGAGCCAGCAGCACAGCGCCCCATGTGCTCCTCAGGGTCTGCCTCCTGCCCAGACCGTGAGCTCCAGGGAGCAGAGACCACCTCGCTCGGCACACACTGTGCCCTCAAGCACCTGCCGAAAGATCGAGTAAACATGCTTGGCTGCCCTCTGAAATGGACTCACTCAGCATTTATTGAGCATCTACTCAGTCTTGCTCAATAGCAGAACTTTTTTTAGCGTATTTTTTTAGCATATTGAGCCCAGTTCTCCACACACCACAGAGGTGAACAAACTACCATGAGGTCCCCGCCTTCACCGAGAGCTCACTTGGAAGAGGCAGATGCTAAACAGGCGACAGAGTGACAACGCCAGGCTGAGCTGAGTGCTGCAGGCAAAGCAGAGGTGAGGGGTGGAGCACTGGGTGCAGGTTTGGTGGCAGCTGCCAGTATAGAGGGAGAAGTCCGGGAAGGCCTCCCAGAGGAGGTGGCATTTCGGTGCCGATCCAGGGCTCCCAAGAGGCGCAGAGCCTCTCCCCCACTCAGGCTGGCCGGGCCCTGGGCGTGTCCAGGTGAGACCGTCCCAGCCACCCACACCCTTTCTCCTTCCCAGGGCCGAAGCAAGGGACCCAGGCGGGGCCTCTGGGCTCTTCTCGTGCGGCACAAGCTGCGATTGCTTCAGCGCAGGGTCCCCCGCCGGTCGTGGCCCGGCGTCGTGGCCCGGCGTAGGGACCCCAGAGCGGGCCGCCGGGCTTTACCTCGCGCCCCCAGGACTGCGGCGGGCCGTGCGCAGCGCGCCAGCCCCATCTCGCCTCCTATATTCAGAGTTGATTAGACACTATTTCTGCCTGGATTTTCAGAAGGCTCAAGAGCTTTTTTAATCACTACAGTGGCTCATTACGGTTTTGCAGTGACACTCATGTCCTTCAGTTCTCTCCTCAGATTAGATTCTATAGTCAGATGAATATTGGATGATTTCATTACATACAAATGCAATCAACAGTTTTGCATAAATTTCTTCTCTTTTCTTGAGTTTCAATTGACCCCAGCACCCATGGTGGCAGGCACGATCCACATGCAAATGAGCTGGGTTTGCAGCCGGTGAGGGACCCAGAGGAGGCGGGCACTCAGCACCAGCCCCGGGAGGGAGCGGGCCTTGATTGCTCACGCTCTTTGGGAGAGGGGCCCTGGCAGAGGGGGTGCCGCCCCGGGCAGCTTCTGCGGCTGAGGCGGGCTATCTCCGTTCCGGAGGACGTTTCCTGCAGGGGAACTAGCTAGACCCAGGGATGCTCAGAGTCAGGCAGGCTTTCAGGGCAGAGAGTGAAAGGGGGGTTACAACCCCGGCTGCTAGGCCCGCCGGGGTGTGCTCAGGGCGCTTGGGACCTGGGCTCCTTAACAACTGGTGCGGATGCACTTCAGCACCTTAACAACCGGTGGGGCCTCCGCTGAGCATTCCTGCCCAATGTTAGCTCTGCCCCAGCGGATGCAATTGTTTTTATTATTATTGCCTTCATAGTATCATCATTGTGGGCTTGAGCGACAGCCAGCAAAACTCAAAAAAAGCCAGCCAAGGCAGTTGGGAAAGTTTGAAATCTGGGCAGCTGCCCTCTGCCACTTTCTTGATTTCTTGTGCTCTTTTTCGGGTGGAGAGGCAGGATGCTCTCGGAATTGGGCCTCAGAAAGCTTCTGATCCCTCATTTATCTGGTAATGAAAACCCTTTCCACTGCATTCCCGTGGAGAGGCAGAGCAGCTCTCACTTGATCTCCCCTGGGGATGAGGAGCTCCCTGCCTGTAGCGAGCCTCTTCCAGCTTCCTCAGCTCCTGACTGACTGGATGCTGCCCAGGAGCATGAGCCCTCTCGGCCCTGACCCTGTGCTCTGGGCCCCCGGCCCACCTGTGCTCCCTCAAGGCCCCCCCATGAGGCCAGCATTCGGGACTGTGCTCTTCCGAGTCACCTCTCCTAGGGCTGGTCTTCCCAATTCCTGCCGCTTGTCCCAGGAGGGAGCCTCCAGCCTCCCAATCTAGGTCTGTCCTCCAGATGCTCCTGGTGACCATCATGGTTCATAGTCCAGGCCTGGACTCAATACCAGGCACAAGGCTGGAGGGGACTGTGGGGAGTAAGCTGTGTGTGGTCAGGAGACCCTCAGGGCTGATGGCTGCACACTTCATGGGGGCGAGGGGAGAGGACCAGGATGGGGACATCAGACCTGAGGATCTGCCAGGACAGGGGTCTGTGCATCCCAAAACTCCGTAAAGCTCCCCATGGAAACAGAGAGTGGAGGATTAGGGCCCAGAGAGAGACGTGGATGCACAAGTAGTCAGGGACCCATCAGGGATGTGACCCAAGCTGCAGTCGTCATCATGGACAGCCGGAAGCCTGAGGTGGACAGAGCCACAGCCACAGCCCTGGGCATGAACGAGACGGGTCTGTGCAGGCCCCTGCCCATCACTGACCTCAGCTCCCTAGACCAGGGTCACGGAGATCCAGGAATCTGAACCAAAGCAGGGGGCACCATTTTGTGCCCATGTTGCCAGTGGGACCACTGAGTCCAGAGAGGGGAAGGTGGGGCTAAAAGCCACACGGTACTGATGCCAGAGCCTCCTGATGCAGGCCCTGAGGACCACTCTACTTTCTGCTTCTCAGCCTCCCCAGGCTCCTCTTTCTGTTTGCATCTCCGGGTGCTTTTTTCTCTCCCCTGTCTGTCCCTGTCTCTATCCCCGGTCCCGTCCGTCTCTGCCCCTTCCTCCTCTTTCCCTCTCCCTGGCCCTCGCTCTCCACCCCGCCCCCCACCTCTCTGTGATTGACTGCCGCTGCTCTCTGCCAGGCCACATCTGCTAGCTTGCTCTCAGCTGCCTGAGTTACTGGAGCTGGCCTCTGTTTGGGATTGGTGAATCTGAGAGCACAGGGCTGCCTCCCTTCGACCTGTGAACCCTGGAAGGAGGAGGTGGGGCTGTGGGTGGGCGTCTGAACCCTTTGGAGCCTTCCTGCAGAAGCCAGCACCGGGCCACCCATATTCCAGGCCTGGTCAAGGAGAGCAGGAAAACAGCCATCACGGACCTAGTCTCGCCCTGGCCTGGGAGGTGGGGGTGCGCAGCGTAGAGGAGGACTCGCATTGACTCCTCAAGCACACTGGGATCCTCCCCGTGAGTCCCCTATCGTGGATCTGGGTTCAAGTCTGCTGCTGTCTGTGGCAGGCTCCCCTCCAGGCACATCCTCCCTGCAGAACAACCTGCTCCCCCAGCTCAGTCAAAATCTAGTCCTCACCCCCTTGCCACCTCCTCTCCTTTCCCTACTCAGCTCTCGCTCACTCAGGCACAGAGGATTGCTTTCTGCCCCTGGGCCTTGACGCATGCAGAGCAAAGAGGAAAGAGCTGGGCTCCAGAGTCTGGCAGGTCTTTGCCCCATGCTAGCTGGGTCATCTCAGGAAAGTGACATAACCTCTCTGTGTCTAGTTTCCTCCTCTGTAAAATGCAGATAAAACTCCTTCCCTTGCAAGGCTGGCATGAGGACTGAGTGAGGTAAGTTAATGAAAGTTCCTGGTACAGAGCTGAGCACGAAGTACACATCTGGTAAAGCTTTTTTTTTTTTTTTTTTTTTTTTTGTGAACAAATAAAGGAATGAATAGCAAATGAATAGTAGAATTCAGACATGCATAAGAGGGCATGGATGGAGAAGAAATGCCTGGGGTCAGAAATGGCACAAGCAAGGGCATGGAGGTAAGAAATCTTTGAAAGGGAACAGGGAGCCATGAATGCGTAGTAGGTACAAAGGCCGAATCCAGAATTCCAAAGGGAAGGCTTATGAGATGAGGTGAGAGAGGCCTGGTAGGCTCAGGGCCAGGCCCGGGACTGGTTGTTGTTTTTTGTTTGTTTGTTTAATTTATTATTCTGAGAGAGAGAGAGAGCTCACAGAGGGACAGAGGGAGAAGCAGACTCCCCACTGAGCAGGGAGCCTGATGTGGGGCCTGATGTGGGGCTCGATCCCACGACTCCAGGATCATGACCCAAGCTAAGGGCAGACGACCGCCCCTGGGTTTTGCTGTTTTAATGGAACATCCCTCATAGCAGGGAAAGTCATGGTCAGAAGATAGAAACTTACTCAAAGTCCGTCGTGCGCAGGATGCTAGGAGTAACCGCAGCAGCAGCTCCCGCAGGTAGAGGCCTGCATTTCACTGACAGGATCTCCTTTCACCTTCACAGCCAGCCTCTGAGAGACGTGACATTATTATTTCTCCCACGTTGCAAATGAGAAAATTGAGGTCTGAAGAAGTAAAATGATTTGTCCCAGGTCAGATCCAGCCAGGATTTGAACCCTGGTCTAGTCTGTCTCCAAAGCTGGTTGTCAGTTCTCTTCCAAAGGAAGGACCACACAGTCTCTGGGCAGGTGAGGCTCTGTGAATAAACAGCTTAACATTTGATTAGTGAAGGAGAGTGAAGAAGGCAGGGTTGGAGGGCTCAAATAAGAAGATAGACCCTTGGCTCAGAGGGATCAGGGAAGGCTTCCTGGAGGAGGCTGGGCACAGACGCCAAGTGGAGACACAGGAGCCAGAGGTGGGGTGGAGGCAGCCCTGCTGGGGATAGAGGTGGGGGTGGGGGCTGTCACCCAGGGTGACACGGGGGCACCATGTCTCTGCCCCCGGGCAGCCTGGGGCTAAGGCTCTTGACCTGGATCTACTTCTTACTGGGGGGTCCCATTCCTCGGCCCCACCTGGCCCAGCTTGTTGTTTCCTTCTTGCCAGTTCTCAGGACAGTGGGAAGGCAGGTTTCTGGTGACTGCTTCCCCAAGTCCCATTCCCACCTTTGCTGCTCTCTTGCTGCAAGACTTGGGCCAAGGTGGCTCCCTTTTCTGATCCGCCCATCCCCACCTGAGACTAAGGATGCCCAGACGGGGCACAGCTGAAGGTCAGAGGCCCCTGAGCTAGCACAGGACCAGGTTTAGAGCACGACGCCTTTGTCCCCTGGGGCAGGCTCAGACCCCCATTCCAGGGCATAAAAAGCCAAACGACAGGATGTGTGCTGCTGTGGCCAGACTCTGACACCATCCTGCTATGTGATCTCAAGCAAACAAATCACTTAACTTCACTCTACAGTTTTCTCATCTGTGAAATGAGGCTTCTATTAAAAACCCAGAGTCCCTTTTCTAAAACCTGTGAAGTCAGATGGTTTGTGAGCTTTTCTGAGTCTGAAGTCTAATACAGGACGTAGCCCATACAACGTATAACCTCCCAGTGGGGTCTGGGGCATTTCTTATAATCAAATTCATTTTTCTTCCAACAAAACATGAATATTCACATCAGGTGGTGAAATGAACAAAAATAGCTTCTACTTGATTCAAGTCACTTTTGGCACCACATGGCATGGCACGAAACCTGTGTAAAACCTTTTGGTCATTGAAGCTTTTAGGATTTCTTTACTGTGGAGAAGGGATTGTGGGGCCTGGGGTCTCTGCCTCACTCATGGGGCTAACATGTGGATAAACTGAGTCATCACGCACAGGCAGTCAGAACCATGTGCGGCACACAGCAAGTACTTAAAATGTTCGGATGTGCTATGCAAGGGGGTCCCTCCAAAGCCCTCCCATAGCTCCTGGGTCCTCAAGGTCAAGCACCAGCAATTTTAAGCAAGACCCTTTATGATCGGAGTCCTGGTGACCTCTGTCTTCAATCTCACCTCTGCCCTGCACACCTGAAACTTGAACTTCATTATCGTTTCCCAGTTCCTACACCAGGCTCTCTCTGCAGGCTCTTGCACTTGCGCCGTGTTTTCTGCTTGAAATGCCTCCATCCCCACCCCCTCTTTTTAAAAAGTTTATTTATTTAATCTCTACACCCAATGTGGGGCATGAACCCACAACCTGAAATCAAGAGTCACATGCTCTCCTGACTGAGCCAGCGAGGCACACGCTGCTTCCCCCGACCTTTTAAAGTTTATTTTTTAGTAAACCTCTGCACCCCCCATGGGGCTCGAACTCATGACCCTGAGATCAAGAGTGGCCAACCCAACCCTCTTTCTTAACTCTGGTAGGTCTCCAGCCCTCACCTGAGCTTAAACCAAGCACCAGGAAAACCTCTAACCATCCCTGCTAGACTGTGATGTCTGTGATGTCTGGGAAAGCCGTGGCCCCCTGCACAGTCTTGTCTGGCCTGTTACACTCCATGTTTAGTGAACGAACGTCCTCACCCATCAGTGGCTTTACGATAAGCTCAGAAACTGAACACATGTTTTGTTGAGTGAATAAATGAAACAAGGACAGTCACTCCTATTTGTACCCTAGGATAAGAGTCTTAGAATGCTCTTTCCTCCCTCTGTCTTCAAATTCCTCAAGTGATTTTTTTTTTTTTTAAAAAGGGAACTAGTCCCTGTGAGGGAGCCAGTAGGCGGGTTCCAGGATTGCAGGACCTGGGGGAGGTGGCTTCAGCACATTAGGCAGAAACTACTTGTCCTGGGTTGGTAGAGGCCTCTAGGGTCTGGGGAGCAGGGGGTGGAGCGAAGGGGGCCTCCAGCACTCCAGAGCAATTGCTATAAAATAAACTCCATAATCAGGTAAATGCATTTGTGCTGGGGGCTGGTTCCCATGCAGCTGCGGATGTCCTGACCGGAGGGGACCTGTCTAATCTCAAAGTAATGAAAACGTGGGTCCAATTACGACGGAGGGCCGAGGCTTGGGCCGTGGAGTTTGGGAGCTGGGCCCTTGGCAGCGGAATTAGAACATTTAAGCTGTCAGGCTGAATCCAGGAGAGGCCTGATTACCTGGTCCACCAAGGGGCTGCTTTGGTTTGGTGTCGACTGTAATTTCCTGGCCGCCAGCTGTGAAGCCACGGGCCACCTTATCTCCCCTGTGATGGGGGTCCAGGCCCTGTCTTTCTGACCTCCTACACCCCCTCCCCGCCAACCGGCTCAGAAGGGCTGACCTGGGCCTCCCAAGATGCCCACGTGGGGCAGAAAGGGAAACAGGTACATGAGTGACACGGGCTGGGTATATGTAATATGTGGACATAGGTTAAGCACAGTGTGTACAGTGGCCATGTGTGAGTGACGCATACAGAGGAGGTGCCTGTGGTACTCGTGGTATGGACATACTGAGTATGCATGAATGATGGAAGACGTGTCTACACGGATTATGTGCAGCTGGTTTAACCATGAGGTGTGCAAGTAAGTCGTATACCTGGGCTCGATGTATAGGTTATCTGCATGTGGACATGAAGTGTGTTCACAGGTCATGTGTAGTATGTGCCCTAAGTTGTGTGTGCCGGTCTGTAAGTGCCGTGACAGCAGCCTGGCTTGCTTCCCGCTAATACCCGCAGCACCCAGGTGGGTGCCTGGCTGGGTGGATGGGTTGGATTATATAAATGTTGAATGAATTCGTATCTACACAATGGGAGCTATGTGATGCATGCATATGGAGTCTGCATGGAATGTGCTGTGTGTGTGTGTGTGTGTGTGTGTGTGCGCGCGCGCCCGGTGTCTCTTGTGTAATATGGAAGCATGAGCAGTGGAGCACTTCAAGGACTTGAACTGTGTTTGAACTGTGTGGTCACACAGACTTGTGCTTGAGGCTTGCCTCCTCCACTTCTAGACTGTGTGGCTTTAGGCAGATCACTTAACTTCGTTGAGACTGATTTTTCTCATCTGCAAAATGGATAATAAAAGTCACAGGGAACATTTACTGAGCACTTGCTATGTGCCTGGTATTGTACTATATGCTTCCCATGCATTGTCTTCTTGGCTTTTCACATAACTTTTGAAGTAAGGACTGCAGTTGCCCTCACTTTACAGACCGGGCAACTGAAGCTCTCGGGTGAGACAGTGGGATGGCTGGGGTTCAAACCCAGGCAGCCTGACCACATTTTGAGCTCTTAACTGCTAGGCTAAACAAATAGTGCCAGTTGCATAAAGTTGCCTTAAGGACTGAATGAAATAATCCAAGTTCAGCACCTATGACTGGGTCTGGCACTAATGTGATCACTATTATTTGCACATGGTAGTTGTCAATAGGTACAAGGGAACATGCGGGAAAGGTGCATACAGCAGGTTTGTATGAGAGAGGCGTGTGTAGGTGTGTTTGTGGGTGTGCAGAGTGTGGACATGCATTTACTCGAGGCTTCTGTTAAATGTCCTTGGGCATATGCTCATGTGATACGTGTTCCGACACGGACACAAATGTATCATGATGTACTATATTGACAAGTGTCTTACGAAATTAGAGAAAACCATGTACTTGAGGTATGTGATGTGTGAGATTCACTTATCACAGGGCTCCGTACCTGTGAGTTGATGAATGTATGGAAATGGGGGTGATGACAGATGTCTGAGACGCAGGCGTGGTCACAGACGTGCACACGTGCACATGGCAGGCACGTTTGTGCGTGCGTAGAGGCGATAGGTGTCATAGAGGCCGGCATGTGCTGGATCTGTGTGCCGGCCGTGTGCAGGGCGTCGCCCCTGGGCCGTAGGTGCTCGTGCAGGCCAAGGCTTAGGCATGGACCTCTGGGCGCGCTGAGGGTCGCAGTGTATGTGCCCGCCTGATGCACCTGCCTGGGGGCGCGCTGCAAACCCTTCTGAGATGTGCATATTTGTTTGTGATTCATGTCCTGTGTGTCTTTGCTCAAATGTCACCTCAGTTAAGGTCTCCATAACCAGCCCATTTGAAACAGACGTGGTTGCACGTGCGGCGGGCGGACAGGGCCCTGCGGCTCCGGGGCCCCAGGAGAAGGACCTGCCCAAGGTCATCAATCACAGAAACTGTGGCAAGCGGACGTTGCCAACGCGAGCCTTTCCCGGCGCTTCGAGGTAGGGCCCTTTTTGGTGGCTGCTGACTGCAAACGTGATCCAGTGAGCGCTACTGGGCTACTGGGTGCATCTCTTCAAAGGGGCTTTCGGCTTGTCACTCATTAGACCTTCACACCCCCCCTGGAGAGGGGCATGAGCTAGCTGAGGCCAGAGGTACAGTGCGTTGCCCGAGCAAGTTGGGGAAGGTTGCAGGTGGGGGTGGTGTGCCCCTGCTCTGTTTTATCTGTTAATCCCAGCAACCCTGGCACCATGATCTTGGGTGGGGATGTATTTGCAGGACGGTTAAGATCTAATCAAGGCAGGAAAATGTAAGGGATTAGCAACCCCACCCCACTCCAGCCCACCCCAGCTCAGCACACAGCACGGAGCTTTGCCGTCCAGGCTTGGGCTGCACTCTTGCCTCATTGGGAAGGAAAAGGTGAACTTGTCTGCATTTCCACAGGAGCCCAGAGAGGTTAAGTGACTCACAGCAGGTCACACAGCAAAATGGAACATGAAGCAGAGGCTCTCCACCACAGCCAAACCTCTCCTTCCAGGGAGGACCCCTTCCCTGAATCCTGAAATTTGAGGGGATCTGTCCCGGGGTGTCTTCACCACCGGGCCAGGAGATTCTGATTACGCAGAAGCGGCCTTCCCTCCACCCCTGCCCCTACCCAGCCCTGGAACCCTACACCGGGGGTAATTGAGATCAGATGGAGCTGTGACCCAAGGAATGCTCCCCAGGAACCTGGAAGCATTTATTGTCTGGAAGAGAATCCAAGGCCTGCTCTAGGCTGCCCTCCCTCCCTGGCTGTCTCCTCCCCAGGCGGCTGAAGGTGGAGAGGGGCCCCAAGGAGCCTCTGGTGCTGCCCGGGGTTACTGCAGCCGGCCTTGATGAATACAACTGCTGAAAGCGCCTTCCTGGCTTCCTCCTTCCTGGGGATATGGTTACAGGGGGCCAGACTTCCTGCCCAGCCTGCCCAACCTCACTGTGTGGATCTGCAGGCTCTCCCAGCAGGCAGGCGGCTACACCCCCCACCCCCAGCTGGGACACTGGCAGCCCCAACTCATTCAGAGTGCAGCTCAAATGTCACCTCCTCAGGGAGGCCTTCCCTGACCGCCCTGCATGAGCTAGCCCACCTACTGGCAGTCTCTCCCTCCCACTCTAATTTTCTTTGTGTCACTTATCTCTAGCTGGTTGCCTCATTTGTTTCCTTATAAGCATCTTTATTTCCTGCACACAGACCCCTGCCTCCCAGAATGTGAGCCACGTGAGGGCAGGGACATTGCTTTGTTCACTGCTATATCCCAGGGCCTGGAACCATGCTGGGTACATAGTAGGTGCTCAGTAAATACCTACTGAATGAACGAACCAAGAATAGGCCTTCATCTTTGACCCCTGAACTTGGAACTTGACCTCGAATCTCTTCTCTGAGCTGAGATTTACCATCCCTGACCTCCACCCTCTGGTTTGTCGGGGATCCTCTGCACTGAATCCACATTCCTGTCCTGGGTCAAACTCCAGTTTCTTTCTTTCTTTCCTTTCTTTTCCTTTCGACTTTATTTATTCACAGAGACACACACACAGGAAGACAGAGAGAGAGAGAGAGAGAGAGAGGCAGAGACATAGGCAGAGGGAGAAGCAGGCTCCATGCCGGGAGCCCAACGTAGGACTCAATCCCGGGACTCCAGGATCGCGCCCTGGGCCAAAGGCAGGTGCTAAACCACTGAGCCACCCAGGGATCCCCTTGTAGGTTGTCTTTTAGTTTTGTTGACTGTTTCTTTCGCTGTGTGGAAGCTTCTTATCTTGATGAAGTCCCAATAGTTCATTTTTGCTTTTGTTTCCTTTGCCTTCGTGGATGTATCTTGCAAGAAGTTACCGTGGCCGAGTTCAAAAAGGGTGTTGCCTGTGTTCTCCTCTAGGATTTTGATGGAATCTTGTCTCACATTTAGATCTTTCATCCATTTTGAGTTTATCTTTGTGTCTGGTGCAAGAGAGTGGTCTAGGTTCATTCTTCTGCACGTGGATGTCCAATTTTCCCAGAACCATTTATTGAAGAGACTGTCTTTCTTCCAGTGGATAGTCTTTCCTCCTTTATCGAATATTAGTTGACAATGAGACTGAAGAAAGAGAAATGAAGGAGTCCATCCCATTTACAATTGCACTCAAAAGCATAAGATACCTAGGAATAAACCTAACCAAACAGGTAAAGGATCTATACCCTAAAAACTGCAGAACACTTCTGAAAGAAATTGAGGAAGACACAAAGAGATGGAAAAATATTCCATGCTCATGGATTGGCAGAATTAATATTGTGAAAACGTCAATGTTCCCCAGGGCAATGTACACGTTTAATGCAATCCCTATCAAAATACCACGGACTTTCTTCAGGGAGTTAGAACAAATTATTTTAAGATTTGTGTGGAATCAGAAAAGACCCCGAATAGCCAGGGGAATTTTAAAAAAGAAAACCGTATCTGGGGGCATCACAATGCCAGATTTCAGGTTGTACTACAAAGCTGTGGTCACCAAGACAGTGTGGTTCTGGCACAAAAACAGACACATAGATCAGTGGAACAGAATAGAGAACCCAGAAGTGGACCCTCAACTTTATGGTCAAAACTCCAGTTTCTGATGTTCACTCTGCTGCCTGGATTGTATTGCCTTAGGCTTTCCTCTGGGAGCTCAAGGCTGACTTCTGCCTTCAAATCTTTGATCCTCTCCCTAGGCTTTGCAGTGGGATTTTGGGCGAGTCCCTGCCCTTCCAGAGCCAGCAAACTTCTTTAAACAAAAGCTTATATGGGAAGGCCAGTGTGAGACAGATGAAAAGTCAAAACGCAGGAAGGGGACCCAATCCCTGAGCGCCTGGTCTTTCCCTATCACCAACACACGTTTGCAGATCCCTATAGCTTTGGAGAACACGGTTGGCAAACCCCAGACTTGATGTTTTCTCAATCTCTCTTAGCTCTGTAATCCCACAGAGGCCCTTGCTTTCCCTTCTCTTTCCTTTCTTTTGGGGGCCCTGAATCTCCTCTAAACGCTCTTCATTCATACCTCTTGTGTGTTGATGCCGCTTCTTGGAAGATGAGAGCAGTGAGCTTTAGGGCTCCTTTTCTCCTTCCCCTTCCCCACCAGACTGCTCTCTCTCCTTTTATTTCTTTCACCTAATTTTTCTCTGTCAGCCCTCCCCTTTATATGCCCCACTGATAACACTGCGACCACCCCTTACCTGATAAGGGATGAATGGATCAAAGGAGTGAGGTTGCTGAAGAGCATCCTTTTCCCTGCCATCCCAACCTTTTCTCTTCCTGATTGCTTCTAGAGTTGCTGCAGTTCCCACAGGGGCAGTTCTATCTCCCCTGTCTGTTGGGGGAAAGAAGTTTTCCACTCTTCCTGAAGAGGGTATCAGCATTAAACTTCTTTTGCACCCTTTTTGTCCCTTTTGGGGGCATTTAAGATGGAGAAATCTGTTTTGGTTTCATCGAATCACGATCACCTGTATTTATTGCTGGGAGAAGGCTGAGGGTGGGGGGAGATGATCATGTGTGCCCAGGGTTGGTGGGAAGCTCTGGGTGAGGGGTGGGGGAAGACTGACTGGGGACAAGGGGGAATATTTGTGGCAATTTGTTTTACTTCCTCTTGGCCCCCAGCTGTGACAGGTTTTGATAAAAGGAGAAACAATAAAGAGATAAACCATAAATAAAAAAATTTTTTTATAATAAATTTATTTTTTATTGGTGTTCAATTTACCAACATACAGAATAACACCCAGTGCTCATCCCATCAAGTGCCCCCCTCAGTGCCCGTCACCCAGTCACCCCCACCCCTGCCCTCCTCCCCTTCCATCACCCCTAGTTCGTTTCCCAGGAATTAGGAGTCTTTATGTTCTGTCTCCCTTTCTGATATTTCCCACACATTTCTTCTCCCTTCCCTTCTATTCCCTTTCACTATTATTTATATTCCCCAAATGAATAAGACCATATAATGTTTGTCCTTCTCTGATTGACTCACTTCACTCAGCATAATACCCTCCAGTTCCATCCACGTTGAAGCAAATGGTGGGTATTTGTCATTTCTAATGGCTCAGGAATATTCCATTGTATACATAGATCACGTCTTCTTTATCCATTCTTTGTTTGATGGACACCGAGGCTCCTTCCACAGTTTGGCTATTGTTTTTTTTTTTTTTAATTTATTTATTCATGAGAGACAGAGAGAGAGAGAGAGAGAGAGGCAGAGACACGGGCAGAGGGAGAAGCAGGCTCCATGCACGGAGCCCGACGTGGGACTTAATCCGGGGACCCCAGGATCACACCCTGGGCCAAAGGCAGGCACTAAACCGCTGAGCCACCCAGGGATGAGTCTTCAGCGCTCACTTGGCCATTCGTTTACTCGCCCATCAAACATTAACAGGCCACAGTTATGGGCTAGCTTGCTTCATCCCTGCTTTCCAATGTCTTATGTCCAATTTCTGGTCCCCTTTTGTCATTCAACAAAAAGTCCACGAGTGCAGCTCAGGTGCCTGGGTCATGAAATCTTAGAGAACTCAGACAGGGCTGCCACTGGCCAATACCATAACTTTGTGTGACTTATGGAATAGTCACTCCCTTTGGGGCAGATGCAGCCTTGCTGCATCCAACTTGAGCAGCAGACAGTGCCTTTGAATGAAGAAAAAAGTGACTTGTTGGCAGACAAAACTCCACATTTGGGTGCAGGCTGATTACATTTCAGACCCCTTGTGTAGTGCAGAAACTTCATGGGCAGCTTGATGGGAGTACGATCTGTGTTTGGCTCAATGATATACTATTATTGTCTTTAATTTCTATTTATTTATTTATTTTATTTTATTTTTAAAGATTTATTTATTTATTCATGAGAGACACAGAGAGAGGCAGGGATATAGGCGGAAGGAGAGGCAGGCTCCCTGTGGTGAGCCTGACGTAGGACTCCATCCCAGGAACCTGGAATCATGACCTCAGCCAAAGGCAGATGCCACCCAGGCATCCCAAATTTTAAGTAATTTTTGAACAAGAGGCTGCACGTTTTCATTTTGCGCTGGACCTCACAGATGATGTAGCCAGTCCTGATCCTATACAGAGTCCTGCTTAGAAAATAGCAGCCCCCATTACACAGAGGGGAAAGCAAAGACCCACGAAAGATCAGCTATCTGCTAATGTGGATTGAGGAGGCCTGCTGGGGCAGAGGCCGGTCTGCTAGCCCCAGCTGCGTGAGGCTGTACATACTCTACTGGGGGCGTGGTCCCCACCTGGAGGTCCTCAGGAGCAGGGAGAGAGGTGTGTGAGTGTGCATAGAACATGAGACCTTCAGAGCAAGAGGAAGGACTGTTGGCTTGTTGCAGGTGCCTAGCCACAGCAGGTGCTTGGTGGCTGAAGTGTGGGGCAGTGCAGAGGATGGAGTGACTCTTTCCACCAAGGGCTTTGGAAGAGCCTTCTCAGAGGAGGTGATGAGGGACCTGACAGTAAGGGAGGAGGAGGATTTGAATCAGGAGGGGAGGAGAAGTGCGTTCCCAAGGGCAAGTCCAGTCTGAGCTGAAAGAGTAGAAGGGTGTGGTCTGGGTAAGAAGAGGCACGGAGAGGTAGTGAGCAAAGGGCTTGGATGCCAAGGCGAAGGGTCTGGGTTTCATCCTCTCTGTGGGCTCCGTGGGCTCTACTTGAGCTGGAGCACATCAGTATGAATCTGTTCTCTGTGTTACACATGAGGCACTTGGGATTTTGTAAAAAGAAAAAAAAATTGCTGCCTTTAGAAATATATTTGAAAGCCACAGATATTAGGGGTTGAAGGGTAGAGATGCAGTTCAAAGTCCCCTGCCAGCTTCTGGCTCCTGTGCAGGGCTAGTGCTCTTTATAGGGGAGAAACCAAGAGGGGCGGGTGCTGGCCGTGGACCACAGGCAGTTTCTAGAACCCAGGACTCCTGCCTCCTAGATCCGGGGATCTTTGCATGCTGCACTTGCAGGAACTCACATGTACAGGCCCCTGGGGGAGGCTCCTTTGTCCATTTCGGGAGGTCTCTCCAATGGTCTGCATCTGAAGCCAGGAGATGCTCCGTCTTCCTCCTTTCCCTGGCCTTCCTGGGAAAAGGTGGCCTATGCTGCCACCTGGTGGCAACTCTGGGGTAGGTGAGGCGCAGCTTTCCTGCTCTGAAGCTGGCAGGCGACCAGGGCCTTGCGCCCTGGGGTGAGGGCAGCCCTGGCCCTCAGGACTCTGGGGTCGTTAATGGTCATGTAGGGCATCCCAAATCTGTTCTTCTTTGGTCTTACCCTATCTCAAGGACTTAACACCATGATCGTCTAGTCTGGAAGCCTGGGTGTTACCCTGGGCCCCCTCCCACTGCCTTACTCCCTAAATCCAGTCTGTCCCCAAGTCCTGTCAAGTCTGCCTTTTAGGTAGACCTGGAATGTGTCCACTGCTCTTTATCACCAAGACGAAGGCTCAGGTCCAACCACCACTATTCCCCCCCCCCCCCGCCCCCCCCGCCGCTGTCCCCATGCCCCATCTGTTGCAGTAGCCACAGTTGGTCTTCTCCGCATCCAGGAGACCTTGCTAAAATGTGCAGCTGCTCATGTCACTCCTTGCTCAAAATCACCCCTGGCTTTCCATTGGTCCCAGGACAAAGTTCAACTTCTTCACCAGGGAAGCCCTCTGGAAACTCTCCCCTGCCAGTTCTCATGGGTCCCCCTTCGGCATCCCGAGGTGGGCAGTGCCACAGCACAGTGGTCACAGCTGTAGACTTCAGTGCCTGGCTGCTGCTTTCACATTTCACCGTTGTCATTTACCCCTAGTGCCTCCTTGGTTAGGTTCCCTAACTCAGTTTCCTAAACCGTAAACCAGGACTGATGGCGATTGCACTGACTGCAGAGGGTTGTTGTGGGTATTGCATGAGAGGAGTTGCAGTGACATGGGGCCAACTACAAGGGCAGGGAGCAGCGTCTGCACGACACCGCCGTCATTCTGACACTACTGTGAGTTCGGGAGGTGCTGCAAACTCCCCTCGGCTTTCATCATTTGCTAAAATACACAAGACCCACTGGAAGTCTTATGCTCATAGTTATTATTTATTACAGGGAAAGGATACAGATTAGGATCAGCCAGGGGAGGAGATACATGGGGCAGAGTCCCACAGGTCACACGCTGGTCGTAGCTGAGGCAGGATTTGACCTTGGAGCCTCCTGAAGCAACAGTGCTGTCAGGGAAGGTGCACGGCTTGCCCACCTCTGAGGGCACATCAGGTGGAGGAAGGTCCTGGAGGCAGCAGCAGAGAATCCAGGGAAGCAGGTTTCAGTTTCAAGAGTTTAAGGACCTTCTAAGAACAAAGGCTGCCTGGTGGTGGCAGGGGTAGCAGGGGAGCGAGTGGGTTCCAGCCCTGCGAGGTCTGCTGCAGGGACAGGGACCAATCTGGGGGTTCAGGGAGGGCCCAGAGTGGGTGGAAGCAGGGCCAGGCCCCTCTCCCTGCCTACCCCAGGCTCCACTGGGCCCATGGTGGCAGTGGGGAGAGAAGGCTGGGGAAAGGGGAAGGAAAAGCCAGGCCAGGTGGAGATCAGAGAACAGTGGCAGGAGGAGCAGAGGAGCCTTGCCTTCCCAAGGCTTTGCAGAGAGCTGGGATTCAAGCTTAGTTGTGTGTTCTGAGGAACAGGGCACTCTCGGGTTAGGACAGTTCACACGAGAAGGAAACTACTTGAAATTGGCCTTTTGAGCAGATGGGGCAGGCTTGGGACCCAAAAAGAACCCTAACCCGAGAGCCTGCTGGTGAAGGAGCAGGGCCTAGGAGGGCCAGGAGCCCAGATTCTGGCTCCTTCTCCTGCTACTTGTCCTTGGGCAATTTCTTTTTCTTTTTTTTTTTTTTAATTTATTTTTTATTGGTGTTCAATTTACTAACATACAGAATAACCCCCAGTGCCCGTCACCCATTCACTCCCACCCCCCGCCCTCCTCCCCTTCTACCACCCCTAGTTCGTTTCCCAGTTAGCAGTCTTTACGTTCTGTCTCCCTTTCTGATATTTCCTTGGGCAATTTCTTTCCTTCTCTGGGACACAGTCTCCTAATCTGTTCCCTTTTTTTAATTTCTTTTTTTTTTTAAGATTTATTTATTTATTCATAAAAGACACACAGAGAGAGGCAGAGACTCAACTGTGGTTGAGCCTGATGCAGGACTTGATCCCAGAACCTTGGGATTACGGTCCGAGGCAAAGGCAGACACTCAACCACTGAGCCACCCAGGTGTCCCTCCTGATTTGTTCAGTAGAGTCTTGGGGGGGGCCAAGGATCTGAGGTCCCTTGTACAGAGAGGCAGCTGGAGGCTTAGGCAAGAGGGGTGGGGGAGTACTGGAGGTCAGGCCAGCGCTGGTCCTGGTGGTGTCTGCCCACGGCTTAGAACCAGTTCCCCTCTTTCCCCAAGTTCTCCTCGGTCCACCACACTGACTACAGCCTTCTCTTCTCCTTTTCTATTTTCGGACCTTCTAGGGTTTTGAGGAAGCCTGGGCTGGCGGCAGCCCAGGAACTCTATGCTGCTGAGGGAGGCGGCCCCAGAGCAGTTATATGTGTGCCAGTCACTGGCTTAGGAGGAGGTATTGGGGGCCTCCCTTCTGGGCTGGATAAGGGTCGTTTCTGCAGCCTGGCTCTGGCTCAGGCCCACCAGGGGTCTCTGGTTCTTGCTGGGGCCCAGATTGGCCAGGAGCCTGGTGCCGGGTGGGGCTGAAGAGGAATGCAGTCCTGGCCTTTGGCCAGGTCCGAAGCTTCACCTTGATCAAGACCCAGACAGTCTTGGGGCTGTGCCTGGCTGGGCAGGGAGCCTGCAGCTGAGGGCTCAGGGGCTGGATTCTGGCTCCAGTCTGACTAAAACCCCAGCCCTGGCCCTACTGCAGCAGGAGGCCAGACCCTGATCTCCTCCTTTCCCCCAAGCCTTTTGAGGGCCTCCTGCTTGTTCTCTCAAAATTGTCAGGAAGGGTCAGGTTCAGTGGTAAATGACCTTCACCAGAAGGGCACCCAGGATGCTTCTTGTCTCCTTTCTTCTCACCATCCCTGCCCCCCAGAGCATACAGGTTACTATGAGGCAGACAGGCAGAGAGACGAGGAATTGCTGCTCTGAGACGATGTAGAAGGCAAGTAATTCCCGTGTTCATGCAGATGGCTTCTGGGAGCAGGTGTCACTGTCCTTCCATCTACCTCCCAGCTAGTCTGGTACCCAGACCTTCCTACTCTGGCTTCAGAGTCTGAGGTCTCTAGGTGATAGTGTCTAGTTCTTGCTCCACTAACTCTAAATGAACTTTGGCAGGTCCCTTGCTACTTCTGGGGCTCAATTTCCTCATTCATAAAACAAGGAGATGGGCCTGAACTCCTTTCCAGCGCTATGGGCACACTTGTGATTTCCTGAGCGAGGAATCAGCTTGAGCTCGGGGTTCAGCAGCCTTGGGGAGGCTCTCAGGTAGCCTGGGATGACTGCTGCTCCCTCGGTAGGGAGAAAGTGGAGGGGATGAGGAGATGGAGGCATCTGTGTTCAGGAGAAAGAGTTACCCAGCCAAGGCGTGGAACATGAAGCAGATTGTGCCAGAAATAGAGACGGAGATGGAGAGGGACTGAGCAGCAAGAGGGAGCTAGCAGCAAGAGAGATACCGAAAGAGGAAGAGAGCGTTCCAGACAGAGATGAAAAGATAGGGTCACCCACAGAGGCAGAGACAACGAGAGGACAGAGAGAGAGAGAGAGAGAGAGAGAAACAGAGATACAGAGATACAGAGACCAAGACTGAGAGATAAAGACAGGAACAGAGCAGCCATAAATGATTAGAAAGAGATCCAGGAGGATGGGTAGGAAAGTCAGCAGCAGAGTGTCTTGCCCCCTAGGGGTCAAGCCAGCTCCTGCTGTTGCCCGCACTGTGCCTGGGTCTGGTGGTTGCTCTTCTTCTCTTCGGATTTCCTCTGGGACTAGAACCCTCTGGCCTCCCAATCTAAATGTCCTCCGACATAATGCCCCTGGGAGTACCGTGTGCAGACAGGAGAGCCCGCACAGGCTTGGGATGTCTGAGGCTTCATGGCCTCAAGTCTTCCTTAAAGGGTAGAGGCAGGGATCCCTGGGTGGCGCAGCGGTTTGGCGCCTGCCTTTGGCCCAGGGCGCGATCCTGGAGACTCGGGATCGAATCCCACTTCGGGCTCCCGGTGCATGGAGCCTGCTTCTCCCTCTGCCTGTGTCTCTGCCTCTCTCTCTCTCTCTCTCTCTGTGTGTGACTATCATAAATAAATAAAAATTAAAAAAAAAAAAAAGGGTAGAGACAAATGGTGGGAAACGAGAGGTAAATGGAGGTTATTACCTACAAGAGGATACGGTTAGGGTTGAGGGAAGAGCAAGAAGGTAGAAAGTCCAAAGAAAAATGTCCTCATCTTCCTTTAAATGAGGCATTAACTTTGTGCCTGACTATTTGGGGAAAGATAGGAAAATCTGGTAGTGGGAGTCAGGATTGGAATGTAGGTATCAAGTGTTGGAAAGAAGGAGGAGATACAAAGGGAGAAAAACTGAGCTGGGCAGGATGGGTTTAGTTGAGTTGAGCATGGTTGGTTTGGTTTTGGGGTTTTTCTTTTGTTTGTTTTTTTGTTTGTTTGTTTTGTTTTGTTTTGTTTTTGGTTGGTTTGGTTTTGGTGGAATAGACTTGTGTTATATCATGTAGGGGTGGGTGAGGTGAATAAAATTCAGTTTGATTGGAATGCATGGAAGTTGGGTTTGGGTTTGGTCGAGTGAGTAGAGCTGAGCTGGTTTACTTCAAACTGAACTTTGTAGAATTAAGCTGAGTTGTTTTGTGTTGAGTTGACTCGAGTTGAATTTAGGAGAATTGTGGGAGATTGAGCTGAGTTGATTAGGTTGGGTTGGTCTGGATAAGAAAGTTGAGGATTTCGAGTAGACAGGAGTAAGGAGGAGCCCAGATCCTACACAATCCAAATTATGTTGCCAGGGAAGGAAGATGAAGTGAGATACCAAGGACAGACCTGGTGAGGGGAGATATGCCAGGCTGAGATCTTGAGATCTCAGCAGATCTGTGCCTCTGAGATGGTTTGGCATATAAATGACCCATCTCAGTGTTTTCCCATCTTCTACCTTTCTGCACTTCCACTGGTATGGAGACTCACTAAGGATGTGATTTGCATCTTGCTCTCAGAAGAAGGGAATATCAAAATCTCACCGAACGTGCGCATGTGCTTGTGTGTGTATGCGACTTGAAAAAATACCTAGAAGTGATTCTTTTTTTTTTTTTTAAGATTTTATTTACTCATTCATGAGAGACACAGAGAGAGGCAGAGACACAGGCAGAGGGAGAAGCAGGCTCCATGCAGGGAGCTTGACGTGGGATTCGATCCCGGGACTCCAGGATCATGCCCTGGGTGGAAAGCAGGTGCTAAACCGCTGAGCCACCCAGGAACCCCCCCTAGAAGTGATTCTTAAATGCCTCCGTAGCAAGGACACACTCCTGTTGAGAATGAATATCCCATAGAATTTTTTTCCAGCTTATTGAAATGTATTTGACATATAACATTTATAAGCTTAAGGTGTACAACACGGTGATTGATACAGGTGTGCACTGGGAAATGCTTAGCACGATAACCTTAGTCAACACATCGATTGCCTCACATAGTTACTGTCTCTGTGTGTGTTGAGGACGTTCAAGATCTACCCTCTTAGCAACTTGTAAGTGTACAACACAGTGTTATTAACCGCGGTTACCACAATGTACATCGATACTTCCGAGGTATTCATCTTGTAACTGGAAGTTTGTACCCTTTGACCACCACTCATTTCCTCCACTTGCCAGCCTCTGGCAACCACCCGTCTGCTTTCTGTTTCTGTGAGTTTGGTTTGGTTCAGTTTTGTGTTTGGGGGTTTTTTTTAGAGGGGGGAGGGGCAGAGGGAGAGAATCGTTTTTTTTTTTTAAATAAATTTATTTTTTATTGGTGTTCAATTTGCCAACGTACAGAATAACACCCAGTGCTCATCCCGTCACGTGCCCCCCTCAGTGCCCGTCACCCAGTCACCCCCACCCCCCGCCCTCCTCCCCTTCCGCCACCCCTAGTTCGTTTAAGGGAGAGAATCTTAAGCAGATTCCACATTCAGTGAAGAGCCCGACATAGGGCTCCCTCTCACCGCCCTGAGTTCATGACCTGAGTCCACACCAAGAGTAGGGTGCTTAACTGATTGAGCCACCCAGGTGCCACTGCCAGTGAGTTTGGCTTCTTAATATTCTACATGTACAGACAGTATTTGTCTTTGTCTGACTTGCTTCGTTTAGCATAATGTTTTCAAGTTTGTTATAAATGGCAGGATTTCCTTCTTTTTTATGGCTGATTTTTAAAAATATTTTTAACGTAATATTCCATTATATATGTGTGTATATAGACATATATTTGTATATGTTTCTTGGTTATATGTTAATGTCCCCCATAGAACATTAATTTTTGCAAGAAGGAGTTCTCTTTGGGTGAACCCCTGGCAAGATTAAAAAGGAGAATAAAAGGGGAAAGCAAAAGCCAGAAGGCTTTCCCTGTTTGTCTCTTAATCCAACTCTTGGGTAGCAGCCCTCGAGGAAAAGGAAATGTAGCATCTATTGAACACCTACTATACACTGAGTGTTCCAACAGCCTTTCAAATCATCACATTATCCCTCTTTTTATAGTGGAGAAATTGTGACCCAAGGGATCTAAGCAATATGGCCAAGGTCACACAGCTAGTGTGATGGAAACCCAGGTGCGCATGTCTCTAAAGTCCATATTTTTTCCTTTATGCCAAGAGAGCAAGAGAATATTTAAAGCACGTGGATGGGCAAAGGAGGTGAGAGGGTCTGAGGAGCTAGAGCAGGGCGGGGTGAGCAGGAGAGAAGCTGAGGGAGTGGGCACCCAGAGATGCCATGCTAGTCAAAGCCTGGTCATGGGACCTGTAGCCTCAGCTAGGCAGCAGGATCAGGTGCGGGTTTATGAACCTGCAGCATCTGGGAATTGCGATCCTCCTAAGGATCTGGGCAGGTGGGCCTTGCAAGGAGATCCCCAAGGCTCCTTCCCCACCCTTAGTCTTTTGTTCCTCTGAGGCTCACCTCCCTGTCTGAGAGTTTTGTGAGGGCAGAAGTCTCCAGCAGCTGTCCTGGAAGTTGGCCCAGATTTATCTCATGATTATTTGTAGGATGGGTGGGTGTGGAATTGAAAAATCATAAAGCAGTGAGGCCACTCCTGTGCTCTGGCTGTGAGATGCCCCCAGGAGAGAGAGAGCCTGTTGCTGTCTTGGAGGGTGGCTTGGGGGAGGGGACCAGATCTGGGGATTCTGGGGCACTTGCAAACCCAGCACTCCTCTCTCGCTGTGGGCAGGCAGCTGACAGTCCTCACTCACCACCCAGTTCTTTGATGCGGTCCTGTGGTCCTGGCCACATGGCTGGGCCCCTTTCCTCCCAACCCGTTGGTCACACACACACACACCCCACAGAGCACTGGGCAGCCCGGTGAGAGAGCCTTGGGTTGGATGGAAAGGAGAGTGGTCCTTTGTAGCAACGGGGTCAGACAATCTGTTCCTTTCCAGGCACTCTGAGAGGTTGGAATGCCTGCAGCTCCTTCTTCCCTCCTTCATTCTTGGCTTACAAATGGATATTTTCAGGGGATTTAAGCAGAGAAGCCAGAGTCTGAAAATCTGGAGCTGCAGTGGAACAACCAGAAGACCCAGGTCACCTCACCTCTCTGAGCCTCAGTTTCCTGTAAAATGTGTGTAACATTCCCTCCTAGGGTAATGGAGGTGGTCCAAGGAGATAACAAACTCACGGTGTTTGTAAACTCCTGATAGTGTGTGTGTATAAATAATAGTCATTATTTATTAATTTTTTGGATCATTTAAGAAACACTGATACAGTGCCTTTTAAGCATTGACCAACATACCAAGCATTTCATAAGCTCATTTAATCCTCATAACAACACTATGAGGATGGTACTAATATTGTCCCCATTTTGCAGAGGAGGAAACTGAGGCACAGAGGGGTTAAGTAACTTGCTCAGTACATATAGCTACCAAGTGGTAAAGCTGGGAGTCACACACAGCCCTGTTTGATTACAGGGTATTTCTTTCATTCATTCATTCATTCATTCATTCATCCATCAAATATTTATTTATTTTATTATTATTTTTTTAATTTTTATTTATTTATGATAGTCACACACACAGAGAGAGAGAGAGAGAGAGAGAGAGAGAGAGGCAGAGACACAGGCAGAGGGAGAAGCAGGCTCCATGCACCGGGAGCCCGACATGGGATTCGATCCCCGGACTCCAGGATTGCGCCCTGGGCCAAAGGCAGGCGCCAAACCGCTGCGCCACCCAGGGGTCCCCTCCATCAAATATTTATTAAGTACATGCTCTGTGTCAGGCCCTGAGCCCACAAAAAGGAAGCAGACTTGGTCCTCATGGTATTACGGTTCCCCTCCAAGCCAGAGGTAGCCTCCTGGGGGGAAGAGAGTCAGAAATGCATGGAGCAACTATGGACTGTTGCCCTTACTGGCCTTAATATCAGCCAGAGAAACTTCTTGCCCTGCGAGGGGCAATCCTGCACAAAATGTCAATAGTGCCCCATAGAAAAGCATTGAAGAAAAGAGCACAGGCTTTGGAATCATGCCAGACCTGGATTGTTCCCAGCCCTGCCATTCCAAGACTGTGTGTGTCTTGGACAAGTTGCCTTACCTCCCTGTACCTAAACTTCTATCTCTGCAAAACAAGGTCAGAAAGATAGGTCAAGTGCCCAACAGTATCTGGCAGGCCTTGAAATTGTTCAGCAAACGTGAGCGTTCTCTCTGGCTCAAGCAAATCCCAGGAAGTACATAGGAGAAGGAGAAGGAGCTTTGGCTACCAGCATCCCTCTGAACCCTTCTCCCTCCCTCCTGGGGAGGCTCTGATGCTGTGAGTCTCCAACAGGCAGGCATCCACTCACAACATGTAGCTCTTTCCTCTTCTCTCCATCCAGGCTGAAGCCAAAGGCAAGAAAGCCCCCCTTCTCAACAGCCCTGAGGCTTCAGGAGAAAGCCACTTACCTCTCTGAGTGTTGGCTTCCGTGTCTGCCAAGTGGAGAAATAGAGCATGGTTGTTTCTGCCTACCCTGCCTTCCTTCCCTCTTTTTTTGAAAGCAGCGCCCAGTTTTCTTTTGGGGAACATCTGTCTCCCATTCTCAGTTCACATGGGTACATGGTCTAGGACTGGCCGGTCTGAATCAGGATATTCCATCTTCCTGGTCAAAACATTTGGTTTAGGGATGGGCACATGAGCTGAGCCAGAGCAATCAGAAGTTTCCAAGAAGGAGGCATTTTCTTTTCATATGAGATTGGGGTGCTAGGGCAGTGTGAGTCTGGAGCAGCCTGAGCGCTTGGGGAGCACCTGCCTGAGGGTGAAGCCAACGAGAGGGAATAAACACACAGAGAGAGACACAGAGAGAAACAGAGAAAACTTGACACCTGGCTGTAGCCATACCTGTCCTCAAATTTTCAGCTTGGGAGCCAACTCTTCCCCTTCTTTGCCAAAATCAGTTGGAATTGGGTATCTCTCATTTGTAATGGAAATAATCCTGACTTATTTAGGGCTGAAAACACCGACGTCAGAAGACTGCTGACAAAAGAAATGATGATGTAAGTGAAAATATTTTCCTAAACTGGGTACAGCTCAGTGACGGTAAGTTATTAATGAGGTGCTTAAAGCAGGAGCAGACAGTCTATGCCAGTGATGAGTCAGTCCAGTTCTATCTGAAAGGCTCAAGAAAATGCACTTTTAAGGCTCTAGCCTGAGAACTGAAGGCTTGTTTGGAAGTGCATATTCTTGCCCACTAAAGTTTCAGGCCATTGGGTATGAGGTTTCAAAGGATGAGATGTTCTTGCATCTGGGCACCACTGTTTCTACTGTGACTCATTCCAAGACTGGTCATTTTACAAGAGGTCACATGGGTGGCTCAGTGGTGGGGCACCTGGGTGGCTCAGGGGTTGAACGTCTGCCTTTGGCTCAGGTCATGATCCTGGGGTCCTGGCATTGAGTCCCACGTTGGGCTCCCCATCGGGGATCCTGCTTCTCCCTCTGCCTGTGTCTCTGCCTCTCTCTGTGTGTCTTTCATGAATAAATAAAATCTTTAAAAAGAAACAAACAAAAAACAAGAGGCCAGAGGGCACAGAGGAGAGATACCTGGCCCGTTTGGGCAAGTCCCTGCTTCACCCTGAGTCTCTGAGTCTGTCACTGGAGAGGGGTAGGTGGTTTGGACCTTCTCTTAGGGCAACTCCTGGCTCTGACCTACTGCAGACTTGCAATTCTCAGACCCTATCCTGGGACAAAAAAAAATTCTGCTCATCTTTGGATTTTGCAGCATATACTTCTTCCTGGGTTCTCCTGGGGAAGCCACACACCGGAAACCACACCCCACACCAGAAAGAAATCCTTCAGCGCCTGGCAGACACTAGAGGTTGACTGGACAATCTGCATTTCCAACACTCAGTCCTTCCTGCTTAACCCCAAAACTCCATTTCCCATTTTCCTTTGCAGCCAAGCAAGGTCGTGTGACACAATTCTGGCAAGAGGAATGGCAGGGGGGCTCTGCTGGGGCTGGGGCTCCCCCTTCTACCCCATTCCTGCCTGGAACATGGCTGAGGACATAACCCATCCCAAGGGTGTTGCAGGAGAACAATGGGAAGAAACTTCAAGAAGAATCTACTCCTTTTCCTCTCCAGCTTCCATATTTGGGACCTTGTTATATATGGCCAAACGCATTCCTTGTGCACAAGGCTAACACTTGACTGCAACCATTCCCTCTTACATTTTGTGTGCGTGTCTAGAACACGCTTTTTTTCCCCCCACATCTGGGACCAGGCTGACAGAACTGGATCAGTTGTATAATAATAATAATTATTATTTTTAAATATTTTATTTATTTATTCATGAGAGACACACACAGAGAGAGGTAGAGACATAGGCAGAGAGAAAGGCAGGCTCCATGTAGGAAGCCCGACGTGGGACTTGATCCTGGGTCTCCAAGATCATGCCCTGGGTGTAAAGGCAGGTGCTAAACCACTGAGCCACCCAGGGATCCCCCTATATAATTAATAATTATAGGAATTCCATCAATGATGATCATTGACCAAGTGCTTCCTGAGTGCTGGGAATTTTGCTAAGTGGTCTTATCCTCACAGTGGTCCCCAGAAATAGATATTATTTTTGTTCTTATTTTCAGATGAGGATACAGTCTCAGACACGACATATGATAGGTTCCCAGTCATACAGCGAGAATAATGAACCTGGGCTCCCAATCTAGTTCTGCCTGACTCCAAGAGCCCTGCATACCCCCCACCCCCCGCCCCGCAGAACATCCAATTCAACAGACTCATTTAACAGAGAAACTCAGGTCCAAGAGGGTAAGTGACTTGCCAAGGTCACATGGTGAGTTCAGGAGGTTGTGTTACTAGAAATGGGATCTTCTGGGTCTCCCTATCAGGGCTCTTTTCTATGGCACCTGCTGCTCAGGGAACCAGGAAACTTGAAGATGGAGCTAAGGTCTGGGGACCCTGGGAGCTACCAAATTTTCTGGGTAGAATTAGGATGGTATTTCACATTTCACATACCGAAGGAGAGCTATGAACATGGCTCCTCTTTCTTCAACTGTGGTGCAGAAGGAGAGGGGGGCAGAGACTGAGACTTTGTCCCAGCAACTTCTAGAGCAGCTACTGTCTCTTTAGCAAGACCATCGTTCATTTTCCCAGCTTGGTTCCTCCAGCTCCTCCCTTGTCACAGGCAGCCAGGCCCCCAGATCTCAGGAACTGATGATGTCTGATGCTCCGCAGATTCCGTTGTTGGTGGGGGTGGGCCGGGGAGGCCGTGTTGCCAGTGGCGTGACTGCTTAGCCATCCTGTGCCGATCACAGATCAGATGGCGCCAGCTGCTTATTGCTGGGGCCTGTAGGACAGGGGACCCTGCAGTGGAAACTCCCCAGATGAGCTTGGGGACTCTCCACTCACCAATCCCTGCTTGTTTATCTGTCTTCTTGGCCTACCTCCACCAGGATTTGGGTGTTTGTTTTAAAGATTCAGGGGTTAGAATCCAAGAGAGCCAGGGATGGAGTGTATGTAGCAGGGAGTTAAGCTTGCAGATGTCAGCATCAAGCAGACCAGAGCTCAGAGCCCAGCTTTACCACCCCCTAGCCTGTGGCCTCTAGCAAGTTATTTTTCCCTTTTTCCCACTTACAAACACAGAGACGAGAAGAAAACTTATCTCATGGAGCTGTTTCGAGTTATAGAGGAGTTGGTACACCCAAAGCACCCAGCAGACCGCCTGCTACACAGCATGTGTTGGGCAGGGGTTGTAACTCCTCTTCCTCCTCCTTTTTTCCTCTGCCTCCTCCCCACCCCCCCATCAGATCTAGTGAATTCCGTTAGCCTCAGTTTCCTCTTTTGCAATGGAGATAGTCATATCTTCCTCTTGGAGCAGTTGTGAGGATTTCCATGAGGAGGTGAACAGCATATCACCCATAGTGCGTTTCTGCTTCCTCTGCTAACTGGCTCTGCTGGGGCTTAGGTGTCTGGTACCTGCTATTCCAGAACACAGGGACTGGACCTTTGCATCTAACCTTTACTAGTTGTGCAAACTTGGACAAGTCATTTCAGCTCTCTGGGCTGCCATTTCTTATCTTTTTTTATTTTTTATTTTATTTTATTTTTTTGCCGTTTCTTATCTGTGTAAAATGGAGGTGATAATACTTTATAAAGCCGTCAATGAATTTACAACTGATAGTGCATGCAGAGTACGTAGCACTCCATGTGCCACATAGTAGGTACTCGAGAAATATCAGCAATTTTTATTATTACTGCCAGTGCCCAACCCTGGCCTGGCAGTGGTAAAATAGGTACAAAAGAGGGAGAGAAGTTTGCATGAAACCCTCCTGCTCGAGTGGGGGACAGAAGAGAAAGCAGGTAAAGCATTGACATTGGGCTCCTGGAGGTTTGGCATGCTCACATAGACCGTCTTATTTTGTTCTCACAGTAACACTTGCAAGAGTAGAATTATTAACCCCATTTTACAGATGGGGAAACTGAGGCCCAAGCAGGGACAGTTGGCTGCCTAAGGCTGAGAGCTTAGAGCTGTTCAGGAGTTTGGGTGGGGGGCAGGGGAAGAGGGATTTAGAGAGCTGTTAGGTTGATTCCAGAGCTTTCCTGCCACTCTGTGAAGCTGCCTCCAGAGGTGGGGCTGGGTGGGGCCAGGTCCCTGTGTGATTCAGGTAAGAGTCAGCTCTGGATTTCTAAATAATGGGTGGGACCCAGCAGGGGTGAGACTTCTCCAGGGACATTAAAATCTAGGCCTTAGCTAGGGCCGCTGGTAGGGTTGCCAGAAGCCAGAGGTAGGGGTATGTAGAGACGGAGAAACCCCGCCCCGTGTTGCCAGTGGGTACAGGAAAAGAGGGAAGAGTGTGCTGTTGTAGCTGGTAGGGGCTCAGGGCCTGGGGTAGAGCTGGTCCTGTGAGTGATGGGGTGCTGGTCAATGGGCCCAGCTGGGGAAGACCGGGAACCTTGAGGCTGGGCACTTCCTTTTCTGGTGGCGGTCACGGCAGATGGGTGGGTTGGCAGTCACCCTGTGAAGCTGGCCTTGGACTCTCACTCACTTGTAGAAGTTCTATATTTTTTCATTCATTCAATCACTCATATTTTATTTAATCAAATAACATTTGCAGGCATCTTCTGCATGCCAGATCTTGTACTTGGTCCCGGGGATATAAGAGTGACCGAGTCCTCTGCAGCTCGACAGGATCCAGTGTGCTGGGAAGGCTGCTGTGGTCAGAGAAGGCACAGGAATTTCCGTGGAGAACAGAAAGAGGGGGAGGCATGCCAGGGGACCCTGGAGTGGAAGGAAGCTCACCATCCTAAATATCGGGGAAAATTCTCCAGATGTTGAGGCTTTGGAGTAGAGGGGCAGGGAAAGGCGACATGGCCTTTCCCGGGGCTGGGGCAAGGGCCAGCCTGGACCTCTCCTTTGTGAATCCAGTTGCATGCTGGACCTTGCTGCCCACATGGACCAAACAGAACGAGTCCAAATCTGAATGCCGTCTCTCCAGCCTGCTCCCCTCCCTGACTCCTTCCCTGGGTATCATTGCCAGCATCAAGCCAGAAACCTAGGTGCCCTCCTCAGCACCTCTCTTTCCTTCGAGTGCCAACCGGTCACCAAGCCCTGACACCTTTGCTGCCACCTCTCCTGTCCCTGGAGGACTGCCTGCCATCTTCCCTCTGGCCTCCTTCATTGCATCCATCTCAATATCTCCAGCACCAGCGAGGGCTCAGTCATTCTATGCCAGACCTGTTCGCAGAGACCATCTGATGTGACTTTTATATTGTTCGGATGGAGAAGCAGCCTCCTGGAGAGGTGCAGAGACCTGTCTGAAGTCAGTCCCTGGAAGAACTGAGACTTGGACCCAGTTCCCCTGACTCCCAGCCTAAGGCTGTTTCTCCCAAGGCCAGGGCCACTCAAGTGTTAGTCCCTTTGAGTATAAAGAGTAGCTTGGGGATAAGGAGTCAGCAGAAGGTTCAGGCAGGCCCAGAGCCTAGAGGGCCTGTAATAGAAATGGGTCTCATTCAAGCTCTCCTCTCCTTTCTTCAGCACCAGAAAGTCCCTTTTTCTTTGGTATCTGAACCCCTGAATCTCTACCCCAACCCCATCCCTTTTGCTGATTATCCATGACTTACAGCTCCTCGCCAGATACCAGAGGGCCCTGGACCTGTGTTAGGCGATGGGTGTGTGTGTGTGTGTGTGTGTGTGTGTGTGCACGAGGGGAGCTGAGGCCTGTCCCTGCACCCCAGGGCCCTAGGGCTTCTATCTGCCCCACTCCCTCCCCAGGTCGGCCCTGGCTTGCTCTGTTTCCCCGGGGCAGCTGGCTTTTGTCCTAGTGGAGCACAGGAACAGTTTGGGTGGGGACCTAGGAGGGGCTGCCCAGCACATTTCACTTCTCCCACCTGGCATGGTTCCTACCCTACACCTGTGATTCTCACCCTCCCACCCTGGGAATTGGCCCAAGGACTTCTCGGTCCTTATGCCAGGCATCCCTTCTGTGGAGCCCACAGGATGGCTCAGTGTGCTGGTGAAACTGAGGGAGAAAATCTGTGGATGATCAGGAGACTGCGTGACCTTGCACCCATCCCTTCCCTCTGCTAGGATCTGTGGCCCCATCTATAAAAACCAGGAACTAGATGTTGGCGTTGGAAGCTTGGCAGGCAGATGTGAGTCTGGCTAGAGTGCCAGGAGTTGGGAGATCTCTGAAAACAATGCCGCCTAATAACTGATCATTGCATCAGTAGGTTTGTGTACAGGATCTCACCACATCTCCTATCAATCCTCGGGGATGGTTCTTGTGATTATCCCCGTCTTGTAGATGAGACTACTGAAGACCAGAAAGGGGTAAATACCAGGTCAAGGTGACACGGCTAGTAAGCTGTGAGGCTGGATTGGAGCTCAGGTCTCTTGGTTTTCTGGCAGCAGAGGTCAGACAGACCTGTGGCCTCAGAAGGCAGAGCCAGGGGATCCCTGGGTGGTGCAGCGGTTTGGCGCCTGCCTTTGGCCCAGGGCGCGATCCTGGAGACCCGGGATCGAATCCCACGTCGGGCTCCCGGTGCATGGAGCCTGCTTCTCCCTCTGCCTGTGTCTCTGCCTCTCTCTCTCTCTCTCTCTCTGTGACTATCATAAATAAATAAAAAAATTAAAAAAAAAAAAAAAAAAGGCGGCAGAGCCAGGCCCTCCGGGTGTAGCCAGTCCTCCCTGTTGGGTCTGTCTGAGTGGGTTTCTCATCCAGAAACTACATGCATGCCAGCCTGGACTGCCCCCTTTTCCACTCTGGGGGCCACTTCTAGCCTGAGGTACTCTGGGGTCTGCCCTGAAGACTTGGGTGACCTCAGCACTGCCCATAATCTCTGGGCCTCAGTTTCCAGTCTACCAAATGGACACGATTCTGGTGCCTCTGGCTTCAAAGGCTCAAGTGCCTCAAGGGTCTCGGGGAAATCGCCGTAGTTGGGATCAGAATAACCAATACGGTGTTTCTGCTGGAGCCGAGCAGAGGAAGTAAGCGGGCGGGCGGGGGCGCCGAGGGGACCTCGGGCTGCGGAGGTGGAGCCGGGGGGCGGGCCCGGCGCGGCGGGAGCTCCTGGCACCGGCGCCCCGGGAGCCCGCAGTCTGCACCCCGAGCGCAGCAGCCGCCCAGAGCTATGAGCCGTGAGTTCGACCCTGAGGCCCCCAGGAACCCTCTTCGCCTCCCGGGGGAGCCTCGAATGCCAGGCCCAGCCCTCACCTCTCGCTCCGCAGGGGGGAGTCGCCTGCACCGGTGGCCGCTGCTCCTGCTGCTGCTGCTGCTGCTGCCGCCGCCCCCGGTCCTGCCCGCGGAAGCCCGGACCCCGGCGCCTGGTAGGCGGCCCCCCCTCGCCCCTGCGCCCCGGCCTGGCCCCTCCTCCCCGGGGGCCCACCCAGCTTCCCCTTTCTGCCCAGTGGGCCTGGGATGGGGGAGGGAGCCGACTCTGCTGGTGGGAGCAGGGCGCTCTGAAGACCCCCAGGGGCGAGGGGCCTTGGCTAGGGCCCACAGGCTATTGGGGGGGGGGGTAGGGCAGGCTGGGAGACTGGGCCTTGGCGGAAGGGAGAGCGCCTCTGCGGTTCCCTGACCTGCCCCGGGCCCCCAGCTGTCCCAGCTGCCTTGCCCCCAACAACCCTGCCCTTTAAATCCTCAGCCGTGAGGTTCCCACTGGGCAGCTGATTTAGGCTCAGGCAGGTGCCCTAATTCTCTCTAGCTCACACAGCACATGGTGGGCCAAGCGTTTAAACTTGAAATTGCAATCTGTCTTACTCTAGGCACTTTGCAAGGTCTTTCCACAGAGCCCCAACCCCACCCACCCCACCCCAGGCAAGCACCACCATTCCCCTCCAAGAACCCTGTTTCATCACGCAGGAGATGATGGGGAAAGTCAGATCCTGTAAAATTCCACCACTCCTGCTCCCCTGCCATGCATGTACCAGGTTCCGGGTGAAGGAATTCAACTCCACCCTCAGCAGGCCTCCCTCCCCGAGCTTATGGCTGGCGTGTGTGTGTGTGTGTGTGTGTGTGTGTGTGTGTGTGTGTGTGGTGTCGCGCGCATGCATGCACATGTGCAGGTGTGCAAGTCCTGGGCATACCTTCCTCCACCACCTCGCCATATGATCTCTGGGTCTCCACTTCCCCTCTGGGGGAAAATGTGGGCCAGAGAGGGCTGGTGGGAAGGTGGTTGCAGAGAGGGGTCTGAGTTTTCTGTTGTGATGCTGTAAGGACTTGGAGCTCAGTTGAGAGAAGAAAGATGCCTATGAGGACTGTGAATCAGCCCAGATTTCCCAGAGGAAAGGCTTTTGAGTAGGTGGCATTTGGGGAAGCCAGGTGGAGGGTGCTTCCAGAGTTTGGAGATAAGCAGAGGCCCAGTTCATGGGGAGAAGAGAAAGAAGACTCATGTGACCAGCACTTTACAGTCTACAAAGCCCAGCTACGCCTCTACTTCTTGGTGCTCACGGCAGCCCTGCCGGGGAGATGTGTCAGACCCATTCTACAGAAGGGAGAGCTGAGGTCCAGAGGGGTCCATTTATCTGAGACCCAGCAGCAGAGCTGGGGCTGACCAGGCTGCATGAGTGACCGATTTGTCAGCCCCTGGATCAGCACACCACTTCCTCTGAGGCTTCAACCCCGCCGTGCTGAGGCTCCAGTCCCCCAGGGCAACAAGGGCTGGCCTGCCTGTCTACCGGCGTGTTCACTAATGCCCAGTGAGCCCTGGTCTGTGCCGTTTTGTTTTTGTCTTTTCTACTTATCTTTATATCACAAGTGTTTAAATGGAATTACTCTTTTCACTCCACAAACATTCCCAAGGACTTGCTTTAAGTTTTTGGCTGGAGCTGGAGGTGCAGAGCTGAGAGGGGCCCAGATCTCACAGGGAGTCAGAAATGCCCATAGACTGTCATCCAGAGGGGGTCCGGGGTCACGACTGCGGGACACACAGGGGTGTGTGAGGCTCCAGGCAGGGAGCAGTTTCCTCTCCAGGGTGAGGAACCCAGGGAGGCTTCCTGGAGGTGCTAATGTCTGACTTAGATCCCCAGGAGGTGGTGAGTGACGAGAAGGACTCTGAGGCTTTACTATGAGACTCTGTAAGGTCTTTCTGATGGAAGTGATGGCAGAGCAGAAGCCTAAAGCTCTGCACCTTGGGAGGCAGATGGGAACCTAGGAGTGGGACAAGAGGCAGGTGCTGGCTGGCAAGGGCCTTTGGATGTGGGTGAGGAGACAGGACTCAGGCCTGAGGGTGAGTGGGTGGGACAGGTAACTTGGGGCAGAACTGGAGGCCAGGAGACTTTAAGGAGCATTGTTGCCAGGGTCAAGGAAGGAACAGCAAGGAACTGCATGCGGGGGCTGTACTCTACTTCAGATCTGTGAGGCAAGACGCCTGGGCATCTCCCCTGGGAAGCCAGAGCCTCTGGGTGCCCTTAGAGGTACAGCAAAGGCCGACCCCCAGGAGATGAGGGCTGCAGACTCACCTAGGGGCAGGTGGCAGATGGCAGGGAGAATGTTGCTTTGATTTCTCGTGTAGGGGAGGAGATTGAGTCTGGCTTGGAGGGTAAGGCCATGCAAGTAGAGTCTTAATGCTCCAGTTCATCACCTCCAGCACCTGGACTTGGCCTAGTATTCTCTCCTTGGCAAGAGATACATGGCTCTGAGCTCTGTGCAAGAGGGTCCTGAGGCCAGTGAGCCCTGGCACATGGCAGGGGGGAACCCAGCCTGAGAAGAGCCCCCCCCCTGCTGCACACAGCTGGCTGCTTCCTATCTGCAGTACCAGCTGGGCCTTTGGGCGGGGGGGCTTCCTCTCCAGCAGACTCTCCCAGCAGGGGGGGCCCAGCTGATGGGGCCTTGTGTGCTGGTGCCTCAGCTCTGGCTGCTATCTCCGCTGAGTGTAGGAACTGGGGCCCAGGTCTGGTTAGTCAGGGCCTACCCCCGCCACTCCCCGCTCTTTGGCAGCCAAACCCCTAGAGCTTCTCTAAATATTATTCTTAGGAGATTTCAGCTCAGTCCCTGTAATGGTCCCTCTTGCTACCTGCAAGGTACCCTCTGCATCCCGGTGGACATAGTGTTCCCATACCCTGCCCGGAGCCCTGACTCCTGGGCTTGGGGACATTTCTTTGTCTGAATCCTCAGAAAGTCCTGGAGCTAGACAGTCCTGGATAGTCTCATCTGTGGGAATATGTGTGGGATGAGTAGGCTGGTCAACCCCACCTCTGGGGTGGCTTAAAGATTCAGTGAGAGCAAGTTGCAAGGTTCTCAGCTGATGGGCTGGGGGATTCATAGTGATGCAAATAATGGAGATTTATGGGGATAGATGTGCTTGAACCAGAGTAGAGAAGAAGGCAGAAGAGGCAGAAAAGGAGGCATCTTAGAGCTTGTCTGCTCCATCCCCTTTCTGGGATACACAGGAATGAGGACTGGAGGGTGGAAGGGACATGCCTGAAAATATACAACTGGTAAAAAACAGCCACTCTCTTGATACATTTTCCCCAACACCTACCGGGTACCTGGCCCTGTACTGGGAACTTAGTACATTTGGTGCCTATATCTCCCCACTTCTCTTTCTGGATTTTTTTTTTAAGATTTTATTTATTTATTCATGAGAGACATGGAGAGAGGCAGAGACACAGGCAGAGGGAGAAGCAGGCTCCACGCAGGGAGCCCGATGCGGGCCTCAATCCCAGGACCCCAGGATCACGCCCTGAGCCAAAGGCAGACGCTCAACCACTGAACCACCCAGCTGTCCCTTTCTGGATGGTTCATTATACAGGGTGTCCTCCACTGAACACAGAGCAGAACTGGCATGAAAGCATGCTGGATTTAAGTTAGACTGAAGGAAGGCCTTTCTTTGTGAGAAGTCCTAGAACTCTAATTGCGGCAGGGAATGGTGATCCCTCTGAGGTCATTCCCAGTTCGTGGATCAAAGTGACTGTCCTACCCCATCCGCTTCCCAGATCCAGGCCTGGGAACCTCCAGGGGAAAGAAGGGAGGAAAAGAGAAGAGAGTCCAAGTCTTGGCTCTGCCACTTCAAAGCTGTGGGGCTTGGGGCCAGACTCCTGCTCCTGAGCCTCACATTCCTCATTTGTGCCACAGGGAGTCTTCTCCCCCGTCCTGTGGAGTGTCCCCGTGGACTGCCGAGCAGATACAAAAGAGTAGGAGGCACGCAGGGCTGCGAGTGGTTGCTAGAGCCCCGGAATTCCTGGCAACTGTGGCAGTCCAGTGTGCTCAGGCTCATCCCAGGGAAGAGGCACTTAGCTCCTCCCTGCCCACCCGGACACCCAGGGACCCCAGTGACAGCTGTTGTCCTCACTGGGGAGCTTTTCCTGCCCAGGGCGGCTGGTGTTTATGGAGACATCACGAAGCAGGAGGGAGGGAAGGTTGGACAGCTGCGCCGGGTGGGAGGAGCCGTCCCTGGGCACATCTCTGCTGGCAGGAGAGGGATGTGGGCAGGAGCTGGGTCAGAACTCCGGGGCAGGCAGCGGGAAGGCTCCAGGCTGGCCCTCAGAGCGGGCTACCACGGATGAGGGATGCTTTTTGGCCAAGGGTCGCCAAAGAGGGTCGCCACTCTCTTGGCTTCATTTTATGAACTCCGCAAACATTTGTCAAGCTCTGGCCAGCACATCTGGATCCTGTGGGTGGCTGGATCCTCTCGGGTGGAGCTCGAGTGTGGGCGTGGCCAGTGTTAGGAGAAAGTGGGGGGGAAGCGTGGCCCCTTCTCTGGGGGGGCTCATGGTGGAGAGAAGCAGGCCAAGTGGGAACATGGAGCAGGGCGAAGGACTCTCAGGGGAGATTTTCTGGAAGATGCAAGAGGTGAGCTCCCTGGGAGGGTCAGGTGGCCCTGGAGGGCTTGGTTAGGGAAGAGCAGCCCTCTGGGCAAAGGAAGGAGAGCTTTCGGCTTTGGGGCCAAGGGATGGGGCTGCCACAGCTCCTGGAGTCCTTCTGAGAGCCCCGCTGCAACAAGGGTGGGGAAGATGAGCCCAGAGAAAGGCTGGGCTTCTAGCCTTGTGCCTGCTTGGTGGTAGGACTGACCCATCTGTGACAGAGGGCCTCGTGTGTCAGGGTTGGGAGCCACATGGCGGGGGCCTTCCGGGGCTCCTGGGCAGGTGAGGTGGGCAGGTGGACAGAGCATCCTGAGCAGGAGGAATCAATGAGGAGAGCCCCAAGCCAGCTGTGGGTGATCATCCACTCACCCTCCTTGGCATTTCTGGGCCTGTGGCTTTGGGAGGGGAGGCTGAGTCCTGTCCGCTGGGTCTGCCTGTGTTGGCTTGATAAGGCCATTTCTGTCCAGCCCTCTTCCGGTTGGCCCCACCCTGCTGCATCCCTACAGGGTTCCACAGGGACGCCATTGTGCGATGTGGGAGTTGCCAGGGCTTAAGGAAAACTATTTGCATGATTCCTGCGATTCTCTTCTTGCTGGCACGCCTGTGTGTGTGTGTGTGTGCGTGTGTGTGTGTTGGGGGGAGTGCTGCTGCTGCTGGGGTGCTCCCCTGGGTGGGGGCCAGGAGGACTCTGCTCTCCAGCCCCCGTGCTGCAAAGTGAAGAGGCTGAGAGTGAAGGGGTCAGTCCTTGCCTAGGGCCATGCCCTCTGATAACAACACCCTTCTACCGCCTGTTGCTACCCTCTTGGCTCCCAATAATCAGTGGTGCAAAGAATAGGAGTTCCAAGTACTGTTGGTTCTGAACTTAGATGAGGAAGTGTGTTTGCTCAATGGAGTCTGGTGTTTTTGATATGAGACCAGGGAAGCAGCCCTTGCCAAGATCCAGGAGACTTGGGTCTACAAGGAGAGCCCTGCTCTGTTCTATGTCCTTGGCCAAGCCTCCCCCTCTCCCTGACCCTCGGTTTCCCTCACTGAGCTGTAATGAACACCAAATGAGCCCTGAGAAGTCTCTGACTCTGCTGTTGAAGAATCACTAAAGCAGTGCAGATCTGAGCAAAGGGGCTGTGGTCGGCAAGACCTGAATTAGACACAAGGAGGGACGTACTGGTGGGGATTTCACCAGGAGGCAGGAGGGCTGACACCAGAGCTCCATTCACCAACTCGGGAGATTTTTCCAACCCTATCTGTGCTGTTTCCTTGGTCCCTGACCTTCCTCAAGATCCTGGAGCCCAGAATCCACTCTGACATGGGCCACGGCTGGGACTTCCCTCAAACCCACACTTTGTCTACAGGGATCTGGGAAAATTCTTTCCTTGGGCTTGAGTGTTGGGTCTGCGGGTGGTGGGGTGGAAGTGAAAGGCGGTTTGTCTGGTATGACTTTCTGGGTGACCTGCGTGAGGTTCGCCTTATCTGGCCTCAGTTTCCCTATCTGTGAGTGGGCATTACGATTCCCGCTCTTACCCCACTTCTGCAGAAATAGAGAGAAGGTGGACACTCTCACCTTCCTAGTGTCCAGGTGCCTAGAGTTTAGGGGCTGGTTTGAGAGAAGCCCCCCTTCCTTATCCACAAACCCTGCCCTTGGTGCTGGGCTCTGACCTGGCAGGAAGTGAACGCTCTAGAAATCTCTGTGGCTGCAGTATCTTATCAGCTGTTTCCTAACCTTTGGTGTCCCAGTTGGGGTCTGGACTCTTTCCCTACCCTACCCTGACAGCAGCAGGGAAGAGAGGGGACTTCCCCTGGGGGCACAGTGTGGACCGGGCTGGAGACCAGAGCAGGGCCTGATCAAGGCAGGGCCGGGGACTTCTGTGCATGACTGGGACAACAGAGAGGACCCCCGAGGTGAACACTGAAGTCTAGAGAGGGCCCCTGAATGAGTTAGAACAGAGCTGTGACTTGAGTCCATGCCCTAAGTCTGGCCCTACACTTCCCTGTCAGGGCAGAATGGGGGTTGGGGGATCACTTTAGAGTGGTCTGTGATCTTTGCTTCTCCCCTGCAGTGAACCCGTGTTGTTACTACCCATGTCAGCACCAAGGGATCTGTGTCCGCTTCGGCCTTGACCGCTACCAGTGTGACTGCACCCGCACGGGCTATTCTGGCCCCAACTGCACCATCCGTGAGCTGGGCCTCCTGCCCCCACTCCTGTCCTGGCCCCCCTGACTCCCCTGGGCTAGTCCCGAGACCCACCGACATCCTGCCCTCACCCCCGGCCAAGGCTCTGTCTTCCTTCCTTGCCTGGCTTTGACCTCTGGCCCTCTCCTTGACCCTGCTGTGGCAGAGCTCACACCCTGGCCCCCGCCCCTGCCCTCACTCACATCTGCTTCTGGCTCTGTCATGTGTCACGTCTCCCAACTTTCCACCCTTACCCTGCCCTGTGTGTTCTACCTGGTTCCATCCTGGCCAAGTTTCCAGGTCCCATCTTCCACTCCGGATACTTCTGATCCCGACTGAGTGCCTCCTACTATCCCTGCAGCCGAGCTGTGGACCTGGCTCCGGAATTCACTGCGCCCCAGTCCCTCTTTCCTCCACTTCCTGCTGACGCATGGGCGCTGGTTTTGGGAATTCATCAATGCCACCTTCATCCGTGACATGCTCATGCGTCTGGTACTCACAGGTGAGTGGAGTGCGCCCCCCCGCCCCCCCCCCCCCCGCCGCAATCTGGGGAGCAAGAAATCCTGCCAGCTCTTGGAATTCTTGACATCTGATAAGGACAGTGGGTGGGAGACTGTGATGCCAGATTCAACATGTCCAACCCAAGAGGAGGGGGGGAAGGGGGTGTAACAAGGGATGGGAAACCCATTGTCACCACTGTTTTCATCCTCTATAGCGCGTTCCAACCTTATCCCCAGTCCTCCCACCTACAACATAGCGCATGACTACATCAGCTGGGAGTCCTTCTCCAATGTGAGCTATTACACTCGTGTTCTGCCCTCTGTGCCCCAAGATTGCCCCACGCCCATGGGGACCAAAGGTAATGGAGATGGGGTTAGGGAGCTGGGCCTAGGGGTCACAGAGATGCTCTGTTCTCTTTGGGAAAAAGCAGGTGGAAGAGCAATTATTGACCCATTTCTGAGACGGGTGGACCAAGGCAAGATATATGACATATCCAGAGCCACAGACAAGGACAGGGCTAGGGAATGAGGGCCTCTTGCTGAGGTCACCTAGAAAGTTAGGGCAGAGTCAGACTAGTGCTTCTGTATTTCCAGGGTGCCTCTTTACTTGAACCCTTGTCTCCTGAATTGGTAGGCTCCTGCTGGAATGGGGTGGGGGGACTTAAAAATTGAGATGTAGGAAGGAATAGTGTGCTATTTTTTGGTTGCTAACTCCATGTTTGGCTCTTCACTGGTGTAGTTTACTGTGCTTCATCAGTAAGAGTTCTTTCCTTTAGTTGCCTGAGACCCCACTTGGTCTCACTGGCAGGAGTCTTCTTCCTAAATCTTTCTTCCCACTCCCCCCCTTGATTGCCCAAAAACCCAGGGGTTTACTCAGTTCAGAGCCATGAAGTCTGCTTCCAGTATAGAGGAAACAAGAGAAGCGTTGGTCCACCATTGACATCACTTCTGTTCCTGGCTGTTGAATGCCTGTCCTGAGCAGTCCCGTGGTTGTGAGTCTTTGCTGATTGAGAATGTTGCATACGTATTGATGTCCTTACTTGGGTCTCTAGGGCACTACTCTGATGGTTTGCACTCACATATTTAGCTACTATACCTAAGGCATGACTATCCTACCAGATAGCTGGATCTGGCAGTTTCTGGACTCTGCCAGCCTTTTGCAGGAACCAGTCCTTGCTCGGTGTCAGTCTGAGTCATGATTCCAGGTTATAGGGTGTAGACCACTCCCTCCAACTTCCCTTTTGGTGAGTTTCCTTTGGGGTGCTTGATCTTCTTGCCTGCTGGAGGGAACCAGTTGGCCATCTCAATCCAGAGAGGTTCTATTGATCTTGAACCTTCAACACTGGGACTCGTTTAAGGTATTATAAAAGGATGCCTTTACCAAAACACAAAAATTCCGTCATTCCTTTCTGTGTGGGCATTCGGTACTGACTTATCTGATACTGATGGAATTAAGAAGGCTCTTTTTTTTTTTTTTTGAAGATTTTTACTTATTTGAGAAAGACAGAGAGAATGAGTAGGTAGGGGGGTGTGGAGAGGCAGAGGGAGAGGGAGAAGCAGAGTTCCTGCTGAGCAGGAAGCCTGACATGGGGCTTAATCCCAGGACCCCAAGATCATTACCTGAGCTGAAGGCAAACGCCTAACCGACTGAGCCACGCAGGTGCCCCAAGGAAGGCCCTTAATACTTATTCTCATGATGACAGACACCTGCTTCAAGATGACCTGTTGTCTTTTCTCCAGACGGAAAGACTGGCGTCATTTAACATAGGTTGGCAAACTCCAGCCGACAGCCCAAATCCAGTCTACTCCCTACTTTGTGAATACAGTTTTTTTAGAACTTGGTCACATTCATTTGTTTAGGTGTCATCTATGACTGTTTTCCCCTACAGCAAAGCAGAATAGATGGTGACAGAGCTCATATGTTGGCAAAGCCTAAAAATATTGACTAGCTGTCTTACAGAAAAAGTTTGAAGTTCACTGATCTTTGATTTATAAGATCCCATCACGCCAGTGCTCAGTCATGTTTATATTATCTCATGAATGCCTCAAAATACTGCGTAAAATAGGTATCATTTGCCTTATTTTACAGATAAAAAAAATGAGGCTCGGAAAGATGTAGTGAATTCTCTATGTTTACACAGTCAGCAGGCAGCATCCCCAGTTGTAATTAACTAATTGCTTAATTATTAATTAATTTTTAAAATTTTTATTTATATATTTATGAGAAACAGAGAGATAGGCAGAAGCAGGCTCCCAGTGGGGAGCCTGATGCAGGACTCACTCCCAGGCCCCTGGGATCATGACCTGAGCCAAAGGCAGATGCTCAACCACTGAGCCACCCAGGTACCCATGTCCCTAGTTTTAAACACAGACTACCTTGCTCCAGGGCCAGGAAGTCCAAGTTCTTTTTTTCTTTCTTCTTGTTTTATTTACTTTTCTTTCTTCTTCCTTCTTGATTAACTTTTTCAAAGTTGCAAACACATCCAGAAGTTGAGAGGAAAGCATGATAAACTGCTATGTATCCATCTCTCCATTTCAAAATGTACCCATAATTTGCCAGTCTTATTTCATCTCTTATTTTTTTATGAGTAATCTATAGCAAATTCTAAATATCATGCTATTTTTACCTATAAATATTTCTAGGGTCTTTTGCTAGAGAAAGTGCAAGGGCTATCCAGTAGGAGGGAGGCTGTTCTGGGCTTCCTCTGTGGACCAGTTTGGTCCAGAGAACCCAGAAGGTCCTGGGGCAGGGAGACTGAGGCAGAAGGCAGCTACTGCCCCTTCCCACCTCCCCAACCAGGGAAGAAGCAGTTGCCAGACGCCCAACTCCTGGGCCGTCGCTTCCTGCTCAGGAGGAAGTTCATACCTGACCCCCAAGGCACCAACCTCATGTTCGCCTTCTTTGCACAACACTTCACCCATCAGTTCTTCAAAACTTCTGGCAAGATGGGTCCTGGCTTCACCAAGGCCTTGGGCCATGGGGTGAGTACCTAGGAGGGGCTCAGGACTTCTCTGGACCCCAACTTAGCACGTGCAGGCCATCGCCGCCGAGGCAGCCCCTGGGGATCTGAGTGGACCCTCTTTCTCTCCTCAGGTAGATCTTGGCCACATTTATGGGGACAATCTGGACCGTCAGTATCAGCTGCGGCTCTTTAAGGATGGGAAACTCAAGTATCAGGTAGCACTGGGCTTACAGGTGGGGCAGTGGGAGAGGCCTCCTGTGGTCTTCCCTGGCAGAGGCTATAGTGACAGCCTAGGAGGGCCAGCTGCAGGAGCTGGAGGAGTGTGTGAATCAGAGAGACAATGAACCCGGGGAGAAGGTGCCAGGCCAGAGAAGCACACCGGGAGCAGACATGGCCTCTCATGTTCTCCTGGGAGGTAGACTTCCAGGCTTGATAGGAGATGGACATTTCCAGTCTGCATATGTACACTGAAATTTTCCACCATATCATTTGGATACTATGATGTGCCTCATGTAGGTGACTGAGCATTGACCATGAGAGTTAATGGGTCCTGACCTTAAGGAACTCACAGCCTATCTAGGGCCACCCCCAAATGCTAGGATGCCTGTTCCACAAGGACTTTGTGCCTGCACAAGCACCGTCTACTAGAAATATGATGTGAGCCACATATGTGATTAAAATTTCTCTGGTGGCCACATTGAAAAAGGTAAAAATAAACAGGTGAAATTGATTTTATTTTTAAGATTTCATTTATTTATTCATGAGAGACACAGAGAGAGGCAGAGACATAGGCAGAGGGAGAAGCAGCCTCCTTGCAGGGAGCCCAATGTGGGACTTGATCCCAGGACCCCTGGATCACGCCCTAAGCCAAAGGCAGATGCTCAACCACGGAGCCCCTCAGGTGCCCCTGAAACTGATTTTAATAATGTATTTTATTTAACCCTATGGATAGCCAGCACAACACGTTACCATTTCAACATGGAATCAATACAGAAATTTTTTTTATTTTATAGATATTATATATTTTATTTGTATTATATGTGTATGCATCCCATAGAACAACATACCACATGTATTTATATTTTCCCCTATAATACATTTTTTTAATAATAAATTTATTTTTTATTGGTGTTCAATTTGCCAACGTACAGAATAACACCCAGTGCTCATCCCGTCAAGTGCCCCCCTAAGTGCCCGCCACCCAGTCACCCCCACCCCCCGCCCTCCTCCCCTTCCACCACCCCTAGTTCATTTCCCAGAGTTAGGAGTCTCTCATGTTCTGTCTCCCTTTCAATACAGAAATTATTTTTTTTAATTAATTTATTTATTTATGATAGTCACAGAGAGAGAGAGAGAGAGAGAGAGAGAGAGAGGCAGAGACACAGGCAGAGGGAGAAGCAGGCTCCATGCACCAGGAGCCCGATGTGGGATTTGATCCCAGGACTCCAGGATCGCGCCCTGGGCCAAAGGCAGGCGCTAAACCGCTGCGCCACCCAGGGATCCCCCCACAATACAGAAGTTATTAAACAAATATCTCACATTCTCTTTTTTTCCTGCTAAATCTTCAAACTGATCTGTATTTTATATTCACAGCACATTTTCCTTGGATGCCAACTTTTCACTAGAGATCTCTGATCTGTATTTAGATTTCACAAAGTTACAGTTAGAAAGTAGATTTACATGCCCAAAGTTGTTCTGAGCATAAAGATGTTCCAATTGCTGACGTAGCCATTTTAAGATTTAAATCTACATGAAATAAAGTCACAGATTCAGTTCTTCATTCACACCAACCACATTTCTAGTGCTCAACAGCTACATGTGACTAGCCACTCCCCTATTGGACTACACAAATCTAAACAAACCAAAATCTAGGCAAAAAATTCACTGCTGAATCTTTAAGGCTAAGAACAGAACTTGGCTTGTGGTAGGCCCTACTACAGGTCCGTGTATGTTATTGACTAAATGAAAAATCTGCCATAGAACCAGTTACACTTGTGATCGCCCACTAGGAAGGGGCCATGAGGGTGCTGGGGAAGTGTTAGGGTGGGGAAGGCTTCCCTCCTAGGAAGATCAGATAAATCAAGAACTTCAGGGAGGATGAGGGGAGTTCAAGAGGCCAAGGGGGTGGAAATGGGCTTTCTGGGCTAACAGTACCTGGACTTGGACTTGGAGAGGATGGACAGCTTGTGCTACTCAGAGGGAGTGAGGGAAGGGGCATGCGGTTGGCTGGACACCTGAATGACTGCAGGTGAAGGGGGAGACACCTATGGGGCGTGTTTAGGATTTCCAATTTCTGCCAAGAGCAGAGAGAGAACGTGGGAGGGTTTGAAGCCAGGACATGATACTAAATTTGTGTTTTTTAAAGGATTACTCTGGCTGCGGTGCTGAGAATGGACTGTCTGGAGGCAAGGGTTGACATAGGGAGCCACTGACGAGAAGGGTCAGCGTGGAAGATGAGGGTGGGTTAGAAGTAGGGGGTGGCAGAGGGGATAGAGAGAAAAGGACCCATTCTAAGATTTAGGAACTAGAATCAGCTAGAATTAGCAGGCCTTGGTTAGGGAGGGTGGGCAGTTGCTCTGTGTGACATGGACAGCTGTAACTAGGGAATGTCAGCTGTGGCAAGTGCAGGCACCCACGCTGTCCCCGGGTTGCCAGGTGGTCCCATCCCACAGGTTCTGGATGGAGAGATGTACCCGCCATCTGTGGAGGAGGCGCCTGTGTTGATGCACTACCCACGGGGCATTCTGCCCCAGAGTCAGATGGCCGTGGGCCAGGAGGTGTTTGGGCTGCTTCCTGGGCTCATGCTCTATGCCACGCTCTGGCTGCGTGAGCACAATCGTGTGTGTGACCTGCTGAAGGCTGAGCACCCCACTTGGGGTGATGAGCAACTCTTCCAGACGGCCCGACTCATCCTCATTGGTAAGGACTCCAGACCTACCCTGTCATGTCCTCTGTCCTAAAAGGCAGGGGTTGGGGGGCTTGGGGAGAGAGAGTTGGGGCGAGATGCTAGCTATAAGCCCTTGAGCAGGGCTCTTCTGCTCTGCGAGGCTCAGTTTCCAAATCTGGAATTTGGGGCTAATGATGATTGTAAGGATTTGTTGAGATGATGACAAGCACTTAGCACATAGTAGGCCTTCGGAAAATGGGTGGCCGTGATGGTTGATCATTAGCTGGGTGACTTGCCGCAGATTTGATTAGCCACCCCAATCTGTTTCCCTGTCTACTGCCCCAGAGGCACACAGTGACATCCCTAACATGTGTAGGTCAGACTCCAGCCTGACCAGCCTTCTGGAATACTCCTGTTTCTGCCCTGTGTGTATCTGCCTTCCTGGGGTTTGGTAGCTTCTGGGTGACTCAGGGACAGGATATTTTTGTGTCCCCTATGGGGGCGTGTCTGCAGCCTAAAATGTCAGATGGTTTCCTGCCTGGGAGCTTGGTCCCTGACACCCCTGTCCAGACTGTGTTCACTCTGAGTCACCAGGAATCCCTTTTCCCTGCCTCTGGGCATCACTGGGCATGGCTGGTCCCAATTATATTGCCTGATTCACTAAAGCCTGGAAGAGCCAGGCATCAGGGATAGGAACAGCCTAGAGAAGAAGAAAGAGCTGGTTCTTAAGTCCCAGCATTTTGGAGACTTTGATCAGAGAGGGCAAGTCTATAGCTGGAGGCTGCTCAGAGTGTTGACTGCTATTCGAAACTGTGAACAAGGTGATGAAGCCGTATATCCAGTGCTTTGGTTCATCCTCCCCGACAACCTTCATCCCAGGGGAGCTCCTTCCTGAGTGGAGCAGGAGGGTTCCCCACATGCCTACACCTAGCACTCTTTCCCACTTGCATGTGATCATTCTCCCAATTACGTGGGGCCCTGGGCCACGTAGGTGCTGTCTATTATTCCCAACGGCCCTATCCGTAGCATCACCCCGCACATTTTACAGAGCAGGAAGGTGAGGTTTACCTTCACAGCCCAAGCTCAGATTGCCTAGAAATGGTCACGCCAGGTTCTAGATGCCGCCGATGGCCAGTTTCATGGCTCCAAATCAATTTGCTAGAAGCCAGTTTGTCTCCTGACTAATCAGCCAAAAGAATCCGTTTCTTTTCCGATCTAAATGACTGGTTTTCATTCCGTTACAGAATGTTTAATTTGTTTCTTTCCTGGCTCTTTACTCTATAGCAGGTTACTGAGAGGGCCGAGGAAAAGCTATTTATGAGAATTCTGATATATAAGAACATATGAGGAATATAAATGGGACCAGATTCATCTTCTACCCTCAGCCTCCCTGTTTTGCTGCGGTGGCAGCTGAGAGGTCTCTCTGAAGCCCCCTGGCAGCCCTGGAGGGTGTCTGCAGGCTGGAAGCCCTCATGAAGCTCATCTCCACTCTCCCGTTGTTGCGACCGCTCTCACCTCTTTCCATGGGCCATGGGAGGGTGGTCACCCCTAGCCACAGACCCAACTGTTGGGCACTTCTCCATGTCCCGCTTAGTGGAGCCGACAACCTCCCTTTGGAACGTGGTAGTAGCTGAGGGCTCTTGTCTTGGGACACGGGTCCGACCTGAGACGGAACGCTTTGTTGGCACACCCCCATTTAAAAAAAGACACAGTGAAAGTGGCCTCCCGGAATTCAACAATAATCACACTAAGGAAGTGAAGAGCAAGCAAGCACCTTTCACAAACTGGCCTGCCTCCCGAGCCGAGCCCGGTGGCTGGGTCTCGGTGCTTCCTTGACCCTTGTCCCCATCCTCTGTCCCAGGGGAGACCATCAAGATTGTGATTGAGGAGTATGTGCAGCAGCTGAGTGGCTACTTCTTGCAGCTGAAGTTCGACCCGGAGCTGCTGTTTAGCGCCCAGTTCCAGTACCGCAACCGCATCGCCATGGAGTTCAACCAGCTGTACCACTGGCACCCGCTCATGCCAGACTCCTTCTGGGTGGGTTCCCAGGAGTACAGCTATGAGCAGTTCCTGTTCAACACCTCCATGCTGACGCACTACGGGATCGAGGCCCTGGTGGATGCCTTCTCTCGCCAGAGCGCCGGCCGGGTATGCCTCGACAGGGAGAAGAGGGAGCGGGCAGGGCGTTCTGGGAAGCATCCGGCCCAGACCCAAACCCCAGTGTTCTCTTCTGTTCCATGGGGCAAGGTCACTCCCACATTCCCTCATCCATTCCTTTATTCTTCCTCTTGTTCTTTTGTTCATTCAGCAATACCAGGTGCTGGGGGTAGAGTGGCAAGTAAGATCAACATAGTTCTTGGGTCCTTGTCCCCTTGGCACTGACACCCTAGCGAGAAATGATACTCCTATAACAGCTAACATCATATGAGCATGTACTTTGTGTAAAACATTGTGTCGGGTGCTTTCTTTTTTTGATGTTATTAGAATTATAAAAGCAGGGCAGCCCCCGTGGCGCAGCGGTTTAGCGCCGCCTGCAGCCTGAGGTGTGATCCTGGAGACCCGGGATCAAGTCCCACGTCGGGCTCCCTGCATGGAGCCTGCTTCTCCCTCTGCCTGTGTCTCTGCCTCTCTCTCTCTCTCTCTCTCTCTGTCTCTATGAATAAATAAAAAAAAATCTTTATAAAAAAAGAATTATAAAAACATGTTAAGAGCCACAATACAAAGAGCCTATGATGCTCTGGGAACTTGGAGAGGGCTTGTGACCCAGAGTCGAGAGCTGTAAGATAAGGAGATGATGTCTGAGCAGAGATCTAAAGGATGAAGAGAGCTCTCTCAGGGAAAGAAGTAGTATTGATGGCAGGGGATGACCGTGCTCCATGCGGAGGGGACAGCATGGCAAGGGCCTGGACATCAGAGGGCATGGTGATTTGAGGACCACGAGGACATTCAGGATATGGTAATGTATGTGAAAGTGTCTTTACCTAGTAGGGCTTTATGAAATTACAGGCCTCTGTTTTGGGCTGAATTGTCCCCATCCCCCACTCATATGTTGAGGTCCTAACAACCAGTGTCTCAACTGTGACTATATTTGGAGACGGGGCCTTAAGAGAGGTCACTAAGTTTAAATGAGGCCAAAGGGTGAGTCCCACTGTGACTGGTGTCCTTACAAGAAGAGGAGGTTAGGATACAGACATGCAGAGTGGGAAGACTTAGGGAGAAGAGGGCCATCTGTGAACTAAGGACAGAGATCTCAGAATGAAACTCACCTGCTGACACTCTAATCTTCAACTTCTGGCCTCCAGACTGTAATGAAATTTCTGTTGTTTAAGGCACCTGTGCTGTGATACTTTGTTATGGCCACCCTAGCAAACTAATACAGCCCTTTCCCTGGAATTTCTAACTAGCTCCCTCCTAAATATCCCCTCCCCCATGCTTGGAAACTCCTATCTCCTCTGTCTCAGCTCCCTTCACCCCTGTTTCCCTCTGATCCTTGTCCCCAAGCCTTATCATGACCTTGTGGCACCATGTGGATTTAGGTTTACCACCGGTAATTTGACTGGAATTAGTGCACACTGCCACCAATGGGCAGCTGCTTGTTGGTTTATGGCCTCTGTTCTCTGTGGGGACACAGACATGAACAGCGACAGTAGCTTTAGCTTTGTGTTGGGCTGTATGGATTGCAAAGCATTTTCAAGGAACAGCCTTGATACTGTATGAAAAGCCTTGGTGTTGTACTTGGTCCGAGGCAGAAGGGCGACAGAAGTGTGTTGGCTCTTGGGATGCTCAAGAAAGCATGAGAAGCGATAAAACAGGGCTTTCTCTGATCATTGCTACGCATGGCTGCCATCTTGGGGGTTACCATGGGACCAACACTATGATAACTGCTTTGCATACTTTATCTTGCTTGTTTACCGCAACCAGATCAGGTGGGTGCTCTTACCTTCCCCATTTTTGCATATGATGAAACTGAAACAAGTAATTTGCCCAAGGTCCCTGCCTTAGTTTCCCAGGGCTGCCATAAAAAGGACTACAAACTGAGTTTATTTTATTATTTCATATTCCTGGAGGGTAGAAGGTATGGGCAGGGCTGTGCTCTCTCTGAAGTCTCCCGGGGAGAATGTGTTCCATGCCATTGTCTTAGCTTCTGCTGGCTGCTGGCAATCCTCTTAGACACATCACTCCAACATGGAGTCTCCCTGAGTCTGTTTTCTCTATCAGGATACCAGTCATTATTGGATCAGGATCCCCATAATGGGCTATGACCTCATCTTTGCTTGATGACATCTATTTCCAAATAAGGTCACATTCACAGGTGCTAGGGGTTAAGACTTCAACATATCTCTTTGGGGGACATAGATCAACCCACAAGGGTCCCACAGCTTGTAAATGGCAGAGATGAGATAGGCAGTGGCCTCTGCTAGCCTTGATCCAAGGTGAATGATTTCATCCTACCATGGTTTTCCTCTTTCCTACCCCATTATATTTGTTTTATCTAAACAAAACTCTTTCTTAAGCATTGACGTTGTCAATACATCCCAAGCAATGAGATGAAAGAAAATTGAGTTTTCTTTAGACTAATACTCCTTAACTGTTATGAATCAGAATTTTTCTCTGCGGACTTTTGATCTTACCAGGTTCCCTGAGCTTTGAACTCTATTTTATCTCCCTTCACAGGATATCACACCACCCCTTGGTCTTGGAGTTAAACTCCAAGTTTAGTTAAGCTAACATTGTATATACACTATGGTTTTCATGGCAAAATTTTAGCTCCCTCCCTGCTAGCTTATGACCGCTCCCCCCCAGGACACTTGGCAGAAGGAGAAACAACACAGAGTCACCTGTGTTCCCATGGGTGGCTTTAACTGCTGTGAATGATACTCTGTGTTCCTACCATCTGGCTCTGAGTTTATCTTTCCTAGTGGTGGTTGGTTAATAGTGGTTCACTTTTTTAACAGGGAATGAAAACCAATTGAAAAACACTCCTTAGTAAGACCCCCCTCTGTATTCGTTGATAATAATGGATTTGAAGTATGCCATAAAGCTTCAGCCCCCCAGACTAATATCCGTCCATCCATTTGTCCCTCATTTGCTGTCTCAGAAACCCCTCTGCCTCTCTACATTTCATTCCCAGGGCCAGAATGCCCTTCCCCTCTGTTTGAGCTGGTGCCATGCTGGCCCCTCTTTTATGGAATTCTAGTTAATGAACCTAATAGTTGTAGAACCTCCTGTAACTGGATGTTGGGATTCTCACCTAAATGCAATGGAGATGTCTTCCTGGCCCACTGCCACTTAAATGATGAAGAAGCTAAGACTCAGGGGTGTCCCTGAGAAAGCATGACAGCAGCAGACCCCGGGCCAGGTCCCTAGCATGGTGGCTGCTGAGTCCAGCCGTGCTCTGTCTGTGCTTGGGAAGAGCTCCTGACCTGAAGTTCTCCGGGACAGTGTGGCCTGGCTTTCAGACTGCAGCTATGTTTATGTCTTGGCAGATTGGTGGAGGTAGAAACATAGACCACCATGTCCTGCACGTGGCTGTGGAAACCATCAAGGAATCCCGCGAGTTGCGGCTGCAGCCCTTCAATGAGTACCGCAAGAGGTTTGGCATGAGGCCCTACATGTCCTTCCAGGAACTCACAGGTGAACAGCTGTTTCCTGAACATAGGGCCTGCCTTTGAGGGACTCTCAGTAGAGTGAGGGGGACATTGTGGAAAGAGTGGGGTTATTATCACACCCCCCCCCAGTGCTATGACTGTGGGGATCATGAGAGGTGTGAGCACCGTGTTGGAGAGGGGGTTGGGGATGATGGGAGCAAATGACCCTACTTGGGGGAAGAAAGTGGCTTCTCAGCTGGGTTTGAAGGAGATAAATAAGGATTTTTCTGGATGGAGAATAGAGGGAAAGGTATTCTATGTGGAAGAACAGAAAGTACAAAGGTGCAGAGGTCATAAAGAATGAGCCTGTTAGGGAGAACAGCAGTGGGAGCAAGGTGCTTATGTGTGGGGAGGGTGGGAGTTAGCGATGGCAGATTGGAGCCAAATTTGGATTCTGTGTGAAAGGATTTGGGTTTTACTCCACCTAGTGGTTCCTAAATACCCACTTATGGACCAGCTGCTTAAGAATTGCCTAGAAAATGGTTTTAAAATACCAAATCCCATATCTCTCTCCCCGAGATTCTGATTCAGTAGGCATGCATGGTGTCCAATAATCTGTGTGTGTGTACAATATGTATACTTTCTTCTTCTTTTTTTTTTAAAGATTTTATTTATTTATTCATGAGAGACAGAGAGAGGGGGAGAGAGAGAGAGAGAGAGAGAGAGAGACTGAGGCAGACATAGGCAGAGAGAGAAGCAGGCTCCACGCAGGGAGCCCAACATGGAACTCAATCCCGGGTCTCCAGGGTCAGGCCCTGGGCTGAAGGCAGTGCTAAACCACTGAGCCGCCCCTTTCTTCTTCTTCTTCTTTCTTCTTCTTCTTCTTCTTCTTCTTCTTCTTCTTCTTCTTCTTCTTCTTCTTCTTCTTCTTCTTCTTCTTCTTCTTCTTCTTCTTCTTCTTCTTCTCTTCTTCTTCTTTCTTCTTCTTCTTCTTCTTTCTTCTTTCTTCTCCTTCTCCTTCTTCTCCTCCTCCTCCTCCTCCTCCTCCTCCTCCTCCTCCTCCTCCTCCTCCTCCTCCTTCTTCTTCTTCTTCTTCTTCTTCTTCTTCTTCTTCTTCTTCTTCTTCTTCTTCCTTCTTCTTCTTCTTCTTCTTCTTCTTCTTCTTCTTCTTCTTCTTCTTCTTTCTTCTTCTTCTTCTTCTCTCCTTCTCCTTCTCCTTCTCCTTCTCCTTCTCCTTCGAGTCTAGTCATTGGGCAGCCAAGAGTTTGGGAACTCTTGTCACAAACAGTGGGAGGATTTGACCAGGTTGTGATATGACCCATGACTGTGTACTAGTGCTTTCTAGAGGGTGGGTTTGAGGAAATAGATAGAGAAGCTCTATGTCTGTCCCCTTTAGTCACTGTCTGTGAACATGTGGGCCTCACATTGTGAGGAGAGAGTTCCCCATAATTCTGTTACTCTTTAATCTCCCATGAAAGTCCAGAGAGGGAAAATAGCACTAAATAAATCTCTGTGTGAGGTTGGACAAGTTACATTACATCTCTGAGCTCCAGTAGCATAAAGGGACTTGAACCAGATGGAGAGTGTCTCCCTCGGGCAGTTAGGGCACCAAGAAGATAGATGAGTTGCTGAAGGTCACATGTTGTCTGGTGGCCAATCTAGGCCCTTGACTCCTTCTTCAGCAGCAAATTTCTCCTCTAGATGCAGCCATGGAAGAAGGGTCAGTGAGCCAGGCCAGATGTTAGGGCATGTGCTCAGCTGTTCAGTTGCTCTTCTGAAGTTCCATATTCTCCCTCAGAAAAAGGTGGGCCTAGAAGTTTCCCTCCTCACATTAACTTAATGGTACCACATCTCTGACTCTAGCTTCCCCTCCTTTCAGGGGAGAAGGAGATGGCAGCCGAGTTGGAGGAGCTGTATGGAGACATTGATGCCTTGGAATTCTACCCGGGGCTTCTTCTGGAGAAGTGCCATCCAAACTCCATCTTTGGAGAGAGTATGATAGAAATTGGGGCTCCCTTCTCCCTTAAGGGCCTCCTAGGGAATCCCATCTGTTCTCCAGAGTACTGGAAGCCAAGCACATTCGGTGGTGAGATGGGCTTCAATATGGTCAAGACAGCCACACTGAAGAAGCTGGTCTGCCTTAACACCAAGACTTGTCCCTATGTTTCCTTCCGTGTGCCTGACCCCCACCAGGATGGCGGGCCTGGTGTGGAGCGGCCGTCCACAGAGCTCTGAGGGGGCAGAGCAGCAGCATTCTGGAGGGTGGACTTGTCATCCCAGAATGCTGAGGCTGGGGTTAATAATCCCAAATGTTGGGTCTTTGGTTTGCCTCAAGAATATCAAGGTCAACATTTAGAACTTTGTGTCTCTCACCCATTATCTGGAATATCATGGTCTTGTTTGTTATTCTAGAATGCTGAATTCCTGGTTGACCATCTAGAATGGATGGAGTGATGCTTCTTTGGCAAGCCAGAACACTGGTTCCTGGCCGACAACCTAGAATGTCAGACTTCTGGTTGACTTAAGACGTAGGCATTCTCTAATGTGAAGCTCCTGACAGAATCATCTAGAAAGATAGGGGATTCTTATTTTGCATTCTAGAATTCTGGGCAGCCCTCCAGCATGTTGATTTTTTTCACTGGCAGTTCAGAATGTTGTGCTCTTGATTGCTGATCCAAAATAGTGGCTGGTATGCCAGATCAGTCTTGCTCTGAATGCCTAGAATGGTAATTTGATTCATTTTCCTGTTCAGTGAGATACCCCCAAAGCAGGAGAATCTACAGCCTAACCAGAGTGCATTGCCTGCCTCTGTGCCTGCCCCAAGGACTTAGGGGGCAGAGTGTTCTTCCTGGGATGCTGACTCAGACCCTGGTCCAAGGAGATAGAACAGGTGGGCTTTTTCCAGGTCATTGGTTGGAGGCCACCAGAGCTCTGTTGCCATCTTTGTCTTGACTCATGACAGCTGTTTCTCATGAAACTAATAAAATTTTTTTTCCAAAATGCCTATTATGTATTACTTTACATCCCATTCCCAGATGCAGAAGCGACACTGGAGTGGTCTTTCTCCAAGCTGCCAGCTCAATGTGCTAGAGGTCGTAGCATGATACCTTCCACTGACTCTAGAGGCTGTCATGACCTAACTTTTCCACCACTGATGCTCCATTTCCCCGCTGTGGGTCAGGCATTGCCCTTCCACGGGCTGCTCTCCTAAGAAGATACAAGCCCCAGGAGGCAGAGTGTTCGGTTTCCACTGTCTGGCTAAAACGATTCCCTCAACAAAACAAAACAAAACAAAACAAAACAAAACAAAACAAAACAAAACAAAACAAAACAAAAAACAAAACAAAAAACCGATTCCCTCCCTTACAAAGCATACAAGGGCAGAGAGGAAGGGTATCTGGGAAGGAGGGCACTTACTGTGTGCCAATTTTCCACATTTAATTCTCATTTATTCTAACACAAGAGCGTGAAGTATGTGGTATAATCCTCATTTCAAAAACAAGAAAACTGGGATCCCTGGGTGGCGCAGCGGTTTGGCGCCTGCCTTTGGCCCAGGGCGCGATCCTGGAGACCCGGGATCGAATCCCATGTCGAGCTCCCGGTGCATGGAGCCTGCTTCTCCCTCTGCCTGTGTCTCTGCCTCTCTCTCTCTCTGTGTGTGACTATCATAAATAAATAAAAATTAAAAAAAAAAAAAACAAGAAAACTGAGACTCAGGATGGCTCAGTGACATGCCCCACAGGTGCCAGGGACAGGCCAGGACCTGGATCTGGCTGAATCTGGAGCTGTGCTCTCCCCCTGATTCCTGATTTGACTCAGTTCCAGGCCTGATCTTGCCTCTCTGACTCAGGATCAGGGGCAGAAGAGGCAGAAGATGGGGTGTAGCTATCGCATGCTATCCTTTCCGTCACAAATATTTATTTTGCTAAGTGCTTTCTACACAGTAGCCACTGTTACAGGCTTGGGGCTGTGGCAGTGAGTGATCAAGACAGACAAGGCTTTTGTCTGTGTGGAGCTTACATTCCAGTGGGGGTGGAGGAGATGAGAAACAAGAAAACAATGAAATAAAGACAAAGGCAGCGTGAGCATGCCTTTCTTTCTAATCCATACTCCTCTGCCCTCCCCTGCTTGGCTCCTGAGACCTTTTGCCAGCCACATAAACCACCCCCCAGCCCCCGTCCCCCTGCCCATGTAGCCAGGCAGGGGAGGACAGGTCAGAGGGGAAAGGTAAGAGATTGGGAAAGTTCCCTCATGCTCCCAGTTGAGGCTTAGATTTTCTCAGTAAGAATAATGGCCCAGAAACAATGAGAGAAGATGGGGTTCAGGCTGAGGGTCCCCAGGGCTAGGCTTCCTGTCTTACAGTCCAGAAAGATCCTTGTTTCTTCTTAGTTGGCTGGGGACTGCTTACACCATGCCTTCCTGGCCCTGTTGAATGCAGATAATGTAATTCTTCTCAGCTTCCCCTGTTGCTCTGGTGATCAGGGATCCTTTGGCTGCTGAGAGTGGGCATGGAATGGCTGTTTTGTCCTTGCTTACTTGGTATCTATTTTCCCCTCTTTGCTAATACCCCAACCTTACCAGAGGTTCCTCCCCCATCTCATTAATTCCACTGCTGGTGGTTCCACCAGGGGCCCTATTATGGCCAAGGGGTGGGTCTGTGAACCAATCCTGGCCAGTCGGACACCCTCTCCTTATAAATTGACCACTGAGTGGAGTTGCATGGAGATTTGAAATGTCCAATGGCTTCATCCCCAAAGCTGGGCTCTGAAAAGATTGTCCCTGAGTCCCTGCTTCCAAGGTCACTAGGGAAGCCTGGGTTCCTGTCCTTCTTAAGACTTTAGCTTTTCCTTCCATCCTAGGAGCTGCTCCATGAATTCCTCTTTCACATAAGTTGGTCAGAGTTGGTGTCTATTGTGTGCAGCCAAACCTTAATGGCTGTTGGCTTGAGATGACAGAAGCACTGAGTTGGCCTGAAAGGATTTTTAATCAAGGGAGACACAGTTAGACTAGTGTTTTGTATTTGTTTTTAAAGATTTTATTTATTCATGACAGAGAGAGAAAGAGGCAGAGACATGGGCAGAGGGAGAAGCAGGCTCCATGCAGGGAGCCTGATGTGGGACTCGATCCCAGGACCACGGGATCACGCCCAGGCCCGAAGGCAGATGCTCAAGCGCTGAGCCACCCAGGTGCCCCAGTGAGGCTAGTGTTTAAGAAAGAATATCGTGGGGCTGGGTGGACAACAGAGCAGAGCAGGAAGGGCCGAAGGTTGGCAGAATGGTGAAGAGGCTGTGGCTGTAGTCCAGCTGAGAGGCCACAGCAGTTGGAGGCAGGTAGAGGGCTGTGGGGGATGGGAGGATGGGATGGATTCCAAGGATAGTTTTCTCTTGAATGCAGGTGCCTAGCTTAGGTGGATTTTCTGTATGGACAGCTATCTGTGAAATTTTTGCACATAGAAACTTACGTTGAATGTACCAAGAAATCTTCTTCAGAGTGAAAGCTCTGAATGCTCATAAAATGAATGCTCATTCCTGGAATCTTGATCTGGCTGGTATGATGGTTAATTTTATGTGTCACCTTGGCTGGGCTACACCACACAGTAATTTAATCAGATGGTAATCTAGGTATGGCTGTGAATGTATTTTGCAGATGTGGTTAACATCTGTAATCTGTTGACCTTAAGCAAAGATTACCCTGATAACATGGCTGGGCCTCATCTAATTAGTCAAAAGGCTTTAAGAGTAAAAGCTGAGATTCTCCAAGAGAAGAGGAGATGGGGTGTAGCTATTGCATGCTATCCTTTCTGCCTCAAGACTATGCATCAGCTCCTGCTTGAGTTTCCAGCCTACCATATGGATTTCAGACTTGTCAACTCTGATGAAGTGTAAGCCAATTCCTAAAAACAAAGCCACCTATCTATCTGTCTATCTATCTATCTACAATTATCTATCACCCTCTATTGGTTCTGTTTTTCTAGAGAACACTGACTGACGTAGTGGGTGACACTCAGGGCTCTCAGTGCCAACAACAGAACTGCCTCCAGCCCGTTTAAATTGGAAGGAATTTTTTATGGGATACTGCACAGCTCATGGAGCCATTGGCTGGACCAGGAAATAGGCTTGAGGCTTTGTGCCCAAGAATAGCAGCAGCCACTGGTCCACTTGCCTCTGCTCCTGCCACTGGACACAGGCATCTCAGATGGTCCCTCTGCTGCTAAAACCCCACTCTTGCTGCCCCTGAGACTTGGCAGCATCGACAGCCACCCCTGCCAGAAAGCAGATTCATTCTACATGGTGCCTACCTCCCTGATTTTCCCTACTTAGAATTAAAGTAGTTTTTATTTCATGTCTGATTAGGGGAGCCTAGCCCCCATGCCTGCACTCTAGCTCCAAGAGAAGAGAGGCAAGTGAGTTTTCTGGCTTGTACTCTGGGGAAGAAGGACCCATAATGTGGGAAGCTCATACATAGGAAGGATGTTCAAAGGGGCTGAGGGACATAGAAGGTCTAATTCAGTGGATCTGAGTATTCTTGGGTCTGTTTGCCTCTGTGAGTCTTAGCCTCAGAACCCAGCAGAGAGCATTACAATGGCACCACTATTGGTCAGGCAGCAGCTTAATGTAATTGCAAGCAAAGAATATAAGCAGTGAAATTTCAGAAGTACAGAACAGTAGAGGCACAAAGACTGTAGAATACACATAGTCCACTTTTTCTAATAACTTTTGGGTTAAAAGTGTCAAAAATGTCAGACATGCGGTTGTAACCGGCTTTCCTGCTTAATCATGCGTTTCCTATACAAATGGACCTTAAACCAAAATAACTCTGTGAATGACAATAAAGAATATTAAAATTTCAATAACCCTTTTATAGAGCACTCTTCAGGGAACTACAATAAAACACTTTCCTCATGATCTCGATTTTAGTTGTTATATGTGTTTCATTCATTTAAAGTTGGTTTCCTCCCAGGCTGGGTTCAAAAAAAATTTTTTTCCCCCCTTAATCTTTGTACTTTTGGTCAAAAGACTTTTGAACCACTGGCATAACTTTAGGCTTGATAGTTTGGGTTTTAGGGCAGTGTGGCAGTATATTTTTGTGGACTTGTGCGGTGGGTTTCCCCTTGCCACCCACCCCCACCTCTACCTTGGAGTATAACATGCATACAACAAAGTGCCACAATCTTAAGTGCATACCTCAATGAGTTTTTACATGAACTCAAGCTACCACCCAAAACTCAAGATACAGAACTTTTCCAGCACTATAGGCTCTCTTGCGGCCTTTCCTAGTCAAAAACCTACAAAATGTTACCACTAGTCTGACTTCCCTCCATTGGTTAGTTTCGGCTTATAAATTTAATTTGAATAGAGTCATACAAAAATAACAGTATGTGTTTGTGTGTGTGGGGGGGCTTCTTTTGCTCAGTGTGTCTGTTGACATCCACGTTGCTGTGTCCATAAGCAGTTTGATTTTTTTTCAAGTTGCTTCTAAGAGATGTACACTACAAAGGATTTATCTAGTCTACTGTCAATGGACACTGGGGTTATTTGCATTTTTTGACTTATGAATAAAGCTGCCTCAGTGGCAGATTTTAACTCATAACAGAGTCTATTTAAAACATCATCTTTTATTACATTTATTATGGGAAATGTTTCCTGTTCTCTATTCAAAATCACCTGCTGTGTCTTCTGCTTTACAGCTTGATGGAAAGAAAATAGATTCACAAGTGGGATAGGCACCATTAGAGAAGAGGAAAAGAAATATATATTAATTAAGAGGCTGCTCTGTGGCACGTACTTTACCTGTCGATTTCATTAAGTATTAGCCCTCTGCACACATTTTCCTGTTTCACAAGGGAGGATGCTGAGATGCAGAAAAATAAGGTGATTTGTCCATACTCATGCAGCTGAAAGGGGTGAAAGGCTGCAGTGAAGCTCTGATGTATGGCTCTATGTCCACCATGTGACCCATCAAGACCTCCAGAACTGGAATCACAGTAGAGATGGGGGTACAGAGGGTGCAGGGTGCAGTGATGTGGTAGGTGCTGGTGATTCCAGATGAGCTGTCTGACCGGCCTTCAGTGGGGCCGGTAGCACCATATTCTCTTGGGCGGGCATCACCAGGCTCTCGGCCTTGGCTATGCAGCCGCAATGGATCCAAGTTCGAAATATGGTAACTCTAAAAGATATTACCAGGCGACTAAAGTCCATCAAAAACATCCAGAAAATCACCACGTCTATGAAAATGGTAGCAGCAGCAAAATATGCCCTAGCTGAGGGAGAACTGAAACCAGCTCAAGTGTATGGAATAGGCTTTTTGGCACTGCATGAAAAATATTGATAAATATTTCAAAAATATGATATTAAGGTGCCTGAAAACAAGAAGAAACACCTTCTTATCGGTGTGTCTTCAGATCGAGGGCTCTGCTATTCATTCGTCGGTTGCTAAACAGATGAAAAATGAGGTGGCCCCACTCGAAGCAGCCAGGAAAGAAGTTATATGCTCTTTGGAATTGGTGATAAAATCAGATGCGTCCGTCATTGCCCTGGAACTGCTGAATTCTGGATATGAATGTGACGAAGGGTCAAATAAATGATAATCTATAATCGGTTCAGGTCTGTCATCTCCTACAAGACAGAAAAGCCCATCTTTTCCCTTGAAACCGTTGCAAGTGCTGAGAGCATGAGTATCTATGATGATATTGATGCTGACGTGCTGCAGAATTACCAAGAATACAATTTAGCCAACATCATCTACTATTCTCTAAAGGAATCCACCACAAGTGAGCAGAGTGCCAGGACGACGGCCATGGACACTGCTAGCAAGAACGCTTCTGAGATGATTGACAAACTGACTTTGACGTTCAATTGCACCCGCCAGGCTGTCATCACGAAAGAGTTGATTGAAATCATCTCTGGTGCAGCAGCTCTGGATTAATGAAAACCAAGTTTCATCCTCAGATAAGAAGTAAGGAAGGAAAATTCAGCCTGCTGATTTTATTTTTAGCTTACTGCTGTCCTCATCAGAAGAAATTGTTGATCCATTGTTTAAACTACTAAAGACAGCAAGATGTTTGTAAATTATCTTACAATAAACAGCTTACCATAAGAAAAAAATATATATACTTCCAGATGATTCTGTTAATGAGCTTCAGATGGAGACCACTGCACCATATCATGTAGGCTCTTGGTCATTCTTTTCCTCTTTAGATGGGCAACATTTTCTTTCCCTTCCCCATGACTCATTTTTCCAGGCTTGCTATCTCTTTTGGGATCTATGACTTGCACTCTGTACAGCATGATGATGATCACTGAATACTGGTTCCCTGAAGTCTGAAAAGCTGGGTTCATTTATCTCCCTATCACTGCTGACTGCCCCCACCCCTCCCTTCAACCACAGTTGTGATGCTCAGCCCGTGAGCTCTGCACTTCCCCAACCACCACTCAAGTGCCTACTCTGTTCTTGTTCTCAGTTCTTGCCTTTATGTGAGGGATTCAAGACAGATCCTTGTTTCTTCCTCCCCCTTAATCACCCTATGGGCTGGGGAAGTGGGTTTGGGAATTTTTAAAAAAATTATTATTATGGTAAAATACACATAACAAGGTTGACCATGTTAGTTTTATTTTATTTAATTTTTTTAAAGTAGGTTTCACACCCAGCATGCAGCCCAACATGGGGATTGAACTCATGACCCTGAGATCAAGACCTGAGCTGAGATCAAGAATTGGATGCTTAACTGGCTGAGCCACCAAGGTGCCCCCACTTTAGACATTTTAAAGTGTACTATTGAGAAGCATTTATTATATTCACAATGTTGTACATCATCACCAATATTTAGTTCCAGAGCATTTGCATGATCCCAAAAGTCATCAGACTTAAGAGAAAAGTTACAGTATGTCACATAATCAAGGCAACACTTTCCTGGCCTTTGTGGTGTTAAGGCAAATCTATTTTGGATAATTCGTTCTACGTCATACCAAATGTATTAAAGTGCATCCATGTACCACATTTAATATAATTTACATATCTGTTGAAGTGGGTTTTACTTGCCTAGTTAACATATTACATTGTGTAAACATTTAATTATTCATTTATGATTTTATCATTTTATTTTTAAAAAGATTTTATTTATTTATTCATGAGAGACACACACAGAGAGAGGCAAAGACACAGGCAGAGGGACAAGCAGGCTCCACGTAGGGAGCCTGACGTGGGACTCGATCCCGGGTCTCCAGGATCAGGCCCTGGGCTGAAGGCGGTGCTAAACTGCTGGGCCACCGGGGCTACCCTTATTTTATTTTAACACTTTGGATAATACATTCTTTCTTCCAAATCTTTTTTTTTTTTTTTTTTTTTTAGGATTTTGTTTATCTATTTGAGAGAGAGAGAGAGAGCATGAACAAGGGCAGAGGGAGATGGAGAACAGACTTCCCTGCTCAACAGGGAGCCTGACAAGGGGCTTGGACCCTGGGATCATGACCTGAGCTGAAGGTAGAAGCCCAACCAACTGAGCCATTCAGGTGCCCCTCTTTCTTCTAAATATTAAAAATTCCATAAGCCCTTGAAAAGCTCAGCGACCATCAAGCACTGTGCCCACCAGTTTAGTGAAGAGCCTGGCTCTGATGTCCCTCTGAAACCCTATATCATCATTGTTGGATGGCATTCTCCTCATGCTCTGAGCCTGAATATCCTTATAATGAGGCCAGGAAAAATCAGAGGTGATTTGGAAAAATATAAACATAAGTTTCCCCAACTAAGTGTTTCCAATGAGGTATTTTTACATATCTTGCTTTATAAATATAGCTGAATTGGTAGCTGACATTCAAAATGGTAGCTGTGTCTTATACATGTCATTGGTCTGGGTACTTAAAAAAATTAAATTATTACTGAACATATACGTATTATTAGTTTCAGAGGTAGAATTTAGTGATTCATTAGTTGCATACAACACCCAGTGCTCATTCCATCAAGTGTCCTCCATAATGCCCATCACCCAGTTACCCCATCCTCCCATCCACCTCCCCTCCAGCAACTTTCAATTTGTTCCCTACAGTGAAGAGTCTCTTAGGGTTTGCCTCCTTTTCTGTTTTCATCTTATTTCATTTTCCTTTCCCTTCCCCTATGTTCATGTTTTGTTTCTTAAATTCCATGTATGAGTGAAATTATATAGTATTTGTCTCACTCTGCCTGACTTATTTTGCTTACCCTCTAGTTCCAACCACCTGGTTGTAAATGGCAAGATCTCATTCTTTTTGATGGCTGAGGAATATTCCATTGTGTATATACACCACCTCTTCTTTATCCATTCATCTGTCGATGGACATCTGGGCTCTTTCCATATTCTGGCTATTGTGGACATTGCTGCTCTAAACATTGGGGCACAAGGTCTCCTTCAAATCACTATGTTTGTGTCTTTTGGATAAATGCCTTAGAAGTGCAATTGCTGGGTCATAGTGTAGCTCTATTTTTAACTCTTTGAGAAACCTCCATGCTGTTTTCCAGAGGGGCTGCTCTGGTTTGCATTCCCACCAACAGTGCAAGAGGGTTCCCCTTTCTCCACATCATTGCCAACATCTGTCATATCTTGAGTTGTTCATTTTAGCCATTCTCACTGGTGTGAGGTGGTATCTTATTGTGGTTTTGACTAGTATTTTCTTGATGTCAGGTGATGGCACATGGCCTTTTCTCAAGTGCTTGATGGCCATTTGTATGTCTTCTTTGGAGAAATGTCTATTCATGTCTTCTGCCCATTTCTTGACTATACTTTTTGGTTTTGGGTGTTGAATTTGATAAGTTCTTTATAGATTTTGGATATTAGCCCTCTATCTGATAGGAAATTTGCAAATATCTTCTTGGTCTGGGCACTTCTAATTTCTGTCAAATGAGAAGAAGGTAGGGAATCTCACCATTGAATGGACTTTGAAAAGTTTAAAGCTTGGCAAATGATAGGGCTACCTATAGGCCTAGCCTTGTTAGTGGGATAGATAAATCATCAAAGACTTATAGCAGTATCATGGTTTAAAAATTATTTTATAGTATATAATTGAGGGGTATTTTACATACATTTAAATCCACAAATCTTAAGTGTATACAGCTTGGACTTTTTCTTAATCTTGAGGTAACTTACTATGACTTCAAGCAGTATAGATGAGTTTAACCTATTCTTGAACTTCATATGAATGGTATCATATACATGTATTCCTGTTTCTTGCTTCCTTTTCCCAATGGAATGTCTTGTAAGATTAACCATGTTTCTGTGTTTATCATAGTTTGTTCTTTGTTAATTCTGGATAGCATTCCTTTGTGTAAATATACAGCAATTTGTTTATCCTTTTACTTGTTTTTTTAAAAATATTTTATTTATTTATGAGAGAAAGAGAGAGAGAGAGAGAGGCAGAGACACAGGCAGAGGGAAAAGCAGGCTCCATGCAGGGAGCCCGATGTGGGACTCGATCCTGGGTCTCCAGCATCAGGCCCTGGGCTGAAGGCAGTGCTAAACCACTGAGCCACCCGAGATGCCCTATCCTTTTACTTATTGATGGACATTTGGATTGTTTCTAGTTTGGGATATTATGAATACAACCACTATGAACATTTGGTACAAGTCATTTGTGGATATACACACATTTGTTTGTCTGGGATAAATATCTGTAGTACAATTTCTGGATCATATGGTGAGTGTATCTTTAACTTTATAGGAAACTGCTAGATAGTTTTTTGAAGTGGTTGTACCATGTTGTGCTCCCATCAGCAATGTGTGAGGATTCTAGTTGCTCTGCATCCCCTGTACTACTTGGCTATTTTAAGTTTTTAAAATTTCAGACACTTTCCGGGTGGGTATTAAGTGGTATCTCACTGTACTTTTAATTTTCATTTCCCTGACAACTAATGATGTTGAAGATCACTGGTTCATTTGCAGATCTTCTTTTATGCTGTGCCTGTTCAGATCTTTTGCCCACTTTTTAATTGGTTTGTTTGTCTTCTTATTACCATTGTGAGTTACAGGTATTGCAAATATTTTCCCCTACTCTGTGGCTTGCCCTTTCATTTCAATAATGAACATAATTTAAAGCATTTTGATAAAGTCCTCATGATTAATGGTTTTTAGAAAATTAAAAAAATTTTCCCTCAGGATTAGTGTTTTTTGTTTTTTGTTTTTGTATCCAAGAAAGTTTACTTACTGTGAAATTTATTTTTTGCTAGAAGCTTTATAGAAGTTTTAGGTCTAACATCCATTTTTACTTGATTTTTGTGTATCATGTGAGATAAGGTCAAGGTTTACTTCATATATTTTTTTTTCTAGGAAACCTTTTTATTTATTTTTTTTAAGGTTTACTTCATATATTTAGACATCTAGTTGCTCTAGCATCATTTGTTGAATAAACCTTTCTTTCTCTTAATGAGTTATACTGGCTGGCACCTCTGTTTCTGGACTCTCTGTCATATTTCACTGATTTATTTATCCTTATGACACCACTACACCAGCATGTAGCTTTATAGTATGTAGCTTTTTAGTAAGTATTGAAGTGAAAGTCCTCCAACTTTGTTTTTCGAAGATCACTTTTGCTTTCCTAGGTTCTTGACATTTACATACAAAACTTGGAATCATTTTCTCAGTTTCTTTTTTTTAATGATTTTAAAAATTTATTTGACACAGAGAGATCACAAGAGAGAGAGAGGCAGGAGAGAAGCAGCTCTCTGCTGAGCAAGGAGCTGGATGTGGGGCTCAATCTGAGGACTCTGAGATCATGACCTGAGCTGAAGGCAGACACTTAACCGACTGAGCCACCCAGGTGCCCCTATCTTCTCAATTTCTATAAAAATTTTTTGATAGGGACCATGTTGAATCTAGAGATCAAGTTGAGAAGAACTGACATCTTAATATTGAGCCTTGAATTCAGGAGCGTGATGTATCTTTTCATTTATTAATATCTTCTTTAATTTCTCTTGGCGTTGTTATGTAGTATTCAGTGTATAGGTCTTGAATGATTTTGTTAAGTTCATCCGGGAAGTACTTCAGGTTTTTGATGATATTGTAAATGGAATTGTTTTTTTTTTTTAATTAATTAGGCTTGGATCTTTCCCCCCAGGCATATGTTTTATTCATGGCAAACGTAGCTCTACAGAGTAGTGCTAATAGGGCAGTATTTTTAATAAATGATACTGGACCTAAATATACAATTGAATAGTCATATGGAAAAGAAAAACTTTTCCATACCTTACACCATACACAAACAAAAGGATTGCAGATCTAGACAGAAAAGGTAAATCAATATAGCTTTGAGTAAGGAAAGCTATCTTAAACAATATCAAAAGCATTAACCACCAGACAAAGATTGGTGAATTAGGCTGCATTAAAATTAACATTTTCTATCAGTGAGGGTGACAAAACATGAGAGACACCTAACATTGGGAAATGAACAAGGAGTAGTGGAAGCGGAGGTGGGCGGAGGTTTGGGGTGACTGGGTGATGGGCACTGATGGGGGGCACTTGGCGGAATGAGCACTGGGTGTTACCCTATATAGTGGCAAATTGAACTCCAATAAAAAAATTTTTAAAAATATTCCAATAATTATAAAATAAAATAAAATTAAATTAAATTAATAACTTCTGCCCATTATATAATACCTTTAAGAGAACGAAAAAGTGTGGCTTGAATTTTTTTTGCTACTACAGATAAAGAAATATGATTGATGTTTGGATCCTGTAATCTTGTTAAATTCAGATATTGGTTTTAGTAGATATTTTTGCAGATTCCTTAGGCCTTTCTATGTAGTTAATAGTGTTCTTTGAATAAAACAATTTTACTTTTTCCTCTTTGATATATTTGCCTTTTACTTCTTTTTCTTTCAAATGCTGTATGACTAGGAGCTCTAGTACAAAATTTAATAGGATCCATGAAAGATGACATCCTTCTCATGTCCCCAATTTAGGGTGATTGTATTTTGTTTTTTACCATTAAGTGTGATGTTAGCTATAAGTGTTTTTGTGGAATGAGCTTCACCAGTAAGAGGGCTTTCCTTTTTATTCTGAGCTGAGAATTTTTTTTAAAGATTTTATTTATTTATTCATGAGACACACACACACACACACACACACACACACACACACAAAGAGGCAGAGACACAGGCAGAGGGAGAAGCAGGCTCCATGCAGAGAGTTCAACGTGGGACCAGATCCTGGGTCTCCAGGATCAGGCCCTGTGCTGAAGGCGGCGCTAAGTCACTGAGCCATCTGGGCTGCCCAAGAACCTTTCTTATTGTTGAATTTTTTGATCAATGCTTTATATACATCTATTGAGATGATCATGTTTTTTCTTTTTTATTCTTGATATGGTGAATTATGTAGGTTGATTTTTTTTAAGATTTTATTTTTTAGTAATCTCTACAGCAAACATGGGGCCTGAACTCACAACTCCTTGGTCAAGAGTTGCAGGCTCTACTGACTGAACCAGTCTGGTGCCCCATGTTCATGTTTTGTTGTGTTGTTGTTGTTTTTATTAATTTAACATTACTTTATTATTATTATTATTATTTGTTTTAGAGACAGAGAGTGGGGTGGGGAAAGGAAAAGGGAGAGGGAGAAAGAGAAAATCTTAAGCAGGCTCCATGCCCAGTGCAGAGCCTGATATGGGGTTCGATCTCTTGATCCTGAGACCACAACCTGAGCTAAAATCAAGAGTTAGATGCTTTACCAACTGAGCTATTCAGATGCCCCGCACTGCCCCCGTTGTTGTTTTTGTTTTAATTTAAATTTTACTTAGCATATAGTGCGATATTGGTTTCTTGAGTAGAATTCTGTGATTCATCACTTACATACAACACTCAGTACTCATCACAAGTACCCTCTTTAATCTCCATGATCCATCTAGCCCATCACCCACCCAATTTGTTCTTTATTGTTAAGAGTCTCATGACCTGTTTCCCACACTCCTTTTTTCTTTCCTCACTTCTCATATATTTATTTGTTTTCTTTCCTAAATTCCACATGTGTGTGAGATCATATGGTAATTGTCTTTCTCTAACTGACTTATTTCACTTAGCATAATATATTCTTGCTCCATCCACATCATTGGAAATGGCAAAATTTCATTCTTTTTGATGGCTGAGTAATATTCCACAATATACATATATCATATATTTTTTATCCATTCATCAGTTGATGGACATTTGGCCTCTCTCCATAGTTCAGCTATTGTTGATAATGCTGCTATAAACATTGGGGTACATGTACTCCTTCAAATCTGTATTTTTGTATCATTTGGGTAAATAGCTAATAGTGCAATTCCTGGTTCTCAGGGTACCTGTATTTTTAACCTTTTGAGGAACTTCCATTCTTTTCTTCAGAGTGGCTGCACCAGTTTGCATTCCCAACATTGGTTGATTTTTAAATGCTGAACCAACTTGGCATTCCTGGGATAAGCCACCCTTGGTCATGAAGTCTTATATTTTTGTGTCTATGTTCATGAGCAATATTACTCTGTAAATTTCTCTCCTTGTTTATATCTTTGGATTTTGATACAGGGTAATGCTGGTCTCATAAAGAGAATTGGGAAGTTGTTATATCTTCGTTTTCTGAAAGTTTTCACAAAGCTGGTAATATTTATTCTTAAAATGTTTGATAGAATTTATCAATATAGGGGGATCCCTGGGTGGCTCAGCGGTTTGGTGCCTGCCTTCCGTCCAGGCATGATCCTGGAGTCCTGGGATGAAGTCCCACATCAGGCTCCCTGGTGGGGCCTGCTTCTCCCTTTGCCTCTCTCTGTGTGTGTCTATCATGAATAAATATATAAAATCTTAAAAAAAAGAATTTATCAATATAAACATTTATCAACATTTATCAACATAAACACAACATTTAACATAAAACATGGGCAGGGAGGGGCAAGATGGCGGAAGAGTAGGGTCCCCAAGTCACCTGTCCCCACCAAATTACTTAGATAACCTTCAAATCATCCTGAAAATCTACGAATTCAGCCTGAGATTTAAAGAGAGAACAGCTGGAATGCTACAGTGAGAAGAGTTCGCGCTTCTATCAAGGTAGGAAGATGGGGGGGAAAGAAATAAAGAAACAAAAGGCCTCCAAGGAGGAGGGGCCCCTCGAGGAGACGGGCTGAGGCCGGGGCGAGTGTCCCCAGGACAGGAGAGCCCCGTCCCGGAGAAGCAGGAGCTGCACCAACCTTCCCGGGCGGAAAGGGGCTCGCGGGGAGGTGGAGCAGGACCCAGGAGGGCGGGGATGCCCTCGGGTTCCCGGGGGCACTAACAGACACCTGCGCCCCGGGAGAGTGCGCCGAGCTCCCTAAGGGCTGCAGCGCGCACAGCGGGACCCGGAGCAGCTCGGAGGGGCTCGGGCGGAGGAGGAGGCTCAGCGTGAAGGGGGGTGTGTGTGGGCTGCATGGCTCCGGGAGCGGGAATCCAACGGCGCAGGCGGAGAGCTCTGTAGTTACTGCGGGAGCTGACTCCAGGGCTGCAGAGCTGCCGCCGCCACTGCGGTTGTTACTCCTGGGGCCTCACGGGGTAAACAACCCCCCCTTAGCCCTGCACCAGGCAGGGGGCAGAGCAGCTCCCCCAAGTGCTCACACCTGAAAACCAGCACAACAGGCCCCTCCCCCAGAAGACCAGCTAGACGGACAGGTTCCAAAGGGAAGTCAAGGGACTTAAAGTATACAGAATCAGATCATACTCGTGTTATTTTTATTTTTATTTTTATTTGCTTTTGGATTTCTGTTTGCTTCCCCAACCCCACCCTTTTTCTCTTTCTCTTTTTCTTCCTTTTTTCTTTTTTCTTTTTCTATTTTCTTTCCTTCTTTCTCTCTTTTTCTCCTTTTCCCAATACAACTTGCTTTTGGCCACTCTGCACTGAGCAAAATGACTAGAAGGAAAACCTCACCTCAAAAGAAAGAATCAGAAACAGTCCTCTCTCCCTCAGAGTTACAAAATTTGGATTACAATTCTATGTCAGAAAGCCAATTCAGAAGCACTATTATACAGCTACTGGTGCCTCTAGAAAAAAGCATAAAGGACTCAACAGACTTTATGACTGCAGAATTTAGATCTAATCAGGCAGAAATTAAAAATCAATTGAATGAGATGCAATCCAAACTAGAAGTCCTAACGACGAGGGTTAACAAGGTGGAAGAACGAGGGAGTGACATAGAAGACAAGTTGATAGCAAAGAGGGAAACTGAGGAAAAAAGAGATAAACAATTAAAAGACCATAAAGATAGATTAAGGGAAATAAACGACGGCCTGAGGAAGAAAAACCTACGTTTAATTGGGGTCCCCGAGGGCGCCGAAAGAGACAGAGGGCCAGAATATGTATTTGAACAAATCCTAGCTGAAAACTTTCCTAATCTGGGAAGGGAAACAGGCATTCAGATCCAGGAAATAGAGAGATCCCCCCTAAAATCAATAAAAACCATTCAACACCTCGACATTTAATAGTGAAGCTTGCAAATTCCAAAGATAAAGAGAAGATCCTAAAGAAGCATGAGACAAGAAAGCCCTGACTTTTATGGGGAGGAGTATTAGGGTAACAGCAGACCTCTCCACAGAGACCTGGCAGGCCAGAAAGGGCTGGCAGGATATATTCAGGGTCCTAAATGAGAAGAACATGCAACCAAGAATACTTTATCCAGCAAGGCTCTCATTCAGAATGGAAGGAGAGATAAAGAGCTTCCAAGACAGGCAGGAACTGAAAGAATATGTGACCTCCAAACCAGCTCTGCAAGAAATTTTAAGGGGGACTCTTAAAATTCCCCTTTAAGAAGAAGTTCAGTGCAACAATCCACAAAAACAAGGACTGAATAGATATCATGATGACACTAAACTCATACCTTTCGATAGTAACTCTGAACGTGAACGACTTAATGACCCCATTAAAAAGCGCAGGGTTTCAAACTGAATAAAAAAGCAGGACCCATCTATTTGCTGTCTACAAAGGACTCATTTTAGACACAAGGACACCTACAGCCTGAAAATAAAAGGTTGGAGAACCATTTGCCATTCAAATGGTCCTCAAAAGAAAGCAGGAGTATCCATCCTTCTATCAGATAAACTAAAATTAACCCCAAAGACTGTAGTGAGAGATGAAGAGGGACACTATCTCATACTTAAAAGATCTATCCAACAAGAAGACTTAACAATCCTCAATATATATGCCCCGAATGTGGGAGCTGGCAAATATATAAATCAATTAATAACCAAAGTCAAGATATACTTAGATAATAATACACTTATACTTGGTGACTTCAATCTAGCTCTTTCTATACTCGATAGGTCTTCTAAGCACAATATCTCCAAAGAAATGAGAGCTTTAAATGATACACTGGACCAGATGGATTTCACAGATATCTACAGAACTTTACATCCAAACGCAACTCAATACACATTCTTCTCAAGTGCACATGGAACTTTCTCCAGAATAGACCACATACTGGGTCACAAATCGGGTCTGAACCGATACCAAAAGATTGGGATCCTCCCCTGTATATTCTCAGATGATAATGCCTTGAAATAAGAACTAAATCACAACAAGAAGTTTGGAAGGACCTTAAACATGTGGAGGTTAAGGACTATCCTGCTAAAAGATGAAAGAGTCAACCAGGAAATTAAGGAAGAATTAAAAAGATTCATGGAAACTAAAGAGAATGAAGATAAAACCTTTCAAAATCTTTGGGATGCAGCAAAAGCAGTCCTAAGGGGGAAATACATCGCAACACAAGCATCCATTCAAAAACTGGAAAGAACTCAAATACAAAAGCTAACCTTACACATAAAGGAGCTAGAGAAAAAAATGGCAGATTGACCCCACGCCCAGCAGAAGAAGAGAATTAATTAAAATTCGAGCAGAACTCAATGAAATCGAGACCAGAAGAACTGTGGAACAGATCAACAGAACCAAGAGTTGGTTCTTTGAAAGAATTAATAAGATAGATAAGCCATTAGCCAGCCTTATTAAAAAGAAGAGAGAGAAGACTCAAATTAATAAAATCATGAATGAGAAAGGAGAGATCACTACCAACACCAAGGAAATACAAACGATTTTAAAAACATATTATGAACACCTATACGCCAATAAATTAGGCAATCTAGAAGAAATGGACGTATTTCTGGAAATCCACAAACTACCAAAACTGGAACAGGAAGAAATAGAAAACCTGAACACGCCAATAACCAGGGAGGAAATTGAAGCAGTCATCAAAAACCTCCCAAGACACAAGAGTCCAGGGCCAGATGGCTTCCCAGGGGAATTCTATCAAACGTTTAAAGAAGAAATCATACCTATTCTACTAAAGCTGTTTGGAAAGATAGAAAGAGATGGAGTACTTCCAAATTCGTTCTATGAGGCCAGCATCACCTTAATTCCAAAACCAGACAAAGACCCCACCAAAAAGGAGAATTACAGACCAATATCCCTGATGAACATGGATGCAAAAATTCTCAACAAGATACTAGCCAATAGGATCCAACAGCACATTAAGAAAATTATTCACCACGACCAAGTAGGATTTATCCCCGGGACACAAGGCTGGTTCAGCACTCGTAAAACAATCAATGTGATTCATCATATCAGCAAGATAGAAACCAAGAACCATAGGATCCTCTCATTAGATGCAGAGAAAGCATTTGACAAAATACAGCATCCATTTCTGATCAAAACTCTTCAGAGTGTAGGGATAGAGGGAACATTCCTTAACATCTTAAAAGCCATCTACTAAAAGCCCACAGCAAATATCATTCTCAATGGGGAAGCACTTGGAGCCTTTCCCCTAAGATCAGGAACAAGACAGGGATGTCCACTCTCACCACTGCTATTCAACATAGTATTGGAAGTCCTAGCCTCAGCAATCAGACAACAAAAAGACATTAAAGGCATTCAAATTGGCAAAGAAGAAGTCAAACTCTCCCTCTTCGCCTTGACATGATACTCTACATAGAAAACCCAAAAGCCTCCACCCCAAGATTGGTAGAACTCACACAGCAATTTGGTAGCATGGCAGGATACAAATTCAATGCCCAGAAGTCAGTGGCATTTCTATACACTAACAATGAGACTGAAGAAAGAGAAACTAAGGAGTCAATCCCATTTACAATTGCACCCAAAAGCATAAGATACCTAGGAATAGGGATCCCTGGGTGGCGCAGTGGTTTAACGCCTGCCTTTGGCCCAGGGAGCGATCCTGGAGACCCGGGATCGAATCCCACGTCGGGCTCCTGGTGCATGGAGCCTGCTTCTCCCTCTGCCTATGTCTCTGCCCCTCTCTCTCTCTGTGTGTGTGTGTGACTATCATAAATAAATGAACATTAAAAAAAAAGATACCTAGGGATAAACCTCACCAAAGAGGTAAAGGATCTATACCCTAAAAACTATAGAACACTTCTGAAAGAAATTGAGGAAGACACAAAGAGATAGAAAAATATTGCTCATGGATTAGAAGAATTAATATTGTGAAAATGTCAATGTTACCCAGGGCAATTTACATGTTTAATGCAATCCCTATCAAAATACCATGGACTTTCTTCAGAGAGTTAGAACAAATTATTTTAAGATTTGTGTGGAATCAGAAAAGACCCTAATAGCCAGGGGAATTTTAAAAAAGAAAACCATAGCTGGGGGCATCACAATGCCAGATTTCAGGTTGTACTACAAAGCTGTGGTCATCAAGACAGTGTGGAACTGGCACAAAAACAGACACATAGATCAATGGAACAGAATAGAGAACCCAGAAGTGGACCTGAACTTTATGGTCAACTAATATTCGATAAAGAAAGAAAGACTATCCACTGGAAAAAAGAAAGTCTCTTCAATAAATGGTTCTGGGCCCCAATGTTTATAGCCGAAATGTCCACAATAGCCAAACTGTGGAAAGAGCCTTGGTGTCCATCAATAGATGAATGGATAAAGAAGATGTAGTATATGTAAACAATGGAATATTACTCAGCCATTAGAAACGATAAATACCCACCATTTGCTTCGACTGGATAGAACTGGAGGGTATTATGCTAAGTTAAATAAGCCAATCAGAGAAAGACAAACCTATGATCTCATTGTTTGGGGAATTTAAAAAATAGTGAAAGAGAATTAAGGGGAAAGGAGAAAAATGAGTTGAAATATCAGAGAGGGAGACAGAACATGAGAGACTCCTAACTCTGGGAAAGGATCAAGGGGTGGTGGAAAGCGAGGTAGGCGGGGCATGGGGGTGACTGGGTGATGGGCACTGAGGGGTCACTTGATGGGATGAGCACTGGGTGTTATTCTATAAGTTGGCAAATTGAATTCCAATAAAAAAATTAAAAATAAATGGTGCTGGGAAAATTGGGCATCCACATGCAGAAGAATGAAACTAGACCACTCTCTTGCACCATACACAAAGATAAACTCAAAATGGATGAAAGATCTAAATATGAGACAAGATTCCGTAAAAATCCTAGAGGAGAACACAGGCAACAGCCTTTTTGAACTCGGCCACAGCAACTTCTTGCAAGATACATCCATGAAGGCAAGAGAAACAAAAGCAAAAATGAACTATTGGGACTTCATCAAGATAACAAGCTTTTGCACAGCAAAGGATACAGTCAACAAAACTCAAAGACAACCTACAGAATGGGAGAAGATATTTGCAAATGACGTATCAGATAAAGGGCTAGTTTCCAAGATCTATAAAGAACTTATTAAACTCAACACCAAAGAAATAATCCAATCATGAAATGGGCAAAGGACATGAACAGAAATCTCACAGAGGAAGATATAAACGTGGCCAACACGCACATGAGAAAATGCTCTGCATCACTGGCCATCAGGGAAATACAAATCCAAACCACAATGAGATACCACCTGACACCAGTGAGAATGGGGAACATTAACAAGGCAGGAAACCACAAATGTTGGAGAGGATGCGGAGAAAAGGGAACCCTCTTGCACTGTTGGTGGGAATGTGAACTGGTGCAGCCACTCTGGAAAACTGTGTGGAGGTTCCTCAAAGAGTTAAAAATAGACCTGCCCTACGACCCAGCAATTTTACTGCTGGGGATTTACCCCAAAGATTCAGATGCAATGAAACGCCGGGACACCCGCACCCCAATGTTTCTAGCAGCAATGTCCACAATAGCCAAACTGTGGAAGGAGCCTCGGTGTCCATCGAAAGATGATGGATAAAGAAGATGTGGTCTATGTCTACAATGGAATATTACTCAGCCATTAGAAAAGGCAAATACCTACTATTTTCTTCGACATGAATGGCCCTGGAGGGTATTATGCTGAGTGAAGTAAGTCAATCGGAGAAGGACCAACATTATATGGTCTCGTTCATTTGGGGAATATAAAAATTAGTGAAAGGGAAAAAAGAGAAAGGAGAGAAAATGAGTGAAAATATCAGTGAGGGTGACAAAACATGAGAGACTCCTTACTCTGGGAAATGAACTAGGGGTGGTGGAAGGGGAGGAGGGTGGGCGGTTGGGGTGAATGGGTGATGAGCACTGAGGAGGGCACTTGGTGGGATGAGCACTGGGTGTTACGCTATATGTTGGCAAATTGAACTCCAATAAGAAGTTATATATATATATATATATTTTTTTAATTTTTATTTATTTATGATAGTCACAGAGAGAGAGAGAGAGAGAGGGGCAGAGACACAGGCAGAGGGTGAAGCAGGCTCCATGCACCGGGAGCCCGACATGGGATTCGATCCCCGGACTCCAGGATCGCGCCCTGGGCCAAAGGCAGGCGCTAAACCACTGCACCAGCCGGGGATCCCTCCAATAAGAAATTAAATAAAACATTTTAAATGTAAATACAAGAACCCTAGATCCTTGAACTGTATGTCCTTCTATTTTGACTTGAGTTATAATTGCAAAATATTTTATTTTGCTTTTTAAATTTTTTAAAGATTCTATTTATTTATTCATGAGAGACACATGCACAGAGAGAAAGAGAGAGAGGTTCATACACAGGCAGAGAGAGAAGCAGGCTCCATGCAGGAAGCACAACATGGGACTTGATCCGGGGTCTCCAGGATCACGCCTTGGACTGACCGCGGCTAAACCGCTGAGCCATCCGGGCTGCCAAATTGCAGTATATTTTAATTCAACGTGTATTTTATTTTTTTTATTTTTAAAAAAGATTTTATTTGTTCTGGAAAGAGAGAGAGAGAAAGAAAGAGAAGGAGTAGAGGGAGAGGGACAAGTAGACTCTGCACTGAGTGCAGAGCCTGGTGAGGGGCTTGATCCCAGGACCCTCAGATCATGACCTGAACCAAAACCAAGAGTCAGAGGCTTAAATGATTGAGCTAACCCCAAAATACACTACATGTATTTTAAACCTCACAAGACACCTTCCTATTGATTTAAACAGGTGAAATTCATTTAGATATACTTTTTTTTAATGCTTTCCAGTACATTTCATTTCTTCCTGCATTTTGTGCTTTCATTTAGGATCAATTCCCTGTAGTGTGGGACTTCTGGAAGCATATGGTTATGCTCTTCTCTTCGCTGATTACTCACTCTGCTTTTCACCGTTTTCAAGGTGACTAACCCCTCACTAGTATCTTTAACTGAGAGGGTCTCTTTAATTGTTTGTTTTGGCTATTCTTATAGGTTCTATTTTCTGTTTTTCCTTCTCTCCCCTGCCCCCCTACAAATATCCCTTCTATTTCTCTCTCTCTCTTTTTTTTTTTTAACTTATTCTTTTCCCCCATCTTCCTACCAGAGAGTCACTACTACTTTCTTTTGTGGCTGGTCTTCTCAGTCCATTCACCAAGAACTTCTCTCTGCAAGTTATTCTGCACAGCATCCCAATTACCCACATCAGTGCAATACTTGCAACAATAAGCCGATGTTGAGAGCACAGCAGAGATAATTATTAACCCCTTTTGGACCCAAGGGGAGAAAGCTATCGGGGAGAACTCAGGTCTTGAAGGATGGCAACAAGGCATTTTTTTCAAAAGATTTCATTTATTTGAGAGAGAGAGAGCACACACAAGCAGTGGGGAAGGGCACAGGGAGAGAGATAACCAGACTCCCTGATGAGCAGGGAGCCTGATGCAGGACTTGATCCCAGGACCCTGGATCATGATCTGAGCCAAAGGCAAACATTTAACCAACTGGGCCACCCAGGCACCTGCAACTAGGCATTAACTAAGTGGAGAATACAGGTTAATATATTACATTCACAAAAACATGGAGATGTGAAAAAGCATTGTTTTGGGAGTGCAGCATCGTTCAGAGTTTATTATAGGGCCTACGTGGTGAACACACAGCTTGCATACTGCAATCACCCTGTTCCATATCCATGGCAGACATTGCAAATCTATGACAGAACATTGTTTCTCACTGAGATTGAGCAGAGTCTTTGAATCATTTTCAAATTAGCACTCTAGGTAGCCACTCTTTTTTTTTTTTATTTAAGATTTTATTTATTCATGAGAGACACACACACGCACAGAGACAGAGACAAAAGCAGAGGGAGAAGCAGGCTCCTCACAGAGAGCCCACCCGAGTGGAAGGCAGACGCTCAAGCACTGAGCCACCCAGGCATCCCTAGGCAGCTACTCTTAATTAAATGGTGGTGGCATAAGAGATGAAGCCTTGTTATTCTGGGAATGCGGCAACAATAGTTCATGAAGAGAAAAGAGGCTGGGGGAGTTAAGCAGGACCCAGGCAGAGACCATGTTTTGATGATGGCATCAGGGACTGTCACCTCTTGGGGAAGGGAGGCCATGAGGCTTTGGATGTGAAGTATCAGAAACATTTCAGTGCTCTTGGAGCTGCCTCTGTGGGACCTGGTCTATTCTATAACCTTGTTAACTAAAGCCCCAGAAAAACTCCATTTGAGAATCTGCTGGCTACCTGGCTTTGACACTAAATAGCCACCCAGAGAAGTTCTTTGTGGTTTAATTAAGTGACATCTGTGGCTAGAAGTTTGGCTTCTATGTGAACTGTGATTAGGAATTAAGCATGGTATCTCAGTGGATCATTCTTTTTACTGGAAACATAGCCTTTGGCTATTACTGACTCAAAGTGGCAGGAACAGAGGCTCTCAGCCTCATCTGCCCTGCTCCCAGTCAGACAAAAGCAGGGTGTACCTGGTTCTGGTCTGGAATTACACTTGGAATTGAGACAACAGGTTGGAGGGTGGGCCCTGCATGGCCACAGTCATCCCTTGTAATTTCCCTTGCACTGAAGGAGGAGTATAATTGCCAGATGGGATTGGTGAAAGCCCTGAGGCAGAAATGTGCTTGATGTGTTTGAGGAATAAAAATAAAAGGGAAAATGGCCTTTGACGAAGGCCATTTGCCCTTTTAGGGGCAAGATGGCCTTTTATGGGCAAGATGAAGGGATAAAGATGTGGTATATATACACAATGGGATAATAACCATCAGAAAGGATGAAATCTTTCATCCACGTGGCTGGAACTGGAGGGTATTATGCTGAGTGAGACAAATGAATCAGAGAAAGAGAATTATCATATGGTTTCACTCATATGTGGAATGTTAAGAAATAGTGAAAAGGACCATAAGGGAAGAGGGAGAAACTGAGTGGGGAAAAATTAGAGAGGGAGGCAAATCATGAGAGACTCCTAACTCTGGGGAACAAAAAAAGGGTTGCAGAATGGGAAGTGGGTGAGGGGATGGGGTAACTGGGTGATGGGCATTAAAGAGAGCACATGATGAGATAAGCACTGAGTATTATACTATATGTTGGCAGATTGAACTTAAATAAAGTTTTAAAAAGTTTTAAAAAAGAAAATTCTGATAAGAGAGGAAGAAAGAAAACGGGCAAGTGGATTGGGCTGAATGAGCACGGAGAAGCAGGAAATAAGGCCAGAGAGGTCAGAGGGCCAGTTCACATAGGACCTTATAGACCATTGCAAAGGTTTTGGCTTTAAATGCTGAGCCAGTTTTATCAATATTTTGTTATCAATGCATTCTGATTTTATTTAAGAAACATGTCCCTAGTCCGAGGTCTAAAATATAACCACCTTTATTTTCTACAAAGCGTTATATTTTTTAAAGTCAGGTTTTATGATACATAAAATACAATTTATGTATCATAAAACATATCCATGTTAAGTATTCTGCTGTATGAGTTTTGATAAATGTATGCCAGTTATGTGATAATTATAACCAAGATACAAAACATTTCCATCACCCTGTACGTTTCTCTCCTGCCCTTTTGCAGTGAATACCCTTTTCCTCTCTGGTTCTAGGTAAACACTGATCTGATTTTCCATTTCCTTTTCCTGAATATCAGATAAATGAAAGCTTCTTTCACTTTGCATGCTGCTTTGAAATTTGTTACATCTATCAGTAGGTCATTCCTTTGTATTGCTGAGTAATATCCCATGTATAGAGATACCACTTGTTTATCTATTCATCAGTCGCTAGACTGTCTCCAGTTTTTGCTACTGTGAATAAGGCTGCTATAGTTCCTTGTGTAAACATGTTTTCATTTCTCCTGGGCAAATACCTAGGAATAGGATTACCAGGTTGTAGGTGTATGTTAGACATTTTAAGAAACTGTGAAACTGGAGGGTATTATGCTGAGTGAAATAAGTCAGTCGGAGAAGGACAAACATTACACGGTCTCATTCATTTGGGGAATATAAAAAATAGTGAAAGGGGGGATCCCTGGGTGGCGCAGCTGTTTGGCGCCTGCCTTTGGCCCAGGGCGTGATCCTGGAGACCCGGGATCGAATCCCACGTCGGGCTCCCGGTGCATGGAGCCTGCTTCTTCCTCTGCCTGTGTCTCTGCCTCTCTCTCTCTCTCTCGGTGACTATCATAAATAAATAAAAATTTAAAAAAAAAATTAAAAAAAAAATAGTGAAAGGGAATAAAGGGGAAAGGAGAAAAATAAGTGGGAAATATCAGTGAGGAAGACAGAACATGAGAGACTCCTAACTCTGGTAGTGGAAGGGGAGGTGGGAGGGGGGTGGAGGTGACTGGGTGACGGGCACTGAGGGTGGCACTTGATGGGATGAGCACTGGGTGTTATTCTGTATGTTGGCAAATTGAACACCAATAAAAAATAAATTTATATAAAAATATTTAGCAATCTAAAAAAAAAAGAAACTGTTAAATCATTTTAAGTAACTGTCAAAATAGAAAGTGGCTGTTCCATTTTGCAATGGATAAAATATCCAGATAATCCCCTCACCAGGACTTGGTATCAATAGTCTTTTTAATTTTAGCCATTTTAATGGATGTGTAGTGATATCTCATTATGGTTTTAATTTGCATTTCCCAAATGACTAATAATGCATCTTTCATTTGCTTCTTTGCCATTGGTATGATTTTTTTGTTTGTTTGTTTAAAAGAGTTGGCTATGGCTGGAGACTTAGGGAAACAACAACTGTTGGAGAGGATGTGGAGAAAGGGGAACCCTCTTGCACTGTTGGTGGGAATGTGACCTGGTGCAGCCACTCTGGAAAACTGTTGGAGGCTCCTCAAAGAGTTAAAAATAGACCTGCCCTATGACCCAGCAATTGCACTGTTGGGGATTTACTCTAAAGGTACAGATGCAGTGAAACACCGGGACACCTGCACCCCGATGTTTCTAGCAGCAATGTCCACAATAGCCAAACTGTGGAAGGAGCCTCGGTGTCCATCGAAAGATGATGGATAAAGAAGATGTGGTCTATGTATACAATGGAATATTCCTCAGCCATTAGAAACGACAAATACCCACCGTTTACTTCGACGTGGATGGAACTGGAGGGTATTATGCCGAGTGAAATAAGTCAATCAGAGAAGGACAAACATTATATGTTCTCATTTTTTCTTTCTTTTGTGGCTGGTCTTCTCAGTCCATTCACCAAGAACACCAAGTGAGACAGAACATGAGAGACTCCTAACTTTGGGAAATGAACAAGGGGTGGTGGAAAAGGAGGTGGGCGGGCGGATGGGGTGACTGGGTAATGGGCACTGAGGAGGGACACTTGACAGGATGAGCACTGGGTTTTTTTTTTTTAAGACACATTTATTCAGCGTCATGATCAGACTATTACATTTAGCAATCAACAACATGGGTGCAAAAAAAAAATCTAGATTAAAACCCTTTGTTGGAATGCTTTACACTTTCCACAGATCAGAAACTAAAATAACCTGTTATACAATTAGTCACAAATACAGTCCTCGAGTTTTTTGCGCATACACATGAGTATTGTCTAAAACATGTCTCCTTTGTAGCAGCTAGGCCCTGCCACCACTGTGCTAGGCTGAGTTCACAAATCTGTTGTAACCTGTAGCTTCCTGTCACTTCTCTGGCTCTCCTCTCCTGCTAAGCTTTGTTTCCTGGCAGTAATTAAAACCTTCTGCCACTGCCATAGCTGCTGCTGCTGCTGGAACCGCCATAGCCACCTTGGTTTCATGGTTTGGCAAAGTAGTGGCCTCCACCACCATAGGGGCCAGAGCTCTGCCTCCAAAATTTCCTCCTTTTATGGGTCCAAAATTTGAGGATTGATTGTTGTAATTGCCAAAACCGTTATAGCTTCTGCCACCTCCAAAGTTGCTTCCGTCATTACCAAATCCATGATAGCCATCCCCACTGCCACCGTATCCACCACCACCTCGACTGCCACCGAAGTCACCTCGACCACTGGAGTTCCCTCCATGACCAAAGTTGTCCCACCAAAGTTCCCACCCAAACCACCTCCACGACCACCACCAAAGTTTCCAGAACCGCTTCGGCCTCTTTGGCTGGACCAAGCACTAGCCATCTCTTGCTTCGATAGGGCTTTCCTTACTTCACAGTTGAGGCCATTCACAGGATGGTATTTTTGAATGACAATCTTGTCTACAGAGTCGTGGTCGTCAAAGGTCACAAAAGCAAAACCTCTCTTTTTGCCACTGCCTCAGTCAGTCATGATCTCAATCACCTCAATCTTCCCATACTGTTCCAAATAATCTCTTAGATGATGTTCTTCAGTGTCTTCTTTAATGCCACCAGCAAAAATCTTTTTCACAGTTAAGTGGGCACCGGGTCTTTGAGAATCTTCTCAGAGAGCCCTCTTCGGGTCCAAGGCCCACCCTGTGGGGCCCAGCATTCATGCCTGTCCACCTCCTCCACGGTGGCACCTGACGAACCCAAAGCCTCTGGGGTGCTTGGTGTCGGGGTGTCTCCTTGCCACACAGTCCAGAAGCGTCCCCCAGTGCTCCAAATGGCTCTCATCAGTTGTTTCGAAGCTCAAACCTCTGATGAAGAGCTGCCGCAGCTGCTCGGGCTCTTTGGGAGACTCTGACTCAGACATGAGGGCGGTGGCAGGGGAGACGTTAACGATGCTTACTCGGCGGCGTCCAGGGGCAGAAAGGAGTAATCTAACGAACGTATCTAGCACTGGTGTTATACTATATGTTGGCAAATTGAACTCCAATAAAAAATAATAATAAAATAAAATAAAATAAAAATGAAAAAATAGAGTTTTACATTTTGCCTATAAAAATACATATTTGTATTTATAAAGGAAATAATGTTTATGGTCAGAATTAGGAAATTTTGTGAAGAAGCAAATTTTAAAAATCTATACTTCCACTACCCAGAGATAAAGATAACCATTGTTTCTACATTTTGATGGATTTCCTTCTCTGATTTAAACTTCTATATTATTTATACCAAATCTTCTTTTATTTTATTTTATTTTTTACCAAATCTTCTTTAAAAAAAAAAAAGATTTTATTTATTTACTCATGAGAAACACAGAGAGGAGAGAGGGAGAGGCAGGCTTCATGCAGGGAGCCGGGCGTGGGACTCGATCCCGGGTCTCCAGGATCAAGCCCTGAGCCAAAGGCGGTGCTAAACCGCTGAGCCACCCAGGCTGCCCAAATTCTTCTTTCTGAAGAGTGTAAGGCAGCTTTGAAAAATATATAAAATACAAGATAGAATAAACTGAAAATGATGTGAGATGCAATCAAAGAAGGTATAAACAAGGGTGGGGACATAAAATTGGGCCAGGGATGACTCTGAAAACAGAGATTGCAATGACTCTTGTGATGGGAGGGCCTCAAATTTGCCTCCAAGCTTTCCGGCCAGTCACTGAGTTCACAGTGACCAAAAATAAAAATAAGCCAGTTGCTTACATGAAATACTAACATCTGTATTCTAAGAAGAGACACATAGCACGGGCTTTCTTTCAATCAGCCTCAAAATAGGCTCTTGGCAGTTACATAAAAATTCTGGTGCATAAAAATTCACATAGGCAGTAATTTGGAGGCAAAAATAATACCATTTCAATGTTCAGGTCTCCAGTGCTCTGGACTGGCAAGATGTCAGATTTTAGATTTGAAGGGAAGTCTGGAAGGCTGTATGTCCTTTGAATATTCCTTCCTAAGTGATTTTGCCTTTAAAGTTTTGATAAACACTGTCAGTTATCTCTCAGTTATCTCTCAATGGTAATCTCCTGGTTGGTGCTTGAGCTATGGCTGATGTTTATTAATAGTCGAGTATACATGAGTACTATTCAGAGTTAGCAATCAAGTAACACATTGTAGTACTGAGAGCCAGGCTTGGGGTCAGACAGACTTTCCAAAGCCCAACTCCGTAACTTTAGTAATTGCATGGCCATAAACAAGTTATAAAATTTCACCAAGTGTCAGGGACTAATATCAGTACCTACTTTTTGGGTTCTTATGGAAACTAAATAAGATAATACATGTAAAGTATTTAACACAATAACTAGTATATAGTAAGTACTCAATAAATGATAGTTATTATTATTATTATTATTACTATTATTATTCTCCCTTTATAAAGCTGAGGGACATGACAAGGACTTGTTCCTACAAAAGAATGCCATTAGACATCTGCATCCAGGTAAGCTGAGGTTAGCACCCACCAGATACACTCTAGGGCCCAAGTAAAATTTCAATCTTGGACTGCTTAAATTTTTTTTTTTATAGTAGTTCAATTTGTCAACATATATAGCATAACACCCAGTGCTCATCCTGTCAAGTGCGGCCCTCGGTGCCCGTCACCCAGTCACCCCCACCTCCCCACCCACCTCCCTTTCCACTACCCCTTGTTCCTTTCCCACAGTTAGGTGTCTCTCATGTTCTGTCTCCCTCACAGATATTTCCCACTCATTTTTTCTCCTTTCCCTTTATTCCCTTTCACTATTTTTTATATTCCCCAAATGAATGAGACCATACAATGTTTGTCCTTCTCCGATTGACTTATTTCACTCAGCATAATACCCTCCAGTTCCATCCACATTGAAGCAAATGGTGGGTATTTGTCGTTTCTAATGACTGAGGAATATTCCATTGTATACATAGACCACATCTTCTTTATCCATCATCTTTCAATGGACACCGAGGCTCCTTCCACAGTTTGGCTATTGTGGACACTGCTGCTATAAACATTGGGGTGCAGGTGTCCTGGCGTGTCACTGCATCTGTATCTTTGGGGTAAATCCCCAGGACTGCTTAAATTTTGAACTACCTCCCAGGTTCCAGTGTATTTCACACAAGTGCTTCTCAGAGGTTAGCCTATAGACCAGTGTTGGCCCATGATGAAGTTTTCATGGGTCTCCAGTGTATGTGTTGTTGGAGGTGGGGCTCTCTCTTAGCTTTTTAGTCTCTTCTCAGCAACAGAAACATTGTACATGGATGGACTGTAGAGATAATTACCTGTCTTAGTTCATGTAGGCTGCTATAACAAAAATACCATAGACTGGATGTTTAAACAACAAACATGTATTTCTCCTAGTTCTGGAAGTTGGGAAGTCCAAGATCAAGGCCCCTGCAGATTTGGTGTCTGGAGAAGGCTGGTTTCCTGGTTCATAGATAGCCATCTCTTCATTGTGTCCTTATCTGGTAGAGGGGCAAGGGAGTTCTCTGGGCTCTCTTTCATAGGGCACTGAACTCATTCAAGAGGGTTTCACCCTCGTGACCACCACCTTGGGCCACCACCCAAGGCTCCACCTTCAAATACCATCACACTGTGGGATAAGATTTCAACACATCAGTTTTGGGATGACATAAGCATTCAGTTACTGCATTATCTGAGGCATGAACTTGGTGCATGAATCCTCAGCTAATACCTCAGTGGCACCTCCAGCTTTATAAAGCAAGGCCAACTTGGTTTCAGTAAGTTTCAAGCTACTTGCTATATAAGGGTTTGAAACAGTGCCTCGTGTTGTACAGTGGGTATGGATTTAAGTGGAAGAAATTATCCCATTCACAATCATAGTGAGATAAGATCCTATATATTTCCTATAAATAGATACACCACAATTTTTATATTCGTTTGTCTTCTGATGGACAGTTGGCAATTTAAAACAAATGTTTCATACACACGAGTGTTTATAGCAGCTTTATTCATAATTGCCCCAAATGGAAACCACCAGTAGTTGAGTGGATGAACAAACTGTGTTACATGCATACAATGGACTGTTACTAAGTAACAAAAAGAAGTGAACTATCAAGTCGTGAAAAGAGATAGAAGAACCTTAGATGCATATTGCTGAAGGAAAGAAGCTGGTCTGAAAAGGCTGCATGCTCTATGATTATAACTCTATGGCATTCTGGAAAACGCAAAACTGTAGAGATAGTTACAAAGATAAGTGGTTGCTGGGTTTTGTTTGTTTGGTGAAGGGAGGAGATGAATAGGGGAAATACAGAGCACTTTAAGGGCAGTGAAACTATTTTTTTTATACCCACATCTCAAACCGCTGTTTCCCTCCTATATACACATTCAATTTTAGTATGGAGGAAACTTGCCAAATTGTTCTCCAAAGTAACTAAGCTAAATTATCCTCCTATGGGCACTGTCATTCATTGTTCCCTACATTCACCAACACCCAGGATTGCCAGATATGTTTATTCCTTGTCAGTCTTGTTGCATGTGAAATGTCATCTCTGTGTGTGTGTGTGTGTGTGTGTGTTTTTAAAGATTTTATTTATTCATGAGAGACATACAGAGAGAGGCAGAGACATAGGCAGAGAGAGAAGCAAGCTCTTCACAGGGGGTCTGATGTGGGACTTGATCCTTGGACCCTGGAGCCCAAGGCTCAACTGCTGAGCCACCCAAGCATCCCTCACTGTGGTTTTGATCTGTGTTTTCCTAATTACTCCTGAGGGTGAGCATAAACTGTCTTTTTTGTAAACAATCTTTCTAAAATGATTTATAAATTTTTCTTCCTTCTAAAAGAGCAGGTATTAAATATAATTTGACTTAAATGATGGGTCATGATCTTTATAAAGGCCCATCTTTCTTTGGGGTATAATAGAGTGTGGTCTTTGGGCACTTTGTGCTTCAAATGAATGGCCCCAGTGGAAGCTGGGCAGAGCTAAAGAGCATTTCCAAGGAGAAGGAATCACAATGGAGCCAGTAGGTTTGGGGAGGGTAGTGGGTGAAGGAACTGGAGATGTCACCTAAGGTGTACCCAAGCCTACTGATATGTTGTATCAGCAATCAGGGACCAGTTGGGGCAATTCGTGTGGAGTTAAGTCTACTGAACTCTGGCACATTCTATTTCCTATGTCTTACAGGGTCTCTCTTCCCCTGGTGCATGTAGCTATACATGTCCTGGCATGGAGTGGTCATTCCTAAATGCTGTTGCACAACATAGTACAGAACCTGTTGCCTCAGATCACCCGAGAAGCCTGTTAAAATCCCTAAGCCTCTTTCTGGAGATTCAGGTCAGCAAGTCTGGGATGGGACCCTGAAGGCTGTATTTTTTTGTTTTCCAGATCTTTCTGAGAATTTACTTGCAAATTGGCTCATAGAATAGGGACATACTCTTGTGCCCAGGCCTCTAAGTAATGAGGCTGACCCGTCTGAGTTTGCTGCTTTGATGCGTCTGATCAGAGGATTTTGCTGGTACCTCCAGTCTGTCCAGAAGGAAGGAAATTCAGCTGTATCCTGCTCACTTCCATGGGTATGGAACATTTTCTGGGTGGCCAGAGCACAGTAAAGAAAAGGCTACACCCATTAATGACATTTTACTAAAGATTCAGGAATGCTGAAAGAATTACACCACAGAGACCACCTTACAAGTATGGCATAGGCTTCCTGTCTCAGCTCAGACATAAACATTTCACACACACCCCACATCCCTGAAAGGCCTTTTCATCCCTCGAGGTCAGAGCTGAAATAGCTGTCAAGACCCCTCGAAGGAAAAAAAAAATGACCCCTCGAAGGAGAAGGTGTTCCCCTCAACTGTGTCTAGTCTCAATCCCTAGTGTGCTCAGCCATCAATAATCAGCTTTTACACTTCTAAAGAAAGGATTAGTGGCTAATATAGAAAACTCTCTAAGGAGATCCTGTAATGCACATATAATAAACAACTATGAGTTTCAAAATACATCATTAGAATTTTAAAAACTAGAGAGAAAGACAAATCATGAGAGACTCCTAACTCTGGAACACAAAGGATTGCAGAAGGGGAGGCGGGTGAGGGAATAGGGTAACTGGGTAATGGGCATTAAGGAGGGCACATGAAGAGATGAGTACTGGGTGTTATACTATAGGTTGGCAAGTTGTACATAAAAAAATTAAAAATAAAATACAAAAAAAGAGAATTTTAAAGACATATATGAACACATGACCAGAAATCTAATAAATTATCAGAACCTCATGATAAAATGCATATTCTAGAATTGAATAGGATTCTAATAAACAACCTAGAAAGTTGGCAGCCTGGGTAGCTGGGCTTTGAAAAGCTCCTTGAAGTAGTGTAGTATAAGTCCTGATCATTTTTGTTTGCCTTTTTTTTTTCATCTTTTCTGCAAGTGCCTGACGTAAGGTTGGATCACCTTGGCATTCATTTCAAAGATACCCACTTCAGATAAACACATTGCCAGCCACAGGATCAAGTAAAGAGACAGACCACCTCCCCTGAATGAGGCTTTTTTGTTTTAGGTGTCTTGGTTGATTTTGATAAAGGGGCCACTTGTCTTTCCTCTTTGTCTTCCATGCGGGGAGCCTGATGTGGGCCTCGATCTGGGACTCCAGGATCACACCCTGAGCTGAAGGCAGACACTCAACCACTGAGCCACCCAGGCATTCCTACTCTTAGAGAGCTCACTCTTTGTTGGTGAATTGAACAACTGCTCTTAGATTTTCAATTCACCAACAAAGAGTGAGCCCATTGAAGCCCTAAGACCCCCCTTCTTCTACCTCAATAAAAGTCAAACCCCAGGCCTGTGCCTCTCTTTCTCTGTCTACCTGCCACCATGCTGTGTGGCAGGTAGCACACCAGGTGTGCTGTGTGCTTTCCAGGTCAGGTAAGTAATAAGCCTTTATTTTTTTTAATGTTTCCTGATGGTTGTTGCTGAAGGGTGTCTTGCAATCATAATAAGAATCACAAAAACTTGTCCAGTCATAACACTGGTTTGGAAAGGGGGGATGTCTGTGGGAAGCTCACTGGGGCCCAGATGAGTGCCCCCAACATTTCTAGTTGATAGCATTACTATTGAGTGGTTGAGACCAGCACAAAACAGACAGGCTTGGGAAAATATGTTTCTGTCTTAAGGAACAATCTGCAAGAAGCTCTCTGAAACTGGTTGGGATTGTGGGGTTCTCTGAGGAGGCCTGGGAAATAGGACAAGAAGGTGGCAGGGAGAGGCCACCTTTATTCTAAGGCCAAGAGGGAAGGGAGGGAAAATGAGGCTGTCTGATCTGCAGTCTTTTTTCCCCAGGCAAGTGAGGACTGAGCCAAGCAGGTGACCAAGATGGCCTCACTGTTCCCCTCAGCGTGACTCAGTGGTAGCCTTCTTCCTGACTCTGGGGCCCTGATCTTCCTTTTCATAGAAAATTTATAACTGTAAATTATTTCTCTGATTCTTTGAGGTATAAATCTTTTAAAAAACTTTTTATTTATATACTCGTGAGATTTTATTTATTTCCTCACAAGGGACACAGAGAGAGGCAGAGACATAGGCAGAGGGAGAAGCAGGTTCCCTGCAAGGAACCTGATGCGGGTCTTGATCCTAGGACTCCAGTATCATGACTTGAGCCAAAGGCATTAGCTCAACCACTGAGCCACCCAGGCGACAGAGGTATAAATCTTTTTTAAAAGCTTCTTGCCAGTTTTGCAACCTAGGATTATCTTTCTCAAGGACCTGGAGCCATCCTTCTGGAATGTAATCATCAAGGAAGATTGTGCCCCATCTCCCAATGCTTGTGGGTGCCTCTCACCAAGTTGCAAAATTACTTTGCGTCACCAAGAAATGGGAAGTTTATTTTCTCTTTGGATAAAGCCAATTAGCAAACACAGATAGTGTATGGCTACTCTAATGTCTTCTGGTATTTTTCCTCTAGCTCAGCCCATGGCTTACAAATCCGCCACCCTTCCTTTCAGATGGAGTTCTGCTCTCTCCTCCTATTGCGAGAGCCTTGAATAAAGTCTTCCCTGCCTGTTTTTGCTTTGATAAATGCCAAACATATACTTCTTACATTCACCAATCAGGTAAGACACTCATCTTCCCTGAAACAGGGTGAAAAATAAGATGTAGAAACAGAAATAGGGTCAAAAAAAGTGAGGCAGTCCATTAGCCAAACTCTCCTCAGGTGGAAGAAAAGATTGAGATTAGGAAAGAAGCATTCCTTCAGACAATGATGTTTAACCTTTCTACTCTTAGATGGTCACTTATAATATCAAATTTTCTAACCCGTTCTGAATTTTCATTTCTTGCCACTGGAATAATATCTTCCCAAGATAATTGAGAGTGTGACAGTTCTTTTAAGCCCTATGGCCGAATAAAATTATAACAAAATATCTAAAGCTAGGACATTTTCTTTTTTTAAATAATAAATTTATTTTTTATTGGTGTTCAATTTACCAACATACAGAATAACACCCAGTGCTCATCCCGTCAAGTGCCCCCCTCAGTGCCCACCACCCAGTCACCCAAACCCCTTACCCTCCTCCCCTTCCACCACCCCTAGTTCGTTTCCCAGAACTAGGAGTCTTCCATGTTCTGCCTCCCTTTCTGATATTTCCTACCCATTTCTTCTCCCTTCCCTTCTATTCCCTTTCACTATTTTTTATATTCCCCAAGTGAATGAGACCATATAATGTTTGTCCTTCTCCGACTGACTCACTTCACTCAGCATAATACCCTCCAGTTCCATCCACATCGAAGCAAATGGTGGGTATTTGTCGTTTCTAATGGCTGAGGAATATCCCATTGTATACATAAACCACATCTTTTTTATCCATTCATCTTTCGATGGACACGGAGGATCCTTCCACAGTTTGGCTATTGTGGACACTGCTGCTAGAAACATCGGGGTGCAGGTGTCCCGGCGTTTCATTGCATCTGTATCTTTGGGGTAAATCCCCAGCAGTGCAATTGCTGGGTCGTAGGGCAGGTCTATTTTTAACTCTTTGAGGAACCTCCACACAGTTTTCCAGAGTGGCTGCACCAGTTCACATTCCCACCAACAGTGCAAGAGGGTTCCCCTTTCTCCACATCCTCTCCAACATTTGTGGTTTCCTGCCTTGTTAATGTTCCCCATTCTCACTGGTGTGAGGTGGTATCTCATTGTGGTTTTGATTTGTATTTCCCAGATGGCAAGGGATGCAGAGCATTTTCTCATGTGCTTGTTGACTATGTCTATGTCTTCGTCTGTGAGATTTCTGTTCATGTCTTTTGCCCATTTCATGATTGGATTGTTTGTTTCTTTGCTGTTGAGTTTCATAAGTTCTTGATAGATCTTGGAAATTAGCCCTTTATCTGATACGTCATTTGCAAATATCTTCTCCCATTCTGTAGGTTGTCTTTGAGTTTTGTTGACTGTATCCTTTGCTGTGCAAAAGCTTCTTATCTTGATGAAGTCCCAATAGTTCATTTTTGCTTTTGTTTCTTTTTCCTTCATGGATGTATCTTACAAGAAGTTGCTGTGGCCAAGTTCAAAAAGGCTGTTGCCTGTGTTCTCCTCTAGGATTTTGATGGACTCTTGTCTCACATTTAGATCTTTCATCCATTTTGAGTTTAGCTTTGTGTCTGGTGAAAGAGAGTGGTCTAGTTTCATTCTTCTGCATGTGGATGTCCAATTTTCCCAGCACCATTTATTGAAGAGACTGTCTTTCTTCCAGTGGATAGTCTTTCCTGCTTTGTCGAATATTAGTTGACATAAAGTTGAGGGTCCATTTCTGGATTCCCTATTCTGTTCCATTGATCTATGTGTTTGTTTTTGTGCCAGTACCACACTGTCTTGACGACCACAGCTTTGTAGGACAACCTGAAATCTGGCATTGTGATGCCCCCAGCTATGGTTTTCTTTTTTAAAATTCCCCTGGCTATTCGGGGTCTTTTCTGATTCCACACAAATCTTAAAATAATTTGTTCCAACTCTTTGAAGAAAGTCCATGGTATTTTGATAGGGATTGCATTAAATGTGTAAATTGCCCTGGGTAACATTGACATTTTCACAACATTAATTCTTCCAATCCATGAGCAATATTTTTCTATCTCTTTGTGTCTTCCTCAATTTCTTTCAGAAAAGTTCTATAGTTTTTAGGATATAGATCCTTTACCTCTTTGGTTAAGTTGCTTTTGGGTGCAATTGTCAATGGGATTGACTCCTTAATTTCTCTTTCTTCAGTCTCATTGTTAGTGTATAGAAATGCCACTGGCTTCTGGGCATTGATTTTGTATCCTGCCACACTGCCAAATTGCTGTATGAGTTCTAGCAATCTTGGGGTGGAGTCTTTTGGGTTTTCTATGTAGAGTATCATGTCATTGGCAAAGAGGGAGAGTTTGACTTCTTCTTTGCTGATTTGAATGCCTTTAGCGTCTTTTTGCTGTATGGACATTTTCTTTCCTGGACAGATACCTTATTATAAAATATTACTATTGTCATTTTTGAAAATGAGGAATCTGAAACTATTTAATATTAAATAATTTCTCTGAATTGAAAGTAACCTTGAGTATCATCTAGGTCAACTCTAGTCTGATATATGAGCTATCTTTGCAATACCCTTTTCTGGTGAGGGTGGATGTCACCTTTCAATAATTCTGACTCTTGGTATATGGGGGGCAACATGGCAGAGAGTAGGGTCCCCAAGTCACCTGTCCCCACCAACTTATCTCGGTAACTTTCAAATCATCCTGAAAACCTACGAATTCGGCCTGAGATTTAAAGAGAGAACAGTTGGAATGCTACAGTGAGAAGAGTGCATGCTTCGACCAAGGTAGGAAGACAGAAAAATAAATAAATAAAAAAATCCAAGGGGGAGGGGCCCCGCGAGGAGCCGGGTTAAGGCCGAGTGGTGAATGTCCCCAGGACAGGAAAACCCCAACCCGGAGAAGTAGGAGCTTCACCAATGTTCCCAGAGGGAAAGGCGCTTGCAGGGAGCTCCAGCAGGATACTAGGAGGGGCAGTGGAGCCTCCAGGTTCCCGGAGTCTCTAAAAGAGGAAGTGCACCCCGGGGAGAGCAGCCACACCCCATGGCCGAGCTCCCTAAAGGGCTGCAGCGTGTGGCCGGCAGGGCCGGGAGCAGCTCGGGTGGCGGCGGCTCAGGTGGCAGTTCTGCACCACGGGGGCTGCACGGCCCCAAGAGCGTGATTCCAGCAACGCAGGCCCCGGAGCCCAGTGTGCCAGGGGACACAGCCCATGATCCAGTGCTCCTCCCGGGACAGGCAAAGGCGGGGAGGACACAGGACAGCAAGGATGCTCCTGCCCCCGGGCGGCCCCGAGCTGTGCAGATCAACGGCCCCCCCCTAGAGCATCCAGGCCCCTGCGGACTGGGAGCTCCAGTAGTTACTGCGGGAGCTGACTCCAGGGCTGGAGAGCTGGCCGCTGCCACTGTTGTTGTTCCTCCTGGTGTCACCTTGTGCCTGGGACTGAGCAGGGCTGCCAGGGAGCAGGAGCCTCACAGGATAAACAGCTCCCACTGAGCCGTGCACCTGGAAGGGGCGGGGCATCTCCCCAGCTGCACACACCTGAGAATCAGCACAGCAGGCTCCTCCCGCAGAAGACCAGCTGGAAGGACACAGGGGAAGAGCAAGTTCATGACCAAGCAACGCTGGAAATTCCAGGGGAAGTCGAAGGATTTACAGTATATAGAATCAGAGGATACCCCTCCTTGGTTTTTGGTTTTTGTTTGCCCCCCCCTTTTTTTTTTCTTTTTCTTTCCTTTTTCCAGTACAATTTGTTTTTAGCCACTCTGCACTGAGCAAAATGACTAGAAGGAAAAATTCACCACAAAAAAGAATCAGAAACAGTCCTCTCTCCCACAAAGAGTTACAAAAACTTGGATTACAATTCAATGTCAGAAAGCCAATTCAGAAGCAATTATGAAGCTACTGGTGGTTCTGGAAGAAAGCATAAAGGATTCAAGAGACTTCATGACTGCAGAATTTAGATCTAATCAGGCTGAAATTAAAAATCAATTAAATGAGATGCAATCCAAACTGGAGGTCCTAACGATGAGGGTTAATGAGGTAAAGAACGAGTGAGTGATGTAGAAGAGAAGTTGATGGCAAAGAAGGAAGCTGAGGGAAAAATGAGAAAAACAATGAAAAGATCATGAGGAAAGGTTAAGGGAAATTAATGACAGCCTCAGAAGAAAAAAAATCTACGTTTAATTGGGATTCCAGAGGGTGCCGAAAGGGACAGAGGACAAGAAAGTGTATTTGAACAAATCATAGCTGAGAACTTCCATAACTTGGGAAGGGAAACAGGCATTCAGATCCAGGAGATAGAGAGAAACCCCCCTAAAGTCAATAAAAACCGTTCAACACCCTGACATTTAATAGTGAAACTTGCAAATTCCAAAGATAAAAGGAAGATCCTTAAAGCAGCAAAGGACAAGAAATCCCTAACCTTTATAGGGAAAAGTATTAGGTTAACAGAAGACCTCTCCACAGAGACCTGAAAGGCCAGAAAGGGCTGGTAGGATAAATTCAGGGTCCTAAAGGAGAAGAACATGCAACCAAGAATACTTTATCCAGCAAGGCTCTCAATCAGAAATGAAGGAGAGATAAAGAGCTTCCAAGATAGGTAGAAATTGAAAGAATATGGGACCATCAAACCAGCTCTGCAATAAATATTAAGGGAGACTCTGTAAAAGAAAGAGGAAGTACAAGGAAACAATCCACAAAAACAGGGACTGAATAGGTATCATGATGACACTAAATTCATATCTTTCAATAGTAACTTTGAACGTGAATGGGCTTAATGATAGCATCAAAAGGCACAGGGTTTCAGACTGGATAAAAAATTAAGACCCATCTATTTGCTGTCTACAAGAGACTCATTTTAGACAGAAGGACACCTACAGCCTGAAAATAAAAGGTTGGAGAACCATTTACCATGCAAATGGTCCTCAAAAGAAAGCAGGTGTAGCCATCCTTATATCAGATAAATTAAAGTTTATCCCAAAGACTGTAGTAAGAGATGAAGAGGGACACCGTATCATACTTAAAGGATCCATCCAACAAGAGGACCTAACAATCATGAATATTTATGCCCCGAATGTGGGAGCTGCCAAGTATATCAATCAATTAATAACCAAAGTTAAGACATACTTAGATAATAATACATTTATACTGGGAGACTTGAACACGGCGCTTTCTGCGATTGATAAATATTCTACGCACAACATCTCCAGAGAAACAAGAGCTTTAAATGATACACTGGACCAGATGGATTTCACAGATATTTACAGAGCTTTACATCCAAACGCAACTGAATACACATTCTTCTCAAGTGCACATGGAACTTTCTCCAGAATAGACCACATACTGGGTCACAAATCAGGCCTTAACTGATACCAAAAGATTGGGATTGCCCCCTGAATATTTTCACACCATAATGCTTTGAAACTAGAACTAAACCACAAGAAGAAGTTTGGAAGGAATTCAAACACATGGAGGTTAAATACCATCCTGCTAAAAGATAAAAGGGTCAACCAGGAAATTAGAGAAGAATCAAAAGATTCATGGAAACTAATGAAAATGAAGACACAACCTTTCAAAATCTTTGGGATACAGCAAAAGCAGTCCTGAGGGGGAAATACATTGCAATACAAGCATCCATCCAAAAACTGGAAAGAACTCAAATACAAAAGCTAATCTTGCACCTAAAGGAGCTAGAGAAAAAACAGCAAATAGATCCTACACCCAGCATAAGAAGACAGTTAAAGGTTCGAGCAGAGCTCAATGAAATAGAGACCAGAAGAACTGTGGAACAGATGAACAAAACCAGGAGTTGGTTCTTTGAAAGAATTAATAAGATAGACAAACCATTAGCCAGTCTTGTTAAAAAAAGAGAAAAGACCCAAATAATAATATCACAAATGAAAAAGGAGAGATCACCACTAATACTAAGGAAATACAAATGATTTTAAAAATTATTATGAGCAGCTATACGCCAATAAATTAGGCAATCTAGAAGAAATGGACGCATTTCTGGAAAACCAAAAACTACCAAAACTGGAACAGGAAGAAATAGAAAACCTGAACAGGCCAATAACCGGGGAGGAAATTGAAGCAGTCATCAAAAACCTCACAAGACACAAGAGTCCAGGGCCAGATGGCTTCCCTGGGGAATTCTATCAAACGTTTAAAGAAGAAACCATATCTATTCTACTAAAGATGTTCAGAAAGATAGAAAGAGATGGAATAGTTCCAAACTTGTTCTATGAGGCCAGCATCACCTTAATTCCAAAACCAGACAAAGGCCCCACCAAAAAGGAGAATTATAGACCAATATCCCTGATGAACACAGAGGCAAAAATTCTCAACAAGATACTAGCAAATAGGATCCAACATACATTAAGAAGATTATTCACCATGACCAAGTGGGATTTATCCCCGGGATGCAAGGCTTGTTCAACACTTGTAAAGTAATCATTGTGATTGATTATATCAACAAGAGAAAAAACAAGAACCATAGGATCCTCTCATTAGATGCAGAGAAAGCATTTGACAAAATACAGCATCCATTCCTGATCAAAACCCTTCAGAGTGTAGGGATAGAGGGAACATTCCTCAGCATCTTAAAAGTCGTCTACGAAAAGCCCACAGCAAATATCATTGTCAATGGGGAAACACTGGGAGCCTTTCCCCTAGGATCAGGAACACGACATGAAATAGAGACCAGAAGAACTGTGGAACGACAGGGATGTCCACTCTCACCACTGCTATCCAACATAGTTGTAGAAGTCCTAGCCTCAGCAATCAGACAACAAAAAGAAATAAAAGGCATTCAAATTGGCAAAGAAAAAGTCAAACTCTCCCTTTTTGCAGATGACATGATACTGTACCTAGAAAACCCAAAAGACTCCACCCCAAGATTGCTAGAACTCATACAGCAATTTGGCAGTGTGGCAGGATACAAAATCAATGCCTAGAAGCCAGTGGCATTTCTATACACTAACAATGAGACTGAAGAAAGAGAAATTAAGGAGTCAATCCCATTTACAATTGCACCCAAACGCATAAGATACCTAGTAATAAACCTTACCAAAGAAGTAAAGGATCTATACCCTAAAAACTACAGAACACTTCTGAAAGAAATTGAGGAAGACACAAAGAGATAGAAAAATATTGCTCATGGATTGGAAGAATTAATATTGTGAAAATGTCAATGTTACCCAGAGCAATGTACACATTTAATGCAATTCTTATCAAAATGCCATAGAGTTTCTTCAGAGAGTTGGAAGATGTGTGGAATCAGAAAAGACCCCGAATAGCAGGGGAGTATTAAAAAAGAAAACTAGAGCCAGGGGCATCACAATGCCAGATTTCAGGTTGTACTACAAAGCTGTGGTCATCAAGACAGTGTGGTACTGGCACAAAAACAGACACATAGATCAATGGAACAGAATAGAGTATCCAAAAAAGGGTCCTCAACTCTATGGTCTACTAATATTTGACAAAGCAGGAAAGACTATCCACTGGAAGAAAGACAGTCTCTTCAATAGATGGTGCTGGGAAAATTGGACATCCACATGCAAAAGAATGAAACTGGACCACTCTCTTACACCATACACAAAGATAAACTCAAAATGAATGAAAGATCTAAATGTGAGACAAGATTCCATCAAAATCCTAGAGGAGAACACAGGCAACAGCCTTTTTGAACTTGGCCACAGCAACTTCTTGCAAGATACATCCACGAAGGCAAAGGAAACAAAAGCAAAATGAGTTATTGGGACTTCACCAAGATAAGAAGCTTCTGCACAGCAAAAGAAACAGTCAACAAAACTAGAAGACAACCTACAGAAGGGGAGTAGGTATTTGCAACTGACGTATCAGATAAAGGGCTAGTTTCCAAGATCTATCAAGAACTTATGAAACTCAACAGCAAAGAGACAAACAATCCAATCATGAAATGGGCAAAAGACATGAACAGAAATCTCACAGAGGAAGACATAGACATGGCCAACAAGCACATGAGAAAATGCTCTGCATCACTTGCCATCAGGGAAATACAAATCAAAACCACAATGAGATACCACCTCACACCAGTGAGAATGATGAAAATTAACAAGGCAGGAAACCACAAATGTTGGAGAGGATGTGGAGAAAGGGGAACCCTCTTGCACTGTTGGTGGGAATGTGAACTGGTGCAGCCACTCTGGAAAACTGTGTGGAGGTTCCTCAAAGAGTTAAAAATAGACCTGCCCTACGACCCAGCAATTGCACTGTTGGGGATTTACCCCAAAGATTCAGATGCAATGAAACGCCAGGACACCTGCACCCCGATGTTTCTAGCAGCAACGTCCACAATAGCCAAACTGTGGAAGGATCCTCGGTGTCCATTGAAAGATGAATGGATAAAGAAGATGTGGTTTATGTATACAATGGAATATTCCTCAGCCATTAGAAACGACAAATACCCATCATTTGCTTCGACGTGGATAGAACTGGAGGGTATTATGCTGAGTGAAATAAGTCAGTCGGAGAAGGACAAACATTATATAGTCTCATTCATTTGGAGAATATAAAAAATAGGGAAAAGGAATAAAGGGAAAGGAGAGAAAATGAGTGAAAATATCAGTGAGGGTGACAAAACATGAGAGACACCTAACTGTGGGAAAGGAACAAGGGGTAGTGGAAAGGGAGGTGGGAGGGGGGGTGGGGGTGACTGGGTGACGGACACTGAGGGGGGCACTTGGTGGGATGAGTGCTAGGTGTTATGCTATATGTTGGTAAATTGAACCTCAATAAAAAAAATTTTTTTAAAAGAAAATTCAAAGTATAGATACACCATAGCCAGATAGTTCATTCAGAGAGATCTCTGACACTCAGACAATCCAGAAACCAGCCCATTATCTTGCGCTCTGTCCTGGGAGAAGCGTCATCTGTATAAGACAGAGGGTAGGAAGTTTGCAGCTGTATCCAGCACCTGCTGCATGGTTTACACCGGAACCTTTGGACCAACTGGCTCAGGCTTCTTCCCATAACCGTTATACCACTCTAGCCACAGGCTCAGGATTCTACACCATAATCACTGTCCCATGGACATATTAATAACTGAGAGCTTTCCTATCTCTTGTCTCAATTTCCCACCAAGACCCACCAATCAGAAAGTATCACCCATGACAATCACATAGGGTGCCTCACTTCTGGACAGCTCACTATAACCTCTTCACACAATAGCTTCCCATCACGGTATATATGAAGCCTTCCATTTACCCCACTAGAGTGAGTTTGCACCCTCTGTCTGATGCTAGGACTCTGCTCAACACAAATAATAGTGGCTGGTTCCCTTCCTCTAACAAGGGCTGAGTCAATATTCTTTGCTTATTTTCATTTGGTTGGACCTTGTTCATTGAACAGGCAATCACAAGAGGTCCATAGAGACACCTTGAGAGCTTCCTGTTGCTTTGAGGAAGTGTCATGCTCACAGAGGTCCCCTGTGCATTGCTCCTGGCAGATATCGAGTCCAAGATGACAAGAAGAGGGAGCCCTGGATCTGAAATGTGTTCTCTGAGGCAGTTCTTAGGCAGTTTGTACGAGTCGGGCACCTGGGTCATGTTTTTGTTCCCATTTCTTTGGCCTCTTTTGTGGAATCAGAGTTTTGTTTTTGTCCTTTTATGCTGACTTGTTTTGTTACCATTTGTGCTGTGCTGTGCTGTGCTGTGTAAAACCGGTGTGTGTCTTAAGAAGATGAACCTGATCGGGGATCCCTGGGTGGCGCAGTGGTTTGGGCCTGCCTTTGGCCCAGGGCGCGATCCTGGAGACCCGGGATCGAGTCCCACGTCGGGCTCCCGGTGCATGGAGCCTGCTTCTCCCTCTGCTTGTGTCTCTGCCTCTCTCTCTCTCTCTCTCTCTGTGACTATCATAAATAAATAAAGAAAAAAATATTAAAAAAAAGAATCTGATCATAGAAGCAGGAATAGTGCCCTGTGAATCTCTCTGAGCCAGCCTCACAGAGCAGTGAGCTTCAGGATCTCACAGAACTGGTGTCCAACCCGAAGAAGAACTTTGGTGAGGCTCACCAATACAATCAGTTGAGATTTTCCCTCTATCTCAGTTTTATGCCCTGAGAGTATTCACTCTGGGTTATGCCTGCTGTGGTGGACAGATCATTGGGCATGTGTTCTGAGGTGTCCAGTCATTTGGAGTCAAGACATGAGGTACACAAATGTGGTATTTCCATCAACTGTCACCAGCTGTCTTGAATCATCTAAATCTAAACCCTCTCCTCTATCTTCCAGGCCAACTCTGGATCACCGGATCTGAGCAATTCCTTCTGTTGAGAAAGCTCTTAGAAAAGAAGGAAGACAAATGGGCATTGACCCAAGACTTTCAGAACAAGCAAATGATGATAAATAGTTGTCAGCTTCCACCCAAGATACTGGGCCAAGATTCTCATCTAATCATTTTCCGTTTTCTATTCCCTCCGTTAAAATAATTCTTCTCATTTTCCACAGACCGTTTGTGGCCCTTCAGTCAGAATGACCCCTTTCCCCCCTTTTCTTCTTATTATACTTGTTATACTAATTATAATTATTGTTAGGTTGGGACATAACAAAAAAGATGCCATGACTCTGTCTTTCTGACTACTGGATATGCCATCCATCACTGAAGCTCATGGTAAATCCCTCTGGGAAATGTGGATTTCATTCAATGAAATGAATCACTCCCAAGGCTGGAATTTCCAACTTACGTATGAGTTCCCACTGAAGATCACTTTTGTTTATTCAGGCACAGTACTTGGAGGAATTGCTGTTTATGCCAAAGATTAGAAAACTCCTCTGATGGGTGTAAATTGAACAAACCAGAAAGCCAGAAATACAGCGACCTCTAATTTTGGCAAATGTTACTGATGATACAATGTATGTCCTAGATGAAATGTGGATCAGTCACTATTGGCATGAATAGTGATGGACGGTCACATTGCACTAGATTTCTTGTTGCCCTAAATTTCTTCTTGTGGGGGCAACTGTGTCATTGTTAACACCTTCTGTGCCTGGACCAATAAAGTCAAGTGGGTAGGAAAAAAAATTCTGACTCTTGAATTTCTTCCTTATACTGTGTTGGGAATTGTTTTCCAAATTCTTACAAATATTGGGTCTAATTCTATCTTCCAAAGCCACTCAGAATAAACCTCATTACAGAGAAATGATCTTCTCATCTTAGAAAACAGGCCAATGGATAGTGATGATGTCAGAAATACAGATGCTTCCAGGGTGAATGACACCAAAATGACACTTAGGAAGAGGGGAAAGACCAAAAGCTATGAGAGGGCAAAGGGAAGGATGCCAGGGAAGACACACTGAAGTAGACCAGGTCATCTGGAGTGCTGGATCTAAGTCACTAAGTCAACCAGCTCCTGAGGGCCAACTCTTGATTCTACACTGTGTTCAGGACCCAGAACACTGTGCTGAGAGAGAGATTCCAGAAATGGAGGAGACATCATCTATTCCCTGATGTGAAAAATAGTCTCTGCTGTTGGGGAGGTCCTAATCTTATGGGGAAGACAACAGGCACATGCACCTGCACGCATACACACACACACACACACACACACACACACAACCACTTTAAGTAATTTCAGGGACATTAAAATTGCTGCAAATTGAATAACTGATTGAAGATGTTTCTTTTTAAAAAAGTTTTTATTTAAATTCCCGTTAACATACAGTGTAATATTAGTTTCAGGTGTACAACATAGTGATTCAACATTTCCATATGACACCTGGTGCTCCTCACAAGTGTCCTCCTTAATCCCAATCACCTATTTCCACCCATCCCTACCATCACATCCCTCCCCTCTAGTGACCATCAGTTTGTTCTCCATAGTTAAGAGTCTGTTTCTTGGTTTGCCTCTCTCTCTCTTTTTCCTCTTTGCTTAGATTCCATATATGAGTGAAACCATATGGTATTTGTCTTTCTATGATTTATTTTGCTTAGCATAACACTCTCTGTAGCTTCATCTACATCACTGCAAATGGCAAGATCTCATTCTTTTTGATGATTGAGTAATATTCCATGGTATATATGTACTGTATCTAATTGAAGATGTTTGTTAATTACATAAAGATACTGGGAACTCGGAGTTTTTAACAGGGGAAATTTGACCAAGAAAATCTAATGAGAAGTTTTCAGCTACACTTGGAAGGAGTGAGTGGGAAGGGGGAATGGGAGTAGGGAAGAGAAATGGGTGCAAAGACCCTGGGTCAGTAAGGGGACCTTAATGAGGTGGCTTTGATTGGTGGGTATATATATGTAAGATATATTATTATTATTATTATTATTATTATTATTATTATTATTTTAAAATATTTTATGTATTTATTCATGAGAGACACACAGAGGGAGGCAGAGACACAGGCAGAGGGAGAAGCAGGCTCCCTGCAGGGAGTCCAATGGGGACTCGATCCCAGGACTCTGGGATCATGCCCTGAGCCAAAGGCAGATGCTCAACCATGGAGCCACCTAGGAATAACAAAATATATTATTATTATATTGGAAGATAAATGTAAGATATTATATATAATACTGGGTATAATATTCTAGTACGGTCACTTATACAATTTCCCATGAACACTCAGCTTAGGCATATTAACCTCTAGTAGTTCAGTATGCATGCCAGCAATCAGCAGAAATGAGAGCTCAACAGAGAAGACTTGTTTCTTTATCTTACATTTTTTAAAATTTAAATTCAATTTGCCAACTATAGTGAACACCCAGTGCTCATCCCATCAAATGCCCTCCTCATTGCCCATCACCCATTTACCCCATCTCCCTAGAAGACTCATTTTTGAGTGTGCTCACGGAGGTGCTGTCTGGGACTGAAAGCTGCCCATCAGCTTTCTCATGCCCCACTTCATGTCTTTGTTCCTCAGGCTGTAGATTAAAGGGTTCAGCATGGAGGACAGAACTGTGTAGATGACTGTCACCACCCTGTCCTTGATTGTATAGCTGGACAGAGGTCAGAAATAAACATAAATAATACTTCCATAAAAGAGAGTCACCATGGTGAGGTGGGAGCCATAGTTAGAGAAAGCTTTATGCTTCCGAGCAGCTGAGGGGATCTTAAGAATAGCAATGAGGACCCAGAAGTAAGAGATGATAACACATATAAAGGGGGTCATCAGTGTTATCAATCATTCTGTGTTAATTACAACTTCATTGACAAATGTGGAAGAGCAGGACAATTTCTTTTTTTTTTTTTTTTTTTTTTGAGCAGGACAATTTCAGCAGAGAGTTGATGTTGCAGAGGAAGTGGGGGTATAACATTGGAGTCACAGAAAGTGAGGCATTCACCAGAAGAACAAGTAAGAGGGAATGGAGGTCAGGGATGGAGCAGGAGAAGGCAAGCAGCAGGAGACAGTGGCAGTGGCTCATGGTGGTGACATAATGGAAGGGGTCACAGATAGCCACAAAGCGATCAATGGCCATGGTCGCCAGGAAACTTTCTGTGTTGGCAAAAGCCAAGAAGAAATACATCTGGGTCATACACTCAGTGTAGGAGATGGGCTTCTTTTTCTGATAGGAAGTTCACCAGCATCTTGGGAATGATGGTTGTGGTGTAGCAAATGTCAATGAAGGATAATATGCTGAGGAAAAAAATACATAGGTGTCTGGAGCTGAGTGTCAGAGCAGATGGCTAGGGTGATGAGCAGGTTCCCTCCCAGAGTGACCATGTACATGATGAAGAACAGGGAAAAGAATGGCTTCTGGTCCTCAGGAGAGAAGGAGAGTCCGAGGAGGAACTTGGAGACACTGCTGGTTTGGTTGACCTTCTCCATAATCCTGCACGTGCCAATGAATATGGAAAATCTTAGAGTTTTCAATTCAACAAGTTTCAATTTATTCCTATCTTTCCTAGGATTCCTATAAGTGGCCTGTGATTCTGTCTTCTCTTGCACAGTCCACAAAAATTTGAACAATACAAAAGTATTGTTCAAAATGCAGGGACATCAGAGAGAGGATTTTCTTTCAGAAAGAATCCCAGGTGGACCTCAGTGATGCATATTTCTCTAGCTTCCCATAAACACTTATTCAGATATGTCAGGTTGAGGCTAATCTCTCTACTATCCTTGCAAACAAAACAAAGCAAATAGACAAAAAACCAAACACCTAAGTGAATCGGGTAAGAAGATGAATGCCAACTAGGTGCACAGTGTTTATAGTCACCCTTTCAGAGCCAACATTTCATTAAAAGCTAGCAAAAAAACCTCTATTACATATGAACCTATTTATTCAAACATTCTTAGACATTGGGGATTTGTGTCTTCACAGTTATCAAACACTGTTGCATTACATGCTTACTGGAAAGCCAATACTGAGATTACGAAGATGATTCATTCTCAGTTCCTGTTCTTAGGGTTGTTAGAGTCTAGTGGGGAAGAAATTTTTAAACAAATAAGCACAATGAAATGCTACAGATACAGTGAGAGATGCACTGGAAAGAAAAGAGCTTAGTGTGGTGTCTTTGTAAGATAGCACACATTTTAAAATCAGCTCCTTCGTTTTCTGGCTGTGTGGTCTTGAACTGATTACCCACTATCTTTGATTCTTGGTGTTCTCGTCTATAATATGGGGACAGCAAATACCATCTCACTCTACCCCTACTTTTCCTCCTTTATCACTTGCTTTATTTCTTCCTTTACTTCCTACTCAAATCCTCTTCTCTGTCTGGTTTCCGGGATGTTCTTGAAAGCAGTTAGTTATTCTGTATTTCTTTGCAAAATAGCGAAGGCTTTAGCCTTTTTATTGTTTGACTACCCTTTGTTTTGAGACTTTGAGAGAGACCCATTTTATGTGTGCTTTCAGGATTTGGAAATGAATATGCAATTAAGATAAATAATAACAGTTATGCCTAAAACATATTGAGTCCTTATTATCTATCAGGCACTGAGCTAAATACTTCATGTATTTATATTTATATATATTATTCATGTATTTATTCATAACTACTCAAAACAGCTCTGATCTGGCTCTGGACAGTATTCCCTTTTAAAAGATTAGAAAATTGAGGTGAAAAGTGTTGAGTACTTTTCTCAAGGTCTTGTAGCCCACAAGGGCCAGAGCCTAGATCTCAACTAGGATGGTCTGAAACACTACAGTATCTCCTCATGCTTTAGCAAAGCTTCAACAAGTTTATTGGTTAAGAAACAAATGTGCAGGAGTGTAATTTTTCACTGTGGAAATCTTTGACCTTAACATCCTTATTCCAGTAACTGACAGGCTATTTATTTATTTATTTATTTATTTATTTATTTATAAATTTATTTTTTATTGGTGTTCAATTTGCCAACATGTAGAATAACACCCAGTGCTCATCCCATCAAGTGCCCCCCTCGGTGCCTGTCACCCAGTCACCCCCACCCGCCGCCCACCTCCCCTTCTACCACCCCTAGTTCTTTTCCCAGAGTTAGGAGTCTCTCATGTTCTGTCTCTCTTTCTGATATTTCCCACTCATTTTTTCTCCTTTCCTCTTTATTCCCTTTCACTATTTTTTATATTCCCCAAATGAATGAGACCATATAATGTTTGACTGACAGACTTTCAAAATCAATATTGCATGGAGTCCTTTACTGTAATTGCTAGAGACAGAACCTCTCTCAAGCCCCGTGTTGACGGGGGCTGTGTAATTGGAGCTGTGGCAGGGTACAGCAAAATACTCGGGATGTAGCTGTGGTTTTAAGTCCTGGCTCTGCTACTTACAACGAATCTTTGGCAAAGTCCCTTCCCTCCTCTGTTTCACTTTCCTCATACGTAAGACAAAATAAAGCTTGCTCTCAAAAGAAGAGTGAGGAACATGTATGCGGAAGCAGTTTGTAAGCTATGAGCACAATATCCGTCATGGGGATAACTGGGAAATGTCTGATAAAGAAGCTGGTGGCCAGGAAGGAGAGGCTGGACCAAATGCAGAGGGTAAGGGACAGACCTCTGGCTGTGAGAGCAGAGGGGCCTGGGACGAGAAGCATGCAGGGGGCTAGTGTTGCCAGAATCAGAATCATTTTTCCATCTTCTGTCTCGTGCCTATCAGCATGGACTTTGTTTCTCCAGGGATCTATCTGGTTTTATTGCCTAAATATCTCTCGAATCTTGTAGGCCTTTTCATCTCCCCACTGGCACTCTGGTGAAAGCCATCATTCCCGCCTAACATAAGTACATTATGTTATTATGTATTGCATATGTATTGGAGTATTGTCCTCATGACATATTTGGCTCCCACAGCCTCTCTTGACATTCTCTGAGAATGTCACCACCATTCCATTCTCTGCAATGAAACCACGACATTCTTTTAACAATAAAAAAAATGTGATCATCTTACTCTTCAGGTTAAAGTCTGGTTTAGTGTCCTAGGGCTGCTATAACAAAGTACCACAAACTGGGTGGCTTAAAACAATAGAAATGTATTTTCTCTCAGTTCTAGAAGCTACAAGTCCACCATCAAGGAGTTGGCAGGCTTAGTTCCTTCTGGGGGCTGTGAGGGGTCTGGTCCATGCCTCTCTTCTTGACTTGTAGGTGCTGGTCTTCTCTCTTCTTTTCTTCACATTGTCTTCCCTCATATAAGTGTGTTTCTGTGTCCAAATTCCGTCTTTTCGTGACGATGTCAGTCATGTTGGAGTAAGATCTGCTCTAATGACTTCATTTTTACTGGATCACTTCTATAAAGACCCTATTTCCAAATAAGGTCACATTCTGAGGTACTGGGGATTAGGACTCCGATGTATCTTTTTTGAGGGACATACCCCATAACAGGCACTTTCATGCTGCATAAGCCTCCCCATTATCCACAGAATTCTTTCCTGTGGTTCATGGAGCTTCCTGAGAGGTGGCTCCTGTGGGCTCTTTGGCTCATCTCCTGCCTCCTTCCCTGCCCTCTCACATTTTAAGCTCCAACTCTAAGGCATGTCTTGCATTTTCTTGCCTCAGGGATTTGTTATTCCACCTACCTGAATTACCTGTTATCCCTATCTATTACCCTAGTGGTAGATCCTCACTTTTTCAGACCCTGGCTGTCCCTCCTGCCCACACACTAGGGACTGGAGCTGAATCTTAGGATGTACAACACTGTCTTCCCCACTAGACTTTAAGTTGCCCAAGTATGAGGACCACGTCTGGTTCTTTGTTACCCACACCCCCCACCCCGCCCCTCTAGTGTAGTGTCTGGAACATAATAGTCCCTTGATAAATATTCGTGGAATGAAAGAATGCCTGGATGGTCATTTCTGATTCTGAACAGATGTAAAGAGGAAATGCAATGGCCCTCCAGTGGTTGTCTAAAGAACAGCACTCCATGTAATTCACTGCGGGTGGGGCACAGGCCAGACAGGAATGAAGGAGCCTTCTCTCCTGGAAGGTGCCCTTTGGTTTCCTACTGCTTGGATTTTAAAACACAGGGACTCATGTTTTAGACTTGTAGGGAATCTATGCTGGAGAAACTCTTAGAGATCATGTAGTCCAACCCCCTCACTTTAAAGAAGAAGGATATTGAGGCCTGCTGGGAAGAAGGACCTTCATTATCATGACATTTGAATTGCTAGGACCAGGGGCCTCTTGGCTCCCCACTGAGGGGGAGAAAATGCCTCTGCTGTTGCAGAGGTCACACTGAGTGTGTGGGTCCACTTTCTAGGTATGGGGTCTTCTCTTTGTCAGGTGAGTGGTCTAAGGCAAGTTACTTAACTTCTTTGTGACATAGTTTCTCCATCTGTGAAGGGATAATGGGAAAACCTGTCTCACAGCATGACTGGCTCAGTGGACATGTAAACGCATAGTGCCCGGCAGAGGGTCAGCACCCCCACTCCTCCCTGAGTTCACAATTTATACTACAAGACAGGGGAAAATATTTTGATAAAGTAAATAACCAGGCATGGTCAAATTTTGGAAGCCTGCCTGTTCTGCACTTAGATTAACCAAACATGTGAAAACCAGAGGCTTAGTCATAGTGACCACCCATTCCTTTTTGAACACAGATAGCACTCGACTTTGTTGGGTTAATTTTCACAAAAACACATGGATAACCCCTTTTCTGATTCACTGATATCTAATCAATCCACTCAAAATGATTTTGACATGGGCACTTGGGAACTCACTGTTCTCAGGTGGCAAGCAATGGGAAAGGCAGGCCTGGTAAGCATGTGGACTGTAAACGTGGACTTTTGTCCTGGTTGTTTGCTACATCCAGATGTTTTCTCTCCACTGTACTCTCTCCAGATGCAAAGGATGTTTCTGTGCCATGTCTGCAAATTTATTTAGAATCTGTACTTCAGGAAAAGGTTCCAGGCTCCTTATGTTCTCCCTTCACCTCTGCTACAGGAAATGAGGGGAGCAAGGAGAAGCAGCACACATGGTCAGCACATCTCCTGACACTGTTTCAAACTTCTTTCTCATCTCCACCTCTCATCTCCATCCCCAGCCTGACTCCTCACTGCAGAAGACTGTCACCCAGAGTCACCAAGCTGAGGACTTATGTGTCCAGAGACCTCTTTCAGCTTGTAATGCTTTGGCCTCTACTCACCAGGCCTCCGTAGCGGCCCTTGTGCTCTGAGGGAACAGTGTATTCTCTCTGCCCACTGTTTCCTCGGGGAAGTCTGTTCTGTGCCTGCTCTGGGTTTAGAAAGCAAAGCATAGCCCAAGGGGATGGAGAATGTCTGGGGCCTCCTACTTGTTGAGAGTATTCCCTACTCAGATTCATGGCCAGGTCTCACAGGTGTGCCTCAGCTTCCCCATTTGTAGGTGACTGAGGGTTGAGGAACATGTCGGGTATTTTGGAAGATGGGGATGTCAATGCAAGTGACCTGCTGTTTTTATTTTGGTGGGGAGAGTAATATAGATAATTGGGGGGCAACAGTTTTCAGACAATGGAAGGGAGTGTGTATCGGTGCACATAAGCACCTGTGTGTGTGTGCTTGTGCTCATCCAAGGACAAGTGATGAAGGTAGATTAAAGTCTGATGTTGGTTTATAAGATAGTATCAGTTTCTTCAGTTTCAAAGAGGTGTTGATGATGTCAGGAGCTCCTAAGTGTTGGATTTCCAATATGGAGTCAGAGTAATATTTTACATGGTTTATCCATTGTGAAAGCTCTTAGATTTCTTCTACATTCAGCTGAAGTAGTGGCCCAGCTGGTGTGGAGTCATCTGTACTCTGGGGAGCACCTCTGGCTCTTGGGTTAAGGAGGAGTGTGCAGGCATGGCTCTTTGGATGTTGGGAAGCATCATCAAGAATTTCTGTATGGGCACTGAGGAGGGCACTCAATGGGATGAGCACTGGGTGTCATACTATATGTTGGCAAATCAAACTTCAATTTTAAAAAAGGATAAAAAAAAGAATTTCTGTATAGATCAGAAGAGGTGGAAGCATGTTCAGGAGAAAGACTAGACTCAATTAATTTATATGTTGGGGTTCCTGAAAGTTATCCTCTGAAGTATCCCAGAGTCACATGAAAACTCCCCCCAAAACTAGACAAGTGTTTGGCTCCCTTCCTTGCTTGCCCTTTCCTTTCCTTTCCTTTCCTTTCCTTTCCTTTCCTTTCCTTTCCTTTCCTTTCCTTTCCTTTCCTTTCCTTTCCTTTCCTTTCCTCTCCTCTCCTCTCCTCTCCTCTCCTCTCCTCTCCTCTCCTCTCCTCTCCTCTCCTCTCCTCTCTTCTCCTCTCCTCTTCTCTCTCTTTTCCTTCCTTCCTTCCTTCCTTCCTTCCTTCCTTCCTTCTTTCTTTCTTTCTTTCTTTCTTTCTTTCTTTCTTTCTTCCTTCCTTCCTTCCTTCCTTCCTTCCTTCCTTCCTTTCTTTCTTTCTTTCTTTCTTTCTTTCTTTCTTTCTTTCTTCTTTCTTTCTTTCCTCTTTTTTTTTCTCCTACTTCATCCTGTCCTAAAAAGAATGGGGTTGTTTAGAAAGAGAGATACAACAAACATAAAGAAATAAATGCTCTTAATAACTAAATATTTAGTCAGAAAATACATCAAAAGTAGCCAACGGACAAGAAGCAAAAAAGTAAGGTGTAAAAGATAATAGTGTGAGGGAGGACACAAGATCAGCAGCAAGTGCTGATACCCTTGCTGAAGTTCACTGGGCTCTGAGTTTGCTGATGATCAAAGTGGAGAGGGTGAGAAGGTCATTTACAAGACTCTCAGCACCCAAGAGATAAAAGCAAAGCAGTTATGTAGGAAACGCATTACCAATTCTGGCTCTATGGTCTGAGAGAAATATCTCTTGTGGGTTTTTATGAAGAGATTACTGTGCACTACAAAGAACTACCTTCTCCAAGAGACCCTTAGAGGAAACAGAAAATTCTTCTAACTTCCTCAGTGGAGGCTTAGGGGACATCCTACCAAGATCCAATTTAGTCAAAGCAATCCTCAGGGACCTGTAGTGTAGGCAGGTCTGCAGCTCATGATGGTCTGGCTTGCTTCGATGCTAGTGTTTCCTGAGGGACAGTGGTTCTTCATGTAGAGACATGCCTGACGGACTCTCCTACAGCATTGTTAGATGCACTACAAGAGACTGTGAACCATCTGGTATGGTGTGTACATTTCCTATATAGGTAGAAATGTGCTTTTTTTTTTCCTTTCTGGGGACGATTTACTCTATTTTCATTAGATTCTCACATAGATCCTTGAACTAAAATAGACTGAGCCTTCTATGCAGAGGACTGGTGCTTAAGAAGCCCTCTGTGAACCTTGTTTATCTCCACAAGGGTTTTGATAGTTATGTTAGTGGTGATGAGTTCTGGATTAGCAAGTGCCCAGAGGGTCACTCCTCTGAGTGCCTGGTGAGGGTGGAGAAATCAGCTTTCACTGTCAGCCATGCTGGGCTAGGAATGAGATGCGCTTGCTGTGGTTAAGAAGCCTGATAAAGACAAAGGCCTTTGCCCATTCTAGCTAATCTGACTGGCATCCTGTGGAGTAGGACAGTACACCCTTCTGTTTAGGAGGTTAGCTTGCCTCTGCTTGAATGTGAACCTGAAAATTTCCCCTGGTAAATCCAAGCCTCCCATAAAGAGGAATCTGGAATCTGCTCTAATACAATGCTCAAGACCACCAAATATCTGTGCCAAAAGTAGAGCCACCATAATTTTAGCCTGGAGCTTTCCTTTTGTAGCTCTGTTTTTAAATTTCAGAAGTAGTTTGAGCTCTTTGTAATATATTCAAATAATTTAGAAGTTCAGTCAAAGTGAAGAGTCTCCCATTCTAATCCCCATAGAACTCTTCTCTTTCTACACAAACATGTATAGACACAAAGCCTTGTCATTTGTATTGTTCTGCAAATTCTTTCCCCCATCGAATCAGTTCTATAAACAGTTCCTATAAACAGCACTGATATTAAAAACATCTAACAATTCGACTACTGATATAAATTAATTTATAAATATAAAATACTCCATTTAGAGTCTAACTCACCCTAACTGTATACATCAAAGGTCCCTGAGTTATGGCCTGCTGGCCAGATTACGTCTACCACCTGTGTCTGTAATAAAGTTTTATTGGAACACAGCACACTCATTTGCTTACATATTGTCTGTGACTGGTTTTGCACTACTGTCACAGTGTTGATACTTGTGACAGAGACTGTATAATCTGAAAAGTATTTACTGTCTGGCCTTTTACAGAAAAATTTGCTGAATCCTGATAAATATTATAGCATCCCTTAAGAATCATTACAAGCTGGAGGGCAAATAGTTTGTCAAGTTATTTTAATGATTTACAAGTAATTTGTTTATTTGAGAGTATTTTATGAGTTGATTGAAAAACATTTTATGGAAGTAGAAACTTGCATAGAAACTATGCAAGTCATAAGAGATTTATCACAAAATGGAAACAGCCATTTAACCGCTACTGAACTCTTATCTGCATCCTAGAGCAGATAAAGAGGAGCCCCTCTTTCCAATGCCTCCTCCTAATTACTATCCTTTCCTCCTCCTCCCAGAGATAACCCCTCTCCTACTTCTAATACTATAGATCAGGTTTTCCTATTTTTAAGCTTACATAAATGGAATCATATCATATGTATTCTTTTGTGCCTGGTCTCCTTGTTTGAGATTATGTTTCAGAGATTTTTAGCAGAGTGTTTTTTTTTTCCCAGAGATTTTTGTTTTGTGTATTTGTAGGTAGTTCATTTTAATCATTTTATAGTATTTGTTTGTATTGCTATATTTCAGTTTAATTAATAATTTTGTTGTTAATGGACATTTGGGTTGCTTTCGGTTCTTTGTTCTTCTGATGATAAAGGTGGAATATTTGTTGCTATAAATATTCTTGTAAATATTTGGAACACATTTACACATTTTTCTGTAGGGCATATATCAGGATCCTAGGGTGTGTATATATTCAATTATAGTAGATAGTGCCAAATAATTTTTCCAGTGTGCTTGTTGCAATTTACCTCCTATCAATACCATATGGGTTCTAGTGCTCTCTCTCTACCAACATGTGTGGTTTCATTCCTTTCTTTTTTTTTTTTTTTTACATTTTTTTAAATTGGAGTTCAATTTGCCAACATATAGCATAACACACAGTTCTCATCCCATCAAGTGCCCCCCTCAGTGCCCGTTACCCAGTCACCCCCACCAACCGCCCCCCCTCCACCCACCTCCCTTTCACCACCCCTTGTTCGCTTCCCAGAGTTAGGAGTCTCTCATGTTCTGTCTCTCTTTATGATATTGCCCACTCATTTTTTCTCCTTTCCCCTTTATTCCCTTTCACTATTTTTTATATTCCCCAAATGAATAAGACCATATAATGTTTGTCCTTCTCCGGTTGACTTATTTCACTTAGCATAATACCCTCCCGCAGGAAACAACAAATGTTGGAGAGGATGTGGAGAAAGGGGAACCCTCCTGCACTGTTGGTGGGAATGTGACCTGGTGCAGCCACTCTGGAAAACTGTTAGGAGGTTCCTCAAAGAGTTAAAAACAGATCTGCCCTACGACCCAGCAATATTGCTGGGGATTTACCCCAAAGATATAGATGCAATGAAACGCCAGGATACCTGCACCCCGATGTTTATAGCAGCAATGTGGTTTCATTTTCTACTTCTCTGAGGACTAATGACATTGAACCTATTTCATTTGTTTCCTGGCCATTGCAAATCCTCTTATAAAGTGCCTGCTCAAGTCTATTCCTCACCTTCCCATTGGGTTGCCTTGTTTTTTTTATTTTTAAACTAATTCAAGGCATTTAAAAATGTAATATGGATAAGATATATCCATAAGCATGTAGTTATAGGTAATGCAAATAATTTCTTTCACCAGGTGGCTTGCTTTTTCATTTTCTCAGTGGTGTCTATTGATGAATAGAAATTCTCAATTTTAATGTAATTTATCATTTTTCTCCTTTGTGGTTATTTTATTTTCTGTCTTAAAAAATTCCCTAAAGTCATAAAGATACTCTTTTGTGATATTTTCTATAAAATTTGTTTTATCTTTTGCACCAAGATTTATAAGTGTGAATTAATTATTTTATATGGTGTAAGATAGGGGTTTCCCCTTCTACATGTATATGCAAGTAATCCAGAACTATTTCTTGGAAAGATTACCTCTTATAATTGCTTTGCAGGGCCAACTGTCATGACCATCCATCAATAAATGTAAGGGTCTGTTTTGGGTGTCTCTATTTTATTCCTTTTTGTCTACTTGACTACCTTTGAGCCAATGTTGTTCTAATTTAATGATTGTCATTTTATAAGTCTTGATATTTCATGGAATACATTTCCCATCTTGTTACTCTTTTTCAAGTTCATTTTTGGCTAATCCTGGTTTTTTGCCCTTCCATGTAAGTTTATGAATCAGTCTATCAAAAATACTTACTTGGGTTTTTTTCCTATTTATTTATTTATTTATTTATTTATTTATTTATTTATTTATTTTATATTTTTTTATTGGAGTTCCATTTGCCAACATATAGTATAACACCCAGTGCTCATCCCGTCAAGTGCTCCCCTCAGTGCCCATCACCCAGTCACCCCATCTCCCCACCCACCTCCCCTTCCACTAACCCTTGTTTGTTTCCCATAGTTAGCTGTCTCTCATGATCTGTCACCCTCTCTGATATTTCCCATTCATTTTCTCTCCTTTCCCCTTTAATCGTTTTCACTATTTTGTATATTCCCTGCTTGGTTTTTTTTTTTTTTTATGATTTTTTTTTTTTTATTTGAGAGAAAGAGAGCGAGAGCGAGAGTGAGACCGAGAGAGAGAGAGAGAGAGAGAAGCAGACTTCCCCCTGAGTGTGGAGCCCAACCACGCTTTATAATTTTTGGTGTTGAGGTCCTCCACATCTTCATTTATCTCTATGCATTTGGTTTTTAATGCTTATTTAAATAAGGTCTTTTTAAAAATTCATTTTCATAGCTTTATGGAAATATAATCAATTTTTTATTTCAAAATTTTATTTAAATTCTAGTTAGTTAATATATTGTTAGTGTATAGAAATTCCACTGACTTCTGGGCATTGATTTTGTAGCCTGCCACACTGCCGAATTGCTGTATGAGTTCTAGCAATCTTGAGGTGGAGTCTTTTGGGTTTTCTAGGTACAGTATCATGTCATCTGCAAAGAGGGAGAGTTTGACTTCTTCTTTGCCAATTTGAATGCCTTTTATTTCTTTTTGTTGTCTGATTGCTGAGGCTAGGACTTCTAGTACTATGTTGAATAGCAGTGGTGAGAGTGGGCATCCATGTCGTGTTCCTGATCTTAGGGGAAAGGCTCCCAGTGTTTCCCCATTGAGAATGATATTTGCTGTGGGCTTTTCATAGATGGCTTTTAAGATGCTGAGGCATGTTCCCTCTATCCCTACACTCTGAAGAGTTTTGATCAGGAATGGATGCTGTATTTTCCCAAATGCTTTCTCTGCATCTATTGAGAGGATCATATGGTTCTTGTTTTTTCTCTTGCTGATATAATCAATCACACTGATTGTTTTACGAGTGTTGAACCAACCTTGCATCCCGGGGATAAATCCCACTTTGTCATGGTGAATAGTCTTCTTAATGTTAGTTAATATATATGGTAAAAATTGGTTTCAGGTGTAGAATTAAGTGATTCATCACTTATATATAACACCCACTGCTCATCATAACAAGTGCTCTCCTTAATATCCATACCCATTTAGCCCAACCCGTGCCAACCTCCCTTCATCAGCCCTCAGTTCTCTATCATTAATAGTCTCTTTATGGGTTGCTTCCATCTCTCTCTTTTTTCCCCTTCCCCTATGTTCATCTGTTTGTTTCTTAAATTCCATATATGAGTACAATCATAGGATATTTGTCTTTCTCTGATTGACTTATTTATTTCATTTAGCATAATACTCTCTAGCTTCTTCAAAGGACAAATGGACATTTGAGCTTTTTCTTTTTTTTAATAATAAATTTATTTTTTATTGGTGTTCAATTTGCCAACATACAGAATAACACCCAGTGCTCATCCCATCAAGCGGCCCCCTCAGTGCCCATCACCCATTCACCCCCACCCCCCACCCTCCTCTCCTTCCACCACCCCTAGTTCATTTCCCAGAGTTAGGAGTCTTCATGTTCTGTCTCCCTTTCTGATATTTCCTACCCATTTCTTCTCCCCTCCCTTCTATTCCCTTTCACTATTATTTATATTCCCCAAATTAATGAGAACATATAATGTTTGTCCTTCTCCGATTGGCTCATTTCACTCAGCATAATACCCTCCAGTTCCATCCACGTTGAAGCAAATGGTGGGTACTTGTCATTTCTAATGGCTGAGTAATATTCCATTGTATACATAAACCACATCTTCTTTATCCATTCATCATTTGGGCTTTTTCCATAGTTTGGCTATTGTTGATAATGCTGCTGTAACCATTAGGGTGCATATACCCTTCAAATCTGTATTTTTGCATCCTTTGGATAGATACCTAGTAGTGCAATTGCTGGGTTGTATACGGTAGCTCTACTTTTAAATTTTTGAGGAAACTCCATACTGTTTTCCAGAGTAAATTGGAGTAAATTGGCTACACTAATTTGCATTCCCACCAATAGTGCAAGCGGGTCCCTCTTTCACTATATCCTTGCCAACACTTCACACCATTCTAACCGGTATGAGGTGGTAGCTCATTGTGGTTTTGATTTGTATTTCCTTGATGATAAGTGATGTTGAGGATCTTTTCATGTGTCTGTTAGCTCAAGCTTTTGGAATGTTATGTTTTCATTTTCATTTGCTTCCATGTATTTAACTTTTTTTCTTTAATTTCTTTAATTTCCTGGTTAACCTGTTCATTCTTTGGTAGAATGCTCTTTAACCTCCATGTATTTGTTTTCCAAATTTTTTCTTGTGGTTCACTTCAAGTTTCATAGCATTGTGGCCTGAAAATATGCATGGTATGATCTCAATCCTTTTGTATTTGTTGAGGGTTGATTTGTGACCCAGTATGTGATCTATTCTGGAGGATGTTTCATGTGCACTTGAAAAGAGTGTGTATTCTGCTGCTTTGGGGCAAAATGTTCTGAATGTATCTGTTAAGTTTATCTGGTCCAGTGTGTCATTCAAAGCCATTGCTTCCTTGTTGATTTTCTGCTTGGGTCATCTGTCCATTGCTACAAGTGGGATGTTAGAGACTCCTATTATTATTGTATTATTATCAATGAATTCCTCTTGTTTGTTATTAATTGATTTATATATTAGGATACTCCCAAGTTGGGAGCATAAAAATTGTTAGATCTTCTTGTTGGATAGACCCCTTAATAATGATATATGCCCTTCTTCATCTCTTATTACAGTCTTCTGTTTAAAATCTAGTTTGTCTGAATTAAGTATGGCTACTCCGGCTTTCTTTTAACATCCATTAGCATGATAGATGGTTCTCCATCCCTCCACTTTCAATCTGGAGGTGTCCTTAGGTCTAAAATAAGTCTCTTGTAAGCAGTACATAGATTGGCCTTTTTAAAAAATCTATTCTGGCAGCCTATGTCTTTTGATAGGAGCATTTAGTCCATTTACATTCAGAGTAATTATTGGTAGATAAGAATTTAGTGACATTGTATTACTCGTAAAGTCGCTGTTTAGGAAGATTTTCTCTGTTCCTTTCTAGTCTTTGTTGCTTTTGGTCTTTCTTTCCCACTCAAGGGGTCCCCTTTTAATGCTTCTTGCAGAGCTGTTTTAGCGGTCACAAACTCCTTTTGTTTTTGCTTACCCGGGAAATTATCTCTCCTTCTATTCTGAATGACAGCCTCGCTGATAAAGTATTTTTGGTGGCATATTTTTCCCATTCAGCATATTGGATATATTATGCCACTTCTGGCCTGCCAGGTGTCAATACAATAAATTTTTATGCAGTGATCTTGTATTCAGCAACTCTGCTAAACTCACATCAATTTTATTGATTTATGTATATTTTTTGGACTTAATAAATTTATAATAATATTATCTGTGAATAAAGGCAGTTAGTTCTTCCTTTCAAATCTTTATGCTTCCCCCCATCCTTTGACTTACTGCATCAACTAAGAATTCTAATATAGAAGATGTAGCAGTGTCTTGTCTCATTCCAAATCTCAGAGAAAGCATTACCTATTAATTCTTTCTAAAAATTTTATTTAAATTCAATTTGCCAACATATAGTATGACACCCAGTACTCATCTCATCATGTGCCCTCCTTAATGCCCATCAACCAGTTACCTTAGCCCTCTCACCCACCCTTCCTTCTGCAACCTTTTATTTGTTTCTCAGAGTTAGGAGTATTTCATCTTTTTTAAAAGATTTATTTTTTTTCAAAGATTTTATTTATTTATTCATGAGAGACACACAGAGAGAAGCAGAAGGAGAGAAGCAGGCTCCATGGAGGGAGCCTGATGCAGGACTTGATCTCAGGACCATGGGATCATGCCCTAAGCAAAAAAGCAGACGCTCAACTGCTGAGCCACCCAGGTGTCCCAAAAAAGATTTATTTATTTATTTGAGAGAGAGAGAGAGAGAGAATGCAAGCAGGAGGGGCAGAAAAAGAGGGAGAAAGAATCTCAAGCAGACTCTGTGCTAACTGCAGATCCTGGGGCTCAATCCCAGGACCCTGAGATCATGACCTGAGCCAAAGCCAAGAGTTGGATGCTTAACTGCCTGCTTCACCCAGGTGCCCCACATATTTCATCCTTTTTAAAAAATTTAAATTCAATTTGCTAACATATAACAGTGCTCATCACATCACATGCTCTCCTTAATGCCTGTCACCCAATTACCCTATCCCTCCCCCCCACCTCCTCTTCTGAAACCCTTTGTTTCCCAGGGTTAGGAGTCTTTCATGGTTTGTCTTCCTCTTTGATTTTTCCCTACTCAGTCCCCCCTGCCTTCCCATATGGTCTCTTTCACTATTTCTTATATTCCACATATCACATATTTCATCTTTAAGTGTGTTTACTATAGTTTTTGGAAATACTCTTTATAAAATAAATGAAGTGCTCCCCCTCATAGTTTGCCAGGAGTTTTAATTTGTTTTTTACTAGTTATAAATGGAGGTTAAGTTTCATAAAATGTTACTACCACATTTGTTAGATATTCTTATAATTTTCTCCTTTAATCTATTAATAGGTAAATTACACAGGTTGATTTAGACTGTTTAAACAACCACACCTTATTGAACGCATTTCTACAGACAATGCAATCTTTTATTTTTTAACAATTATTATTATTTTTAAGATATTTATTTGAGAGAAAGAGAGCAGAGAGAGAGAGTATGAGGTGAGGGGGAGAGCAAGCAGACTCCTTGATGATCAGGGAGCTCAATACAGGGCTCTATCCTGGGACCCTGAGATCATGACCTGAGCCCAAGGCAGACACTTAACTGACTGAGCCACTCAGGTTCTCCAACAATTATTATATTTTTAAGATTTTTTTCTTTTCAAAAATTTAAAAAGATTTATTTACCTATCTCAGAGAAAAAGAACAAGTGAGGGGTGGGGGAGAGGGAGAGAATCCTTAAGCAGACTCCCTACTGAGTGTGGAGCCCAATGCCAGGCTTGGTCTCATAACCCATGAGACCACGACCTAAGTCAAAACCAAGAGTTGGGGGAGGCGGGGCAAGATGGCAGAGAGTAGGGTCCCCAAGTCACCTGTCCCCACCAACTTACCTAGATAACTTTCAAATCATCCTGAAACCTACGAATTTGGTCTGAAATTTAAAGAGAAGACAGCTGGAACGCTACAGTGAGAAGAGTTTATGCTTCTATCAAGGTAGGAAGATGGAAAAAAATATAAAGAAACAAAAGGCATCCAAGGGGGAGGGGCCCCGCGAGGAGCCGGGCTGAGGCCGGGGCGAGTGTCCCCAGGACAGGAGAGCCCCGTCCCGGAGGAGCAGGAGCTGCACCGACCTTCCCGGGCGGAAAGGGGCTCGCGGGGAGTTGGAGCAGGACCCAGGAGGGCGGGGATGCCCTCGGGCTCCCGGGGACACTAACAGACACCTGCGCCCCGGGAGAGTGCACCGAGCTCCCTAAGGGCTGCAGCGCGCACGGCAGGGCCCGGAGCAGCTCGGGGGGCTCGGGGGGGGGCTCCCCGTGGAGGGGGCTGCGCGGCCCGGGAGCAGGATCCCAGCGGCGCAGGCCCCGGAGCCCAGGGCGCTGGGGGACAGAGCCCAGGATCCGGCGCGGCCCTGCCCCCGGGACAGGCAGAGGCCGGGAGGACACAGGACAGCAAGGACGATTCTGCCGTGGGGTGGCCTCGAGCTGTGCAGATCGGCGCCCCGCCCTGGAGCATCCAGGCCCCTGCGGACTGGGAGCTGCGGTAGTTACTGCCGGAGCTGAATCCAGGGCTGGAGAGCTGGCCACCGCCACTGTTGTTCCTCCTGGTGTCACCTTGTGTCTGGGACTGAGCAGGGGCCTCACAGGATAAACAGCAACCACTGAGCCCTGCACCAGACAGGGGCTGGGCAGCTCCCCCAGGTGCACACACCTGAGAATCAGTACAGCAGGCCCCTCCCCCAGAAGACCAGCTGGAAGGACAGGGGAAGAGCAAGTTCTTGACCAAGCAGCACTGGAAAGTTCCAGGGGAAGTTGAGGGATTTACAGTATATAGAATCAGAGGATACTCCCCCCTTGTTTTTTGTTTTCTGTCCCCCCCCCTTTTTTCCTTTTTTTTTCTCTCTCTCTTTTCCTCCTTTTTCCAGTACAACTTATTTTTGGCCGCTCTGCACTAAGCAAAATTACTAGAAGGAAAAACTCACCACAAAAGAAAGAATCAGAAACAGTCCTCTCTCCCACAGAGTTACAAAACTTGGATTACAATTCAATGTCAGAAAGCCAATTCAGAAGCACTATTATAAACCTACTGGTGGCTCTAGAAAAAAGCATAAAGGACTCAACAGACTTTATGACTGCAGAATTTAGATCTAATCAGGCAGAAATTAAAAATCAATTGAATGAGATGCAATGCAAACTAGAGGTCCTAACGATGAGTGTTAACCAGGTAGAAGAATGAGTGAGTGATACAGAAGACAAGTTGATGGCAAGGAAGGAAACTGAGGAAAAAAGAGAAAAACAATGAAAAGATCATGAGGAAAGGTTAAGGAAAATAAATGACAGCCTCAGAAAGAAAAATCTACGTTTAATTGGGGATCTCGAGGGTGTGAAAGGGACAGAGGTACAGAATGTGTATTTGAACAAATCACAGCTGAAAACTTTCCTAATCTGGGAAGGGAAACAGGCATTCAGATCCAGGAAATAGAGAGATCCCCCCACCCAAATCAATAAAAACTGCTCATCACTGCGACATTTAATAGTGAAACTTGCAAATTCCAAAGATGAAGAAAAGATCCATAAAGCAGCAAGAGACAAGAAATCCCTAACCTTTATGGGGAGAAGTATTAGGATAACAGCAGACCTCTCCACAGAGACCTGGCAGGCCAGAAAGGGCTGGCAGGATATATTCAGGGTCCTAAAGGAGAAGAACATGCAGCCAAGAATACTTTATCCAGCAAGGCTCTCATTCAGAATAGAAGAGATAAAGAGAGATAGAGAGAGATAAAGAGAGAGATAAAGAGCTTCCAAGATAGGCAGAAACTGAATATGGGACCACCAAACCAGCTCTGCAAGAAATTTTAAGGGGGACCCTGTAAAAGAAAGAGGAAGACCTAGGGAATAATCCACAAAACCAGGGGCTGAATAGGTATCATGATGACACTAAATTCATATCTTTCAATAGTAACTCTGAACATGAATGGGCTTAATGACCCCATCAAAAGGTGAAGCATGTCAGACTGGATAAAAAAAGCAGGACCCATCTATTTGCTGTCTACAAGAGACTCATTTTAGACATAAGGACACCTACAGGCTGAAAATAAAAGGTTGGAGAACCATTTACCATTCAAATGGTCCTCAAAAGAAAGCAGGGGTAGCCATCCTTATATCAGATAAACTAAAATTACCCCAAAGACTTTAGTGAGAGATGAAGAGGGACACCGTATCATACTTAAAGGATCTATCCAACAAGAGGACCTAACAATCATGAATATTTATGCCCCGAATGTGGGAGCTGCCAAGTATATCAATCAATTAATAACCAAAGTTAAGACATACTTAGATAATAATACTCTTATACTTGGTGACTTCAATCTAGCTCTTTCTATACTCAATAGGTCTTCTAAACACAACATCTCCAAAGAAACATGAGCTTTAAATGATACACTGGACCAGTTGTATTTCACAGATATTTACAGAACTTTACATCCAAATGCTACTGAATACACATTCTTCTCAAGTGCACATGGAACTTTCTCCAGAATAGACCACATACTGGGTCACAAAGCAGACCTTAACTGATACCAAGATTGGGATCGTCTCCTGCATATTTTCACACCATATGCTTTGAAATTAGAACTAAACCACAAGAAGAAGTTTGGAAGGAATTCAAACACATGGAGGTTAAATACCATCCTGCTAAAAGATAAAAGGGTCAACCAGGAAATTAGAGAAGAATTAAAAAGATTCATGGAAACTAATGAGAATGAAGATACAACCTTTCAAAATCTTTGGCATACAGCAAAAGCAGTCCTGAGGGGGAAATACATTGCAATACAAGCATCCATCCAAAAACTGGAAAGAACTCAAATACAAAAGCTAACCTTGCACCTAAAGGAGCTGGAGAAAGAACAGCAAATAGATCCTACACCCAGCAGAAGAAGAGAATTAATAAAGATTCGAGCAGGACCCAATGAGATAGAGACCAGAAGAACTGTGGAACAGATGAACAAAACCAGGAGTGGGTTCTTGAAAGAATTAATAAGATAGATGAACCAGTACCCCCCCCAAAAAAAGATAGATGAACCATTAGCCAGCCTTATTAAAAAGAAGAGAGAAAAGACTCAAATTAAAAAAATCATGAATGAGATCAGAGAGATCACCACCAATACCAAGGAAATACAAACGATTTTATTTTATTTTTTTAATACAAACGATTTTAAAAACATATTATGAACAGCTACACGCCAATGAATTAGGCAATCTAGAATAAATGGACACATTTCTGGAAAACCACAAACTACCAAAACTGGAACAGCAAGAAATAGAACCTGAACAGGCCAATAACCAGGGAGGAAATTGAAGCAGTCCTCAAAAACCTCCTAAGACACAAAAGTCCAGGGCCAGATGGTATCCCAGGGGGATTCTATCAAACATTTAAAGAAGAAACCCTACTCTACTAACACTGTTTGGAAAGATAGAAAGAGATGGAATACTTCCAAACTCATTCTGTGAGGCCAGCATCACCTTTATTCCAAATCCAGACAAAGGCCCCACCAAAAAGGAGAAGTATAGACCATATCCCTGATGAACACAGATGCAAAAATTCTCAACAAGATACTAGCCAATAGGATCCAACATACATTAAGAAGATTATTCACCATGACAAAGTGGGATTTATCCCTGGGATGCAAGGTTGGTTCAACACCTGGAAAGCAATCAATGTGATTGATCATATCAGCAAGAGAAAAAACAAGAACCATATGATCCTCTCAATAGATGCAGAGAAAGCATTTGACAAAATACAGCATCCATTCCTGATCAAAACTCTTCAGAGTGTAGGGATAGAGGGAACTTGCCTCAGCATCTTAAAAGCCATCTATGAAAAGCCCACAGCAAATATCATTCTCAATGGGGAGACACTGGGAGCCTTTCCCCTAAGATCAGCAACACGACAAGGATGCCCACTCTCACCACTGCTATTCAACATAGTTCGGGAAGTCCTAGCCTCAGCAATCAGACAACAAAAAGAATTAAAAGGCATTCAAATTTGCAAAGAAGAAGTCAAACTCTCCCTCTTTGCAGATGACATGATACTGTACCTAGAAAACCCAAAAGACTCCAACCCAAGATTGCTAGAACTCATTCAGCAATTCGGCAGTGTGGCAGGCTACAAAATCAATGCCCAGAAGTCAGTGGCATTTCTATACACTAACAATGAGACTGAATAAAGAGAAATTAAGGAGCCAATCCCATTTACAAAATGCTTGAAAGATCTAAGTGTGAGACAAGATTCCATCAAAATCCTAGAGGAGAGCACAGGCAGCAGCCTTTTTGAACTTGGCCACAGCAACTTTTTGCAAAATACATGTTTCTCTTGCATGAAGGCAAGAGAAACAAAAGCAAAAATGAATTATTGGGACTTCATCAAGATAAGAAGCTTCTGCACAGCAAAAGAAACTGTCAACAAATCTCAAAAACAACCTACAGAATGGGAGAAGATATTTGCAAATGACGTATCAGATAAAGGGGTAGTTTCCAAGATCTATAAAGAACTTATTAAACTCAACACCCAAGAAACAAACAATCCAATCATGAAATGGGCAAAAGACATGAACAGAAATTTCACCAAAGACGACATACACATGGCCAACCAGTACATGAAAAAATGCTCTGCATCCCTTGCCATCAGGGAAATACAAATCAAAAGCACAATAAGATACCACCTCACACCAGTATGAATGGGGAAAATTAACAAGACAGGAAACAACAAATGTTGTAGAGGATGTGGAGAAAGGAGAACCCTCTTGCACTGTTGGTGGGAATGTGAACTGGTGCAGCCACTCTGGAAAACTGTGTGGAGGTTCCTCACAGAGGTAAAAGTAGACCTGCCCTACAACCCAGCAATTGCACTGCTGGGGATTTACCCCAAAGATACAGATGCAGTGAAACGCGAGGACACCTGCACCCCGATGTTTCTAGCAGCAATGTCCACAGTAGCCAAACTGTGGGAGGAGCCTCGGTGTCCATTGAAAGATGAATGGATAAAGAAGATGTGGTTTATGTATACAATAGGATATTACTCAGCCATTAGAAATAACAAATACCCACTATTTGCTTCAATGTGGAGGGACCTGGAGGGTATTATGCTGAGTGACATAAGTCAATCAGAAAAGGACAAACATTATATGGTCTCATTCATTTGGGGCATATAAAAATTAGTGAAAGGGAATAAAGGGAAAGGAGAGAAAATGAGTGAAAATATTAGTGAGGGTGACAAAACATGAGAGACACGAACTCTGGGAAATGAACAAGGGGTAGTCGAAGGGGAAGTGGGTGGGGGGTTGGGGTGACTGGGTGATGGGCACTGATGGGGGCACATGGTGGGATGAGCACTGGGAATTATGGTATATGTTGGCAACATAAACCAAAAAACCAATACAAAAAAAAAAAAAAAAGAAACCAAGATCAGACACTTCTTGCAAGATATCCATGAAGGCAAGAGAAACAGACTGACCCACCCAGGTGCCCCTTTACAAATTCTTATTTAAATTCTAGTTAGTTAACATACAGTGCAATATTGGCTTCCAGAGTAGAATTCAGCGGTTCATTACTTACATACAACATACAGTGCTCACCATAACAAGTGATCTCTTTAACACCCATCACCCATTTGCTCATCTCCCACCTACCTCTTTATTAACCTTAAGTTTATTCTCTACCATTAAGAGTCTTTTATGGTTTCTCTCTCTCTCTGTCTCTCTGTCTCTCTCTCTCTCTCTCTCCCTTCCCCTATGTTAATCTGTTTTGTTAAATTCTACATAGGAGTGAAATCATATGGGATTTGTCTTTCTCTGACTGACTTATTTCACTTAGCATAATACTCTCAAGCTCCATCCACATTGTTGCAAGGGCAAGATTTCATTCTTTTTGATGGCTGAAAAATACTTCATTATACACACACACACACACACACACACACACACCACCTCCTCTTTATCCATTCATCTTCAATGGACATCTGGGCTCTTTCCAAAGTTTGGCTATTGTTGATAATGCTGCTATAAACATTGGGGTGCCTGTACCCCTTTAAATCACTGTATTGGTATCCCTGGGCTAAATATGTACTAGTTCAATTGCTGGGTCATAAGGTAGTTCTATTTTTAACTTTTTGAGAAAATTCCATATTATTTTCTCCAGAGAAAATAATGGCTCCACCTGTTTGCATTCCCACCAATAGTGCAAGAGGATTCCTCTTTCACTTGCCAACATCTGTTGTTTCCTGTGTTTGTCTCTTTTTTCCTCAGTTTCCCTCTTTGCCATAAACTTGTCTTGTATGTCACTCACTCGTTCTTCCACCTCATTAACCCTTGTTGTTAGCACTTGTAGTTTGGATTGCATCTCATTCAATTGATTTTTAATTTCTGCCTGATTAGATCTAAATTCTGCAGTCATGAAGTCTCTTGAGTCCTTTATGCTTTTTGCTAGAGCCACCAGTAGCTGTATAATAGTGCTTCTGAATTGGCTTTCTGACATTGAATTGTAATCCAGGATTTGTAACTCTGTGGGAGAGAGGACTGTTTCTGATTCTTTCTTTTGAGGTGAGGTTTTCCTTCTAGTCATTTTGCTCAGTGCAGAGTGGCCAAAAACAAGTTGTATTGGGAAAAGGAGAAAAAGAGAAGAGAGAAAGAAGGAAAGAAAAGAGAAAAAGAAAAAAGAAAAAAGGAAGAAAAAAAGAAAAAAAAAGAAAAGAAAAAGAGAAAGAAAAAGAAAGAAAGAAAAAAAAAGGTGGGGGAAGCAAACAGAAATCAAAAAGCAAAAAAAAAAAAAAAGAAAAAAGAAAACAAAAACAAAACAAACAAACAAAAAAAAAAACACGGGGGAGTATCTTCTGCTTCTGTATATTTTAAGTCCCTTGACTTCCCCTGGAACTTGTCCGTCTAGCTGGTCTTCTGGGGGAGGGGCCTGTTGTGCTGATTTTCAGGTGTTAGCACTTGGGGGAGCTGTTCTGCCCCCTGCCTGGTGCAGGGCTCAGTGGGGGTTGTTTACCCCGTGAGGCCCCAGGAGGAACAACCACAGTGGTGGCTGCCAGCTCTGCAGCCCTGGAGTCAGCTCCCGCAGTAGCTCCGGAGCTCTCCGTCTGCAGGGCCTGGAGGCTCCGGGGCGGGGCCGCTGATCTGCTCAGCTCGGGGCAGGAGCGTCCTTGCTGTCCTGGGCCCTCCCGGCCTCTGCCTGTCCCGGGGGAGGCTGGATCCTGGGCTGTGTCCCGGCGCCCTGTGCTCCAGGGCCTGCCTGTTGGATTCGCTCCCGCCCCACAGCCCCCTCTGCGGAGCCGCCCCCGAGCCCCCCGAGCTGCTCCGGGTCCCGCCGTGCACGCTGCAGCCCTTAGGGAGCTCGGCGCATCTCCCGGGGCGCAGGTGTCTGTTAGTGTCCCCGGGAGCCCGAGGGCATCCCCGCCCTCCTGGGTCCTGCTCCATCTCCCTGCGAGCCCCTTTCCGCCCGGGAAGGTCGGTGCAGCTCCTGCGTCTCCGGGACGGGGCTCTCCTGTCCTGGGGACACTCGCCCCGGCCTCAGCCCGGCTCCTCGCGGGACCCCTCCCCCTTGGAGGCCTTTTGTTTCTTTAGCTCTTTTTCCCCATCTTCCGACCTTGATAGAAGCACGAATTCTTCTCACTGTAGCATTCCAGCTGTTCCCTCTTTCAATCTCAGGCCGAATTCGTAGATTTTCAGGATGATTTGAAGGTTATGTAGGTAATTTGGTGGGGACAGGTGACTTGGGGACCCTCCTCTTCCCCCATCTTGCCCCTCCCCCTCTGTAAGTAGAATTCTGAGCAGCAACGCCTCCTTCTGTCTGGACATGCAGATGTTGTCTTAGACTCAAGTCAGTTGGATTCACAAGACACAGACATTTTGGGAGGTGAAGATAATTTTTGTGAGGTGATAGGAAGCATCATCCCTAATCTTCTCATTCTCACCTCTGCACCTTCTCAAATTTCCAAAGATATTCTTATACTGTCCCTTATTTTCAGATGAAGCACACATTTGCCTGGTATTAATCTATACTGTACATCAGTACTGATAGTCCCAAAGCGTTTGCTCATTATCTCCAGGTCACTCAACTTCTTTTAAGGGTGAGGTATAGGCAAAAAAAAAAAAAAAAAAGAGTGAGGTATAGGGCAGGCTGGGTGGCTCAGTGGTTTAGCGCCACCTTCAGCCCAGGGAGTGATCCTGGAGACCCAGGATTGAGTCCCGTGTCAGGATCTCTGCATGGAGCCTGCTTCTCCCTCTGCCTGTGTCTCTGCCTCTCTCTCTTATTCTCTCATGAATAAATAAATAAAATTTTAAAAAAAGATTGGGGTATAGTTTATATACAGTAAAATAATGCAAATCCTAAGTGTATAGCCTTTTACTGATGATTTGTTTATCTAATTCCTGTTGATGAACGTTGGAGTTGTTTTTAGTTTGTTCTATTATGAATAAAACTCCTGTGAATATTTTGTACAAGATTTTTTATAGACACATGGTTGCTGTACGTTTAATTTTATTAAGAATTGCCAAACTGTTTTCCAAAATAATTACAGAATTTCATATTTCCACCATCAATATATGAGAGTTTCAGTTGCTTTAAATCCTACAAAAATGTTGTATTTTCTTATTATTGTAGTCATTCTATTGAGTGTTCAGTGGTATCACATTGTTACTTTAATTTACATTTCCCTGATAATTAATGATGTTGAGTGTCTTTCACATGCAATATTGGCCATTCAAATATCTTATTTTGTAAGGTGTCTGCTCAAATTTTTTGAATACTTTTTAAAAATTTAAATTCAATTAATTAACATATAGTGTATTATTGGTTTCAGAGGTAGAGTTCAGTAAGTCATCAGTTGTATTATATACATACCCATTGCTCATTACATTATGTGCCCTTCTTAATGGCCATTCCCCTGTTACCCCACCCCCCCACCTCCCATCCAGCAACCCTCAGTTTGTTTCCTCTGGTTAATAGTCTATTATAGTTTGTCTCCTTCTCTGATTATATCTTGTTTTATTTATTTTTAAATTTTTGTCCACTTTAAAAAATTAGATTGGGGGTGCCTGGGTGACTTAGTTAAGTGTCTGCTTTGGGGTCAAGTCATGATCCTGGGGTCCTGGGATCGAGCCCCACGTAGGGCTCTCTGCTCAGTGCAGAGTCTGCTTCTCCCTCTCCTTCTGCCTGCTGCTCCCTCTGCTTGCATTCTCTCTCTCTCTCTTTCTCAAATAAACAAATAAAACCTTTAAAAAATAAAAAATAAAAATTAGATTATATACTTTCACTTTTTGATTTGTATAGGTTTATATATTTTGAGTATGTCTTTTGTCAGATATATGTAGTGTGAATATTTTTTCCATTTTCACTTCTTAATATGACTTTTGATGAGCAGAAGTTTTTAAATGGTGAAATTCATTCAATAATTTTTCTTTTGTGGTTAGCCATTTTGTTTCTTGACTAAGAAATCTTTACTCATGTCAATACACTTTTATAATATTTTTGGTTTAAAATTTTTTTAATACTTTTAGTCCTCACATTTAAGTCTATGAGCCACTTTGAATTCATTTTTGTATATGGTGTGGAGTAAGGAGTCAAGGTTAATTATTTTTTATGTGCATATCTGGTTGTCCCAGCATAATTTATTGAATGGATCTTCCTTTCTCCACTAAATTGCATTGACACTTTGCCAAAAATCAATTGATTATATAACTAAGGATTTATTTCTGTGTTCTCCATTCTGTTACCTTGATCTATTAATGTATTCTTATAAAATATTATGCTATGTTAATTTTTTAGCTTTTGAAGTCTTAAAATTTGGTAATGTATTTTCTCCAACTTAGTGATTTTTCTTTAAGATTGTCTTGGCTATTTTAGGGCATTTTCATCTTCATTTAAATTTTAAAATGGGCCTGTCCATGTGCAAGGACAATGACCAGGTTCCTGTGCTCAGGCCTGGAGTAAAGTGGGTAGAATCAGCGTTCTCTCTCCTATAACCTACACAGTGGCAACCTGGCCAAGTTCGGTGCAGGGTATCTATAGACTGTGGTTGGGGAGGAGGTCACAAAGGAACACAAATTACATTGACCTCTTGTTTCTCACTGAAAACACTTGATGCAGTAGGACAATGCCAGTATATCTTTAAACTTTCACAAGTTTTGGCACCTAGAATGCTATATACTATAAAATTATCATTCAAGTGAAAGAGCCAAATAATGACGTGTTTCAGATATGCATGCAAATAGAAAGTTTCTCCTCTTTGGACTTTACAAAGAAATTCTCTCACCATTATATTAGTCATCTGATTTATTAATGGGCTTACATTCCATATACTATACATATTTATTTAAACAAATAAGAGATTATAAATGTATGTTAATTGGAAATCCTCTCCGTCTCTGTCCCCTACTGCATTACATTCTTACTGCATTGTCTATACCCACATATATATTTATGTAATCTTTAAAAACATAATGAATTCATACTTTCATACTTGTTACATATCTTGAGTTTTTTACCTAATGGCTTTCGAAGAATAGACATCCATTTGATTCTTTCAAGTTGCTGCGTATTCTTACACATAATTTCCCCATCTTTATTAATAGGGTTTTAGGTTGTTGCCAATTTTTACCTGTCATAAACAGGAAATCACTGAAAAATATATTTCAATATCCAATATATTTTTATGGTAGTATTTCCATAGGTTAGAATCCTAAAAGTGGGAGTTTCTAGAATAAAATATTAAATCACATATTTCTAAACACCTAGCTTTAGGGATAGATGGGAGAAAGAAAGGTTCCAAAGTCTCCATTGTGAAATAGATAACTTTCATGTAATCATCTTGGTTCTTGTTCTTTCTGGCCATTACCATTTTTAAATTGTATAGTAAATAAATAAGAGGCAATTAAAAGAAATAAAGCCACAGAGAAACAATCAAGAATAGAAAGATGAGAGAAAAGGCAAAAACTTAATTTTTAAGCAAGAAACAGTTTTATGAAAGAGAATATTAAGGAATTATAAAAATACTCATAATAAGAAAAGTAGCTAAAATGTAACTCCTTTCCTCACTTTGCCCCTCTCCTTCCATTCTTTTCCTCCTGAAATGTTTGTCAAAGTATTCAACCGCTGTTTTCAGCAATATACTGAAATGTGAAGGATTTTAGAGGGTAAGTCTTAATAAATGGAGAGCAATTTGTTCAGGATATATTGTCAACATATGATTAGTTTAAAGCAGTATTTGGAAGATAAGAACATGATGAATCTTTGTGGAAAAGTGGAGGAATAGTCAGGAGAAACTTGATGATTTCAGCAGTCAGGGATAATTGGTCAGCTGACATCAATAGATGTGAGCGCCCACAATAGGCTTGTCTCACTTAGGTTAAAAAAGCTAAACTCCAACCGTTCGATTGTTCACCAAGGTCTAGTAGGGACCAGATTCCAGTGGAGCAGATTTCACTTGTGAGTTTGTCAAGAGGGTGTTGCTTGAGAATTCCACCTGCCCATCAGCTTCCTTAGGCTCTGTTTCAGGTCTTTGTTTCTCAGGCTGTAGATAAAAGGGTTTAGCATGGAGGAAAGAACTGTGTAGACAATTGTTGCTATGTGGTCCCTGGCACTGTAGGTGGACAGGGGCTGTAAATAGACATAGAAGATGCTTCCATAAAAGAGTGTGACCACGGTGAGGTGAGAGCCACAGGTGGAGAAGGCTTTGCGTTTCCCAGCAGCTGAAGGGATCTTAAGAACTGCGATGAGAATTCGTACATAAGAGAGAGTGATGCACAGAAATGGAGTCACCAAAACAACAGAACCTTCTGATATTATCACAACTTCATTGACAAATGTGGAGGAACAGGACAATTTCATCAAGGGACTGAGGTCACAGAGGAAGTGGTGGATGACATTGGAGTCACAGAAAGTGAGGCTGTTCAGTAGCAGTGTGTGTACGAGTGAGTGGAAGTGGGGAAGTGAGCAGGAAAAGGCCACCAGCAGGACACAGCAGCGGCGGTTCATGGTGGTGACGTAGTGGAAGGGGTCACAGATAGCCACATAGCGGTCAAAGGCCATGACTGCCAGAAGGCAGCTGTCGGTGTTGCCCAGAGCATAAATGAAATACATCTGTGTCAGACACCCAGCATAGGAGATGGTCTTCTTAGAAAGGAAGCTCACTAGCATCCTGGGGACAACAGTTGTTGTAAAGCAAATATCAGTGAAGGACAGGAAACTCAAGAAGAAATACATGGGGGTCTGGAGCTGGGGATCAGAATGGATGGCCAGGATGATGAGTAGGTTCCCTATTATGGTGATCAGGTACATGGTGAGGAAGAGGATAAAGAGTGGCTTCTGGTCCTCAGGCTGGGAGGAGAGTCCCAGGAGAATGAACTCAGAGACACTGCTGGTTTGGTTGACCCTTGCCATTGGCTTCGGCCTAGTTATATAAATGAAGTTTTGTTATTTACCTTACTCCAAGTCCAGAACCCAGTTAGTCTTTGTTTTCTCTGTTTGGTCACAATTAGCTGCTGTGCAGGGACAGCTTGTCAATCTCATGGTCCTTGATGTGGCCTTCGCTTCCCAACTTCCCTTCCCAAATCCATGGCATCACAAGGCCTTATAGTGAAGGTTGGAGGGGCAGAAGAAGAGTTTTCCTTTAGAAACTATCAGAGATGGGGGATCCCTGGGTGTCTCAGCAGTTTAGCGCCTGCCGTCGGTCCAGGGCATGATCCTGGAGTCCCATGTCGGGCTCCCTGCATGGAGCCTGCTTCTCCCTCTGCCTTTGTCTCTGCCTCTCTCTCTCTCTGTGTCTATCATGAATAAATAAATAAAATCTTTTTTTTTTTTAAAGAAACTATCAGAGATGGACCTCACCGATTCCAGTTCATTAGTTCCTATTCCATGGAAGCACTGTTCCCTTGCTAGAGATTTAGCAATAAAAACAGGCAAATCCTAGTCATTATGTAGCTCCTGTCCTAGATGGGGAGTCAGATCATTGACAAACAACATAAAACAGTGTATAAGGGATAGAGATGGACGAGGGATGAGTTTGCCAAAATATAAACAGGGAAAATCTAGGGGGAATGTTGAACCTGTTTCAGCAAAGTGAGCTCTTTCTCCTTTGGGTGCAGGATAAGGGATTCCTCTTCCTTAGCCCATGTCATGCTGTCATCACTGGTCTGGGCACATGTCTGTTTTTCTGTAAATTAATTTTTCTTTCTTTAATATTTTGTCCTAAATCACATTTGTATAGGATGGGTACCCATTATTGAGTATTCAACTCATGCTTTATAATTCACCAGTCATGTGGATGCAACAATACCTATGAAAACATTAATTTTTTATATATTAAGAATTTATGGGATCCCTGGGTGGCGCAGCGGTTTGGCGCCTGCCTTTGGCCCAGGGCGCGATCCTGGAGACCCGGGATCGAATCCCACGTCGAGCTCCCGGTGCATGGAGCCTGCTTCTCCCTCTGCCTGTGTCTCTGCCTCTCTCTCTCTGGGTGACTATCATAAATAAATGAAAATTTAAAAAAAAATTTATAAAAAAAAAGAATTTATGTACATATGTATGCTTTTTTCAATCATATCCAGTTACCTAGTGATGGACATCAAAGCGGCCTCTAATTTTTTTTTGTTGATACCACAAAAAGCTCTTCAGTGAGAGATATTATATAAGCCAAGTGTTTTATTTATTTTATTTTATTTTATTTTATTTTATTTTATTTTATTTATTCATGAGAGACACAGAGAAAAAAAAGGTAGAGACACAGGCAGAGGGAGTAGCAGTCTCTCTTCAGGAGCCCAATGTGGGACTCTATCCGGACCCCTGAGCCGAAGGCAGATGCCCAACCACTGAGCCACCCAGGCGTCCCAAGCCAAGTGTTTTAAATTAATTTTTAAATGGTCAGCATATTCATCCATACCTCATTAATAGAGATTTCCTTTTTCTATTTTAAGATTTTCAAGTATTTTCAGACATTGGTTATTTATCTATTCCTTATTACCATAAAAAGCTCTACAATGGCCATGGGTGTATCTCCAAAATGTTTGAAATAATTTTTTCAGAAGCACCATAATCTTTCACACCTTTTCAATGGTCTTTTCACATTGGAATTTTCAGACATTACAATTTTTATTCTATATTAATATATTAACTTATTGAACATTGAAATATTAATATATTAATTAATTTATAAAGCAAATGCTGTAATTGCATTAACAAATGATGTCATGTATATAATAGTGGTTACACTTCATAATACTGTTTTTCATATTTGGAATTTGCTAAGACAGTAAATGATAGAAGTATGCTTACATTTTAATTGCAAATTACTAAACATCTTTAAACCTCAATTTTACCATGTATAATATTGGATAGAAATATCCTTGTTATTGTGAGGATTTAGTGAGAAATGCATCTAAAGCACTCAGCAGAGAGACAAACATATGTGAATACTCAAGAGAAACTTATTTTTTTGAGAAAGAGAGGAGAAAGGGGAAGAAGGATAGGAAGAGAGAATATCTTATGTAGGCTCCTGGCACATCATGGAGCCCAACTTCAGACTGCAATCTCCCAACCCTGAGATCATGATAAATCAAGAGTCAAACCCTTAACCGACTGAGCCACTTAGGCACCCCAACTCAAGAGAAACACTTGATCATCATCAGACTCAGTGTCACCTTCCCTTATCTGATATTAGTGGTTGTCCTCAAAATCAGTCAACTCACCTGCTTAAAATACACCCCTCCCTGCCAAGTTGTCAGACTAATCTCATGATTTTGCAAGATCTAACGGAAGGATTATTTGTGTATGCATTGAGTGATTTGAACAAACCTGTAGTTAAAGTTAATAACAATAACCAATGTTACTAAAATTCTACTACGTGTGAAGCTTGTGCTAAGCACTTCACGAATCCCATGATGAGGGATCACAAGGCATGTGTTTGTTTGAATTTTAAGATTTTATTTATGGCCCCTTCACGAAGATGGTGCCGAAGGCGAAGAAGGAAGCCCCTGCTCCACCCAAAGCCGAAGCCAAAGCAAAGGCTTTGAAAGCTAAGAAAGCAGTGCTGAAAGGCGTGCACAGTCACAAAAAAAAGAAGATCCTCACATCACCTGCATTCCAACAACCCAAAACCCTGCGTCTCCGAAGACAGCCCAAATATTCTCGAAAGAGCGTCCCCAGGAGAAACAAGTTTGATCACTATGCCATCATCAAGTTCCCCCTAACTACTGAGTCAGCCATGAAGAAAATAGAAGACAACAACACACTTGTGTTCATTGTGGATGTCAAAGCCAATAAGCACCAGATCAAACAGGCTGTGAAGAAGCTCTATGACATTGATGTGGCCAAGGTCAACACTTTGATCAGGCCTGATGGAGAGAAGAAAGCATATGTTCGACTGGCTCCTGACTACGATGCTTTGGATGTTGCCAACAAAATTGGGATCATCTAAACTGAATCCAGCTGGCTATAAATCTAAATATAGATTTTTTCACCATAAAAAAAGATTTTATTTATGTATTTATGTATTTATTTCAGAGAGAGAGAGCACAAACTGGGATGGGGCAGATGGAAGAAAACAATAGTTTTCTTTTTTAAAAATTTATTTTCCTGGGGGATCCCTGGGTGGCTCAGTGGTTTGGCGCCTGCCTTTGGCCCAGGGCACGATCTTGGAGTTCTGGGATCCCACGTCAGGGTCCCGGCATGGAGCTTGCTTCTCCCTCCTCTTGTGTCTTTGCCTCTCTCTCTCTCTCTCTCTCTCTCTCTATTATATATATATATATAATAAAAATAAATAAATAAATCTTTAAAAAATTTTTCTTTTTAACTGATGGTGTTTTGCTTCCACCAAATCCCACAGTGTAGACTATCTAGAGGTCAAATTGGATTGGACTGAAAACCAAAAGCTGCGTGGAGGTTTTAGTTGGACCCCAAGACTGCCTAATCCATGAAATATTTGAAAGTCTCAGGGAGGAAAGAGTAAGTGACTTTGGTCAAGCACAAGCTTGACCAATGTCAAGCAGGTAACCAACTTACTGAAGCTCACCTCCAGATCCAGATGCTCCTTTTACCTTCCCCACGTCTCCAGAAGCTGATCTGCGCACATTTGCTACTCGGCTGCCAATCTTCCTCTCAGCCAAGCACAGCCGCCTCACGTTTCTCCCATGACAATCTTGGTTGATGAACAAGGAGATGAATAGGAAAGGCAGGAAGCTGATATGCTACTTTAAAGGGATAGCATGTTTCTCCTCCCTGGCCTCCAACCTCTAATGTCTGGTTCCCAGCATGCTGCTGCTTTCTCAGCTCCCCATCTCAGAAGGCAAAGATGCCCTGACTCAGGGGACAAGGACCCTCCTGATTGTGAAAGCCCAGGCAGTGTCTCCTGAGTCTGAGCTCTGGTTTGCTGGCCTCGGGGGCCCTTGTTAGGTTGAAGGAGTTGTGGTGTGATGACTTCTCAAGGGAGCTGGTCCTGTGATTGCTCTAAGCAGAGCAAGCCGACTGGGGATGACACATAGTAGGGCTGACCCCAGGGGATAGGGGAGCCCTGAGGCTTCCTGTTTTGATTATGGTACTCATCCTAAAACTTCATAACCTCAGCACAACATCTCAAAGGTGTGTAAGTATTCCCAACTCTGGGTTATCAAGGGTGAACAAATATTATGTTGGTGAATATTTTTATGTTTGGGGAAACAGGTGTGGACCTTGGTGTATTCTAGAACTGGGGAGGTTGCAGTTTTCAAGGGATTCAGTGAGGGTAGATCAGTGGTGTGTGCTGTGTTCCAGTATCTTGGCAGGCATCTAGACTAGCTTTTTTTCTATATGGGATTAGCTTAATGTTAGTTTACGTATACTTAAAGCACAGGGTATGGCAGTGATTGTTGTCATGTTTAGTAAAGGGGCTTTGGAAAAATAGTGTTGGTGTTTCACAGTTAGGCTCAGAAAATTCTTTGAAGGTTAGTGATAAGGAAAGAAGATATTTAGAGCATTGTGGCCTTGCCAGTAAGTTAGTTGCTTTTAATAATTTACACTATAGAGGTTCCTCACAAAGTTAAAAGTTCAACTACCCTACAACCCAACAATTGCACTACTAGATATTTAAAGACACAAATATGGTGATATGAAGGGGCATATGCACCCCAGTATTTATAGCAGCAATGTCCCCAATTACCAAAATGTGGAAAGATCCCAGATGTCCCCAGGGCTCGGGGCGGCTCCGCGGAGGGGGCTGCAGGGCGGGAGCAGCTCGGGGGGCTCCGGGGGCGGCTCCGCGGAGGGGGCTGCGGGGCGGGAGCAGCTCGGAGGGGCTCGGGCACAGGAAGATGCTCCGTGTGGAGGGGGCTGCGCGGTTCCAGGAGCAGCTCGGAGGGTCTCGGGCGGCGGCTCCGCAGAGGGGGCTGTGGGGCAGGAGCACGAATCCAACAGCGCAGGCCCCAGAGCACAGGGCACTGGGACACAGCCCAGGATCCGGGCTCCCCCCCGGGACAGGCAGAGGCCGGGAGGGCCCAGGACAGCGAGGACGCTCCTGCCTCAACTGAGCAGATCAGCGGCCCCGCCCCGGAGCCTCCAGGCCCTGCAGATGGAGAGCTCTGGAGCTACTGCGGGGGCTGACTCCAGGGCTCCAGAGCTGCCGCTGCCACTGCGGTTGTTCCTCCTGGGGCCTCACGGGGTAAACAACCCCCACTGAGCCCTGCACCAGGCAGGGGCAGAGCAGCTCCCCCAAGTGCTAACACCTGAAAATCAGCACAACAGGCCCCTCCCCCAGAAGACCAACTAGAGGGACAAGTTCCAGGGGAAGTCAAGGGACATAAAGTACACAGAAGCAGAAGATACTCCCCCGTGGTTTTTTTTTTTTTCTTTTTGATTTCTGATTGCTTCCCCTACCCTTTTTTCCCCTTTCTTTCTTTTTCTTTCTCTTTTTCTTCTCTTTTTTCCTTTTTTTCTTCCTTTTTTCTTTTTTCATTTTCTCTTTTCTTTCCTTCTCTCTCTCTTTTTCTCCTTTTCCCAATACAACTTCTTTTTGGCCACTCTGCACTGAGCAAAATGACTAGAAGGAAAACCTCACCTCAAAAGAAAGAATCAGAAACAGTCCTCTCTCCCACAGAGTTACAAAATCTGGATTACAATTCAATGTCAGAAAGCCAATTCAGAAGCACTATTATACAGCTACTGGTGCCTCTAGAAAAAAGCATAAAGGACTCAACAGACTTTATGACTGCAGAATTTAGATCTAATCATGCAAAAATTAAAAATCAATTGAATGAGATGCAATCCAAACTAGAAGTCCTAACGATGAGGGTTAACCAGGTGGAAGAATGAGTGAGTGACATAGAAGACAAGTTGATGGCAAAGAGGGAAACTGAGGAAAAAAGGGACAAACAATTAATAGACCATAAAGATAGATTAAGGGAAATAAACGACAGCCTGAGGAAGAAAAACCTACGTTTAATTGGGGTTCCCGAGGACGCCGAAAGAGACAGAGGGCCAGAATATGTATTTGAACAAATCCTAGCTGAAAACTTTCCTAATCTGGGAAGGGAAACAGGCATTCAGATCCAGGAAATAGAGAGATTAACCCCTAAAATCAATAAAAACCGTTCAACACCTCGACATCTAATGGTTAAGCTTGCAAATTCCAAAGATAAAGAGAAGATCCTTAAAGCAGCAAGAGACAAGAAATCCCTGACTTTTATGGGGAGGAGTATTAGGGTAACAGCAGACCTCTCCACAGAGACCTGGCAGGCCAGAAAGGGCTGGCAGGATATATTCAGGGCCCTAAATGAGAAGAACATGCAACCAAGAATACTTTATGCGGCAAGGCTCTCATTCAGAATGGAAGGAGAGATAAAGAGCTTCCAAGACAGGCAGGAACTGAAAGAATATGTGACCTCCAAACCAGCTCTGCAAGAAATTTTAAGGGGGACTTTTAAAATTCCCCTTTAAGAAGAAGTTCAGTGCAACAATCCACAAAAATAAGGACTGAATAGATATCATGATGACACTAAACTCATATCTTTCGACAGTAACTCTGAACGTGAACGGGCTTAATGACCCCATCAAAAGGCGCAGGGTTTCAGACTGGATAAAAAAGCAGGACCCATATATTTGTTGTCTACAAGAGACTCATTTTCGACAGAAGGACACCTACAACCTGAAAATAAAGGTTGGAGAACCATTTACCATTCAAATGGTCCTCAAAAGAAAGCAGGGGTATCCATCCTTATGTCAGATAAACTAAAATTTACCCCGAAGACTGTAGTGAGAGATGAAGAGGGACACTATCTCATACTTAAAGGATCTATCCAACAAGAGGACTTAACAATCCTCAATATATATGCCCCGAATGTGGGAGCTGCCAAATATAAAAATCAATTAATAACAAAAGTGGGGATCCCTGGGTGGCGCAGCAGTTTGGCACCTGCCTTTGGCCCAGGGCACAATCCTGGAGACCCGGAATCGAATCCCAAATCAGGCTCCCGGTGCATGGAGCCTGCCTCTCCCTCTGCCTATGTCTCTGCCTCTCTCCCTTTCTCTCTCTGTGACTATCATAAATAAATAAAAAAAATTTTTTTAAATTTAAAAAAAAATAAAAATAAAAAAATTACCAAAGTGAAGAAATACTTAGATAACAATACACTTATACTTGGTGACTTCAATCTAGCTCTTTCTACCCTCGATAGGTCTTCTAAGCACAGCATCTCCAAAGAAACGAGAGCTTTAAATGATACACTGGACCAGATGGATTTCACACATATCTACAGAACTTTACATCCAAACTCAACTGAATACACATTCTTCTCAAGTGCACATGGAACTTTCTCCATAATAGACCACATACTGGGTCACAAATCGGGTCTGAACTGATACCAAAAGATTGGGATCATCCCCTGCATATTCTCAGACCATAATGCCTTGAAATTAGAACTAAATCACAACAAAAAGTTTGGAAGGACCTCAAACACGTGGAGGTTAAGGACCATCCTGCTACAAGATGAAAGGGTTAACCAGGAAATTAAGGAAGAATTAAAAAGATTCATGGAAACTAAAGAGAATGAAGATACAACCGTTCAAAATCGTTGGGATACAGCAAAGGCAGTCCTAAGGGGGAAATACATCGCAATACAAGCATCCATTCAAAAACTGGAAAGAACTCAAGTACAATAGCTACTCTTACACATAAAGGAGCTAGAGAAAAAAATGGCAGATTGACCCCACGCCCAGCAGAAGAAGAGAGTTAATTAAAATTCGAGCAGAACTCAACGAAATCGAGACCAGAAGAACTGTGGAACAGATCAACAGAACCAGGAGTTGGTTCTTTGAAAGAATTAATAAGACAGATAAACCATTAGCCAGCCTTATTAAAAAGAAGAGAGAGGAGACTCAAATTAATAAAATCATGAATGAGAAAGGAGAGATCACTACCAACACCAAGGAAATACAAATAATTTTAAAAACATATTATGAACAGCTATATGCCAATAAATTAGGCAATCTAGAAGAAATGGACGTATTTCTGGAATTCCACAAACTACCAAACCTGGAACAGGAAGAAATAGAAAACCTGAACACACCAATAACCAGGGAGGAAATTGAGGCAGTCATCAAAAACCTCCCAAGACACAAGAGTCCAGGGCCAGATGGCTTCCCAGGGGAATTCTATCAATGTTTAAAGAAGAAACCATACCTATTCTACTAAAGCTGTTTGGAAAGATAGAAAGAGATGGAGTACTTCCAAATTCGTTCTATGAGGCCAGCATCACCTTAATTCCAAAACCAGACAAAGACCCCACCAAAAAGGAGAATTACAGACCAATATCCCTGATGAACATGGATGCAAAAATTCTCAACAAGATACTAGCCAATAGGATCCTAGCCAATAGGATCCAACAGCACATTAAGAAAATTATTCACCATGACCAAGTAGGATTTATCCCCGGGACACAAGGCAGGTTCAACACTTGTAAAACAATCAATGTGATTCATCATATCAGCAAGAGAAAAACCAAGAACTATAGGATCCTCTCATTAGATGCAGAGAAAGCATTTGACAAAATAGAGCATCCATTGCTGATCAAAACTCTTCAGAGTGTAGGGATAGAGGGAACATTCCTCAACATCTTAAAAGCCATCTACGAAAAGCCCACAGCAAATATCATTCTCAATGGGGAAGCACTGGGAGCCTTTCCCCTAAGATCAGGAACAAGACAGGGATGTCCACTCTCACCACTGCTATTCAACATAGTACTGGAAGTCCTAGCCTCAGCAATCAGACAACAAAAAGACATTAAAGGCATTCGAATTTGCAAAGAAGAAGTCAAATCTCCCTCTTCGCCGATGACATGATACCCTACATAGAAAACCCAAAAGCCTCCCCCCCCAAGATTGCTGGAACTCATACAGCAATTCGGTAGCGTGGCAGGATACAAAATCAATGCCCAGAAGTCAGTGGCATTTCTATACACTAACAATGAGACTGAAGAAAGAGAAATTAAGGAGTCAATCCCATTTACAATTGCATCCAAAAGCATAAGATACCTAGGAATAAACTTAAACAAAGATGTAAAGATCTATACCCTAAAAACTATAGAACTCTTCTGAAAGAAATTGAGGAAGACACAAAGAGATGGAAAAATATTCCATGCTCATGGATTGGCAGAATTAATACTGTGAAAATGTCAATGTTACCCAGGGCAATATACACGTTTAATGCAATCCCTATCAAAATACCATGGACTTTCTTCAGAGAGTTAGAACAAATTATTTCAAGATTTGTGTGGAATCAGAAAAGACCCCGAATAGCCAGGGGAATTTTAAAAAAGAAAACCATATCTGGGGGCATCACAATACCAGATTTCAGGTTGTACTACAAAGCTGTGGTCATCAAGACAGTGTGGTGCTGGCACAAAAACAGACACATAGATCAATGGAACAGAAAAGAGAACCCAGAAGTCGACCCTGAATTTTATGGTCAACTAATATTCGATAAAGGAGGAAAGACTATCCATTGGAAGAAAGACAGTCTCTTCAAAAAATGGTGCTGGGAAAATTGGACATCGACATTCGGAAGAATGAAACTAGACCACTCTCTTTCACCATACACAAAGATAAACTCAAAATGGATGAAAGATCTAAATGTGAGACAAGATTCCATCAAAATCCTAGAGAAGAACACAGGCAACACCCTTTTTGAACTCGGCCACAGTAACTTCTTGCAAGATACATCCACGAAGGCAAAGGAAACAAAAGCAAAAATGAACTATTGGGACTTCATCAAGATAAGAAGCTTTTGCACAGCAAAGGATACAGTCAACAAAACTCAAAGAAAACCTACAGAATGGGAGAAGATATTTGCAAATGATGTATCAGATAAAGGGCTAGTTTCCAAGAGCTATAAAGAACTTCTTAAACTCAACAGCAAAGAAACAAACAATCCAATCATGAAATGGGCAAAAGACATGCACAGAAATCTCACAGAGGAAGACATAGACATGGCCAACATGCACATGAGAAAATGCTCTGCATCACTTGCCATCAGGGAAATACAAATCAAAACCACAATGAGATACCACCTCACACCAGTGAGAATGGGGCAAATTAACAAGGCAGGAAACAACAAATGTTGGAGAGGATGCGGAGAAAAGGGAACCCTCTTACACTGTTGGTGGGAATGTGAACTGGTGCAGCCACTCTGGAAAACTGTGTGGAGGTTCCTCAAAGAGTTAAAAATAGACCTGCCCTATGACCCAGCAATTGCACTGCTGGGGATTTACCCCAAAGATACAGATGCAATGAAACACCGGGACACCTGCACCCCAATGTTTATAGCAGCAATGTCCACAATAGCCAAACTGTGGAAGGAGCCTCGGTGTCCAACGAAAGATGAATGGATAAAGAAGATGTGGTTTATGTATACAATGGAATATTACTCAGCTATTAGAAATGACAAATACCCACCATTTGCTTCAAGCTTTTGCACAGCAAAGGATACAGTCAACAACTGGAACTGGAGGGTATTATGCTGAGTGAAGTAAGTCAGTCAGAGAAGGACAAACATTATATGTTGTCATTCATGTGGGGAATATAAATAATAGTGAAAGGGAATATAAGGGAAGGGAGAAGAAATGTGTGGGAAATATCAGAAAGGGAGACAGAACGTAAAGACTGCTAACTCTGGGAAACGAACTAGGGTGGTAGAAGGGGAGGAGGGCCGGGGGTGGGAGTGATTGGGTGACGGGCACTGGGGGTTATTCTGTATGTTGGTAAATTGAGCACCAATAAAATATAAATTTATTTAAAAAAAGAAATTGTGTGTTTGATGAAATACTCAACAGAGAAAAGAGGAATAATAAACCCAGGCCAACAAAGTTTTACTGTCATGTTTAGTTTATCTTAAGATGTACCTATTTAGAAGCTCATATTCCTTAATGAATGTCAACCTATCACTATGAGTCCATATAATTCCTTGTTTTTTAATGTACTTTTTATTATTTAAAAAATATTTTATTTATTTATACATAAAAGACACACAGAAAGAGGCAGAGACAATGGCAGAGGGAGAAGCAGGCTCCCTGAAGGGAGCCCAATGAGGGACTTGATTCTGGGACCCCAGGATCATGTCCTGAGCCAACCACTGAACCACCCAGGCATCCCTACTTTTTACTATTTCACTTTCTACTATTTACTATTTTTCCTCTAGTTTCCTAAATCAGATCATGTTCCCACATCTCGGACAACCAAGCTTTAAGCAAGCATGTGTCCTTCCATGCCAGCAGCCATTTGATTATTTAGTTATGTATATATTCTTGGAAAATATGTAGTTTTGTCTAGGTATGTTTTTCTTCAATAATTACTTCAATAATACCGTGACATATATCTCATTCTGGTTTATCCTCTTTATATAAAAATTTTTGGAGATCTACCAGTGTTCTGGGTCTTTACTTCTGACTCTTTCCGATATATGCATGCAGCACACTTGACTTACTATGTTTCCCTAAATGTCCTGTGAATCTTTGCTACAATGAACAGCATAGATTCAGATATCACTATATGCCTACAAAATGTATTAAGTTATTCATCCAGACATTGAGAATGGGCACATTAGATAGGCATGTTTTTAATAGCAGTTCAAAGAATGGCCATTTATTTATTCACTTGTTCATACAACAGTTAAATGCCTAGTTTCCAACTGGTTAATGGCAGGTAAGTAATTAAATATCTTTAAATTTCAGTGTTCTTATCTGTGAATAGCTATCCTAGTATTTTCCCATTATATTTTTACGAGCACATGATATTATGTGCTTAAAAAGCACTTATAATCGTTCCAGGGACACAGTTAAATATTTGATGCAATTTTTTTCTTTCCCCATCACTACTGGTGCCAATGACTTTTTCCCCAACAAGGTATTTGTATATGTTCTCAAAAGTTATGAATCTGAATGCTAAAATAACCGTAACCCACACATTCTAATGCTCTAATGGTCAAATTAACCTTAATATGAATTTTAAAAACTTTTTTAGTAGGCGTATTTATCCATGCTTTGAATAATTAAGCTCTTATACAGGTGGAACTTTGTTTAAACCTCACTGTAACTTTATGATGCATAAACTATTATTATTCTCACTTTTTTTTCTGATGAGGAAACAAATAGAGAGAATAACAATAATTTTCTAAACTCACACATCAAGTAAATGGCAGAAACAGGTTTCAAACTCAGGACTAATTCTGAATTTCACAATTTAACCATTATGCATCTTCTTGTATTTTAGTAAAGCTATAAAATATATCTGAAACAATCATGCATATGATCTATTTTTTCCCAATTTGATCATTTTCTATTTTATTTTATTTATTTTTTTTCATTTTCTATTTTAACACACACACATGTCCTACACATTTTTTCCCTAAATGTTTTTCATTCCACATTAAAAACAGACCTTTGTTGTTACAATGGGAAATCTATGTTTTCTGTGTTGAACAGATTTCAGAACTTGAAAATTCTAAGATACATGATTGATTGGGAACAAAAAGGGGGAATTTAGTCTTGGGTGGCTGGTACATTATGTGTGTGTTGAGTTGAGTGTGTGGTAGAAAGTGTACTGGACTTGGAAGCACAAGATGGAGGTTTATACTTGACCTGTATCACCTATGCATTGAGTGATTTTAGGTGTTCTAAAGAACTAATGAAATAATATATAAGTGTAGCTTGTAAAATATACATCAGCAAAAATAAATTATTTGTGAAGGGGATGCCTGGGGAGCATGAGATAAAGGTTTAAAGTGATCAAGTCAGGTTGGGTACCCCCGTGTCTCATCTTGGCTGAGTACTTGGCAAAATGGAAGGAAGTTTTGGAAGTGAGAATCTGAGGGAATCATTCTAAATGACTGGAATGTGTCAGGGAGGGGAACTTGTGTATGTGCTTGTGTGTGTGTGTGTGTGTGTGTGTGTGTGTGTGTGTCTTTTCTACTGAATTCCCCATCGCCACTTATTGGGAATCTGGTTCCTCAAAAACCATGGGATAATGATATACACTAGCCCAGAGATCAAGTAGGGTGATCACAAAATATATAGCCAGACTTAAATTTTAGGCTGAACTCTGGTATCCTGTGTCCATGTGGTTTTTGGAGCCAAAGGAGCAAAAGGAGGCTGAAATAAGTAGCCTCCAAGTGGATGGTCAGGTGGGAAGCCAGCATACTGGTGTTCTCTTTCTATATCCAGATATCTTTTCACCTTTCCAAGGTTAAAAAAAATCTTTTCTCTCTCATAAACCATTTTTCCAAATTGGTTATGTTTACTTATCAGTCAAAGCCGACCTTTTGACTTCCTAGCCAGTGATGAGCAAGAGGAGTTAGGAGGAAGAAAGAAAAAGCAGATACATTGCTCTAGATTCCAGAAGGAAAAAATATTTTCCCGATACTGCCTCACATCCCTATTTCTCATCCTATGTCTCTCAGAATCATTCAATTTTTCTCTGCTTCCCACTGTAGAAGAGGTACCCAGACTCACTGTAGCAGGAACTTTCCTGATTGGGGAAACCCTGTGGGCTTCTCACAGGTTTTCCTCTGCTCTCCTGACCTCTTTTTGGTCCTTGCTGGGCTGAGGAAACTTTGGTGTGCTGATTCCAACCAGAACCCTCAAGAGAATTTGCTCTGTGACCTCTCTCTCGGTATGGAAATTGCAATGGCAGCAGAATTGAGGGGAGCTGCCCTCAGGGGGACAGCTGAACTCCTGAGGCCACCTTCTGAAGATTGAGGCTATTTTCAGAGCCTTTTAAATTTACCATAACATCTTCAGGGTGTGCTTTAGTGTCCCCAAGGTAGGTTAATTAAAGATGATAGAATGTGTGTGTGTGTGTGTGTGTGTGTGTGTGTGTGTGTGTGTGTGTGGTGAGTAGGTAGTGTTACAGTTTGGGTTCTTCACGAAGCAGACTTTTGGATGGAGATCAGGCTGCAGGCTGTTTATTACAGAGTGCTCTAGGGATTCACACCTGTGGAAGGGAGAGGAAAAGCAGAGCTGGGAGAGGGAGAAGGTGGGTTGTGATACAGTCCTCATGAAGGTCTCAGCCACCCTACTGGGAGCTCTGGAACTGGGATGCAAACAGGACAGTTCTTTATATTACCATGTTAATCATTGGGTTGTAGGCTGCTCCTAGAAGGAAGGATGCTTGAGTGTAGTAGTTTCTTTCAGCCAAGGCTATCCCCAAAGAGAGCTTAAAACTGAGGACTATCTCACAAGACTACCCTTGACGAGTTATAGTGCATTCATTATCCATTTTTTACCTGCACTTACATGGTGAGCTGACTCATTTATGAACCATGCTCAGGCATTTCTCTCCTCTGTCAGCTGGTTATAAGGAATATTCCATGCAACCATAGCTTCCTAATCCTCTCCTAGATCACGAGGTTCTAATCAATGATACTATCATGGGTCCCCTGCACCTTTACAGTGCTTTTCTTCTACCCTCAAGACTGTATCTTGCTAAGGCTCCAACTTGTTAGAAACTTCTTGGTTATCTGGTCCAATTACCATGGTATCATTGATATAGTGGACTAGCATGTTGTTCTATGGGATATCCAAATTGTCTGCATGTTTTCAGACTGTAGTATGGCAGAATTCAAAAGAGTTACTAGAGCCCTGAGGAATAATATACCATTTCCATTCAAAGTGTTTTTGATCCTTTTTATGTGTTAGGGGTGGAAAGGAATGTGTCCTCCAGATCGTGGCTGCAAACCATGTACCTAAGGCCACATACTAGTCTTCAGTAGCAAATATACCACATCTGGTAGGAAGGCAGAGATTGAGGCTACTACTTGGTCAAGTTTGCAATAGTCCACTGTGACTTTCCAGGGTCTCTATGGTTTTTGTAGGGACTCAAATGGTGAGTTACGGGAAAAATGATGGACATTCACCCTGGCATGCTTTCTCAGCCATTTCCCTGGGATATATTATTTTTTATTTATTACCCTGACTTGGAGATGGGCAGTTTCAGGCACTTCCCACAGGCCAGGGACAGAATAGTGGGGATGTCCCAACTGCCAAGTGTATCATTGTAATTATATATTAGGAACTTAGTGAAATCACACAGTGGGTCTGTATAGGCGATTTGGGCCAGTACTACATTTAATACTTTGTCCCCATATGCATCTTCTCTAACAATGAATCCATGATGACATTTCCCCATTTAAAGTTGCCCAAGTAAATGGCTAGACGTATCTTTGGGAAAGACAGAGAGAATTATATGGGTATACTCTTTGTGGTATTGCATAGCTTTTCCTCTTTGGGATGTGGCCTCTCCATACGTTAGTGGATTCTGGGACTGAAAAGTGACTCAGATCTACAAACCAGCAAGGGACCAAAATGTTTTATTGAATACATTCAGCCTCCTCATACATCCTTTATTTTTTTTTAATAATAAATTTACTTTTTATTGGTGTTCAATTTGCCAACATACAGAATAACACCCAGTGCTCATACCGTCAAGTGCCCCCCTAAGTGCCCCCCACCCAGTCATCCCACACCCGCCCTCCTCCCCTTCCACCAACCCTAGTTCGTTTCCCAGAGTTAGGAGTCTCTCATGTTCGGTCTCCCTTTCTGATATTTCCTACCCATTTGTCTCCCTTCCCTTCTATTCCCTTTAACTATTATTTATATTCCCCAAATGAATGAGACCATATAATGTTTGTCCATCTCTGATGGACTTACTTCACTCAGCATAACACCCACCAGGTCCATCCACGTCGAAGCAAATTGTGGGTATTTGTCATTTCTAATGACTAATATTCCATTGTATACATAGACCACATCTTCTTTATCCACTCATCTTTCGATGGACACGGAGCTCCTTCCACAGTTTGGCTATTGTGGACATTGCTGCTAGAAACATCGGGGTGCAGGTGTCCCGGCGTTTCATTGCATCTGTATCTTTGGGGTAAATCCCCAGCAGTGCAATTGCTGGGTCGTAGGGCAGGTCTATTTGTAACTCTTTGAGGAACCTCCACACAGTTTTCCAGAGTGGCTGCACCAGTTCACATTCCCACCAACAGTGTAAGAGGGTTCCCTTTTCTCCGCATCCTCTCCAACATTTGTGGTTTACTGCCTTGTTAATGTTCCCCATTCTCACTGGTGTGACGTGGGATCTCATTGTGGTTTTGATTTCTATTTCCCTGATGCCAAATGATGCAGAGCGTTTTCTCATGTGCTTGTTACCGTGTCTATGTCTTCCTCTGAGATTTCTGTGCATGTCTTTTGCCCATTTCATGATTGGATTGTTTGTGTCTTTGGTGTTGAGTTTAATAAGTTCTTGATAGATCTTGGAAACTAGCCCTTTATCTGATACGTCAGTTGCAAATATCTTCTCCCATTCTGTACGTTGACTTTTAGTTTTGTTGACTGTATCCTTTGCTGTACAAAAGCTTCTTATCTTGATGAAGTCCCAATAGTTCATTTTTGCTTTTGTATCTTTTGCCTTCATGGATGTATCCTGCAAGAAGTTACTGTGGCTGAGTTCAAAAAGGGTGTTGCCTGTGTTCTCCTCTAGGATTTTGATGGAATCTTGTCTCACATTTAGATCTTTCATCCATTTTGAGTTTATCTTTGTGTATGGTGAAAGAGAGTGGTCTAGTTTCATTCTTCTGCATGTGGATGTCCAATTTTCCCAGCACCATCTATTGAAGAGACTGTCTTTCTTCCAGTGGATAGTCTTTCCTCCTTTATCGAATATTAGTTGACCGTAAAGTTCAGGGTCGACTTCTGGATTCTCTTTTCTGTTCCATTGATCTCTGTGTCTGTTTTTGTGCCAGTACCACACTGTCTTGATGACCACAGCTTTGTAGTACAACCTGAAATCTGGTATTGTGATGCCCCCAGATATGGTTTTCTTTTTTAAAATTCCCCTGGCTATTCGGGGTCTTTTCTGATTCCACACAAATCTTAAAATAATTTGTTCTAACTCTCTGAAGAAAGTCCATGTTATTTTGATAGGGATTGCATTAAACATGTACATTGCCCTGGGGAGCATTGACATTTTCACAATGTTAATTCTGCCAATCCATGAGCATGGAATATTTTTCCATCTCTTTGTGTCTTCCTCAATTTCTTTCAGAAGAGTTCTATAGTTTTTAGGGTATAGATCCTTTACCTCTTTGGTGAGATTTATTCCTAGGTATCTTATGCTTTTGGGTGCAATTGTAAATGGGATTGACTCCTTCATTTCTCTTTCTTCAGTCTCATTGTTAGTGTATAGAAATACCAATGACTTCTGGGCATTGATTTTGTATCCTGCCACTCTACCAAATTGCTGTATGAGTTCTAGCAATCTTGGGGGGGGAGGCTTTTGGGTTTTCTATGTAGAGTATCATGTCATCGGTGAAGAGGGAGAGTGTGACTTCTTCTTTGCCAATTTGAATGCCTTTAATGCCTTTTGTTGTCTGATTGCTGAGGCTAGGACTTCCAGTACTGTGTTGAATAGCAGTGGTGAGAGTGGACATCCCTGTCTTGTTCCTGATCTTAGGGGAAAGGCTCCCAGTGCTTCCCCATTGAGAATGATATTTGCTGTGGGCTTTTCGTAGATGGCTTTTAAGATGTTGAGGAATGTTCCCTCTATCCCTACACTCTGAAGAGTTTTGATCAGGAATGGATGCTCTATTTTGTCAAATGCTTTCTCTGCATCTAATGAGAGGATCCTATGGTTCTTGGTTTTTCTCTTGGTGATATGATGAATCACATTGATTGTTTTACAAGTGTTGAACCAGCCTTGTGTCCCGGGAATAAAACCTACTTGGTCGTGGTGAATAATTTTCTTAATGTGCTGTTGGATCCTATTGGCTAGTATCTTGTTGAGAATTTTTGCATCCATGTTCATCAGGGATATTGGTCTATAATTCTCCTTTTTGGTGGGGTCTTTGTCTGGTTTTGTAATTAAGGTGATGCTGGCCTCATAGAACGATTTTGGAAGTACTCCATCTCTTTCTATCTTTCCAAACAGCTTTAGTAGAATAGGTATGATTTCTTCTTTAAACGTTTGATAGAATTCCCCTGGGAAGCCATCTGGCTCTGGACTCTTGTGTCTTGGGAGGTTTTTGATGACTGCTTCAATTTCCTCCCTGGTTATTGGCGTGTTCAGGTTTTCTATTTCTTCCTGTTCCAGTTTTGGTAGTTTGTGGATTTCCAGAAATACGTCCATTTCTTCTAGATTGCCTAATTTATTGGCGTATAGGTGTTCATAATATGTTTTTTAAATCGTTTGTATTTCCTTGGTGTTGGTAGTGATCTCTCCTTTCTCATTCATGATTTTATTAATTTGAGTCTTCTCTCTCTTCTTTTTAATAAGGTTGGCTAATGGTTTATCTATCTTATTAATTCTTTCAAAGAACCAACTCCTGGTTCTGTTGATCTGTTCCACAGTTCTTCTGGTCTTGATTTCGTTGAGTTCTGCTCGAATTTTAATTAACTCTCTTCTGCTCGGCGTGGGGTCAATCTGCCATTTTTTTCTCTAGCTCCTTTATGTGTAAGATTAGCTTTTGTATTTGAGTTCTTTCCAGTTTTTGAATGGATGCTTGTATTGCGATGTATTTCCCCCTCAGGACTGCTTTTGCTGCATCCCAAAGATTTTGAACGGTTGTATCTTCATTCTCTTTAGTTTCCATGAATCTTTTTAATTCTTCCTTAATTTCCTGGTTGACCCTTTCATGTTTTAGCAGGATGGTCCTTAACCTCCACGTGTTTGAGGTCCTTCCAAACTTCTTGTTGTGATTTATTTCTAATTTCAAGGCATTATGGTCTGAGAATATACAGGGGATGATCCCAATCTTTTGGTATCAGTTCAGACCCGATTTGTGACCCAGTATGTGGTCTATTCTGGAGAAAGTTCCATGTGCACTTGAGAAGAATGTGTATTCAGTTGAGTTTGGATGCAAAGTTCTGTAGATATGTGTGAAATCCATCTGGTCCAGTGTATCATTTAAAGCTCTCATTTCTTTGGCGATGTTGTGCTTAGAAGACCTATCGAGTATAGAAAGAGCTAGACTGACGTCACCAAGTATAAGTGTATTATTATCTAAGTATTTCTTCACTTTGGTTATTAATTGGTTTAAATATTTGGCAGCTCCCACATTCGGGGCATATATATTGAGGATTGTTAAGTCCTCTTGTTGGATAGATCCTTTAAGTATGAGATAGTGTCCTCTTCATCTCTCACTACAGTCTTCGGGGTAAATTTTAGTTTATCTGATATAAGGATGGCTACCCCTGCTTTCTTTTGAGGACCATTCGAATGGTAAATGGTTCTCCAACCTTTTATTTTCAGGCTGTAGGTGTCCTTGTGTCTAAAATGAGTCTATTGTAGACAGCAAATAGATGGGTCCTGCTTTTTTATCCAGTCTGAAACCCTGCGCTTTTGATGGGGTCATTAAGCCCATTCTCATTCAGAGTTACTGTCGAAAGATATGAGTTTAGTGTCATCATGATATCTATTCAGTCCTTATTTTTGTGGATTGTTGCACTGAACTTCTTAAAGGGGAATTTTAAGAGTCCCCTTAAAATTTCTTGCAGAGCTGGTTTGGAGGTCACATATTCTTTCAGTTCCTGCCTGTCTTGGAAGCTCTTTATCTCTCCTTCCATTTTGAATGAGAGCCTTGCTGGATAAAGTATTCTTGGTTGCATGTTCTTCTCATTTAGGACCCTGAATATATCCTGCCAGCCCTTTCTGGCCTGCCAGGTCTCTGTGGAGAGGTCTGCTGTTACCCTAGTAGTCCTCCCCATAAAACTCAGGGATTTCTTGTCTCTTGCTGCTTTAAGGATCTTCTCTTTATCTTTGGAATTTGCTAGCTTCACTATTAGATGTCGAGGTGTTGAACGGTTTTTATTGATTTTAGGGGTTAATCTCTCTATTTCCTGGATCTGAATGCCTGTTTCCCTTCCCAGATTAGGAAAGTTTTCAGCTAGGATTTGTTCAAATACATATTCTGGCCTTCTGTCCCTTTCGGCGTCCTCGGGAACCCCAATTTAACGTAGGTTTTTCTTCCTCAGGCCGTCGTTTATTTCCCTTAATCTCTCTCCTGTCCTGGGTACACTCGCCCCGGCCTTAGCCCGGCTCCTCGGTGGTCCCCTCCCCCTTGGAGGCCTTTTGTTTCTTTATTTCTTTTCCCCCGTCTTCCTACCTTGATAGAAGCACAAACTCTTCTCACTGTAGTGTTCCAGCTGTTCTCTCTTTAAATCTCAGGCCGAATTCGTAGATTTTCAGCATAATTTGAAGGTTATCTAGGTAATTTGGTGGGGACAGGTTACTTGGGGACCCTGCTCTTCCGCCATCTTACCCCTCCCTCCTCCTCATACAACCTTGATTTCCTTTGTTCATAGAGATGGAGCAATACTCCTTACTTGTTGCTGATCTATCTTCCCCTAGCAACTCCATCTCCATAGTTCTTCACAGGTGAGGATTTCTCCACTGGCACTCTGACCTCACCACCTGTAATGGTTAATTTTCTGTGTCAAGTTGGCTGGGCTACAGTACCTGGTTATTTAATCAAATTATAATTTAGATGTTGCCATGAAGCCATTTTGTACATGTGATTGACATTCAATCAGCTGACTTTAAATAAAAGAATATAATTTAAGTAAATAAAATATTTCACAAAGTAAAAATATGTAAGTAAAGTAGAATAGTGTTAAGCAAAGGAGATGACTCTTATTTAATCAGTCGAAGACCCAAGAATACAAGCAAAAACTGAGGTTTCCAGGAGAAAAGACTCTGCCTCAAGACTGCCTGAGTCTTCAGCTTGCTGGTCTGTCTGCCCAGTGATTTTGGACTTGCCAGATCCCACAATTGCATAAGCCAATTCTTTTTTTTTACTTTATTTTTAAAAATAGTTTCAAAGGTAGAAATTAGTGATTCATCAGTTGCATAACATGCAATGCTCATTACATCAAGTGCCCTCCTTAATGCTCATCACCCAATTATCCTTTCCCCCACTCACCTCCTCTGCAGCAACCATCAGTTTCTTCCCTAGAGTTCAGCATCTCTTATGGTTTGTCTCCTCAATTTTCATCTTCTTTTATTTTTCCTTCCTTTCCCCTATGTTCATCTGTTTTGTTTCTTAAATTCTACATATGAGGGATCCCTGGGTGGCACAGGGGTTTGGTGCCTGCCTTTGGCCCAGGGCGCGATCCTGGAGACCCGGGATCGAATCCCATGTCGGTCTCCCGGTGCATGGAGCCTGCTTTTCCCTCTGCCTGTGTTTCTGCCTCTCTCTTTCTCTCTCTGTGACTATCATAAATAAATAAACATTTAAAAAAAATTCTACATATGAGTGAAATCATCTGGTATTTGTCTTTCTTTGACTGACTTACTTAGCATAATACTCTAGTTCCACCCACATCATTGCAAATGATGATATTTCATTCTGAAATGAAATGATGGCTGAGGAATATTCCATTGTATATATACACCACATATTTTTTATCCTTTCATCTATCAATGGACATCTAAGCTCCTTCCATATTTTGGCTATTGTGGCTGCTATAAACATTGGAGGTGCCTTGTCCCTTTGAATCACTCTATTTGTATCCTTTGGATAAATAACTAGTAGTGCAATTTCTGTGTCTAAAGGTATCTCTCTTTTTAACTTGTTGAAGAATGTCCATACTGTTTTCCAGAATGGCTGTACCAGCTTGCATTATCACCAACAGTGTAAGAGCATTCCCCTTTCCACATCATTGCCAACATCTGTAATTTTCTGACTTGTCCATTTTAGCCATTCTGATCAGTGTGAAGTAGTATCTTATTGTGGTTTTGATTTGCATTTCCCTGATGCTAACTGATATGGAGCATTTTTTCATGTCTAATTAGCCATTTGTATGTCCTCTTTGGAAAAATGTCTGTTCATGTCTTCTGCCCATTTATTGACTGGATTGTTTTTTGGGTGTTGAGTTTGATAAGTTTTTTTTTAAGATCTTGGATACTAACCTTTTATCTGATATGTCATTTGCAAATGTCTTCTCCCATTCCATAGGTTGCCTTTTAGTTTTGTTGATTGTTTCCTTTGCTGTGCAGAATATTTGTATCTTGATGAAGCCCCAATAGTTCATTTTTTATTTTGTTTCCTTTGCCTTTGGAGACATGTCTAGCAAGAACTTCCTGTGGCCAAGGTTGAAGAGGCTATTGCCTGAGTGCTCCTCTAGGATTTTGATGGATTACTGTATTGCATTTAGGACTTTCATCCATTTTGAGTTTATCTCTGTGTGTGGTGTAAGAAAATGATCCAGATTCATTCTTCTGCATGTGGCTGTCCAATTTTCACAGCACCATTTATTGAAGAAATTGTCTTTGTTTTCCTTGCATATTCTTTCATGCTTTGTGGAAGATTAGTTGACCATAGAGTTGAGGGTCCATTTCTGGGTTCTCTATTCTGTTTCATGTGTCTATTTTTGTGCCAGTACTGTCTTGATGATTACAGCTTTGTTAATATAGCTTGAAGTCCAGCATTGTGATGGCTCTAGCTTTGGTTTTCTTTTTCAACAGTCATTTGGCTATTTGGGGTTCTGATTCTTTACAAATTTTAGGATTGTTTTTTCCAGCTCTGTGAAAAATGTTGATGGTACTTTCATAGGGATTGCATTGAATGTGTAGATTTCTCTGGGTACATAGGTATTGTAACAATATTAATTATTCCAATCCATGGGCATGGAATAGTTTTCCATTTCTTTGTGTCTTCCTCAATTTCTTTTATAAGTGTTCTGTATTTTTTTGAGTATAGATCCTTTACCTCTTTGTTTTTTTTTCTTTTTTAAAAAAGATTTTATTTATTTATTCATGAGATACACACAGAGAGAGAGAGAGAGAGAGAGAGAGAGGGGTGGGGGCAGAGACACAGGCAGAGGGAGAAGCAGGCTCCATGAAGGAAGCTCGACGCGGGACTCGATCCCGGGTCTCCAGGATCAGGCCCTGGGCTGAAGGCAGCACTAAACCGCTGAGCCACCTGGGCTGCCCCCTTTACCTCTTTGGTTAAGTTTATTCCTAGATATCTTATGGTTTTGGGTGCAATTGTAAATGGGATTGACTCCTTAATTTCTCTTTCTTCAATCTCATTGTTAGTGTATAGAAATGCAACTGACTTCTGTGCATTGATTTTATATCCTGCCATTTTGCTGAATTCCAGTATCAGTTCTAACAATTTTTTTGCTACAGTCTTTGGGTTTTCTACAGAGTATCACATCATCTGTGAAGAGTGAAAGTTTGACCTCTTCTTTGCTAATTTGGATGCACTTTATTACTTTTTGTTGTCTGATTGCTGAGGCTAGGACTTCCAGTACTATGTTGAACAGCAATGGTGAGAGTGGACATCCCTGCTGTATTCCTGACCTTATGGGAGAAGCTCTCAGTTTTTCACCAGTGAGAATGATATTTGCTGTGGGCTTTTTGTATATGGCTTTTATGATATTGAGGTATGTTCCTTCTATCCCTACAGTGCAGAGAGTTTTTTCTTCAAGAAGAAATGTTTTTTTTCTGCATCTATTGAGAGGATCATATGGTTCTTGCCCTGTCTTTTATTAATATGGTATATTATATCGATTGTTTTGTGGATGTTGAACCACCTTGAAGCTCAGGAATAAATTCCACTTGGCCGCGGCAAATAACAATTTGAACATACTGTTGGATCCTATTAGCTATTATCTTGGTGAGAATTTTGGCATCCATGTTCATCAGAGATATTGGTCTGTAATTCTCATTTTTGGTGGGATCTTTGTCTGGTTTTAGGATGAAGGTAATGCTGGCCTCATAGAATGAGTTTGGAAGTTATTCCTTCCATTTCTATTTTTTGAAACCGTTTCAGAAAAATAGGTATTAAATCTTCTTTAAATATTTAGTAGAATTCCCTTGGGAGGCCATCCAGCCAGAGACTCTTGTTTGTTGGAAGGTTTGATTATTTATTCAATTTTGCAGTGGTTATGGGCCTGTTCAGGCTTTCTATTTTTTCCTATTTCAGTTTTTGTAGTTTTTTTTTGGGGGGGGGGTTGTAGTTTGTATGTTTCTAGGAATGCATCCATTTCTTCCAGATTGCCTAATTTGTTGGTTATAATTGCTCATAATATTCTCTTATAATTGTTTGTATTTCTTTGGTGTTGGCATAATCTCTCCTCTTCATTCATGATTCTATTAACTTGGGTCCTTTCTCTTTCCTTTTTGATAAGTCTGGCTAAGTGTTTATTAATCTTATTATTTCAAAGAACTGGCTCCGAGTTTCATTGATCTGTTCTATGTTTTTTTTATTTCTATATCATTGATTTCTGTTCTAATCTTTATTCTTTATCTTCTCTTGCTGGATTTAGGCTTTATTTATTGTTATTTTTCCAGCTTCTTTAGGTAAGGTTAGTTTGTGTATTTGAGACTTTTCTTGCTCCTTGAGAAAAGCCTATGTTGCTAAATACTTCCCTCTTAGGATCAACTTTGCTGCATCCCAAAGGTTCTGAACTATTGTGTTTTCATTTTCATTTGTTTCCATGAATTTCTAAAATTCCTTCTTTAATTTTCTGGTTGGCCCATTCATTCTTTAGTAAGATGCTATTTAACCTCCAAGTACTTGAGTTCCTTCCAAATATCCTCTTGTGATTGAGTTCAAATTTCAAAGCATTGTGGTCTGAAAGTATGCAGGGAATAATCCCAATGTTTTGATATTGGTGGAGACATGATTTGTGACCCAGTATGAGAGATGGGGGAGTCTCACTCACCACACTTCTGCCTCTTCCTGGGCCTCTGCTTGGAGAGCGGTTTCATGACCGCACAGCAATTCACAGTTTATGGCAACACAGAGCAGAAAGCCAGTGTCTAGACTCACTGTTTTGAGCCAGCTTCCCTGCTCTGATGCCTGGGAACTCTGCCACATTCAGGCACCCCTGTTCTTGTGACCCCGGGGATCCTGAGACCATGCCGTCCCACCTGGGATTCTACTCCACTTTGCCCCATGAGCACCTTTAAGCCAGGGACGTCCCCCACTGTAGCAAACTTCTAGAAGTTCTGATTTTGCACTTTGTTGTTTTTAATACTTTGCACTAGCCTCCTTAAGCCTGGCCTCTCCCCACTGCCCTATCCTCTGATATATCACACCAGATTCAAGGCTCCGCACCTCCTACCTTCCAAAAAGTGGTTGCTTTTCTATTTGTAGAATTGTAGCATTTTTTTTCTCAGATCTTTTATTCATTTCACAGGTGTTCAGAATGATTTGATAATTATTTAGCTGAATTCCAGGAATCAGAAGAACTTAAGGTCCCCTACTCTTCCACCATCTTAATTCCTCCTCCTTGCATCAGCCAATTCTTTGTTTGTTTTTGTATGGTAACAGTTGCAGACTGTATTTTAAATGAAGTGCTTGTGTTTAATTTCCTTTTTTGTATATTTTTTATTGGAGTTTGATTTGCCAACATAGTATAGCACTCAGTGCTCATCCCGTCAAGTGCTCCCCTCAATGCCCATCACCCAGTCACCCCATCCCCCCACCCACCTCCCCTTCTACTGTCCCTTGTTCCTTTCCCAGAGTTCGAAGTCTCTCATGTTCTGTTACCATCTCTGATATTTCCCACTCATTTTTTCTCCTTTCCCCCTTTATTCCCTTTCACTATTTTTTATATTCTCCAAATGAATGAAACCATATAATGTTTGTCCTTCTCCAATTGACTTACTTCACTCAGCATAATACCCTCCAGTTGAAGCAAATGGTGGGTATTCATCGTTTCTAATGGCTGAGTAATATTCCATTGTATATATAGACCACAACTTCTTTATCCATTCATCTTTGAATGGACACTGAAGCTCCTTCCACAGTTTGGCTATTGTGGACATTGCTGCTAGAAACATCGGGGTGCGGGTGTCTCGGTTTTTCACTGCATCTGTATCTTTGGGGTAAATCTCCAGTAGTGCAATTGGCATCAACCAATTCTTAAAACCTCTCCTCTCTGTCTCTCTCTGTCATATATATATTTCTGTGGTGGCATATCTTACCATTAGTCTGACTTAGTGAGGAGAGAAGACGTATTATCAAAAGTACAAAATGAAAAGTAGTCTGTGTTCCTGTTTCCCACTAACAGTCTGCTTTTAATGATTACTCTCATAATTTAAAATTAAATGAAGCCTTGAGTTAGTGTGTTCACACTGGAACAGTTATTAAACCAAATGTTTCATTTGGCAAATTCATTAGGATATTAATCTCTTAGGCCTGGTCTTTAGGAAACTGGCTGGGTTTGGTGCATTAGCACACAGTATTTCATTTAATTCTCACAATAACCTCACAGGCTAGGTACTATTACCACTTACCATATATCTAAAGGAGAAGAACTTAAGTCCCTTTGTTAGGGCACTCAGTGGCAGAGCTGGTACTGATCTCAGGTCAGTCTGTGTCTTATGCCCTGGGATTAATCTTACCACTTGACTGCTTCTTGAACAAGCCTCAGGCACTGCACTGCAGAGTACCTCAAAGGAGTGGGGGGGGGTCCTGCAAGTCTTGGGGGGGCAGTAGAACATTTGCTGTAATGGAAGCTAGGTCCGAGATGTGGGAGTCTGTAAGAGCCAGGCCTTACCCTGTCTTGGCCATTCTGTGAGGTATAGGAAGGCTGACCCTGTGCCATAACTATCTCAGAAGCCAAGGTGGCTATGGTGACTTCTGCTTTTCATGTCATCAATATCAACATCAAGGACACCTTCTCCTGGGACCTGTGGCTCAGATCTTTTAGTCCCTTCATAGGTTACATCTCATGAGGATGGCAGGAAATTGGGCAACTAGCCCACATGCACTCCTTGTCTCATCAGAAGCTCACACTGTCTTCCTGGGTATTAATCTTGTTGGTGAATGGAGATCCTCTTGCCCATTCTTCTGCCACTCAAAAACAGGGATGAAATATTCAAAAGGTCCCTGGGTCATGAGATCTTGTTCTATAGATATCAGGTCTCCTGAACAGAAAACGAAGGCTTAGGAAACAACCTTGACCAGAGTGTCTGAGCTCACCAAGGAGTGTCTCAGGTCAGAGAAAGATGGAGACTCAAATACCTGGCACTGGATGTGTATGTTTATGCAAGAATGTGTATGCCTGTGTGTGTTTTGTTTTGTTTGTATAACCCACTGTACTTAGTGGTTAACTGACTTGCATTCCAACTCTGCTCATGTAGGAAGGGCTTCAAGAGATTATGGAGGAAAAACTTGTTGGTAGTGTATATGAGTATGTGTGTGTATGCACATATGTTTAGGTTCATGTTTGTGTGTGGTATGTTTGCATGTCTGCATGTAAACCTGTATGTATGTAGTATGTACTTTTTGGGTGGGTTGTGCTTTGTCTGGATGACTGTGATGTTTATATATTATATTGTGTTTGATAATGTTCTATTTATCAGTTGTGTGTAAATTCATATAAAAGTAACACAAACCCTGACTGTTTTTTACCTAGAATGAGTATAGGTCATAAAGAGAATATGTCAGAAGTATATGATGGTGTATATGTGTGAGTGTGGCTGCATGTGTGTTTTTATGTATAAAACACTCATACTCTATTTTAACCTAGAATGGGTATAGAAGGAAGAGAATTACAGCCATGCTAAGGCTGTGCGTGTGTATGTACATGCATGAGTGTGTGTTTTGGATAAACAGCCTCATAGCTACATTCTCCTCTTATGTCTCATCTCCTTTTATTTCATTTTTTAAAAGATTTTATTTATTTATTCATGAGAGACACAAAAAGAGAGAGACAGAGAGAGAGAGAGAGAGAGGCAGAGACACAGGCAGAGGGAGAAGCAGGCTCCATTTAGGGAGCCCGACGTGAGACTCGATCCCCAGTCTCCAGGATCAGGCCCCGGGCTGCAGGTGGCACCAAACCGCTGCACCACTGGGTCTGCCCACATCTTTTATTTCAGACAGAGACAGGCAGCTCCTAGTAAAATCATCCTTAAGACATTTATCCATGTGTTTTGAAGACCCCACAGTCCTCCAAGTGTGCCTTTCTTCATTGGCCTTCCATAATGCTGTGTTTCTACTCTTCAGAACATGGTAGTGGTTAAATTCTTAGGTTCTGGTGTGATACACATTTGATTCAAATATCCTATTTTTGAGACTTCATTTTGGACCTTGGGCTCCATCTCTGTGAGGCTAAGAAGTCTGAGCTGTAAAATGTGTTGGGAGTATTCAGTACACTATGAGACCTGAAATAAGCATGTACTAAACAGGTGCTAGCATCATGATTATTCCCTAAATGCATGAGGTTTTAAACTCGCCAGTCATTTCTTGACTATTTAGAGCATTTTGTGCAAAGGCAGAGGAAACATCTAAAGAGCCAGCTGACGGCTTCCCTTCCTCCTTCCTGAGCATGTTGCCACTGTTTATTTCACATGGGGGCGGCTTGCATCAGGTTCTATTCTTCCCGATCCGATCGCTGAATGTGGAAATCCTACCAGACGCAAAGCTTTTAATTTCACTCCCATGCTTGAGTTCCAAAGAGAAGTCTTATCCAATAAATGTCACTGGGAAGCCGTGTATCAGCAAAAGGTTTAAGCCACTGCATTCCTTCTGGTCCCCCTGACTAAGATGAGCTCAGAGATGGCTAAGCTCATCTCTGCTCTTCGAAAAAGCTCTTCTATCAGATCCCTGTGCCTTAGAATGATGCTGTCTCCCTGGGTTCCATTCTAGAGCTTGTGTGTGGCCTCTAACTCTGATTTAACTCCCAGTGAATGAGTTGCCTGGCCTTAGGGTGAAGTCCTGTGCTTAATTAAGATCAGGGTCCATCAACTAGTACATACTCTGGAGTAGGTGAGTTCACACTTGTTTCCACAATAGTAACATGAAGGAATTTTAACTGTTGGAACGCCTGCTTTACAGGCACTCAATAAATGTTTACTAATTAATGTGAGTGCATGTGGAAGTCCTTTGCAAATTGGAAAGTGTGATATAAGTAGGAGGTCATACATTCTGATTTGCCCAGGAAAGTCTTGGTGTAGACCTGCTGTTCTGGTATAATTATTATGTAACTTCTCTTTTCACTCTTAAAGTGTCCTTGCTTGGATAATAAAATACAGGATCATCATATGTGTATGAGTATAGGTAGATAATCAAGCGGGTGGCTGGGGTAATTTTGAAGCCCCAAAACAATTCCAAACATGGCCCAGGATTTTCTGCCAAATGAGTAAAGGGAGGCAGAGACAGTAGAATGGTGAAGAGGAGGATCTCTAACCACAGTGACACAGAGAAAGTGCCCAAGGGGATCCAGATAGTAAACAGTTGAGGCTGGAATCCAATTCAAGATTTTTGGCTGCAGAGCCCTAGCTCTTGATCAGTACTCTATAATGTACTCAATAATTGTGAGCTCCAAGGAGGAAGAGGGTTGGATGTTTTATTTTATGTTCTATTCCCAGGGCCAGGAAAGCATCTTGAACATGGTTGAATAAGTGAAGAAATTTATGATGGTCTCCTTTGAAGGAAATTTTCTTTGCTGTTGGAAATCTGAAGCACTCTATGACCAGAAGGGGGCAGACAGAAGATTCAGACAGCAAAATGTGTGGTTTGCCTCAATTTTGAGTCTCCAGGGGAAAAAAGCATATGACTGTAATGTACACACAGTTAGGATAACCATCATATCTCAGTCCCTGATATTTCCTACTCCTTTTTTCCCAGCAGAGAATGAAGAGGGAGAACCAGAGCAGCGTGTTAGAGTTTCTCCTCCTGGGGCTCCCCATCCAGCCAGAGCAGCAGCGCATGTTCTTTGCCCTGTTCCTGGGCATGTACCTGACCACGGTGCTTGGAATCTGCTCACCATCCTACTCATCAGGCTGGACTCTCACCTCCACACCCCATGTACTTCTTCCTTAGCCACTTGGCCCTCTCTGATGTCTCTTTCTCATCTGTCACTGTCCCAACGATGCTGATGAACATGCAGACTCGGCACTTAACCGTCTCCTATGTGGGGTGCATTTCCCAGATGTATTTTTTCATACTTTTTGTTTGTCTTGACAATTTTCTTCTTGCAGCGACAGCATATGACAGGTATGTGGCCATCTGTCAGCCACTCCACTACACCACTGTCATGAGGGAGGAGCTGTGTATCTTACTGGTGGCTGGATCCTGGTTCTTCTCGTGTGCCCATGCCCTGTTGCATACTCTCCTTCTGTCATGCCTGTCCTTCTGTGCTGACAATACCATCCCTCATTTCTTTTGTGATCTCACTGCCCTCTTGAAGTTAGCCTGCTCAGATACTTCCCTCAATGAGCTAGTTATCTTCACTGAGAGGGGAGTGTTTGCCTTCCTGTCATTTTGTGCTATTTTGGCCTCCTATATCTATGTTGGGGCCACCATCCTGAGAGTCCCTCCATCAAGAGGATCTGCAAAGCCTTGTCTACCTGTGGCTCCCACCTCCTTGTGGTGTTGTACTATGGGACTCTTGCAATGATTTACTTCATTCCTTCATCAAACAGTTCCAAGGTCAAAGACATTATTGCTTCAGTTTTGTATACAGTGGTGATACCCATGTTAAACCCTTTTATGTATGGCCTGAGGAACAGGGACATGAAATAAGCTCTGAGGACACTTTACAGGAGGAAAATTTTTTCTTACCAAGTGAATTTTACTCATGTTCTTAATTTTCCTAGTGATGTTTCCAGAGACATCTTGAAAATTTGTAGCAGTAACTGTGGTAGATTGCAAAAATGGCCAAGTTACTTTGCAGCCCCTCCTTGCAAGTGTGGTTTGTTTCCCTATCCACTGAATCTGGGCAGGACTCAAGACTGACTAAAAGAGTCATTAAAAGAGTCAGTGAAAGTGGTGTGAGATTTCCAAGCCTAGGTAAACTCTGTTGCTGCTGCTCTGGGAACCTTCAGACCACCATGTGAACTAGTCCAAGCTAGGCTGTATGAAGATGGGGGCCACATGGGGGAGAACCAAGATGCTCCAGCTAACAATCAACCAGCTCCCAGGTGACCTGGTACATGATAGTAGAGGCATGAGTGGGCCCTTGTTGAGATCAACTGAACCAAACCCAGACAAGAAGCCTCATCCAGCTGAGCACATTCTCAGCCCAAATTGTCAGCCCATGGAATTGTCGTATAAAGAAGTGGTTGTTGTTTAAGCCACTGAGTTTTGGGATGGGTTGTTATGCAGCAGAAGCCAACTGATACAGTGGCTGCCCTTGTTTCTGGGGCCCTCCAAATTTTCCTTAATTTCAGTGGTCTCTTCCCATTTATTGGACCCCTGCTTGGATTGTAGTCCCTGTCTATTTTTCTAGAACCCACTGAAATAAAAACAGTCAGATTATGATCTCTGTAACATATTGCCTTAGCTTTAGGTATATCTCTTCTTGTCCTCATTATTCTGACATAATCCTTGATATGTAGCATTTACCAGCAACTCTCATTTTTGCAAAGTCACCATCTTAAGGTACTGCCTTATCTATCTGAAGAGATAAGAATGACTTGCCATTATATCAAAAATACATAAACTTCTTTTTTTGAGGGAAGAATACACATTATGTGTTTCTTCTTGAAGAAGAGAAACGATCTTAGACTAAGATTAGAGGTCTGAATAACATTGCATTTTGTCTAAGTTATACCTTCTTACCCCTTAAGTCAGTGATATTGAGTCAAAAAGGTAAGAATTCTCAAATGTGATCTGCTATTTGTCTTTAGTACAAAATTAACATCTGGACCATTACAGTCAAATTGGTGTGAAGCTTGTGGAGCATGGTTTTAGATAAGCAAAATAATTAAAATGGCTAAACAATACTGAGTAATACATAGAATTGTTGAATCACTATATTGTACACCTGAAACTAATATAACACTATTTTAACTATACCAGAATTAAAATAAAAATAGCAAAAATGAATAGAAGATGGCTAATATGAAATTTAATGATAATTCATAGTATGTATCAATTTCTATAAATGAGATAATGATAAAAATTTTAGTTTCTTTGTCCTTTGATCTATCATGTCCTATAATTATAAAAAGTATGTGTTACTCCAAGTGCTTAAAGTAATAAAGTTGAGAATGTTTGCATTTGTAATGTAGTTGCTAGTTATGTATTGTGTCTGGTTGTTTCCTAAAATCTAAACATTTTGCAAAGATTTTGGCTTTATTATCCTTAAGTCAGTTTTTGCCTGTGACAAAAACTCAGCAGAGGAGCACAGTGCATTAAATCTCATTTCCAAATTCTCTAAACCAATGTAGGCTGTTTTTTTTTTTTTTTTTTAACTAGAACTTCCTTTGTGAGGACAGCTTACTTACTTGGGCCTTCCTAATTCTAGGTTATGAAAATGAGTTATCTTTTACTTCACAAAAAGCATGACTTGATCTCTAGAAAAGGGTAAATATATATAAAAGTGATTGATTTTTGACACGTATTTATTATGTATTCAGTGTGCTTATGGAAATTTCTAGAAGTGGACAAATCAGACAAAAATATTTTCCTTTTGTAGAGCTTATACTCTAATGGGAAAGAGAATGAAAATAAGCTCAATATGCAAGTTTCATGGTTTTTAACTGCTATAAAATGTAGCATTGTGGGGAAATCAGGAATGCAAGGGATAGGCTGCAATTTTAAGGAGTGTGATGAGAACTGGTCTCACCCAGAAGGTGATATTTGAACAAAGAATTAAAGCAGCAGGGAATACAGCCACAGGGATATTTGCAGGAAAAACACCTCAGGGAGCAGGTATAGCAAGTGCAACATTTTGAGGTGTGAAAATGTCAGCTATGTTCCAGGATCTGGGAAAATTGGACAGCTACATGCAGAAGAATGAAACTAGACCATTCCCTTCCACCATACACAAAAATAAACTAAAAATGGATGAAGGTCCTAAATGTGAGACAGGAATCCATCAAAATCCTAGAGGAGAACACAGGCAGCAACTTCTTGCAAGACATGTCTCTAAAGGCAAGGGAAACAAAAGCGGAAGTGAAGATAAAAAGCTTCTGCACAGAAAAGGAAACAGTTAACAAAACTAAAAGGCAATCTATAGAATGGGAGAAGACATTTACAACTGACATACAAATAAAGGGCTAGTATCCAAGATCTATAAAGAATGTATCAAATTCAACACCCCAAAATCAAATAATCCCATCAAGAAATGGGCAGAAGACATGAACAGATATTTTTCCAAAGATATTTCTCCATACAAATGGCCATCAGACACATGAAAAATACTCCACATCACCTGGCATCAGGGACATGCAAATCAAAAGAAACCACAATGAGATACCACCCCGTACCTGTCAGAATGGCTAAAATTAACAAGACAGGAAACAACAAATGTTGGAGAGGATGTGGAGAAAGGGGAACCCTCTTGCACTGTTGGTGGGAATGCAAGCTGGTACAGCCACTCTAGAAAACAGTATGAAGGTTCCCCAAGAAGTTAAAAATAGAGCTACCCTATAACCCAGCAATTGCAGTACCAGGTATTTACCCCAAAGATACACATGTGGTGAAATGTTAGGACACCTGCACACCGGTGTTCATAGCATCAATGTCCACAATAGCCAAACTGTGGAAGAGCTGAGATGTCCTTCTACAGATGCATAGATAAATAAGATGTGATATATATATGAATGTTACTGTATATTATATATATTATATATGTATATATATACACACACAGAGTGGAATATTACTCAGCCATCAGAAATGATAAATACCTATCATTTACATCAATGTGGATGGATCTGGAGGGTATTATGCTAAGTGAAATAAGTCAATTAGAGAAAGACAATTATATGGTTTAACTCTTATGCAGAATATAAGAAATAGTGCAGGGGACCATAGGTAAGGGAGGGAACACTGAATGGGAAAAAAATCAGAGAGGGACACAAACCATGAAAGACTCAACTCTGGGAAACAAACTGAGGGTTGCTGAAGAGGAGATGGGTGAGGAACAGGGTAACTAGGTAATGGGCATTAAGTAGGGCACGTGATCAGTTGAGCAGTAGATGTGATAGGCAACTGATGAATTATTAAAAACTACATCTGAAAATAATGATGTAGTATATGTTATATAATTGAATTTAAATTTTAAAAATGAATTCAGGGCAGCCCCAGTGGCTCAGCGGTTTGGCGCTGCCTTTGGCTTGGGGTGTGATCCTGGAGACCCGGATCGAGTCCCACGTCAGGCTCCTTGCATGGAGCCTGCTTCTCCCTCTGCCTGTCTCTCTACCTCTCTCTCTCTCTACCTCTCTCTCTCTCTGTCATGAATGAATAAATAAAATCTTAAAAAAAATGAATTCATCCCTGAAGGGGAGTGAGCATGCTGAAAAGCAGGAGGATATATATTTATGTATGTTTTATTTTTGAGGGGATAACTTCAAAGCTAACAGGGGCTAGGTACTTTAGGCTTTGTAATTTGATTTTTACTGTAAATTATTTGTGTAGCCCTTGGAAGCTTTCCAGAAGAAGAATAACATGATTCATCTTTTAAAAGGATCACTCTGGCTAGAGAAGGGGTCTGTGTGGAAGTCAGGGGTACCACCTAGGAGCTACCGCAACAGTACAGTTAAGAAATGATAAGCTGGATTGAACACCAATTAAAAATAAATTTATAAAAAAAGAGAAAGAAATGATAAGCTGGGATGGTAACAGAGAAAGTAGTAAAATTTTGATGAATACTGTATTTATTTGTAAGTTGGAACCAACTAGAGTTGCTGATGAATTGAGAGGAGGGTGAGAGAAAGGAATCAAAGCTTCCTTAAAATATGTGCAGGGGGGCAACCCGGGTGGCTTAGCAGTTTCGCGCCGCCTTCCGCCCAGGGTGTGATCCTGAAGTCCCGGGATTGAGTCCCACGTCAGGATCCCTGCGTGGAGCCTGCTTCTCCCTCTGCCTGTGCCTCTGCCCCGCCCCACCATTATAAATAAAAAATCTTTTTAAAATATTTTATTTATTTATTCATGAGAGAGAGAGAGAGAGGCAGAGGCAGGGGAGAAGCAGGCTCCATGTCAGGAGACCTATATGGGACTCGATCCTGGGACCCCAGGACAGTGCCCTGGTCCAGCTCCTTTATGTGTAAGGTTAGCTTTTGTATTTGAGTTCTTTCCAGTTTTTGGATGGATGCTTGTATTGCCATGTATTTCCCCCTCAGGACTGCCTTTGCTGTATCCCAAAGACTTTGAAAGGTTGTATCTTCATTCTCATTAGTTTCCATGATTCTTTTTAATTCTTACTTAATTTCCTGGTTGACCCTTTCATCTCTGAGCAGGATGGTCCTTAACCTCCACGTGTTTGAAGTCCTTCCAAACTTCTTGTTGTGATTTAGTTCTAATTTCAAGGCATTATGGTCTGAGAATACGCAGGGGACGATCCCAATCTTTTGTTATCGGTTCAGACCCAATTTGTGACCCAGTATGTGGTCTATTCTGGAGAAAGTTCCATGTGCACTTGAGAAGAATGTGTATTCAGTTGCGTTTGGCTGTAAAGTTCTGTAGATATCTGTGAAATCCATCTGGTCCAGTGTATCATTTAAAGCTCTTGTTTCTTTGGAGATGTTGTGTTTAGAAGACCTATTGAGGGTAGAAAGCACTAGATTGAAGTCAATAAGTATAAGAGTATTATTATGTATGTCTTAATTTTGGTTATTAATTGATATATTTGGCAGCTTCCACATTTGGGGCATATATATTGATGATTGTTAAGTCTTCTTCTTGGATAGATCCTTTAAGTATGATATAGTGTCCCTCTTCATCTCTCACTACAGTCTTTGGGGTAAGTTTTAGTTTATCTGATATAAGGATGGCTACCCCTGCTTTCTTTTGAGGACCATTCGAATGGTAAATGGTTCTCCAACCTTTTAGTTTCAGGCTGTAGGTGTCCTTCTGTCGAAAATGAGTCTCTTGTAGACAACAAATATATGGGTCCTGCTGGTTTATCCAGTCTGATACCCTGCCCCTTTTGATGGGGTCATCAAGCCCATTCAGGTTCAGAGTTACTATTGAAAGATATGAGTTTAGTGTCATCATGATACCTATTCAGTCCCTGTTTTTGTGGATCGTTCCATTGGACTTCTTATTAAAGGGGAATTTTAAGAGTCCCCCTTACAATTTCTTGCAGAGCTGGTTTGGAGGTCACATATTCTTTCAGTTCCTGCCTGTCTTGGAAGCTCTTTATCTCTCCTTCCATTCTGAATGAGAGCCTTACTGGATAAAGTATTCTTGGTTGCATGTTCTCCTCATTTAGGACCCTGAATATATCCTTTCAGCCCTTTCTGGCCTGCCAGGTCTCTGTGGAGAGGTCTGCTGTTACCCTAATACTCCTCCCCATAAAAGTCAGGGATTTCTTGTCTCTTGCTGCTTTAAGGATCTTCTCTTTATCTTTGGAATTTGCAAGATTAACTATTAAATGTCAAGGTGTTGAACGGTTTTTATTGATTTTAGGGGGGGGGGTCTCTCTATTTCCTGGATTTGAATGCCTGTTTCCCTTCCCAGATTAGGAAAGTTTTCAGCTATGATTTGTTCAAATACATATTCTGGCCCTCTGGCCCTTTTGGCGCCCTCGGGAACCCCAATTAAACGTAGGTTTTTCTTCCTCAGGCTGTCACTTATTTCCCTTAATCTATCCTTATGATATTTTAATTGTTTGTCTCTTTTTTCCTCAGTTTCCCTCTTTGCCATCAACTTGTCTTCTATGTCACTCACTCATTCTTCCACCTGGTTAACCCTCGTCGTTAGGACTTCTAGTTTGGATTGCATCTCATTCAATTGATTTTTAATTTCTGCCTGATTAGATCTAAATCCTGCAGTCATGAAGTCTCTTGAGTCCTTTATGCTTTTTTCTAGAGGCACCAGTAGCTTTATAATAGTGTTTCTGAATTGGCTTTCTGACATTGAATTGTAATCCAAATTTTGTAACTCTGTGGGAGAGAGGACTGTTTCTGATTCTTTCTTTTGAGATGAGGTTTTCCTTCTAGTCATTTTGCTCAGTGCAGAAGTTATATTGGGAAAAGGAGAAAAAGAAGAGAAAGAAGGAAAGAAAAAGAAAAAAGAGAAGAAAAAGAGGGAAAAAAGGAAAAGAAAAAAGGGGGGAAGCAAACAAATAAAAAAGCAAAACAAAACAACACACGGGGGAGTATCCTCTGATTCTGTATAGTGTAAGTCCCTTGACTTCCCTTGGAACTTTCCAGTGGTGCTTGGTCAATAATTTGTGTTTCTCCAGTCCATCTAGCTGGGGAAGGGGCCTGTTGTGCTGATTTTCAGGTGTTAGCACTTGGGGAGCTGCTCAGCCCCCTGCCTGGTGCAGGGCTCAGTGAGTGATGTTTAAGCTGCTTATCCTGTGAGGCCACTGTGAGGCTCAGTGGGGGTTGTTTACCCCGTGAGGCCCCAGGAGGAACAACCGCAGTGGCGGGGCCAGCTCTGCAGCCCTGGAGTCAGCTCCCGCAGTAACCACAGAGCTCTCCGTCTGCAGGGCCTGGAGGCTCCGGGGCGGGGCCGCTGATCTGCTCAGCTCGGGGCAGGAGCCTCCTTGCTGTCCTGGGCCCTCCCGGCCTCTGCCTGTCCCGGGGGAGGCGGGATCCTGGGCTGTGTCCCGGCGCCCTGTGCTCCGGGGCCTGCGCTGTTGGATTCGCGCTCCCGGGCCGCGCAGCCCCCTCCGCGGAGCTGCCGCCCGAGCCCCTCCGAGCTGCTCCTGGAACCGCGCAGCCCCCTCTGCACGGAGCCTCTTCCTCTGCCCGAGCCCCCCCCACCCCGAGCTGTTCCCGCCCCGCAGCCCCCTCCGCGGAGCCGCCCCCGAGCCCCCCCCGAGCTGCTCCGGGTCCCCCGTGCGCGCTGCAGCCCTTAGGGAGCTCGGCGCGCTCTCCCGGGGCGCAGGTGTCTGTTAGTGTCCCCGGGAGCCCGAGGGCATCCCCGCCCTCCTGGGTCCTGCTCCACCTCCCTGCCAGCCCCTTTCCGCCCGGGAAGGTCGGTGCAGCTCCTGCGTCTCCGGGACGGGGCTCTCCTGACCTGGGGACACTCGCCCCGGCCTCAGCCCGGCTCCTCGCGGGGCCCCTCCCCCTCGGAGGCCTTTGTTTCTTTACTTCTTTTTCCCCGTCTTCCTACCTTGATAGAAGCGCGAACTCTTCTCACTGTAGCATTCCAGCTGGTCTCTCTTTCAATCTCAGGCTGAATTCGTAGATTTTCAGGATGATTTCAAGGTTATGTAGGTAATTTGGTGGGGACAGGTGACTTGGGGACCCTACTCTTCAGCCATCTTGCCCCTCCTCCAGAAAGATAAAAGTTCATGAATTTGTGACTCACAGTCTGTCTTTTGACCAACTTAATGAAGCCTTTGACCTGTTGCATGCAGGAAAGAGCATTCCAACTGTTGTAAAGCTTTAAATTCAACAGAGAAAACATGTCCATCCTTGTACTGAAGTCTTGTGGTCCAACTGGAACAGCCAGACAAGCAGGGAGATGCTCTTCTAAGTTCACAGTCTCTTAGACCTTTTCTACTACTACTTTTAGAGTAACCTTCTCTAGGGAATAATATTTTTTGTATAATTCATAAATCTCTAATCAAGGACAAGGCTAATACAGTCATAAATGTGTTTTCTGAACTCTCCTTCACATGAATAATTACCAACCCATTAAGGAATATTCTAACATAATAAAAGTAATTTCTGCATAAAAAAAAGAACAGCAACACTAAGGAGAGCATGTGATGTGATGACCACTGGGTGTTATATGCAACTGATGAATTACTGAACTCTACATCTGAAACCAATGCTGTACTGTATGCCGACTAACTGAATTTAAATTTAAGAAGTATATATAAAAAAGAAAAAACAGTGACATAGTGAGATTCTCTTTCCAGATGTTTGCATTCTAGAGATGAAAATGTTTAAGTCAATCAAATTAATCTTTCATGGTATTTCAGACAAAAAATAAATGAACAATTTAATGTTTTAAATAACAGAATACAGAGTCTTTATATCCCTTTGATTTTGCCTCAGTCATGCCTAACCTAGGGCAAGGCAGATACTATACTAGGTGAGGATATATTCCTCAATTTCATTCCTTTGTTCCATGTATGGCAAATTAGTTCAACTTCCATGCCAACGTTCATCAATTGATAAGGACATCCTGTCTTGCTGTAGTGAAAAACTTATGCCAAACTCTGTGCTAAATACAGAAGGATGAATAAAGATTCATTACGGTGTCTGCTATGACTGCGGATGCAAGAAGTACTGGTACATATATAACAAGTAAATTTTCATAGTCATTATAAGCATCAAGACTTAAGCATCTAAATATGGAATTTTATTTCTATGGTTTCATTTCTTTTTTTCTATAGCTTCGTTTCTAATTTTTTTCATTTGTTTTTATTGAAGTTTGGTTTTCCAACATATAGTATAGCTTCATTTCTATAGTTCAATTTAGTTTTGGTTTTAAGCCTTCAGTATATCTCATTGTATCCCAGTTCTGACTTTTCTTAACCCAATGTGATATTTTCTCAGTGAATTTTTATTTATAATTGAGCCCCATTCATTCATTTTTCACCTCTCATGGATATCATTGCTCCTTCCAAGTCCCATTTCTAAACTCTCAATTTCCCCTCAAACAATAAGGTTTTTCTTCCTTGTTTTTTTTTATTAGTTTGAACTTTGATGCTATGTTGATTCAGTTGCTGATATATGGCTTTTTCATTTATTTGTCATCATGGTTGATGGCTAGGCCTTGCTTATGTGATTGATGACTGGCTCACATAACTTCCTATGCCTGCAAATATAATCCAATGGTGATACCAGCCTTGGCCAACATGAAAGGGTTCTTTCCACAGCCCTTGGATGTTAGTCTCTCCACCAACCTGCCTTCTGTTTCACTCACTCATCTATTTGAATGAGCCACTCTAGGCCCCTGAAAAATGTTTAAATAACCTCCAGGAAAATACTTACAACAATGTCCAGGACTCCGCTATATGCAAATAAAATACTACCATTTTCTATTGCTCTTTTTAGTTTTGAGAACAAAAGAAGCCCCAGTCCAGCCCCCATATTGGGATCAGGGCACCTGTCCAATCTACTGTCAGATTGACAGACTCAAAGAACCTTGCAGGAGACTCTCTAGAGTTATCCAAATGTGTTCCATTGCTTTGATGTCTCCTTCAACTCTTCCTTGGGATACATGTGGGTCCCAAGTGCTGATTCTTAAGAGTTAAGAATTTGGAGTTTAACACATTGGGGTTTTAGATGGAATTAGTTTCCCCATAATTTCATAAGTTGACATCCTAACCCCCTGATCTCAGAATGTGACTTCTTTGGGAATAGGGTTGAAACACAGACACACACAGATGCAAGACCTTGTGAAGATACAGATAGAAGACTGCAAGCCAAAAAGAACATCCTTAGGAGAAACCAAGCCTACCAATACCTTGGCTTCAGACCTCCAGTCTCCAGAATTGTGAGAAAATAAATTTCCATTGCTTAAGTCACCTAATATATGGCACTTTGTTATGACAAGCCCAGACAACTAATACAAGATCTTTGATAATTCTGCTATGGAGAACTGAAAAGTACTGGGATGTCAGTTAAGCATCCAATTCTTTCTTTCGACTCAGGTCATGATCTCATGGCTGCGGAATCAAGCCCTGTATCAGATTCCATGCTCATCATGGGGTATGTAAAGATTCTCTTCTTCTCCCTCTGCCCATCCCCCTGCTCACACACACTCTCTCTAAAAGAAATAAATAAATTATTTAAAAAAAACTGAAAAGCAAGTGGTACTTAATCCCCAAATTCTTTTTTTAATAAATTAATTTTTTATTGGTGCTCAATTTGCTAACATACAGAATAACACCCAGTGCTCATCCCGTCAAGTGCCCCCCTCAGTGCCCGTCACCCATTCACCCCTACCCCCCGCCCTCCTCCCCTCCCACCACCCCTAGTTCGTTTCCCAGGAATTAGGAGTCTTTATGTTCTGTCTCCCTTTCTGATATTTCCCACACATTTCTTCTCCCTTCCCTTATATTCCCTTTCACTATTATTTATATTCCCCAAATGAATGAGAACATACACTGTTTGTCCTTCTCCAATTGACTTACTTCACTCAGCATAATACCCTCCAGTTCCATCCACGTTGAAGCAAATGGTGGGTATTTGTCGTTTCTAATGGCTGAGGAATATTCCATTGTATACATAAACCACATCTTCTTTATCCATTCATCTTTCGATGGACACCGAGGCTCCTTCCACAGTTTGGCTATTGTGAACATTGCTGCTAGAAACATTGGGGTGCAGGTGTCCCGGCGTTTCATTGCATCTGTATCTTTGGGGTAAATCCCCAACAGTGCAATTGCTGGGTCATAGGGCAGGTCTATTTTTAACTCTTTGAGGAACCTCCACACAGTTTTCCAGAGTGGCTGCACCAGTTCACATTCCCACCAACAGTGTAAGAAGGTTCCCTTTTCTCTGCATCTTCTGCAACATTTGTTGTTTCCTGCCTTGTGAATGTTCCCCATTCTCACTGGTGTGAGGTGGTATCTCATTGTGGTTTTGATTTGTATTTCCCTGATGGCAAGTGATGCAGAGCATTTTCTCATGTGCATGTTGGCCATGTCTATGTCTTCCTCTGTGAGATTTCTGTTCATGTCTTTTGCCCATTTAAGGATTGGATTGTTTGTTTCTTTGCTGTTGAGTTTAATAAGTTCTTTATAGATCTTGGAAACTAGCCCTTTATCTGATATGTCATTTGCAAATATCTTCTCCCATTCTGTAGGCTGTCTTTTAGTTTTGTTGACTGTATCCTTTGCTGTGCAAAAGCTTCTTATCTTGATGAAGTCCCAATAGTTCATTTTTGCTTTTGTTTCTTTTGCCTTCGTGGATGTATCTTGCAAGAAGTTACTGTGGCCGAGTTCAATATAAAAAGAATTGACTAACTCTGCATCCCAAGTGCCTACCCAAACAGCATGGGGAGAAATTGGAGATATCTATAACCCCGCCTTAACTTGTATGAAGATATCACCAAGAGCAGCCATAACTTTTCCCAGAATCCTTTCTTGGATCCTATTACAGAAGAATTCCAAACCAAATGATTTATGTTCTGACCAGAACATCAACACTTTTGTTCTCAATGTACATGTTTCTCTGACTACACAATGAGATAGGTGTACCTCCATAGAGTGTTTCTTTGACTAGGAATAGTGTTGGGATCAGTTGTGGCCATAGTTACATTGAGAATGACTTGATGTGCTGAGAGGCTCCAGGCTTAATTCCCAAACAACCATTCCATAAGGAGAATATAAACTTTTACCCCAGAACTTGATTAATTGGGTTGTTAGGAGCTACCCCCAGTGGTTAATTATCATCAAAGTAAAGGATCCTGGAGGTTCACTAGCAAGATCTCCCCAGAGCCTCATTAAGAAAACTGAGATTGAGCCTCATCCCTCTGAGGGAGCTTCTATCATGATAGTTGTTCAGAAACTTTTCTGATACAATATCATTAATGAGTTCTCCTGCTTTCCCTTGGGTTCCTCTCAAGGGGCCACATTCTTCTCTGATTCTAGAAAGGGAATTGAGAATGCCATAACTCTACGGCTTTGCCTCCTCCCATTTGAGTCCATTCCTGCAAGGGCAGCATTGGAGGGGACTACTGAGTAGCCAGTTTTAGAGGGAAACAATGTTTAACCAATTCTAGCCAGAATCTTTTCCCTTATATGCTTTGAAGAACATTATCCTTGAGACATATAAATCAACTCCCCTATTCCCTTTGGTCTCCTAGTTAAAAACATTTGCCAAGTGTCTACTTTATCTACAGCAGTGTTTCTCAGCCTCCTCTGTATGTGTAGCATCACCTGGGGCACTTCTAAAAAGATCCTCATGCCCAGGACCCCAGACCAATTAAATCAAAATCTCTAAGATGTAACCGAGGTATCAGTAGTTTTAAAGCTCCCAGGTGATTCCAGTGAACAGCCAAAGTTGTGTACCACTGATCTCTTTAGGGGACCCAGCTCGTTTGTGAAATTTTTTAGAGCCACTGTTGTGATTTTAAGATTTAACAAATTAATGACTTTCTTCCCCTGTCTCCTAGATATGTTTTTATATATCATAAAGTACTTATTTAAGGTTTTTATGTCAATATTTGAGGCTAAGAGAGGACATAAAGGAGACACTGTATTAAAAATATTTTAATCCTATTTTTCTCACTTTCCATGATTTCTTTCCATTTTTTTATTTTCTGAGGATACAGGTAATACATGAATACAGTCTAGTTATGAAATTCAAACAGAAGTTATCATGTACAAAGTGAAAATCCCTCCTGAGTTTCACCCAAAAATCTGTTACATAAAAAGATATCTTTATATATGCAAATATAAAGATTAAGAGCACTTTTAATAAGGGTGTTCTATGGGAGTGTTGAATCACTATGTCGTACACCCAAAACTAATATTACACTAACATTAACTAACTGAGGGGGGCACTTGATGGGATGAGCATTGGGTGTTATACTATATGTTGGCAAATCAAACTCCAAAAAATATATATATAAATATATATATACCTAAATAAGTAAATAAATAAATAAGATAAAAATAGAATAAAATCTTTAAATATATATATATATAAATAAAGGAATTTAAATTAAATATTTAAAAAATTAAAAATACTCTTTAAGTAGAAAATATATATATATATATATTTTAAAGATCTTATTTATTAATTCATGAGAGATACACAGAGAGAGAGAGGCAGAGACACAGGCAGAGGGAGAAGCAGGCTCCATGCAGGGAGCCCGATGTGGGAATCGATCTTGGGTCTCCAGGATCATGCCCTGGGCTGAAGGCGGCACTAAACCACCGAGCCACCGGGGCTGCCCCTAAATAGAAAAATATATTAAGAGGATTAAAATCTGTTCCATTGATCTATGTGTCTGTTTTTGTGCCAGTACCACACTGTCTTGATGACCACAGCTTTGTAGTACAACCTGAAATCTGGCATTGTGATGCCCCCTAGTTATGGTTTTCTTTTTTAAAATTCCCCTGGCTATTCGGGGTCTTTTCTGATTCCACACAAATCTTAAAATAATTTGTTCTAACTCTCTGAAGAAAGTCCATGGTATTTTGATAAGGATTGCATTAAACGTGTAAATTGCCTTCGGTAACATTGACATTTTCAATGACAATATTAATTCTGCCTATCCATGAGCATGGAATATTTTTCCATCTCTTTGTGTCTTCTTCAATTTCTTTCAGAAGTGTTCTATAGTTTTGAGGGTATAGATCCTTTACCTGTTTGGTTAGGTTTATTCCTAGGTATCTTATGCTTTTGGGTGCAATTGTAAATGAGATTGACTCCTTAATTTCTCTTTCTTCAGTCTCATTGTTAGTGTATAGTAGTATCCAAGATCTATAAAGAACTTATTAAGGTCAACACCCAAGAAACAAACAATCCAATCATAAAATGGGCAAAAGACATGAACAGAAATTTCACAGAGGAAGACATAGACATGGCCAACATACACATGAGAAAATGCTCCGCATCCCTGGCCATCAGGGAAATACAAATCAAACCACTATGAGATACCACCTCACACCAGTGAGGTGAACTGTGAAAATTAACAAGACAGGAAACAAATGTTGTAGAGGATGTGGAGAAAGGGGAACCCTCTTGCACTGTTGGTGGGAATATGAACTGGTGCAGCCACTCTGGAAAACTGTGTGGAGGTTCCTCAAAGAGTTAAAAATAGACCTGCCCTACGACCCAGCAACTGCACTGTTGGGGATTTACCCCAAAGATACAGATGCAGTGAAAAACCGAGACACCTGCACCCCAATGTTTATAGCAGCAATGTCCCCAGTAGCCAACTGCGGAAGGAGCCTCGGTGTCCATCGAAAGATGAATGGATAAAGAAGATGTGGAATATGTATACAATGGAATATTACTCAGCCATTAGAAACGACGAATACCCACCATTTGCTTTGACGTGGATGGAACTGGAGGGTACTATGCTGAATGAGGTAGGTCAATCAGAGAAAAACAAACATTATATGGTTTCATTCATTTGAGGAATATAAAAAATAGTGAAAGGGATTAAAGGGGAAAGGAGAGAAAATGAGTGGGAAATATCAGAGAAGGTGACAAAACATGAGATACTCCTAACTCTGGGAAATAAACAAGGGGTGGTGGAAGGGGAGGTGGGCAGGGGGTTGGGGTACTGGGTGATGGGCACTGAGGGGGGGCATCGGTGGGATGAGCACTGGGTGTTATGCTGTATGTTGGCAAATTGAACTCCAATAAAAAATTTTTAATAAAAAAAGAGGATTAAAATCACACATAAATATATTACCTTTGAAACTTGATGTTTCATCTAACATGATGTCTTCAGGATGGTTCCAAGTCACTACTATCTACAATATACTATTGTTTTTAACTTGTTCATATTATTTAATAATAGTTTATAACATGAAGCCACCATAATTTAACCTTTTCTTTATTCCTGAGCATTTTAACAGTTTCTATTTTCTCATATCTATTACACACAATACTTCTATGAACACTTTGTATACACACATTGTTCTTTGTTCAAATGTGTACACATACATTGTTCAAATGTCTTATATACATAAAAGTGGAATTTGAGAGATACTGACATGTTATTCTCCAAAATGGTTTTGTGCATTTCTGTGCCAATCTGTAGTACGTGAAGTACCTTTCTCCTCACGTGAAGCACGTAGTATCAGCATCTTCTTTGTTTGCTAATGCATTGGTCAAAACAAATAATACTTTACTATCCTTTATATGTTTATTGGTCCTTTCTATTTTTTCCACTGTGAATTGCCTGTTTATATCCTTTTGTCATTTTTCTATTGAGCTATTAGGCAGAATGGATTTATATACTGCAACAGTAAATTAATTCCCCCAAACCCAATAGCTTCACACAACAAAGTTTATTTCTTGCTTACACAATACATCCATCAAGGTCATCAGGGCTTGGGACACCTGGGTGGCTCAGCGGTTTAAGCGTCTGCCTTTGGCTCAGGGCATGATCCCAGGGTCCTGGAATCGAGTCCCACATCGGGCTCCCTGCATGGAGCCTGCTTCTCCCTCTGCCTGTGTCTCTGCCTCTCTCTGTGTGTCTCTCATGAATAAATAAATAAAATCTTTTTAAAAAGAAAAAAATGGCCACCAGGGCTGTCCTATGAATAGTGATTCAAAGAAAACCACACTGATAGAGATCCACCATAGCTTATTAAAATCTACGGACTCCTTCGCAGATAAATAGACTGGAGAATTTCATGTGGTCTTAATCGAGAAATAACACACATTACTTAAACTCTTATTTCTTTGGACAGAAGTTTTCATGTGTTCATATCAAACTACAAGGGTGGGAAATGTTAAGTTTTTGTATGGAATATTTATTTGGTAAACATCATTGTTCCTGTCACAATTGGAATATTTGTCATTTTCTTGTTGATTTTTTGAAATCCTTTCTATTACATGAATACTAATCTTGTCTGATACATATACACATCATTATTTTCTCCAAATCCTTTGACTCTCATTGAACTTTGTTCATGACATTGGCCACACACACACTTTCGCTTTTATATAGTCAAATCTGCCCATCTTTTCCTTTACAGCTTCAATTTATATCTTGCTGAGTAAGGGTTATTCCACCCACAAAATTATAAAAATATTCTCATGTATTTCCATGTTACAGTTTTAGAGATTTTTACCTTTTCAATCTTCAAATCCATCTGGAATTTATTTACATACCTGGCATAATGTCAAGATCTAAATTTATTCAATTTATCTTTTAATTAAATGTACATTTGTCCCACAATTTTCTTTCCTGCCACATCCATAAGGGCTAAGTGCCTTTTTATTTAGGCCTATTTCTGGATTCTACTCTGCTGCATCAGCGGGATTTTACATTCCTATGCCAACACTATGCTATTTTAACTAGCAAAGCTTTGTTGTATTTTTTTTTCTGACTGGGAAGACAAACCTACCATCATCGTTCTGCTTTGTTTTCGAAATTATATGGTTACTTTTGGACATTGTCTCTCATTAACAAGTTTTAGAGTAGACTTGATACATCCTATATACAGAACCCTTTTAAAATTTTGTGAGTCTATTGAACATATGTATTAATTTGGGGAAATTGGCATTTTTACAATATTACCTTCCCATCCAGAAATATGGATTATGTGATCAGTTGGTCACCCTCTACTACCTACTACTAATGGGTCTTTGCCATCAGTTTTCTTTGGGGAGAGATCATTCCTAGTGAGATTTTTTTATATCACAATACTGTAAATAGACTATCTCTTCACTGTTCTGGAGGAGGCCCTGAGCCAGGATATTATCATTTCAGAGCTTTAAATTGAGACAGCATGCATTTTATTACAAGTGTAAGTGACTGTCTTCGTCAGACATATCATCTCTGGGGAGATTATTGATATTAGTTCCTCATAGAGTTGCTAAGTCTGTCAACCCCACAGTCCCGTGGTGAGTCCAGAAATATGTTGTTAGGGACTTGAATTTGGGAAAATGAGAAGATGGAAAAGGGGACTTTCCTCTGGGAGAGACAAATGTGCCATAAGATGATGCTGCCAGGATAAGGCAAGAAAAGATCAGAAGGAGAGCCCCTTAAAAAAGAGTACACAGCCAGCAGCATCTAGGGACAGTGAGACTGGTGATCTACTTTTACAGTTTTCTCCATTGTTATCCTTTTGTGTTACCTTCAAGTCCTGGTAAATACAGCCTTGGGCATTGTGTGTTTTGAGAAATAATGGGAGAAGACCTAATCACATTTTGCAGTGAAACAAATCAGAGTGAACAGCAGCAGCAAAGATAAGCTCATAGGAGGACAAGCAGACATTCCCTCTTGAGCATGGGGGCATGGCTCAGAACAGCTAACTTTTCTTCTTTTTTTAGTGTTGTAATTTATACAGATCACTCTGGTAGCCAGATGGGGTTGTGATGGAAAGCTTCTATTTGTCCATTTACCCTTCTCTCCATCCTTCTCACCCTGCTCTGTGCTCCCTGAGACTGAGATCTGTATCAAAAGATTCCTTTTTCAAAAACTCCATAATAAGAAAATAAATAGCCCTAATAAAATAGTCCAAAGACTTTAAAGGTACCTCACCAAAGAAGATATACAGATAGAAAATAAGCATAGGAAACAATGCTCAGCATCACATGTCATCAGGGAAATGCAAAATAAAACCACAGTATGGTACCACAACAGATCCGTTAGAATGGCCGGAATTCAAAACATTGACAACACCAAATGCTGACAAAAACGTGGAGTAACAAGAATTCTCATTCATTACTGGTGGAAGTTCAAAAGGTACAGACAATCTGGCAATTTCTTACAGAACTAAACATACTTTTACTATATCATCCAGCAATCACATTCCTTGGTATTAACCTAAAGGACTTGAAAACATATCCACACAAAACCCTACATATGAATGTTTATGGTATCTTTATTCATAATTACCAAACTTGGAAGCACCAAATACGTTGCTACTGTTCTTCAGTAGATGAGTAGATAAATAAATAGTGATATGTCCAAACAATGAAATGGTATTCAGTAAAAAAAAAAAAAAAAAAGTAAGCTATTAAGTCTGGAAAACACATGGAGAAAACTTAAATGCACATTACTAGATGAAAAAAGTCAATCTGAAAAATCTACATACTATATGATTCCATTATATGGCATTCTGGAAAAGGTAAAACTGTGGAGATAGTAAAAAGATCAGTGGTTGCCAGGGCATAGGTGGGAGAGAGGAATGATCAGGTGGAACACAAAAGATGTTAGGGACATTAAAATTACTCTCTATGATACTATAGTGGTGTCAATAGACATTTGTCAAAACTCATAGAATGTACAACACCAAGAGTGAACCTTAATGTAAACTATGGATTTGAGTGATGATGATGTGTCAATGGAGTTCATCAATTATGACAACTGTAACATTCTTGTAGGGATGTGGATAATTGGGGAAGTTCAGTGTGTGTATGGGGCCTGCAGGCATGTGGGAACTCTGTACCATGTGGTCAATTTTGCTATAAATTTATAACTGCTCTAAAAAAATTAAGGCTATTAAGGGAAAAAATAGAAAAAAGAAAATATCTAAAGTTGAGATTGCTATGCATTTATAGATGAGGACAATGTGGTTTAGAGAAGCGAAACAATTTGCCCAAATTCCCCCATTTAATAATTAATGTAACTGGGATATCTGCCTTAAGAAACTGAAGTAATAAAATGTTTAAGAAAGGCAAACAAAAACCACACACACACACACACACACACACACAAAATGAGGCTCAAAGAAGTTAAATATTATAAAAACTCACACAGCATATAAACGGCAGAGCCAGCATCTGAATCTATTCCAAATGGCTCCAGAGCCTGTATTTTAATCCCTTCCTCGTAGCACTATTCCTGCGCCTAGATACAGTCACGCATGGAGACAGAACTTCAGAAGCCATCACCTCTCCTTCCAGGTAGGCACACATAAGCCCACCTACAGACATGCAAGGAGCACATGCATGAACAGAGAACATGTGTGTGTGCAAGAACACACATGTTCGTGTACATGCTTCACATATATGTGCACAAAATACCACCACCCCTGTTGCTGCATGGCCCTAATTCCCTTTCCAGGAATATGGGGCTACACCTCTAGAGCCCAGGTTCCCCAAGGCTCAGAGTTCAGTGAGGACAATGTTCTTCTCTCTTGGGAAGATCACAGGGACAAGGCCCTCAGGGCTCTAAGATTCACGGAAGACAGGCCCCTGGGTCTCCTCTTCCATCACCAACATCCACTGTACATAGAGAGAAGAGATTGCACTTTTCTGAAAGTAGATCGGCACTTGCCCTGCCCTGCTTCCTCACAGATTCAGAGCCTGATCTCAACTCCCTGGCAGGCCCTGACACTGGTCAGGACCCTGACTCTCCTCTGTCAAGCCCACAGGTAGGCAGGCTGAGGGGTCTTTGGGAACAGAGACTGGGGGTCAACCTCTTCATATGATCTTCCTCCCTTTTCCTCATCCTAGTTTCTCTCCGCCGTCTCAAAGACAGGAAACAAGTGAATGAGAAAGCTAGCATAATGCAGGGGATAAGCCACACGTTCTCAAGCTGGACTCCACCACCTTAGCTGTGTGGACTTATGCAAGTCACTTCAATTCCTTGTACCTCACTTTCATTATCTGTAAAATGGGGTGTTGTGAAGACTAATTGATTTAATGTATGTAAAATTCCTGTCTGGTACACATAAGCACTGTGTCATTACTAGCTATTATATTACGATGATGGAGAATATCCATGGGAAGTGGCTGGAATGAAGTGGGTGTCTCTGGTAGGAGACATCTGGATGAGGCACTGACAGCTCAACAAAGGGACACAAGCGACTGGGTTTCAGCACAAGTCCCACTTTAAGCACTTCTGGTCCATCAGAGGGATTCCAAACATATGTTGAGACAGAAGACAATAATTCACACAAATTAATCCAGGAGGCATATTTCCAATGTCCGCTTGTTTTAGAATCTACAATTTAACAGCTGGGAATGGCTGGGCCAAGCTCCAATCTGATATAGGAGTGAATACTAGGCATAAAGCAGAGATTTTGGAGAGCTGAACAGAGAAGGACCATCCCTGGAAAAAGCCCTGAAAGACTCTATGTCCCTAAGCAGGACATATCTGTATATAAAGTTAAATATGGAAGGAATTCCTTACTCCATACCTATAATCTGGCTTCAGACAGGCAACCACACACACAAAAAAACAGACACACACCACAACAAACACAAATATAAAGGAGATATATTCCTTTACAGAAGATGGAATTGTTATTTATGCATTGCTCTGCAACTTACTTTTATCATTTAACAAAATATCATGGACAATAGTATAACCTTGATAATATAGCTTAGCAATGACTAGCTCTGCCATCAGACTGCCTGAATTAAAATCCCAGTTCTACCACTTACTAACTGTGGTATCTGGTAAATTACTTTGCTAAATTCTATTTTTTTAATTGCAAATAAGGATAATAATGGTGCCTATTTAGGATTTGGGGAAAATAAAATCATAAAAGATGTGAAAAGCATTTACCTCAGGGTGGAATATGCTAAGTACTAATAAATGTTGACTATCATTAGCCGTCTTATTTCGTTAAAGACTGGGTGCACCGAGTAATGAGAATGCACTATTAACTATTTTGATAATTTGTGGTTATTTAGGTTGTTTCCTCTGTTGGTTTTTTTGTTTGTTTGTTTCTTTGTTCTTTTTTTATCTGGTATTGTAAGTAATGCTACAAAAATTTGTGTATGTATCTTTGTGCTATGCATATATGAGTATTTTTAAAGGATAGATTTTTATGAGTGGAATTATTGGACAAAGAGATGTAGATTTTCGATTCTGATAGACACTACCAAAAAGCCTATGCAGATTATCCTCTCATTGCCAATGTATGTGAGGGTCTTTTTCCCTTTGAATATTGCCAAAAAAAATTATTGACAATGTGATGAGTGAAAATTGTGTTTCAGTCTAATTTACATTTTCTGATTACCAACTAGGTTGATATGTTTTCAACACATTTCTACAGATGTGTTGTAGATATTTTCTTGAGTCAATAGTTAATATTTTAGTTGTACTTATGATCTCTTTTGGTGTAAGTTTCACATTTTTGAGTACAGTGTTTTGGCATTCTTGCCTCTACATTTTTTTCCTCAATTGGAATGGCATCCACATCCTGAGACTATATAAATATGTCCTTTATTTTTGGCTGCTGCTTTATGACTTTGATTTTTTACTTCTAGTTTGTTCACTTATATGGGTTTTCTTTCTGTGTGGGTTAGATAGAAATATAGCCTTATTATTTCTTTTTTTTTTACTTTGAATTCATTTTGCCAACATATAGTACATCATTAGTTTCAGAAGTAGCTTTCAATAATTAATCGGTTGCATATAAAAACCAGTGTTCATCACATCATGTGCCTTATTTTTACAACACTTTAGCATGTCTATTGATTCAGATCTATATACATATATAAATATAGGCATACAGAATTCTTTATGTTGGTTCATTGATTGGTTTTTCTTTCTGTGTATCATTATCATATTCTTTTTCATTATTACATACTTTCATTTTTGGTTAGAAAAACTCTCTGTTGAGGTGCCTGAGTGGTTCAGTCATTTGAGCATCCAACTTTTTATTTCAGCTCAGGTCATGGTTTCAGAGTTCTGAGATTGAACCCTGCATCAGGCTTGGCACTGGGCATGGAGCCTGCTTAAGGTTCTTTCTCTCTTTCTCCCTCTGCCCTTCTCACACACGCACACACACACACAAACTCTCTCTCTTTCTCTCTCTCAGAAAAGAGAAGAAAAGAAAGTAAAAGAAAAGCTCTGTCATTATACTAATTTTTCAAAATTGTCTTTCCTGGGCCATTTATTTCTCTAAATGAATTTTATAATGACCTTCTCAGTTCTATTAAAAATGCTCTTGTGGGGATGCCTGGGTGGCTCAGCGGTTGAGCGTCTGCCTTCAGCTCAGGGCATGATCCTGGGTCCTGGGATCGAGTCCCACACCAGTCTCCCCTCTAGGAACCTACTTTTCCCTCTGCCTGTGTCTCTGCCTCTCTCTCTCTCTCTGTGTGTGTGTGTGTGTGTGTGTGTGTGTCTCATGAATAAATAAATAAGATCTTTTAAAAAAGATCCCTGAACTACAGGATCACATCCTGAGCCAAAAGCAGAGCTTAACCGCTGAGCCATCCAGGCATCCCAATAAATAAAATCTTTTAAAAAAATACTCTTGGGGAAAAAGATGCTCTTGGAGTCTTATTGTGGTGCACTAAATTTTATTAATTCTTGAAGAATTTTTTCCAGCTGTATTGAGATATAATTCACATATAACATTGTGTAAGTTAAAAGTGTACAACATGATGATTTGATATTCTTACACATTGTACGATGATTCCCACAGTATGGTTACTTAATATCTCTCTCACTTCACATAATTACTATCTCTAGTTCTTTTACAAGAACATTTAAGAACTACGCTCTCAAAGTGAATGGTGGTTAGGAGGAGCTGGGAGAGTGAGGGAATCGGGGAGATGTTGTTTAAGGGTACAAACTCACAACCAGTAGATGAATAAATCCTGTAGATGTAGCACACAGCATAGCGATTATAGACAACAATAATGAATTATATATAAACTTCATAGTTTCTAAGAGAAATTGCTCTTCCCATCACAAAAAAAGAAATGATAATTATGTGGTGTGATAGGGGTGTTAGCCAATGCTATGCTGGTAATCATACTGCAATTTAAATGCATCAAATCAACACATTTTACGACTTAAGATTACACAGTGTTATATGTCAGTTATAGCTCAATGAAAGTAAATAATAAATATCTACTCTCCTAGCAAATATCAAGTATATACTACAATATTATTAACTTTTGTCAGCATGCTTTACATTAGATTTCCAGAACTTACTGACCTTACAACTGGAAATTTGTACCTTTTGTTTGACATGTCCCCATTTCTCCCATCTCACATCTCTGGTAACCACAATCCTACTCTCTGTTTCTATGAATTTATCTTTTTTAGACTCAGCAATAGAAAAGAAGGAAATCCTGCCAGTTGCAACAACATGGGTGGAACTTGTGGGCATCATGCTAAAAAGATGAAGACAGCTACTGTATAATATCACATGTGTAATCACAGAATTGGCATTTTAAAATATTGAATCTTCTTTTTGTAGAAATATAGTACCTCTATAGTATCTCCATTTATTTAGATATCCCTTTGTGTTCTGTTACACTTTCTTCAGACAGATCTTTCTCATTTCTTTTTACTTTTTTCTATCAGATTTATTCCCAAATATTTTTTAGACTTTTTTTTTTTTGGAAGAAAAAACAATTTTTTAAAAAAGATTTTATTTATTCACTTGAAAGAAAGAGAGGGAGCATGCAAGAGAGAGCACAGCAGGGGGAGGAGCAGAGAGAGAAGGAGCAGCAGACCCCCCACACACACACCCCAAGCAGGGACCCTCACAGGAAGGGCTATTCTGGGATTACGACCTGAGAGGACCAGACGCTTAACCAAAAGAGCCACCCAGGTACCTCTAGTTTATTATTTTTTTAAGATTATTTATTTATTTATTTGAGAGTGGGCTGGGAAGGGACAAAAAATCTGAAGCAGAATCTCTACTGAGCGCAGAGCCCAATGTGGAGCTCAATCCCATGACTAAGTGTGAACTCATGACTTGAACCATAACCAAGAGTCAGATGCTTAATCACCTGAGCCACCCAAGCACCACAAAACAATGATTTATTTTTTTAATGAAGTTACCAAGCTGCTGAATCTTAAGGCCTCAACAAATGTTGCACCTTAGTATTTTCATTGAACAATAAGACCTTCTATCTTGATTTCCTGGGAAATAGCAATTTTGTTTCTTTAGTTGTTTCCATATCCTGAACAGCCATGGCAAATGGTTTAACATGGTGGCTACTGCTTTGAGGGGATTTTAAGCAGATGAATTCTCTTTTCCCTCATAACGGCTGCTGGAATTCATCAAAAGTTCATCCATACATCAAGACTTCTCTATCCTGGTGGGCCAGAATCCTGCTTTGGCTGCCAGGGCTTCAATCAGCTAAATATGATATTCCTGAAATCTCATGGATTTACTTTGTGTCATTTTTAAATATTTCCATAAGCAATGTTCTGAACAGATGATCTCCTCAGGTTTTACTTCTCTTGTTATGAAGTCTTTAACAAAGTCCAAAAAGTAGATTGCTATAAGTTTATTGTAGGTTTCAAGAAAATCATTAAACTGTTTGGTCTGATCAGATTCTGGTAATTGTGCTGCCATATGCTTTTGGTATGTTTATACCTTTTCTAATGCATGAGTTTCCTTATTTTTTTGGAAAATTAGTTCTCCAAACTTTGTTTGAATGTCTCCAATGAGGCCTGATTTCTTACTGGAGCATAGGCTCTCATATCCTATACCCATGAGAGGCTGGGAGGCTTCCTGACAATCCAAGTACAGACAGAGAGTCTGGGTCAGGATAAGTGCTACAGTGGCTAGATGGTTAGACTTTCTTGCCATGGCCAAAGGAAATTTTTTACTCCACTATATTTTTCTACTGCAGGGTAAATATTAATATTTGTATTAGGTATCTTATACCTAGCCACTTTGATACATCTTCATAGTTTAAACGCTCTCAGATGAGTACCTTGGATTTTCCTAGATAGCCAAACAAGTCAACTAAAAAATAATGGCAAGTGAAATATTATGCCTCTTTCATTATTTTTGCTTTTTCACTGGCTTTCGCTACCATCTGAGTACTATAGCTTAATAGTGGTAACAGAGGCCGTCCTTGACGTGTCTTTGGCCTAATTGGTGGAATGGGATGCTTATATTCAAAGTTTTCTAGACAGGTATTATTTAAAAGTGTAGAATGAAGGCTCCACAGGTATTTAGTCAAAAATTTCATTTATATAAAGACATTCCATGGGCAAAGAAGAGAAAAAAACCTAAGGAGTTGCTGAAGATACAAATGAAAAAGAATCTCTAGAAAGAGAAATTGAGAAACTCAGACAAATTAGACTAGCAGAATTTCCTTTAAAAAAATTATGCTGAGTAAAACAAGTCAATCGGAAAAGGACAAACATTATATGGTCTCATTCATTTGGGGAATATAAATATTAGTGAAAGGGAATAAGGGGAAAGGAGAGAAAATGAGTGAACATATCAGTGAGGGTGACAAAACATGAGAGACACCTAACTCTGGGAAATGAACAAGGGGTAGTGGAAGGGGAATTGGGTGGGGGGTTGGGGTGACTGGGTGATGGGCACTGAGGGGAGCACTTGGCGGGATGAGCACTGGGTGTTATGCTATATGCTGGCAAATTGAACTCCAATAAAAAATTTTTTTTTTAATTTACCTAAGGACACATGGAAAAATATTAGTGTCTCATGTAGAAAGCAACTTGGAATTTTCTTATTTTTGTCTTATTGGATTTTACTCCCTCTTTCTAGATTTTCTTGAAATAAATACTCTTTAAAATCAGAACAAATATTAATGAGCATTTTTATGACCTGGAAATTAGGGAAGAATCTGACTTGATGAAGTTGCCCTTCACATCTCTCCAACTGCTTCTCCACACCCCGTCCACAAAGGCACAGACATGGAAACAAAGAACTATAGCAGCGAATCAGGCTTTGTCCTCCTGGGCATCTCTTCCAGTCCTCAGCTACAGAAACCACTCTTTGCCATCTTCCTCATCATGTACCTGGTCACTGTCGTGGGCAATGTACTCATCATCTTGGTTATCCAGTCTGACTCCCGACTCCATACTCCTATGTACTTTTTCCTCAGCAACTTGTCCTTCACAGATATCTGCTTCACAACAGTGATTGTGCCCAACATGCTGGCAAACCTACTATCAGAGACCAAGGTTATCTCCTTTGTGGGTTGTCTGATCCAGATGTATTTCTTCATGGCCTTTGCAAACACTGACAGTTACCTTCTGGCCTCTATGGCCATAGATAGGCTGGTGGCCATCTGCAACCCCTTCCACTATGAAAGGGTCATGAACCCACGGCGTTGTCTCCTCATGCTGCTGGGCTCTTGCACCATCTCCCACCTGCACTCCCTGCTCCGAGTGCTACTCATGTCCCGCCTGTCCTTCTGTGCCTCTCATGTCATTAAGCACTTTTTTTGTGATACCCAACCTGTACTAAAGCTATCCTGCTCTGACACATCCTCCAACCAGATTGTGGTCATGACTGAGACCCTGGCCGTCATCACAACCCCCTTCCTGTGCATCCTCTTCTCCTACCTGCGAATCATCATCACTGTGCTCAGAATTCCCTCTGCAGCTGGGAAGTGGAAGGCCTTCTCTACCTGTGGCTCCCACCTCACTGTAGTGGCTTTGTTCTATGGGAGTGTCATCTATGTCTACTTTAGGCCCCTGTCCATGTACTCAGTGGTGAAGGACCGGGTAGCCACAGTTATGTACACAGTAGTGACACCCATGCTGAACCCCTTCATCTATAGCCTGAGGAACAAAGATATGAAGAGGGGTTTGATTAAATTAAGGGACAGAATTCACTCATAGAAAGAGCAAATAGAGAGTGCTTGGGTGGCTCAGTCAGTTAAATGCCTGCCTTCGACTCAAGTAATAATCCCAAGGTCCTGGGATCATGCCCTGCATTGGGCTCCCTGCTCTGAGGGGAGCCTGCTTTTCCCTCTTCCTCTGCCTGCCACTCCCCCTCCCTGCCTATGCGTTTTCTCTTGCTCTGTCAAAATAAATAAATAAAATATTTTTAAATAGAAAGAGAAAATAAATGGAACACTATCATTAGGAGGTGACCTAAGGGATGATCACATTATCTTTCCCATCTACCCATTTGTCACATGGCACCCAAAGAGATCATAAAAGATATTGTGGAAAGCAATAAGAGCCTTGACTGGAAGCTAGAACAGTTAGTTTCTATCAACAACATTGACCAATTATGTGCAATCCCAGGCCAAGTACTGACTGAATCCACATTTCAGGGAAAACATTTCTGCCAGCTATATAAATAAAGTATCTTGAAGTGGAATAAAGCTAAGCCTCTTCTATGGGTTTGACTTTCTCTATTACTCAAGAAAGTACAAAGTCTTTCTAGTCTTTGAGAATAAGAATTCTCAAAGTTTTGAGAATAAGAAACACAGGAATTTGGTAGGAAATTGGGAAAGATTTCTTGGAATAATGACCTAAGATTGTCTTTAAGGATGGATTGATTTTGAAAGATAAAAGTTCAATAGGAAAGGGGCAGATCACTGCAAATAGTTTAAACCACACAAGGGGAAGAGACATAAACACTACAATGTGTTTGAGGGACAGTAGAAAGCCCTGTGAGGCTTGTTCAGTTTAAGAACAGAGAGAATAAGGCTAGAGAGATGAAGGAATCTACAAAGCAGATTTAGTGCCCACTCCAACACTAAGAAGTCCTCACAAAGAAATCTCAGCCCTTGACTACTTTTTTTTCCCTTCCCCCTTGCTTCTGCCTTTGGCCACATGGCCATGATCCTCACTGAAATGCCCTTTTTATCCTGGGGCAAAAAAGCAATGTGTGTCAGTCAGGATAAGCTAGGTTGTGCTGAGGAAACAAACAATGTCAAAATCCTTGGACCTTGATTATGAAAGATGTATTTCTTATTGACACTGCATGTTCACCACTGAAAAGCATGAGGGTGCTGCTCATCTTAAACAGGCACCAAAGCTGATGGAGTAGACACCATTTTAAACACTAATCATGACTCCATCAGAAGTTGAGGAAAACTTGAAGATTTTGCACTGGCGTCTAAATACTCTGGTCTAGATGTGATTCATGTCACTGTGGCCACCACTCATTTTCAACAACTAATCTCACAACCCATCCCAAACACAAGGATCCCAACAGGCACAATTCAACAGTGCATCTGTCTTTTTGTTTTGTTTTTTTTGTTTGTTTGTTTTTGTTTTTTTTATTGGAGTTCAATTTGCCAACATATAGCATAACACCCAGGGCTCATCCCATCTGTCAAATGGGGACCCAAAATGATTGAATAAATGGATTTAATGACTTCTACACAACACTAATAGCACACGAATACACAAGTGTGAATTTGTTGCTTAATCAATTGTAGCTGATTATCAATTTCAATAACACAAATAACACAAGACTCTATACTGTCTGTGGAGTCCTGCCTAATATATCCTCAAGTTTGAACAACCTTTAGCTTGTATTAATCATAAGTTTGCTGAAGACAGGAACTTAACTTGAATATCAGACTTTTGGCCTTAACGATATAACCAGAGGTGTATGGTTGCCTAATGGAACACAGAGATACGTAGGGCCCCACATTAAGACCCCTGCCATTACTGCTACTGTGAACTGTCTAGTGGTCAGGAAGCAACCAGCAATCCAGGAAACAAACTCAAGTTGCACTTGCCTTCATATTGTACAAGCATGCCTGGCTTTTACCACTATCTCTCACCAGTCACTCAACTTTTGGGATGCTGGCCTACAAGGTCTGTACTCTTTCTACTTCCTCTATTCCTGTGCCATAGTTTTACCCAAGTATATGCAACCACCTTAAAAAGTGAATAATGCCTGGCATATAGGGAATACACAAATTCATTAATTATACCTTCAGTAAATTCTAAACATAAGTCAGTCATTCGGTTCCAGGAAACCAAACATATTTTTTTCTGGGTCCCCTCTGCCTTCAGTCCCAGACTCCTTTTTCTCAACAAGACATAATCACTAAGAAATCAAGGTCTTTGGGGTGCCTGGGTGACTCAGTTGGTTAAGTGTCTGGCATTGTGGGATTGAGTTCACATCGAGCTCCCTCCTCAGTGTGGATCTGCTTGTCCCTCTCCCCCTGCCCCTCTCCTATGCTCCTGCTCTTTCTCTTTCTCCCAAATAAATAAAGTCTTTTTTTTAAAAAAAGAAATTAAGATATTTTAGGTATAATCCTACAGGTATTCCATAAAATACATGACAAGTGACTGTGAGATAACATGTTGGCATAAGTTACCAATCTGGCCCCCAGGTTAGTACCCGCATTCTCAGTCACAGCCAGAGTGCTGCTTCTGTCAGAACAGGAGGCATTTTCCACAGGATCTCGTGCTATCCTTCAAAAGGGTAAGGTGATGTTGGCAGGTAGTATTGAAAAATTTAATCAAAGCTTTATTATCCAAAGGAGCCTCGATGAATGTGGAAATTTGCTAATAAATATTGGTAAGAATGAAATAAATCCCTTCTGAAAGTACATAGTATCAGAGCAAAGGTCTAAGGAGGCTTTCTGAACACCTTGCCAGGTCAGGTGAGATACTTCTATCTGGCCCTTGGGGGTAGACCTGGAAATCCCTTCACAGCTGCTCCTCCCACCTTATAGATAGATACCTGCAAGGCTGGTGAATGGTGAATACAACAGTGCAATAATACTAGAATCATGTTCTTTAATGAGGAAACTGTGAAAGGAAATATACTGGGTCCTTCTACAGCAAGCTCATTACATATATGTAAATATTAGAGATTTCACTCTACTGAGTTAAGAACAATTATTTCTTTGGACAAGTTCTGCCTACTTATCATAATGAGTGACATAAATAAGGAGAGGTATCAATCATGAATACTGAAGAGGACCTAGATAAGAGTGGAGTATTTTTGACATTGAAGAGTCTGATAGAGAAGGTATTAGCTAAGAAGACAGAAAAGGAGTAGTCAGATAATCCAAGAGTAGAATTCTCAAGAGATGAGGATATGGATATATAAGCACACACACACAGAGCAGAATAATCTCCTCCCAGCCAAGCAATCTCCAGGAAATTTCCATCAGAACTTACACATGAAAGAAAGAAATGAGCTAGTTAGGATGAACTTGGTTTGCAATGTTAAATACAAACACCACTGAGCTTGTCCAGAACCATTGCATTCCCTGAATAGAAAATGTGTTCTGAAGGTCATTGTTTCTGGATATATCAGGAATTTCAGACACATGCCATAAGGTAGTTCTTAGGGGCATACCCAGAAACTCAGATCATCTGAGCCAGAGTCTTACTGATCTGCATCATAGGTAACCCTAGGCTTGCTGCACAAGACATAAATAATCAGAGTTTAATGGAACTGAGGATGTTCAAAAGATGAAGGTGAAACAAGCCAGTTCCCCATTGGCATAAAGAATTTGAGGACCTGGTAAAACTACTTTGACCATCATCAGCTCTCAGATTCCTGCCAGAATACCTTAGGGTTTTTATTTTATTTATTTATTTTTTTATTTTTTTATTTATTTTATTTTATTTTTTTTTACCTTAGGGTTTTTAGATCCCCTTATCCAATCCATCCACCACCAAGCCCTGCCCTAACCCAACAAACACCTGCCCCTTGTTAGGGAGGTGGGATAACTGTTACTTAAATCAGAGGCAGCCTAGCAGTCAGAAACCAGGTAAAGAACCATAAGAAGGGCTCCCACTCCAGCACCAACCTAACAGTCACTCTGGTAAGTCAGAGGACTACTCTGCCTCACTTTGAAGTTGAGGACAGTTACCCATACACAGGGCCACCCTGGAGCCGCTGTAAACTGAGAACCTGAGATCAGGTGGAGCTTGTGAACTGAAGCACTGTACACAACAGAAAAGACTGGATCAGGTGATGGAATAACATCTTTGCATCCGCCCCCCCCCTTGTAACAATAAAATCATGTCTAGCTATTTTTAAATATATATCTTTCAGTATGTGAGTGAATAAATGAACAATGTTATATCCAGACAATGACATTTAGTACAAACAATAAATGAGCTTAAAGTCTGGAAAACACATGGAGAAAACTTAAATGGATATTACTTAACGAACGAAGTCAGTCTGAAAAGGCTCAATGCTATATGATTCCATTATATGAAATTCTGGAAAAGGTAAACCGTGGAGATAGTAAAACATCTCTGGTCACCAGGGCATAGGTGGAAGGGAGAAACAAATAGGCAAAACACCAAGGACTTTAAGGACTGGGAAACTATATATATATGAGAAACTATCATATTCTTTTTTTTCTTTTTTTTTATTGGAGTTCTATGTGTCAACATATAGCATAACACCCAGTGCTCATCCCGTCAAGTGCCCCCCCTCAGTGCCCATCACCCAGTCACCCCAACCCCCCACCCACTTCCCCTTCCACTACCCCCTGTTCACTTCCCAGAGTTAGTGTCTCTCATGTTTTGTCACCCTTACTGATATTTTCACTCATTTCCTCTCCTTTCCCTTTATTCCCTTTCACTATTTTTTATATTCCCCAAATGAATGAGAACATATAATGTTTGTCCTTCTCTGATTGACTTATTTCACTCAGCATAATACGCTCCAGGTCCATCCACGTTGAAGCAAATGGTGGGTATTTGTCGTTTCTAATGACGGAGTAATATTCCATTGTATACATAGACCACATCTTCTTTATCCATTCATCTTTTGATGGATACCGAGGCTCCTTCCACAGTTTGGCTATTGGGGACATTGCTGCTAGAAACATCGGGGTGCAGGTGTCTCGGTTTTTCACTGCATCTGTATCTTTGGGGTAAATCCCCAGCAGTGCAATTGCTGGGTCGTAGGGCAGATCTATTTTTAACTCTTTGAGGAACCTCCACACAGTTTTCCAGAGTGGCTGCACCAGTTCACATTCCCACCAACAGTGTAAGAGGGTTCCCCTTTCTCCACATCCTCTCCAACATTTGTGGTTTCCTGCCTTGTTAATGTTCCCCATTCTCACTGGTGTGAGGTGGTATCTCACTGTGGTTTTGATTGGTATTTCCCTGATGGCAAGTGATGCAGAGCATTTTCTCATGTGCATGTTGGCCATGTCTATGTCTTCCTCTGTGAGATTTCTGTTCATGTCTTTGGCCCATTTCATGATTGGATTGTTTGTTTCTTTGCTGTTGAGTTTCATAAGTTCTTTATAGATCTTGGAAACTAGCCCTTTATCTGATATGTCATTTGCAAATATCTCCTCCCATTCTGCAGGTTGTCTTTTAGTTTTGTTGACTGTATCCTTTGCTGTGCAAAAGCTTCTTATCTTGATGAAGTCCCAATAGTACATTTTTGCTTTTGTTTCTTTAGCCTTCGTGGATGTATCTTGCAAGAACTTACTGTAGCCGAGTTCAAAAAGGGTGTTGCCTGTGTTCTCCTCTAGGATTTTGATGGAATCTTGTCTCACATTTAGATCTTTCATCCATTTTGAGTTTATCTTTGTGTATGGTGAAAGAGAATGGTCCACTTTCATTCTTCTGCATGTGGATGTCCAATTTTCCCAGCACCATTTATTGAAGAGACTGTCTTTTTTCCAGTGGATAGTCTTTCTAAACTATGGATTTGAGTGATGATGATGTGTCAGTGGAGTTAATCAATTACGCCAACTGTAGCATTCTTGTAGGGGTATTGATAATTAGGGGATTTGGTGCATGTGTAGGGACTGCAAGTATGTAGGAACTCTATGTATGTAATAATTTTGCTGTGGTCCTGTACCTGCTCTGAATACCTTAAGTCCGCCAAAGGAAAAAAAATTTAAATATCCGGGAACAATCAACAAAACCCCCCAAAAAAGAATGATCCTTTTTAGGAAATGGGCAGAAAACACCATTTGCTTCGATGTAAATGGAACTGGAGGGTATCATGCTGTGTGAAATAGGTCAGTCGGAGAAGGACAATCATTATATGGTTTCACTCATGTGTGGAATATAAGACAGAGTGACGGGGATTATAAGGGAAAGGAAGGGAACCGAGTGGGAAAAATTAGAGAGGGAGACAAACCATGAGAGACTCCTAACTGGGAAACAAAGAAAGGATTGAGGAAGGGGAGGTGGGTGAGAGGATGGGGTAACTGGGTGATGGGCACTGAGGAGGGGACTTGATAGGAAGAGCACTGGGTGTTATACTATATGTTGGCACATTGAATTTAAATTAATCTCATAAGATTTTAATAAATCTTTTAAATTTTTTAAGATTATTTATTTATTTATTTATTCATGAGAGACACACCGAGAGAGGCAGAGACATAGGCAGAGGGAAAAGCAGGCTCCCCACGGGGATCCTGATGTGGGACTTGATCCCAGGACCCCAGGATCATGACCTGAGTCAAAGGCAGATGCTCAACCACTGAGCCACCCAGGCTTCCCCCCCAAATTTTTTTTAAATTTTAAAAAAATATAAAATAGGCAGAAGACATAAAGAGATGTTTCCAAAGATGAAATACAGATGGCCAACAGACACATGAAAAGATGCTTAACATCATTGATCTGGGAAATGCAAATCAAAATTACAATAAGATATCACCTCAAACATGTCAGAATGGTTATAAACAACAACACAAGAAACAACAGGTGTTGGTGATGATGTGGAGAATGGGAATCCTGTTGCACTATGGGTAGGAATGCAAACTGGTACAACCAGCATGGAGGTACCGCAAAAGGTTAATAATAGAGCTGCCCTATGATCCAGCTTTGTACTAGTAGGTATTTATCCAAAGAAAACTAATTCCAAGGGAAACATATACCCTGATTTCTATAGCAGCATTATCAGCAATAGCCAAAATATGAAAACACTCCAAGTAACTTCCACTGATGAATGGTATATATGTATATACCACCTCATATATATATATGATTTTATATATATAATTTTATTTTACATATATATAAAAGAGATTATATATATTATATATATAATGGATTACTACTCAGTCATCAAAGAGAATGAGATGTTTCCATTTACAACAACATGGATGGTGCTAGAGAGTGTTATGCTTAGGGAAGTAAGTCTGTCAGAGAATCACAAATACCATATGATTTCACTCACATGTGGAATTTAACAAACCAAACAATCGAGCAGAGGAAAAAGAGAGAGAGAGGCAAACCAAGAAACAGACACTTAACTATAGAGAACAAACTGATGGTTACTAGAGAAGAGGGATGGGATGGGTTAAATAGGTGATGAGATTAAGGAGTATGCCTGTGGTGATGAGCACCAGGGGCTGTATGGAAGTGTTGAATCACTGAAACTAATATTACACTATATGTTTATTACCAGAATTAAAATAGAATATTTTTTCTATTCTATTAGAATAGATTTTATTATCTAAACCTGTGCAACGATGCAAAAGCTCACACACCCTGGAGGAGGTAGAGCCAGTGTCTGAATCTATTCATTCTGGTTCCAGAGCCTGTATCTTAATTTAATCCCTTTCCCATAATACTACACCTGCGCCTAGATACAGTCATGCATGCAGACAGAACTTCAGAGATGTCAGAGGCCATCACCTTTCCTTCCAGGTAGGCACACATAAGCCTATCCACAGACACGCACGGGAACACATACATGAACAGAGAGCATGCATGTGTGCATGAAAACACATGTTCGTGTACATAGTTCACATACATGTGAATCGAACACCTGCACCCTTGTTGCTACATTGCCCTAATTACCTTCCCCAAATATAAGACTATACCTCTAGAGCCCAGGTTCCCCAAGGCTCAGAGCTCAGTGAGGACATCAGATGTTCTTCTCTCTTGGGAAGACCACAGGGCCAATGCCCCCAGGGCTCTGGCATTAATGGAGGACAGGTCTCTGGGTCTCCCCTTCCATCACCAATATCCACTGTATTTAGAAGAGACAGCACTGTTCTGGAACTAGATCTGCACTTGCCCTGCCCTGCTTCCTCACAGATTCAGAGTCTGACCTCAACTCCCTGGCAGGCCCTGAGACTGGTCAGGACCCGGACTCTTCTCTGTCAAGCCCACAGGTAGGCAGGCTGAGGGGTCTTTGGGAACAGAGACTGGGGGTCAACCTCTTCATATGATCTTCCTCCCTTTTCTTCATCCTAGCTTCTCTCCGCCATCCCAAAAGCCAATAGATTTCACCTCTCTCTTTCTCTTCGTTCATATGTCACATATTTCCGGAGAACACACTCTGTGCAGGCACTGGTCCCTGTCTTTAAAGGCTACAGCCCACATCATACCAACCAAGAGACTCAGAGTTATCTCTCCAAGAAACCAGGCCAGCAGGAAAACAAGTGAATGAGAAAGCTAGCATAATGCAGAGGATAAGAGCACGCTCTCTCAAGCTGGACTCCACCATCCTCTAGCTGTGTGGACTTATGTAAGTCACTTGGATTCCTTGTGCCTCACTTTCCTCATCTGTGAAAAGGAGTATTATAAAAACTAAATGACTTAATGTATGTCAACTTCTTAAAGCAGTGTCTAGCACATGTAAGCACGATGTCACTGCTAACTATTCCATTACCCTCACGGAGAATACCTACAGGAAGGGGCTGCAATGACGTGGATGTCTCTGGTAGGAGACATCTGGATGAGGCACTGACAGCTCAGCAGAAAGACTCAAGAGACTGTGTTTCAGCAAAAGTCCCACTTTCCCACTCTAAGCACTTCTGGTCCATCAGAGGGATCCCAAGTGTATGTTGAGACAGATAGAAGACAATAATTCACACAAATGAATTGAGGAGGCATATTTCCAATGTCCACTTGCCTTGGAATCTATAATTTACCAGCTGGGAATGGCTGAGTTAAGTTCTAATATCATATAGGAGTGAAAACTAGGCATAAAGAAGAGATTTCAGAGAATCGAAAAGAGAAGGACCACACCAGGAAAGGGATCCCCAAGCAGGATGTCATCCATTCAAGGAGCTCATATTTGTTTGCCCCTCTGTTGGAGTGGGAAGAGGGTAATCAGGGAGAAGCTGGGTTCTAAAAACCTGGCCCAGGGCAGTCTAAGTTCAGGTATTGATGCTACAAAGGGAGAGAAGGGCTATTTTCTCATAATCTGACAGAGCTGAGGTCCAAAATCCCCTGCAACCATTCCTCTCTGAGGGGGAAGAAGATAGCTGAGTATAAGGCTTTATGGAATGGGAGGCAGTAAGAAAGAAGGAAAGTAAAAGATCCCAATGCATGGGGGCAAAGAAGGGAGTATGAGGACTGAGTCAGCAGAAGGTGTAAGTCCCTGGGAAGTAAGAGGACTTCTGTTGTAGAGGACACGCCAGCTTCATTCTCAACCACATGTTTATGGTTTGGGGAACAGCCATGATACTGCATCCTTTAGCATAGATAAAACACAATTTGAAACCAAACCTACCTGGGTTTGAGTCTCCGCTATGCCACTTAGCAGCTATGTGGCTCTCTGATCTTCAGTCCCTTTTTTTTAAAAGGGGGAAAGCAATGCTTCCAACAACACAGGGGTAGTATGAGGATTCAATGGACAAGGGCTAAGCCTAGAACCTTCCCAAGAAACTGTAGCTGAATTTTTCTCCAGCTGTCTTTGCTCATTCACAGGAGCAGGTGGGTGAATGGATGATGGGCATCTCTCATCAGTGCATCACATGCCAAGCACTTTGACTTCCTGTTTAGGAAAAGCATGCTTTGCTCCAAGTTTGTAGTCCCCTGTTTGATGTGGTTTGCAGCTAGAAGTACCCTGCATCGGTGGTGAGGAAGCAAGGGAGAGAATGAGATGACAAATGCCCACAAAGTAGAGAATTCCAGTAGAAAAGTTAAGAAATATAGAAATAGTTTCTACTTCCCATCTAACAAGGGAGTAAATACCATTGAAGGTGGGATAGCATAATTTAAAAGTCTTAGGAAGACCCTAGTCCCTCCTGGTCCTTCCTACCACTAACTGAGGACCAGTGCTATCATTAAACTGTCATTTCTCTAGCAGTCATGCTCACTATCTGTAGAAAGCTTCACCAGACCCTTTCATTTAACTCTCTTTTTTCAGCCAGGAACATAAAATGTTTTATTACTGAGCATCATAACTTTCAGTTACATGGTGTCCATCATATCAAAATGTGTTTGCTAATATTACCTCACTTACATAACAGGAAGGTAGAGAAATAATGTCTGTAAATACAAACTTAAGAAGGTACAGAAGCCATTGACGTTATGATGATTGCACTTTTGACAGAAATTAAAAAGCCATCCATATTTACTCTTAAATTGACTGTGAATCAAACTCCCCATGCTGCCTCTTATTCATCACAAGAGCCCTGATAAAGCCTCATTCTACCACCCCTTAGCTGGGTCAGGCAAAACCAGCATTCATGGGATACAGAGGCTAAGCTTTTTTTTTTTTTTTTTTTGGAATATAAAGATGAATTTATCTGGCAACAAAGATTTAAAAGATTTAAAATTACATTATATACTGATGTCACAAAGGGTTTATTTTATTATTATTTTTATGTATATTTTTTATTGGAGTTCAATTTGCCAACATATAGCATAACACCCAGTGCTCATCCCATCAAGTGCCCCGCTCAGTGCCCATCACCCAGTCACGCCATCCCCACTCACCCACCTCCCCTTCCACTACCCTTTGTTCGTTTCCCAGAGTTAGGAGTCTCTCATGCTTTATCACCCTCTCTGATTTTTCCCACTCATTTTCTCCTCTTTCCCCTATAATCCCTTTCACTATTTTTTATATTCACTGTATGAAAGGAGGCACAGGCACCTCATTTCTGATTTCTACTAATCTTTTTTATTAATACCGCATTTTCACATCAAAGTCTCAGGATAAGCAAGATGTGTAGTTATCTGGCACTGGATAGCATGAGGATCCCTAACTCCACTAACTCTGGGGGCAGAAAACAAGTATGGCAAGTAAGTGGAGCTGACTTTCATCCATGAGACTCACAGACATAAAACACAGACTGCTCAACCAACTACAGTCAAAATCACTGACTTCTTTTCAGGTCTGCTTTTGAAAGTTTTCAGGGACCACCAGATGGGCAGGGTTCTTTTTTTAAAGTTTTTTTTAAATTTTTTTATTTTTTTATAAATTTATTTTTTATTGGTGTTCAATTTGCCAACATATAGAATAACACCCAATGCTCATCCCAGGGTTCTTTATCATTAGCTCTGTAGGTAAGTCTGCAGAGATTCCAGGGTCTGTGGTGCTTCTGCTGCTGCTGCTTTTTTTTAAACAGCAATTTTGGGGTATGACTGATATAAAAAAAGCCCTGCACATTATTTTTTAACTTTATTTATTTATTTATTTATTTATTTATTTATTTATTCATGAGAGATACACAGAGAGAGAGGCAGAGACATAGGTAGAGAGAGAGGCAGGCTCCATGCAGGGAGCCCAATGCGGGACTCAATCCTGGGACTCCCTTGGGACGAAGGCAGGCACTCAACTACTGAGCTACCTAGGCTTCCCAATCCTGCACATTATTAATGCAATTTAATGTGGTGATGGTATCACAGCTATATGCATATTGTCAAGGGACATTTGAGTGTCCAGATGATAGGAGGAGGCAGGACAGAAGGTAGAACCAGCACATCTTATTGATGGCTCTAAGGAGATGAAATGACTTGCCCAAGGCATAAGGAAACATACAATGTTATCCAATTCAGCTCAGTGGGAAAGAGGTTAACCACTGCCCCCTGAGAAATTTCTCCTAGATCTGGCAAATTCCAGGTACAAGCCCAAAGAGGATGAAATGGCTCCTCACGACCAGGGAAAATGATGTCCCAGCAGTGAGGCTGAAAGACATGGCGAAGGAGCTGGAGAAACAGTCCAGAGACTCAAATGAATACATGGCCCAACAGTGGGATGAAGAGTATGGGTCTCAGATTGGGGGTATCTATTAAAATGTTCAATGTTCACAAACTCCAACTCAGCATTCCACATTGCAGGATGTATTCCATACCTTAGAAACTGTCTCATGAGTGCACCACACAACCATACACACAAATATCCATTATAACACCAACTGTGGGGGCAAAGAATTATGGCTACACTGACCCCATTATTGTATATAGTATTTGTTGAAATCTATGGGGGTTAAAAAGCAACTTTGAAATATGCACACAACTCTAGCCCTCTGAAAACTGGAATCATAAGGAACTTTCACCTTTTTAATTATATAATTAATATAAAAAATATATGTCTAAAAAATGTATGTCTAGTATTTTTAAATATGAACAATAAAATAAAAACTGAAATACAGAAGGGTCTTCCCACTGCATCTCTTCAGTATCACTTCAGAAGGAAGTCACACACAGGCAACACACAAACCACAATAAACACAACATATTAAGAAATAATTTTTCCTTTACAAAAATGGGATTGTTATATATATATTATTCTGCAACCTGATTTGTCACTTAAAATATCATGGGTAGTAGTGTAACCTTGATAAATATAGCTTAGCAATAAACAGCTTCTGCTCTACCATCAGACTGCCAAATTAAAATCCCAGCTCTATGGGACGCTGGGTGGCTCAGTTGGTTTAGCATTTGACTTGATCTTTTTTTTTTTTTTATTGGAGTTCAATTTGCCAACATATAGCATAACACCCAGTGCTCATCCCATCAAGTGCCCCCCTCAGTACCCGTGACCCAGTCACCCCAATCCTCCGCCCACCTCCCTTTCCACCACCCCTTGTTCGTTTCCCAGAGTTGGGAGTCTCTCATGTTCTGTCTCCCTTTCTGATATTTCCCACTCATTTTCTCTCCTTTCCCCTTTATTCCCTTTCACTATTTTTTATATTCCCCAAACGAATGAGACCATATAATGCTTGTCCTTCTCCGATTGACTTATTTCACTCAGCATAATACCCTCCAGTTCTATCCACATCAAAGCAAATGGTGGGTATTTGTCATTTCTAATGGCTGAGTAATATTTCATTGTATACCTGACTCTTGATTTCAGCTCAGGTCATGATTTCAGGGTCATGGAATTGAACCCCAAGTCAGGCTAGTGCTCAGCAGCTAGTCTGCTTGAAATTCTCTCTCTTTCCTTAGTGCCTCTCCCCCCACACTCACATGCAAACACTCTCTCTCAAATAAATAAATAAATAAATAAATAAATAAATAAATAAATAAATAATTTTTTAAAAAGGCCAGATCTACTACTTACTAACTGTGGGATCTGGTCAGTTACTTAACTTTGCTAAGTTCTATTTTTATCTGATAAATTAAGGATAATAATAGGGCCTATCTCAGGACTTGGTGAAAATAAAATGATGAAAGACATGCTAAGCACTTAGCTCAGTGTGTGATGAAATGGCATGCTAATAAATGTTGGCTGCATGAGCCATATTATTTCTTTATTGAGTAAAGAGAATGCACTATAAATCGCTTTAATAATTCACCTATTGTGGATACTTACGATGCTTCTCCAAGGAGTGGTTAGTTGGTTTGTTTATATTCTTTTGTTTGGCATTAAAGCAATGATAAAATGAAAAGGTGCACATAATTTTGTGTACACACATATGACTCTTTCTAAAGGACAGATTTCTGTGAGTGAAATCATTCAATAAATAAATGTATATTTGATTCTGAGAAAGAGTACCACAAAGCATATAGTGATTACTCTCTCATTATCAGTATAGGTGAGGATCTTTTTCCTCACATATTGGATATTGTAAAAAAAAAAAAAACTGTATTAACAACGAACTAGGGGTGGTGGAAGGGGAGGAGGGGGGGGTGAATGGGTGATGGGCACTGAGGGGGACACTTAATGGGATGAGCACTGGGTGTTATTCTGTATGTTGGCAAATTGAACACCAATAAAAAATAAATTTATTATTAAAAAAATAAAAATAATAAAAAATTATGAACCCCCCCAAAAAAATCTGATGGGTAAAAATTGTATTTTATTCTAATGTATATACATTATACATACATACACATTACATATACATACATATACACACACATTACATATACACATACATATACATTATACATTATACATCTTGGTTACTGAAGAATGAACATTTTCCCTGTTGCTTTTGGTACAGGCATTGAAGATACTTTTTTGAGTCATCAGTGTAAATTTAGCTTTACATATTATCTCTTTTTGGTGTAATTTTCACAGTTTTGAGTACAATATTTTGTCATTATGCTTCTGCATCTTTTCTCCTTGGAATGGCATCCCTATCCTGAGACCAGAAATACATACTGCTTTTTGGATAATAACTTATGGTTTGGATATTTTTACTTTTTAGTTTGTTCATTTATGTGGGATTTATTTCTATGTGTGTTAGATTGAAATCTAGCCTTAACTTTTCTAAAGTTAAGTTAAGTTAAAAATTAAATATCTTATTTAATAGTTCATCCAGAGCACTGGGTATTGTTCTGTATGTTGGTAAATTGAACACCAATAAAAAATTAATTTATAAAAAAAATAATAGTTCATCCATTTTTCATTGTTATGAAACAAATAGCATATACGAAGTTCCTCATAGTTCAAGATCTATATACATTTGTAAATACACGTATATGGGATTCTTTACATTGACCCTTTACTTGTTTTTTTCTGTGTGTACCATTATCTTATTGTTTTTCATTATTGTGTGCTTTGAGTTTTGGTTAGAAAACTTCTCAGTCATTATTCTAAGCTTTTCAAAATTATCTTGTTTCCCTGTAGCAATGTATGCCTCCAGATGAATTCTAGAATGATCTCAACTCCCATTAAAAATGCCCTTGGCACACTGAATGGTATTAATTGAGAAAATTGACTTCTTCAAGCTTTATCAAGATATAATGGATATGTAACATTGTGTAACTTTAAGGTGTACAAAATGATGACTTGATACACTTACATACTGTAAAATGATTGCCATACTACGGTTACTTAACACCTCCATCACCTCACAAAATGACCGTATCTTTTTGTGTGTGTTTCTTATACATCATATTGGTAAGGGACTTACATTGAAGGCTTTCTCTTCCAATATTTGAATGTTGAGAATGAGGACTTTGTAGTTTTTTAATCAGAAAAACTAATATATATATTTAAAATTAACCACAGTAATGTAGGCCATTCATGGTAGTATTTCTATTTTGACTGGCATCCCTGAACCAAAAACATTAAACATCCAGATCATCTTAGCCAAACAAAAATGATTAAATAGACATGAAGCAGGTTTTGCTCTGAAGATTTAAGCAAGTCTCATTTGACTTCTGTGGATACCAAAGAGCACTAATGACATATGATGCTCACTTTTATCCTATCCCTATTACCACAGCTGCCACCTCTGCCCCTAAGAGTAGGACAAAATCCTTAGAATAGGATATCATTCATGGAGACCCCTTGTATGAAAGCATCCAGACTCAAGATGAGACCCAATAGCCTTTCCTCCTGAGACATGAAGGGGAAAAAAAGAGGATACAAAGTTGGTGAGGAAACAACCTAAGAATATTTAAAAGAGAATTGAGAAGAACTCATACACATTAGACTACCTAGAAGTTCCTCAAACACTTAGGATAGACCTTTACTTTCTTATTGAGAAAGCAGCTTGGAATTTTCTTCATTTATTCTATGTTGGATTTTGCTCTCCTTTCAGTAGTTTCTTTTTTTAGTAGTTTCTTTTTTATTATTATTTTTAAGATTTTATTTATTTATTCATGAGAAACACAGAGAGAGACAGAGACACAGGCAGAGGGAGAAGCAGGCTCCCTGCTGGAAGCCTGATGTGGGACCCGATCACAGGACCGCGGGGTCATGACCAGAGCCAAAGGCAGATGCTCAACCACTGAGCCACCCAGGTGCCCTCTTTTTTTTTTTAATTTAAATTCAGTTATCCAACAAATAGTTGTTTCTTAAAGTAAATGTTCTTTAAAATTCTAGCAAAGCAGAGGGATTCTTTTCATAGGCTAGAGTTTGAAGAAGAATCTGACTTGATGAAGTTGCCCTTCACATCTCTCCAACTGCTTCTCCACACCCCGTCCACAGAGGCACAGACATGGAAACAAAGAACTATAGCAGCGAATCAGGCTTTGTCCTCCTGGGCATCTCTTCCAGTCCTCAGCTACAGAAACCACTCTTTGCCATCTTCCTCATCATGTACCTGGTCACTGTCGTGGGCAATGTACTCATCATCTTGGTTATCCAGTCTGACTCCCGACTCCATACTCCTATGTACTTTTTCCTCAGCAACTTGTCCTTCACAGATATCTGCTTCACAACAGTGATTGTGCCCAACATGCTGGCAAACCTACTATCAGAGACCAAGGTTATCTCCTTTGTGGGTTGCCTCATCCAGATGTAATTCTTCATGGCCTTTGCAAACACTGACAGTTACCTTCTGGCCTCTATGGCCATAGATAGGCTGGTGGCCATCTGCAACCCCTTCCACTATGAAAGGGTCGTGAACCCACGGCGTTGTCTCCTCATGCTGCTGGGCTCTTGCACCATCTCCCACCTGCACTCCCTGCTCCGAGTGCTACTCATGTCCCGCCTGTCCTTCTGTGCCTCTCATGTCATTAAGCACTTTTTTTGTGATACCCAACCTGTACTAAAGCTATCCTGCTCTGACACATCCTCCAACCAGATTGTGGTCATGACTGAGACCCTGGCCGTCATCACAACCCCCTTCCTGTGCATCCTCTTTTCCTACCTGCGAATCATCATCACTGTGCTCAGAATTCCCTCTGCAGCTGGGAAGTGGAAGGCCTTCTCTACCTGTGGCTCCCACCTCACTGTAGTGGCTTTGTTCTATGGGAGTGTCATCTATGTCTACTTTAGGCCCCTGTCCATGTACTCAGTGGTGAAGGACCGGGTAGCCACAATTATGTACACAGTAGTGACACCCATGCTGAACCCCTTCATCTATAGCCTGAGGAACAAAGATATGAAGAGGGGTTTGATTAAATTAAGGGACAGAATTCACTCATAGAAAGAGCAAATAGGTGGAACACCTTAATTGGGAGGTGACCTAAAAAATGATCACATACATTATCTTTCCCTCTTACCTATTTGTAACAGGGCACCCAAAGAGGCCATAGAAGATAGTATTTAAAAGCAATAAGAGCATTGACCTAGAAGCTAGAACAGTTAGTTTCTCTTTTTCTACAGTGTAAAATGTTTTTATATAGCTATTTTATACAAAGTACTTTCAACCAAATATAAAAATAATTTTATAAATAAGTTATATTTCTATGATGAAGCTTAAAGAGGCTGGGGATGCTGTGAAAACAAATGACTTTTGGGGTACATCAAATACTAAAATAAGCAATAAGCTCAAAGACAAAAGTATTAGCAACTTTCTCTCCTAACTTCTGTTTTATATAGCATAAAACATGAGTTGCTAAACATGAAGGAAACGGGGTATTGAGGATTTAAATACATTTAAATATATTTCAACTTCATTTGCTATGTTCCAACATGTTCTATGTACCCTATTTGGCTTTAGTTTGGTGACAGGGGTGATTTGAAGTGGTGAGATCTAGAAGAATTCCAATAGACCAGCTGTACCCAGGAAAAAGAATTACTAATGTTCCCGAGTAGCTGACTTAGGGGAGATTGGGGGAAAGGGTTCGGGTTTCTATCAATGACCTTGACCAATTACATGTGCAAACACAGGCCAAGTGCTGCCTGGAATCCACGTTTCAGAAAAACCATTTACCACCCATATAAATGAAGCTATCTTGAAGTTGAATAAAGCTATCTCCAAATACCTCTTTTATGAGTTTGACTTTCCCTAGTACTCAAGAAAGTCTTCTTGGTTTTGAGAATAAGAAGATACAGGAACTTGTAGGGAATTGGGAAAGACCTCTTGGAATAATGATCTAAGATTATCCTTAAGGATGGATTGATTTGGACAGACGAAATTTCAATACAGCAGGTAATGGGCAGAACATTGCAAATAATCTGAACCACATAAATAGGAAGAGGCATAAAGACTACAATGTGTTGAGGGATAGTGGAAAGCCCTGTGAGGCTTGTTCAGTTTGAGAACAGAGAGAATAAGACTGAAAAGACAGAAGAATCTTCAAAGCAGATTTACAAAGAGTCCTCACAGAGAAATCTCAACACTTGACTCCTTTTCTCTTCCCCCTTGCTTCTCCCCTTAGCCACATGGCCATGATCCTCACTGAAATTCCCTTTATATCCTGGAAAAAAGCAATGTGTCAGGATAAGCTAGGTTGTATGAGGAAACGATGTCAAAATCCTTGAACCTTGATACCAAAGATTTCATATTGACATTGCATGTTCACCACTGAAAAGCATGAGAGTGCTGCTTATTTTAAACACTTAGGACCAAAGCTGATAGAGCAGATACAATTGTAAATATTAATCATCACTCTCTCAGAAGCTGAGCAAAACTTGAAGATTTTGCACTGGCATCTAAATTCTTTGGTCTAGATGTCACTCACCACTTGTGACCACAACCCCTTGTCAACAAGTAATCTCCTAAATTCCCTAAAGTTCACACTAAAGGGAATACTAGATAACAAGAGACATGAGATATATATGTTGTGCTGAAAGTGTTACAGATCTGTCCCCAAGGGGCACGTGGATGGCTCAGTCGGTTAAGCATCTGCCTTCAGCTCAGGTCATGATCCCAAGATTCTGTTTGTTTGTTTTTTGTGTGTGTGTGTGGTTTAGATTTTATTTCATCATCATAAACTGAACTCTGCAATCCAGCTAGACCTGGGGAAAGGAACCACGGAGCCCCCAGAACTGCAGTGAGAGTGCGGAGACTGGGCTATTCCAAGCAGGTGAGGGTGGAGGGGCGCTCTCCTGAGCTAAAGGAATGGTCTGGAAGTTCAGATAAAACAGGAGTTAGATTCATCAGATCTGTCCACAGTCGGCGATGGTGATCTTCTTGCTGGTCTTGCCATTCCTGGACCCGAAGTGCTCCATGGCTTCCACGATGTTCATGCCCTCCTTGACCTTGCCAAAGACCACATGCTTGCCGTCCAACACTCAGTCTTGGCGGTGCAGATGAAAAACTGGGAACAGTTTGTGTTGGGTCCAGCGTTGGCCATGGACAAGATGCCAGGCCCTGTGTGCTTCAGGATGAAGTTCTTGTCATCAAATTTCTCCCCGTAGATGGACTTGCTGCCAGTGCCATTGTGATGTGTGAAGTCCCCACCCTGGCACATAAATCCCGGGATAATCCTGTGAAAGCAGGAACCTTTGTAACCGAATCCCTTCTCTCCAGTACTCAGAGCCTTGATCCCAGAATCTTGGGATCAAGCCACATGTGGGGCTCTCTGCTCAGCAAGGGGCCTACTTCTCCTTCACCCCACCCCCTGCTTGTGCTCTCTCTCAAATAAATAAATATTAAAGAAAAAAATCTGTCCCCCAGTTGACTCCTAACTTTTTCAAGTCACAGCTAGAGTATTGTCTATCAAAAGAGGAGGCACTTTTTTTTTTATTGGAGTTCAATTTGCCAACATATAGAATAACACCCACTGCTCATCCCATCAAGTGCCCCCCTCAGTGCCCATCACCCAGTCACCCCCACCCCCCGCCCACCGCCCTTTCTACCACCACTTGTTTGTTTCCCAGAGTTAGGAGTCTCTCATGTTCTGTCTCCCTTTCTGATATTTCCCACTCATTTTTCAGGAGGCACTTTCCATAAGATATCCTACCACCCTTCAGAAGAAGTGAGCTGATGGGCAGATAATATCAAAGGACTTTAATCAAAGTTTTGCTCTCCAAACAAAAGATCCTAGGGTGAACTTGGAAATTTGCCAATAAATATTGGTAAGAATGAAATAAATCTCTTCTGAAAGTATGTATACTCAGAGCAAGGTCTAAGCAGCCCTTCTGCACATCCTGCCTAAATATGCTTCTCCATGGCCCTTGGGAGTGGCCCAGGAAACCTCTTGACAGCTCCTCCTCTCACCATATAGATAGATGTCTACAAGGCTAGTGAATACAATAGTGGAATAATAGTAGAAGCATGTTCTTTAATGAAGAAACTATGCAAGGAAATGTACTGGGTCCTTCTACTGCAACCTCATTACATATATGTAAATGCTGGAGATTTTGCTCAGTGTGAAACTAACAAAAATTTAGTTCTTTGAGCAAATTTTGCCTGTTAATCAGAGTGATATAAACTAGGAGGGGCATGAAATATGAATGCCAAGGAGGACCTAGGGAAGACTGCTGAGTATTTCTGACATTGAAAAGTCTGATAGAGAAGGTATTAGCAAAGAAGACAAAAAAAGAGTAGTCATATAATTCAAGAATAGAAGAAGCTTCAAGAGGCTGTAATTGCTAACATAAAATATGAAGAGAGTTTAAGCAAAATAAGCCTGGAAGATTGTCCATTGACTTTAATGACATGAAGGTCATTAGTGACATTGTTAATGAAGCTGCAATGGAGGAATAGAAAGGAGACTGATGGGGATTAAGGACTCAGTTGTGGTTCTGTATACTTAGGATGAACAGTTTAAAAGGAAATAGGTAAAGTACCTCACTAGTAACATCAGAAAGAATAAGTTACTTATGAATAAACTCAACCAACAAGATGAAAGACTTAAATATTGGAAACAAAAACATTTAATGAAACAAACTAAAGAAGGTCCCAAATAAATGGAAAAATCACCTGTTTATGGATTGGAAGACTAAGTATTGTTAAAATACCATTCTAACCAAAGTGATCTACAGATTCAATCCAATCCCTATTAAAGTCCTAAAGTTTCAGTGACATATACAGCAATAAATAAAGGAAATCTAAAATTCATATGAAAGTACAAAGAATCCCAAATAGCAAAACAGTCTTGAGAATATAAAACAAAGTAGAATGCTTACATTTCATTTCAAAATATATTACAAAGCAACAATATCAAAATAGTATGGTCCTGGCGTAAAGACTAATGGAACAGAACAGAAAGCCAGATATAGACTCAAATCTATACAATCAACCAATTTTAAACAAAGGCATCAAAAATATACAATGAGGAAAGGACAGTCTCTTCAACAAGTGTTGTTACAAAAACTAGGTATCCACATGCAAAAGAATGAAATTGGACCCTTTTCTTATACTACTCACTCAAACCAACTTGAAATTGATTAAAGACTTAAATGTAGGTCCTGAAAACATAAAACTCTTAGAATAAAACTACAGGAAAAGCTCCTTGACATTGATGTTGGCAGTGATTTCTTGGATATGATACCAAAAGCACAGGCAACAAAAGCAAAGCTGGACAAGTTGAAATATATCACACTAAAAAAATTCTACAAAGCAAACAAAACAATCAGAGCAGAAAAAGGCAACCTGTGGAATAGAAGAAAAGATTTTCAAAACATATCTGATAATCTATTAGATTAAGAGATTAACCCATTTTAAGATATATTGTAGGGAAATTGTATTTTTCTATAATTCGGTAGTAAAAAAAAAAACAAGTTATCAGACTTTAAAATGGGCTATGAATTTGAATAGCATTTCTCCAAAGAAGACATACAAATGGCCAACAAATATGTGAAAAGATGCTCAAGATTGTTAGCCATTATGGAAGAAATTGAAGATGACACAAAAGGAAACACCTCCTACGTTTATGGGTCAGAATAAAAAATGTTAAAATGCCCATACTACCCAAAGTGTTCTATAGATTCAATGCAGTCCTTGTCAAAATACCAAAAGCATTTTTCACAGAACTAGAACAAACATTACTAAAATTTGAATGGAACCGCAAAAGTCCCCAAATAGCCAAAGCAACTTTGAAAAAGAAAAACAGAACTGAAGGTATCACAATCGCAGCTTTCAAGATGTTCTACAAAGCCATAGTAATAAAAACAGTATGGTACAAAAGAAAACCCAGTATGGTACTGACACAAAAGCAGACACATATCAATGGAACAGAATAGAGAGCCCAGAAGAAACCCATGATTATATGGTCAATTTATCTACAACAAAGGAGGCAAGTATATACAATGGAGAAAAGATAATCTCTTTAACAAATGGTGTTGGGAAAACTGGACAGCAATATGCAAAGGAATGAAGCTGGATCACTTTCTTTCACCATATGCAAAAACAAACTCAAAATGGATTACAGACCTAAATGTAGACAGGAATCCATCAAAATCCTAGAAGAGAGCATAGGTAGTAATTTCCCTGACATTAGTTATAGCAACATTTTTCTAGGTTTGTCTCCTGAAGCAAGCAAAATAAAAGCAAAAATAAAATATTGGGATTACATCAAAATAAAAAGCTTCTGCACAGCAAAGGAAACAATCAACAAAACTAAAAGACAATCTACAAAATGGGAGAATATATTCGCAAATGACATATCTGTTATTATCTAAAATCTGTTCAGAACTTATAAAACTCAACACCCAAAAAACAAATAATCTAGTCAGGAAGTGGGCAGAAGACATGAATAGACATTTCTCTGAGGAAGATATCCATAGGCCAACAAACACATGAAAAGATGCTCAACATCACTGATAATCGGGAAAATGCAAATCAAAACCACAATGAAATATCACCTTACACCTGTAAGAATGGCTACAATCAACAACACAAGAAACAACAAATTTTGGCAAAGATGTAGAGAAAAAGTAGCCCTCTTGCACTGTTGGTAGAAAGGCAAACTGGTGGGGATCCCTGGATGGTGCAGCAGTTTAGCACCTGCCTTCAGCCTGGGGAGTGATCCTGGAGTCCCAGGATCGAGTCCCACATCAGGCTCCCTGCATGGAGACTGCTTTTCTCTCTCTCTCTCTCTCTCTCTCTGCCTTCCATGAATAAATAAATAAAATCTTTTAAAAAATGCAAACTTGTGCAACCACTGTGGAAAACAGTATGGAAGTTCCTCAAAAATTTTAAAATAAAAGCACCATATGATCAAGTAATTCCACTACTGGGTATTTATCCAAAGGATGCAAAAACACTAATTTGAAAAGATATATGAACCTCCATGTTAACTGCAGCATTGTTTACAATAGCCAAATTATGGAAACAGCCCAAGTGTTTAACAATAAATAAATATACAAAGATGATGTGGAATGTGTGGATAGATGATAGATAGATAGATAGATAGATAGATAGATAGATAGATAGATAGATTCAGCCACAAAATCGAATGAAATCTTGCCAGTTGCAACAACATGGATGGATCTAGAGGATATAATGCTAAGTGAAATAAGTCAGCCAGAGAAGGACAAATTACCACATGATTTCCCTTATATGTGGAATTTAAGAAACAAAACAAACAAGGAAAAAAGAGACAAACAAAAAACCCCACAGATTCTTGGGGTTCCTATGTGGCTCAGTTGGTTAAGTGACCAACTACTTGGTTTCTGCTCAAGTCATGATTTCCCTCGATTGGAAGATGGAGCTCCATGTCTCACTCTGAGTTCAGCAGGGAATCTACTTCCACTCTGCCCTTGCCCCCATCTACACTCTTCCTCTCTGTGTCTTTCAAATAAATAAAATAAATCTTTTTAAAAGGCAGGGGACACCTGAGTAGCTCGTTCAGTTTGACATCAAACTCTTGGTTTTGTCTCAGGTCATGATCTCAGGATCATGGGATCCAGCCTCACATCCGACTCTGTGTTCAGCACAGAGTCTGCTGAAAATTCTCTCCCCCTGTTTACACTCTCTTCTGTCTCTCTAAAATAAATAAATAAAATCTTAAAAAAAAAAAAAACAGACTCTTAAATACAGAGAACAAACTGGTGGTTGCCAGAGGGGAGGTGAGTGGAGGGATGGGTGAAGTAGGTAAAAGGGATTAAGAGCACACTTATGATGGGCTGTGAGTCATATATAGAGGTGTTGAATCACTATATTGTACACCTGAAACTAATATAACACTGCATGGTTGTTGTACTGGAATTTTCTAAAAATTACATTAAAAAAAAAACAGCATCAGGGATAGGTAAACGGGACAGGGACAGGTCAATGAAAGCCACAATTAAACAATACCTCACACCTGTTAGGAAGGCCAAAAAAAAAGAAAAGAAAAGAAAATAACAAGCAATGGTGAGGATGTGGAGAAGGTGGACCCTGTGCACTATCGATAAGAATGTCAAATGCTTGGGGGACCAGAATGACTCAGTTGGTTAGGCAACTGACTCTTTTCTTTTTTTTTTTTTTTAAGATTGATTGATTGATTGATTGATTGATTGATTTATGATAGAGAGACAGAGAGAGGCAGAGACACAGGCAGAGGGAGAAGCAGACTCCATGCAGGGAGCCTGATGTGGGACTCAATCCCGGGACTCCAGGATTGTGCCCTGGACCAAAGGCAGGCTCTAAACTGCTGAGCCACCCAGGGATCCCCCTGGCAACTGACTCTTGATTCCAGCCCAGGTTGTGACTTGGGGCCAAGAAATCAAGCCCTACATGGAGCTCAGCAGGGAGTCTGCTCCCCCTCTGCTCCTCCCTCCACTCATGCTCTAAAAAGTAAAGATATATATATATATACATATATAAATAATAATAATATAATATATAATTAATTATATATCATATAATATATTAAAATATATAAATAATAATATATATAATATAAATATTATATATAATATTTATATTTTAAAATAGATATTTTAAAAATATTTTAAAATATTTTATATATTTTAAATAAAATATATTTAAAATATATAAAATATAGGTAAGATTATATATATATAAATATATATATATATAATCTTTATTTTTTTTAAAGGAATGTAAAGTGGTGCAGCCACCATAGAAAACAGTATGAATATTTCTCAGGGAATACACTTCTCATTTGATTTTCTTTTCCATTGAGGCTAGAGTAGAGCTGAGAATGTAGATTAGTCAATATGTGCTGAGATAAAGTTAATTTTGCTCACATTTTCTTATGCTGAACAATGGATCATTGGTTTAAAAGAAAGAGATACAAAGCTTCACTTTCTCACCCCTCTGGCTGCACTATCTACACTTAATGTCACTAAAACAAACGAAACTGGCATATTACCTAGTTCTCTGAATCATGAGAAAACTTTATTCCAAAGAAATTGGGCAAACCTATAAATAAATGAAAAAATGATGAAGCCATCTTTTCCTTGGCTTTATAAATGTTAATAACAGCCTCCTGTGGCATATGAAACAGTGTTTTCAAGCAGTATATTAGTGCCAGTTACGTTGTAACATCATTTTGAGTCTCAACTGTTCTGAGTTCATAGAAAAAGAAAGTGAATAGTTTAAACATGGGCATTAGGAGCACCCCATGAGCCAAAAATGGTGCTGTGTATATTTTATGACATAAAAAAAGTCAAAAATTGCTTTTGCCAGTGTTTCAAACTAGAAATTGAAAAGACACAAAAGCACCTTACAGGGTAACTAATCATATTGCAATGGCTGGAGAGGTATACATAGTAGCTGAGAGACAAATACATAGTAGCTGAGAGACAAATAAAGCCTGTTTCAGTTGATACTGCTGAATGCCAACAGGATGAAAAGTTAGTAAAATGAATAATGGCACTGCCATTTTCTGGTACAGCAACTCATTGAATTAAGGATTTGGCTAAAACATTAAGAATGAGTTAACACCTGGACTGCAGAACTGCACTTTAACCTTAAAAATGGATGAATCCAAGATGCTCCAGCATGGATGAGGCTCAAAGATAGGAGCCAGATATGAAAGGACAAACCTGTATGAGTCCAATTATATGGGGTACTTAGAATAGTGGAATTCATAGAGACAGAAAGGAGAACAGTGGTTTCCAAGTGACTAATTATTTGCAGATCTAAGAAAAACACTGCTATGGCAGCCTGAGTTTCCTTGGTCTCTACTGAGAGATCTCTACTTCTCTCCCAGACATGGTGTTTAATGAGTTCCCTAGGGTTGGTGTCTGGGGAGGCTGTCTACCTCCTTGTGGTGAGGTCAGGTACAGGACAGATAGTTCAAAGCACACATCCTATCCCTTAATATCTGATGGAACCTGAAGCAGAAAGGTGGTGGATAGTTGGGGATGAAAGAAAGGCTCCATTTGGAGGAGGTGGTGGTGGTGCTAGAAGTAATCTCAACATGAGTGCTGCTGGTAACCGAAATAGAGAAATTTTACAAAAAGAAAAGTCAGCCAAATCTGAGGGCAAACACGAAGGTGTCTATAGAGAACTAGTTGATGAGAAGACTCTGAAACACATAACAGAAATGGGCTTCAGTAAAGAAGCATCCAGGCAAGCTCTAATGGATAATGGCAACAACTTAGAAGCAGCACTGAATGTACTTCTTAACAGCGATAAACACAAACCTGTTACAGGACCACCTCTGAGAGGTAAAGGAAAAGGCAGGGGGAGAACAAGATCTGAAGAAGAGGAGGTGGGGATTTACCCCAAAGATACAAATGCAATGAAACGCCGGGACACCTGCACCCCAATGTTTATAGCAGCAATGGCCACGATAGCCAAACTGTGGAAGGAGCCTCGGTGTCCAACGAAAGATGAATGGATAAAGAAGATGTGGTTTATGTATACAATGGAATATTACTCAGCTATTAGAAATGACAAATACCCACCATTTGCTTCAACGTGGATGGAACTGGAGGGTATTATGCTGAGTGAAGTAAGTCAGTCGGAAAAGGACAAACATTATATGTTCTCATTCATTTGGGGAATGTAAATAATAGTGAAAGGAAATAGAAGGGAAGGGAGAAGAAATGTGTGGGAAATATCAGAAAGGGAGACAGAACGTAAAGACTGCTAACTCTGGGAAACGAACTAGGGGTGGTAGAAGGGGAGAAGGGCGGGGGGTGGGAGTGAATGGGTGACGGGCACTGGGGTTTATTCTGTATGTTAGTAAATTGAACACCAATAAAAAATAAATTTAAAAAAAATGAAGAAGAGGAGGAACTGGGAAATGCAAGGCCATCAGCACCAAGCACATTATTTGATTTCTTGGAGTCTAAAATGGGGACATTGAGTGTGGCAGAACCTAAATCACAGCCACAGCAGCTTCATCAGGGACAACACAGATTGTCAAATACTGAGCAAAATGGAGTAAAAGATAACAATCAACCAAGACATCTTCCTCGAAATGATACCAGACAGCCAAGAAATGAGAAACCTCCTCGTTTTCAGAGACACCCAAAATTCAAAGTCAGTTTTAGAAGGCAGTGGATTACCTAGAAACAGAGGTTCCAAAAGACCCAGTACTTCTTCAGGGTCTGAAGCATGGGCTGAAGAGAGAATCAAGTGTGATAGACCCTACTCTAGATACGACAGAACTAAAGAGCCTTCATACCCTTTCAGTTCTCAGCACGACGGTGCTTTTAAAAAAAAGGGATAACTCTACGCAAAGCAGATCAGGCAAAGGTCCATCCTATGCAGAGGCAAAGGAAAATCCACTTGCTCAAGAATCCACTGATTATAATAACCAGAAACGTGGGAAAAGAGAAAACCAAACAGCAAATCCTGATCATTTTTATGACAGGAAACCACAAACAAGTAACGAAACTTTCAGTGGTGTAAAAATTGAAAAACATTTTAATGTAAATACCGATTTCCAGAATCCTGTCCGAACTAATAGTTTCCTTGGTGTTCCAAATGGAGAGACAGACATGCCACTGAGGGGCAGGCGAGTGGGACCGATTAAGCCGGCAGGACCCATCACAGCTACACCTTACGATGATAAAGTATTTTACAACAGTGGGCCCAAAAGAAGATCTGGGCCCATTAAACCAGAAAAAGTACTAGAATCATCTATTCCTATGGAGTATGCAAAATTGTGGAAACCTGGAGATGAATGTTTTGCACTTTATTGGGAAGACAACAAGTTTTACCGAGCAGAAGTTGAAGCTCTCCATTCTTCAGGTATGACAGCAGTTGTTAAATTCATTGACTATGGAAACTATGAAGAGGTGCTACTAAGCAACATCAGGCCCATTCAGACAGAGGCATGGGAAGAAGAAGGCACCTATGACCAAACGCTTGAGTTCCGTAGAGGAGGTGATGGCCAGCCAAGAAGATCCACTCGGCCCACCCAGCAGTTTTACCAACCTCCCCGGGCCCGGAACAAATATGAGAAGAGTCTTTGTGAAGAAAGGAGCCATTGACTGGTCAAAACCTGTTTATAGACTTCCCACTTTCCCTCCGGAATAAGGTGCAGCCGTGATGAATATTACTATTGGAGAATCAAAAAGCAGATTTTAGAGGGGAGAAAAATCCAGCTAACGCAAAGAATGGGGAAAAAAATACTAAGTTAAGTAAAGCAAGTACCTTTTACCAGTGAAAGAGAATTTTTTCTTCTGCCATCAATAAAACCAATGTGCTGTTATATAAAAAAAAGGAAAGAAAAAAAGAAAGAAGGAAAGAAAGAAAGAAAGAAAGAAAGAAAGAAAAAGAAAGAAAGAAAGAAAGAAAGAGAAAGAAAGAAAGAAAGAAAGAAAGAAAGAAAGAAAGAAAGAAAGAAAGAAAGAAAGAAAGAAAGACTCATGATTCCAGTGCCTGGGACTACAATGAGGGGTCACCTCTCTAAAGGAAACAGAAAAGTGGCCACCTCAGTTGCTGATAATCTTATCTCTAGACTGAAACAACAACTGCACATGCCCCACATACCCAACATTGCAGGTCTTGACACCTCTCACCAGAAGGTGGGTTTTTTTTTTTTCCTTTTCATGGCCTGATATGAACATTCTTTCTATATTCCAAGGACATCAAGACTGAGGAAAAGGTACTTGGATCCTCCAAAGGCCGCTTGAAGTCATCATCCCTTACCTGAGTAAGTAACTGGTATCCCCAACCATACCCAGCCTAGATGTTTCTAACCTAGAGTGTCAGCAACTTACACATACATTCATTTTTACAGAGAAGGAAAATGAGTTGCCCAATTACATGCAACATGTTAATGTCATAGGTAAGACTGCAAGCCAGGTCATGTGACTCTTACCACTGCCTCCATGATTTCTTTTTGTCTCAGACTCCTCCACGTGCCTCTGTTTTCCTTCTCCATTAGAAGAAGAAGAAGAAGAAGAAGAAGAAGAAGAAGAAGAAGAAGAAGAAGAAGAAGAAGAAGAAGAAAGGAGGAGGAGGAGGATTTGCTATGAATGTGTGAGATTCCAAGCAAAGAGATCCATGCTTTCAAAGAAATGGTGTGGCTGCATGGATGCTGAGGGGTAAAACTCCAGCCTCTGTTATCCCAGCCTGGCTTCACAGTGTCCCCAGAGCCAGTCCTGCTCTAAAGACAACCCACATCAGTGGCCTTACTCCAACTTCAGAGCAGCATGGGACACAGGATGCAGGAATGGCTGAAAGAAGAGAAGCGTAAGGGAGGAAAATTCTGAAGAACTGGGCATTCACACCATCTCTGCTGTGAACTCACAGTGCAGTATTAAATGGCCAATTTCCATGTGGTATCTATACACAATGAAATATTACTTAACCATAAAAATGAATGAGCTCTTGCCATTTGGGACATGGATGGACCTATAGGGTATTATAGTAAGTGAAATACATCAGAAAGAGAAAGACAAAAAAAAAAGACAAAAAAAATAAAAAAGAAAAGAAAGAGAAAGACATATACCATGTGATTTCACTTACATGTGGAATCCAAAGCAAAACAAACAAACAAGCAGAGAAATAAAGAGAAATAAAGAGAACAAATGATTACCAAGGGGGAGAGCAGTAGGGAGAAGAGCAAAATGGGTGAAAGGGAGTGGGAGATACAGGTTTCCATTATGGAATGAATAAGTCAGGAGAATGAAAGGTACAGCATAGGGATCATAGTCAATGGTATTGTAGTGACAATGTAACTGGTGACATATGGCACCTATACTGTGAGCATAGCACCCACCAGTGTATAGAGTTTGTGAATCACTATGTTCTGTGCTTGAAACTATTGTAACATTGTGTGTCAACTATACTTCAATATAATAAATACATAAATGACCAACTTCCTTCTTTGTGCTTTATTTGGCCCTGGGAAAATTGATCATGTAGCTTAGAATTTCAGTTTTAATATTTTTATCTTCAAAATTATCTTTTTTAAATCTGCAAAGCACATGAAAGCAGAATCTTTATGGCTGAATATTATTCCATGGTGTATATATACCATTTTTTCTTTATTCATCTATAGATGAATACTTGGGTTGTTTCCATATCCTGACTGCTGTAAATAATGTTGCAATAAACATAGGTGCACATATCTTTTCAAATTGGTGTTTTGTTTTCTTTGGGTATATACCCAGCAGTACATTACTGTATCATATGGTAATTCTATTATTAATTTTTTGTTTATAGGGAGATATGAGAAACTTACTTGAAATATGTTCATTATCTTGACCTTGATGAGGGTTTCAAAGCCATATACATACTAATGGTCAAAACATGCCTACCTATATAATCTCAATGTGAACAGTTTATTGAATGTCAAATACAAAACTGTTAGAAAACCACAGTAAAACTGGAGGGTATTATGCTGAGTGAAGTAAGTCAATCGCAGAAGGACAATATGGTTTCACTCATATGGGAATAAAAGAAATAGTGAAAGGGACTATAGAGGAAAGGAGGGGAACTGAGTGGGGGGAAAAATTAGAGAGGGAGACAAACCATGAGAGACTCCTAACTCTGGGAAATGAACAAAGGGTTGTGGAAGGGGAGGTAGGTGGGGAGATGGAGTAACTGGGTGATGGGCACTGAGGATGGCACTTGATGGGATGAACACTGGGTGTTATACTGTATGTTGGCAAATTGAATTTAAATTTTAAGAATGTAAAAAATAAAAGAAAGCAGAATTTTTCTGGGTTAAGAGGAAGATCCTGAGACTTCAGAGTCCCCATTCACACTCTGACTCGCTGGTGACATGTCTGTCACATGGGAGTATCAGTCATGGGCTGGAGGAAGAGGGTGACTAGAGATGGGAAGAACTTGAGGCTGTGTCCTGGGGGGCAGGCTAGAGGAGGCTAGAGATAGTTGATATGGAAAAGTGAAGATCAGGAAGACATGGTCACTCTCTTCAAACGTCTATAGGGTGACTTGGTATCTGTCCACCTCTGTGTCCCCAGGACCTACCATGACTGCTGGCACTCAGAGAGTACTTACTGAATGCTTAACAAATCAATAATTCCATAAGTAAAAGAAAAGCAAAATTGTGATCACTTGTTATAACTGAAATCAGTTAAGAAAGGATATTGGGAGTGTGAGGTTTAGAATTCTTGACTTGGTTTTAATACCAAAAATGTAACTATAGCTCATTATAACTCTAAGGTAAAAATTGGAAGGCAGTGAGTTCACTGTACTAGGTGTATTCAAGCTGGATGACCACCATCAGGGCAACTGGAAATTCCCTCTCCTGGCTGGTGGTTTGGAAGGGATGATCTCTGAGTTTTCTTCTGGCTCTGAGATTATTTAGATTGCTGTATATTTCTTTCGGCACTTATTGAATATTGGTTATGTGCCAGTTTCCTAAGGCTTACATACAGAAATCCATTAAATAGTGTTAAAGAACAGCTGGAATAATTAATTACTGCTGGAAATAATTACAGCTGGAATTTATCAGGAGTTTATTCTGTCCGGAGAACACAGGCAACACCCTTTTTGAACTCGGCCACAGTAACTTCTTGCAAGATACATCTACGAAGGCAAAAGAAACAAAAGCAAAAATGAACTATTGGGACTTCATCAAGATAAGAAGCTTTTGCACAGCAAAGGATACAGTCAACAAAACTCAAAGACAACCTACAGAATGGGAGAAGATATTTGCAAATGATGTATCAGATAAAGGACTAGTTTCCAGGATCTAAACTCAACAGCAAAGAAACAAACAATCCAATCATGAAATGGGCAAAAGACATGAACAGAAATCTCACAGACGAAGACATAGACATGGCCAACATGCACATGAGAAAATGCTCCACATCACTTGCCATCAGGGAAATACAAATCAAAACCACAATGAGATACCACCTCACACCAGTGAGAATGGGGCAAATTAACAAGACAGGAAACCACAAATGTTGGAGAGGATGTGGAGAAAGGGGAACCCTCTTACACTGTTGGTGGGAATGTGAACTGGTGCAGCCACTCTGGAAAACTGTGTGGAGGTTCCTCAAAGAGTTAAAAATAGACCTGCCCTACGACCCAGCAATTGCACTGCTGGGGATTTACCCCAAAGATTCAGATGCAATGAAACGCCGGGACACCTGCAACCCGATGTTTCTAGCAGCAATGTCCACAATAGCCAAACTGTGGAAGGAGCCTCGGTGTCCATCGAAAGATGAATGGATAAAGAAGATGTGGTCTATGTATACAATGGAATATTCCTCAGCCATGAGAAACGACAAATACCCACCATTTGCTTTGACGTGGATGGAACTGGAGGGTATTATGCTGAGTGAAGTAAGTCAATCGGAGAAGGACAAACAGTGTATGTTCTCATTCATTTGGGGAATATAAATAATAGTGAAAGGGAATAGAAGGGAAGGGGGAAGAAATGTGTGGGAAATATCAGGAAGGGAGACAGAACATAAAGACTCCTAACTCTGGGAAACGAACTAGGGGTAGTGGAAGGGGAGGAGGGCGGGGTCTGGGGGTGACTGGGTGATGGGCACTGAGGGGGGCACTTGACGGGATGAGCACTGGGTGTTATTCTGTATGTTGGTAAACTGAACACCAATAAAAAATAAATTTATTATAAAAAAAGGAGTTTAATCTGTCCCACTTAAATTACTGATTTATATGCATATTATGAGAATCCTCATAACTGTCTAGAGGCAGATCCTATTACATAATTCTTGTTTTCAGGATGCCCAGGTGGCTCGGCTGTTGAGCGTCTGCCTTTGGCTCAGGGTGTGATCCTAGGGGCCTGAGATTGATTTCGGTATCAGGCTCCCCACGGGGAGCCTGCTTCTCCCTCTGCCTATGTCTCTGCCTCTCTGTGTCTCTCATGAATAAATAAAATCTTTAAAAATAAAAATAATAGGGGATCCCTGGGTGGCGCAGCGGTTTGGCACCTGCCTTTGGCCCAGGGCGCGATCCTGGAGACCCAGGATCGAATCCCACATCAGGCTCCCGGTGCATGGAGCCTGCTTCTCCCTCTGCCTGTGTCTCTGCCTCTCTCTCTCTCTCTCTGTGACTATCATAAATAAATAAAAATTAAAAAAAAAAAGACTGCTAACTCTGGGAAACGAACTAGGGGTGGTAGAAGGGGAGGAGGGCGGGGGGTGGGAGTGAATGGGTGACGGGCACTGGGTATTATTCTGTATGTTAGTAAATTGAACACCAATAAAAAAAAAATAAAATAAAATAAAATAAAATAAAATAAAATAAAATAAAATAAAATAAAAATAAAAATAAAAAAAATAAAAATAAAAATAATAATTCTTGTTTTCTAAATCAGAAAACTAAGGTAGCAGCTTGCCCAAATCACTCTGCCAAAATCTAGTATGGTTAGGACTTGAACCCAGGACTGTCTGATCTCAGAGCCCTCAATCCTAGGCTAGACTCAGTAGAGTTTGCAGTTGAACCCAACCCAGTCACCCCCCACATGACCCTGAGATTGAGAGGGCCTGTAATACTCTCCTCAATCCCCTCTCTGCTGTCATTATTTTGCTTCCTTTTAAAAAAGTTTTTATTTTATTGTGGTAAAAACACTTAATATGAGATCTACCCTCAACAAATATTTAAGTGAACAATATTATTACTGACTATAAAACCCATGTTGTATAACAGATATCTAGAGCTTATTCATCTTGCTTACCTGAAACTTGATGCTCTTTGATTAGTAACTCCCCACTGCCCCCAGCTGCCTCTGGAAACCACCATTCCACTTTCTGATTCTATGTATTTGACTATTTTAGATATATCATATAAGTGGAATCATGAAGTATTTGTTTTTCTGTGGCTGCCTTAATTTGCTTAGCATAATGTCCTTAAAATTCATCCACATTGTCACATCTGGCAGAATTTCCTCCCATTTTAAGGTTGACTAGCATGTAATTGTAGATCTATAATACATTCCACTCATCTGTCAGTAGACAGTTATTTCCACACCTTGACCACTATGAATAATGCTGTAATGAACATAAAAGTGCTAATATCTCTTCAAAATAGTTATTTCATTTTCTTTGGATATGTACTCAGGAGTGGTCCATATGGTAATCTTATTTTTTATTTCTTGAACAACCTCCACACAGGTTTTCCATAAAGGCTGTACTAATTCACATTCCCACCAACAGCGCAGAAGGATTCCTTTCCTCTACATCCTTGTCAACATTCGTTGTTTTTGTTTCTTTGATAACAGTCATGATAACAGATGTGAGATGATCCTCAATTCTGGTTCTGGTTTCCCTGATGGTGAATGATGTCGGACATCTTTTCACATACTTGTTGGCCATTTGTATGCCTTCTTTGGAGGAACACCTATTCAAGTCCTTAATCCATTTTTAACTGGGTTATTAGATTTCTTACTACTGTGCTATAGGAATTCAATCATTTGCTTTGTAGTTGGAAACTTCTTGGGCAAGGCCCTTGACACTACATGACACACACAACTACCTCATCATCGTGCCCCCTTGCCTCTTGCTGTCCTCATTTCTCCCACTGTCTCAGCATGGAATGAGCCTGCCTGGAACCAAGGATGCACAGATATAATCATAGGAATGAGGGTGCTATAACAAACCAGCCTCTTGTCCACATCAAAAGACTTGAGTAAGTCCAAAATATTGGCTGAAGAAAAGTCATCTGGCTTTGCTGAGCTATTTGAAACTGTAAGCAAAATAAGTCAATCAGAGAAAGACAAATACCAGATGACTTCAATCATATGTAGAATTTAAGAAAAAAAAAACAGGATTATAGGGGAAGGGAGGAAAAATAAAATAAGATGAAATCAGAGAGGGAGACAAACCATAAGAGACTCTTAACTATAGGAAACAAACTGAGGGCTGTTGGATGGGAGGTGGGTGGGGAATGGGATAACTGGGTGATGGGCATTAAGGAGGGCATGTGATGTAATGAGCACCAGGTGTTGTATGCAACTGATGAATCACTGAATTCTACCTCTGAAACTAAGAATACACTATATGTTAATTAATTTAATTTAAGTAACATTTTTTAAAAAAGAATATTAACTTAAAAAAACACACTCTTAGTGACCTGGTTATGGGAAGACTGTCAGCATTGGACCCCTTAACTTACTCATCACTACTGCAGAAAAGACCCTATAAATCAGGAAACCCACTGGAATCTTTGTTCCTTCCCCTTCTCTGACCAGGAAATTCTAATACTACCTGTTCTACACCTTGCTCTCATTTCAGTGATCACCTCAACCATTCCACACACACACATACACACTTACTTCTTCACTTTATTTTGTCTTAACCAACTAAACCAGGTTCTATATATCAAATATGTGGATTATTATTTTCCATCTTCATATGTTACTTTATGGTATATGTTATCTATACCATTACCACTTACATAGCACCTGCTCATTTACAAACCACTCTTCAGATATGTTCCTTCATTTGATGCCCACAATATTCTGATGGAAATGGTGTTGTACTTCTCTCTCATTTTTCCATGACAAAAATAAACAAGGCACAAAGATTTTCCAAGGGAAACAACTGGTTTCCCTACACCAGGGACTAAAACCAAGCCTGTACTATTTCCACTGATTCTCCTGATCCAAAGAATCTAATTCTGGCCACTAATGCAACATACTCCTGCCATTCAAGATGCTGTCAAAGTTATCCATTCTGAGTTTATTCTGCTTGCAAATATATAACAGATAGAGAAGTAATAATTATAAAATAATGGCCAAGAACAAGACCCTAAGGCTAAACTGCTTAGGTTGGAAATATAACCACTTACTAATACTGTGATCTTGAGCAAACTATTGAGCAATCTCTAATAAATCTACTATTCAGTTTTCTCATCTATACACTGCCAGAGTTCTTAAAGAGATTAAATCATCATACAGAGCCCAACACATGTAAATATTCTTGATGTGTTCAACATTTGCATTTGGCACCTGCTACAAGGATATGGTGGTGAGCTGAGGATACAATGTTTAACAGCCAGACAGGTCCCTGCTCACACTGAAGTGATATCCTGGACCTCCCCATGTCCATGGTGTATCATTGTCCCCTTCCCAGTAGAAGAAATCACTTTGGTTCAAAGTTCCAAGAACTTGGGAGAAAAAGAGATGCTTCAGAAGCCCATGTTTCTGTATCTTAGAAAAATGCCTAAGATGCAGACAGAATGGGCCCTTTCCAACATTGCAAATGATTTTAATATCAGAAAAAAATATCATTGGTACTTAGTGTCCTTGAGGGTAGACTTCCTCTCACTTATCTTCCCTTACCTGTTTCTCCCTTTACCAGGAGTCACTGACAGACATCTGCAAATCTCTCCCTGAGTTCTGCTCTGGAACTAATCCTGACCCTAGGCAAGGTGGACATTAGGAGCCCAAGGCCAGGAATGTACTGACTCAGGATCAAGTCATTCTGACCAATAGCCAGGGTTTGATCCTGGGCATGAGGGAAGGTAATTGATTTCTGATGGAAAAGCAGGGAAAAGTGGAAAAAGCTCAAAAGAAGGACAAGACATAATAGAATCAGAGACTTCCAGCAGGAAAAACAACCTTCCTGCTCCCCCGTCTACAGTGTCTAGCAAAATAAAAGTGCCAGTCGCTCAGCCCATAGTGAAGAAAGAGAAGCAGCAAAAGTCCTCCAGGTTTAACACCAGCAATAACAGAGAGCTTCAAAAACTGCCGTCTCTAAAAGGTCCCAGCACACGGGCCCTCAAGACTTACCGAGCGTGGCCTTCATTGACTGTCCCTGCTGCAACTCTGGGCCAGACATCACATGCGAAGAGCCCAGAATTCATCCTAAGACTGCTCGTGTCCAGAAAGAACCACTCTTTTCCGAGACACTGAGAAAAGAAGTAGAGAATATAAAATCAAAGCTGAAAAAAATATGTACGCGTTCTCACTATATCCTTCTCACAGCTCTACCCTGTTCTGCCAGTAAACATATTAAGAGTTCTGGAATCTTCCTTTGGCAATCTCATATATGTTTTTGCTATGGCTGTAAAGGTGTTTTCCTTTTGCCCCACTCCTTCCCATGCCTTTTCTCTGGGATCCTATTTTGGGCCTGGGGTGCAGGCACTGGGGCTGGTCTTAGGAGGGTGCTAGGCTGAAGACTGCCTTGTACTCCCTGGACACCCTCACATGGTTTTTCTGTGTTATTTCATAAGACTCTTTGAAATCCAATAAAGCATGTAGGAGATTTTTAAAAATATTTTTTTCATCACCATGTGGATTTATTACAAGGGTCTGAGAGGAGGGCTGAGGGCACCACCGGGGCCAGGGCTCCGGTCCTCACACACCCGAGCCTGGCGACTGCAGCTGCTCACACAGTGTCCCTTTTCCAGAGAGCGGAGCATGGGGCACCGTCCTGAAGTCAGGGGCTCACTCTGCCAAGTTCCAACAGCAAGCTGTGGGTTTGCTCATAAGCACCAAGAAAGATGAAACCTCCCAGACTGATGGCTGCTGTTCGAGGGAAGACACGTGCAAATAATCCTGACAGCCCCTGAGTCCACCAGACCCCGTGCAGAGCAGACCCCGTGCAGTGTCCCATTGCAGCTGAGTTTCTGCCCTTGTAACTGCTGAGTAGAGCCACAACTCCTCCCAAACTGGGATCTTGCTTTATTCCTTCTGGATCTTGTTTCTCTGCATCTATTTCATGGGTAAGAATCCAGTTCCTGAAGCCCGGAACTTTGCTATCTAGTCCTCTCAGTATTATCTGCACCTTTTATATAATTCTCATGATCAGACAAGCACCTATGACTCTACTCCACTCTAACCTATTGTCATGATATGCACCTGTTAATCCCATTATGATTTAATGCTACCTACCTGAACGAAGTAAAAAGTTTAAACCAGACAGAAGCCATCCCACTGCCAGAAAGTGATTTGCCCCATATCATATAGTTTCACCTTCTGGGTGGATGGTAGCCTTTCCAGTTTTATGACACTCCTGATATGTTATTCCAACCCAAAACCCATTCTGCAACCTTCCCCTAAAGAGGTTGGAGCTAAGAATATCACCTCTAGGATTTATATCTGTCTTTTCTTCCAGGAGAAGTTAAGATCTACTGATATCCATTTTTAGGTAGCCAAACAGGGAGAAATCCTGGCCAAAACAAAATCGTCTGAGGAATTAATTTCATAATTTCTGCCTTCACAGATGAAGGAAATTAAAGTTCAGGAGATGACTTCGTGCACAAAAAAATCAGTGACAGAGGCAGAATGGAAAGCCAGAAAGCTGTGACACCAAAATGCATACTCCTCTCAATTGTACCAACCATTCATAGGAAGTTATAACAACTGGAGACTCCAAGTCAGGACACATGCCTAACATTCCTTTATATTTTCTGCTGGCAGGATAATAATGTCAAGAGTCATGTGACTGAATTCCTCTTTCTGGGACTGACCAGTGACCCCAAACAGCAGGGGTGGCTCTTTGCCAGCTTCCTAGCCATGTATCTGGTCAATGTGGCTGGCAACTCAGTCATCATTGCAGCCATCCAGAGGGATGCCTGCCTCCACACCCCCATGTACTTCTTGTTTTCCAGTCTGGCCCTGGTGGACATCTGCTTTACAAATGTCATTGTGCCAAGGATGCTGGCAAACACCTAAGGACACCTCCAGCCTGAAAATGAAAGGCTGGAGAACCATTTACCATTCAAATGGCCCTCAAAAGAAAGCTGGGATAGCAATCCTCATATCAGGCAAATTAAAGTTTATCCTAAAGACTATAGTAAGAGATGAAGAGGGACACTATATCATATTTAAAGGATCTATCCAACAAGAGGACCTAATAACCATGAATATATTAACCCCCTGTTTGTGGGAACTGCCAAGTATGTCAATCAATTAATAACCAAAGTTAAGACATACTTAGATAATAATACACTAATACTAGGAGGTTTCAACATGGTGCTTTCTGTAAATGACAGATCTTCTAAGCACAAATTTCCAATGAAACAAGAGCTTTAAATGATACACTGGACCAGATGGATTTCACAGATATTTACAGAACTTTAATCCAAACACAACTGAATACACATTCTTCTCAAGTACACATGGAACTCTCTCCAGAATAGACCACATACTGGGTCACAAATCAGTATCAACTGATACCCAAAGATGGGGATTGTCCCATGCATATTTTCAGACCATAAGGCTTTGAAACTTGAACTCAATCACAAGAAGAAATTTGGAAGAAACAGAAACACGTGGAGGTTAAAGACCATCCTGCTCAAAGATGAAAGGTCAATCAGGAAATGAGAGAAGAATCAAAAAGATTCATGGAAACTAATGAAAATGAAGATACAACTGTTCAAATTCTTTGAGATACAGCAAAAGTAGTCCTAAGAGGGAAATACATCGCAATACAAGCATCCCTCAAAAATTGGAAAAAAATCAAATACACAAGTTAAACTTGCACCTAAAGGAACTGGAGAAAGAACAGCAAATAAAACCTACACCAAGCAGAAGAAGAGAGTTAAAAAAGACTTGAACAGAACTCAATGAAATAGAGACCAGAGGGATCCCTGGGTGGCGCAGCGGTTTGGCGCCTGCCTTTGGCCCAGGGCGCGATCCTGGAGACCCAGGATCGAATCCCACATCGGGCTCCCGGTGCATGGAGCCTGCTTCTCCCTCTGTGTCTCTGCCTCTCTCTCTCTCTCTGTGACTATCATAAATAAATTTTAAAAAATTTAAAAAAAATTAAAAAAAAAAAAAAGAAATAGAGACCAGAAGAACTGTGGAACAGATCAACAAAACCAGGAGTTGGTTGTTTGAAAGAATTAATAAGATAGATAAACCATTAGCCAGCCTTATTAAACACAAAAGAGAAAGATTCTAATTAATAAAATCATGAATGAAAAAGGGGATATCACCACCAATACCAAGGAAATACAAACGGTTTTTAAAATTATTGTGAGCAGCTATATGCCAATAAATTAGGCAATCTAGAAGAATTGGACGCATTTCTGGAAAACCACAAACTACCGAAAATGGAACAGGAAGAAATAGAAAACCTGAATAGGCCAATAACCAGGGAGGAAATTGAAGCAGTCATCAAAAACCTCCCAACACAAAAGCTAACCTTACACATAAAGGAGCTAGAGAAAAAAACAGCAAATAGATCCTACACACAGCAGAAGAAGAGAGTTAATAAAGATTCAAGCAAAACTCAACAAAATCGAGACCAGAAGAACTGTGGAACAAATCAACAAAACCAGGAGTTGGTTCTTTGAAAGAATTAATAAGATACATAAACCATTAGCCAACCTTATAAAAGAAGAGAGAGAAGACTCAAATTAATAAAATCATGAATGAGAAAGGAGAGATCACTACCAACACCAAGGAAATACAAATGATTTTAAAAACATATTATGAAAAAAAAAACATATTATGAACACCTATACGCCAATAAATTAGGCAATCTAGAAGAAATGGACGTATTTCTGGAAAGCCACAAACTACCAAAACTGGAACAGGAAGAAATAGAAAACCTGAACAGGCCAATAACCAGGGAGGACATTGAAGCAGTCATCAAAAACCTCCCAAGACACAAAAGTCCAGGGCCAGATGGCTTCCCAGGGGAATTCTATCAAACGTTTAAAGAAGAAACCACACCTATTCTACTAAAGCTGTTTGGAAAGATAGAAAGAGATGGAGTACTTCCAAACTCGTTCTATGAGGCCAGCATCATCTTAATTCCAAAACCAGACAAAGACCCCACCAAAAAGGAGAATTACAGACCAATATCCCTGATGAACATGGATGCAAAAATTCTCAACAAGATACTGGCCAATAGGATCCAACAATACATTAAGAAAATTATTCACCATGACCAAGTAGGATTTATTCCCGGGACACAAGGCTGGTTCAACACTCGTAAAACAATCAATGTGATTCATCATATCAGCAAGAGAAAAACCAAGAACCATATGATCCTCTCATTAGATGCAGAGAAAGCATTTGACAAAATACAGCATCCATTCCTGATCAAAACTCTTCAGAGTGTAGGGATAGAGGGAACATTCCTCAACATCTTAAAAGCCATCTATGAAAAGCCCACAGCAAATATTATTCTCAGTGGAGAAGCACTGGGAGCCTTTCCCCTAAGATCAGGAACAAGACAGGGATGTCCACTCTCACCACTGCTATTCAACATAGTACTGGAAGTCCTAGCCTCAGCAATCAGGCAACAAAAAGAAATAAAAGGCATTCAAATTGGCAAAGAAGAAGTCAAACTCTCCCTCTTCACCGATGACATGATACTCTACATAGAAAACCCAAAAGCCTCCACCCCAAGATTGCTAGAATTCACACAGCAATTTGGCAGTGTGGCAGGATACAAAATCAATGCCCAGAAGTCAGTGGCATTTCTATACACTAACAATGAGACTGAAGAAAGAGAAATTAAGGAGTCAATCCCCTTTACAATTGTACCCAAAAGCATAAGATACCTAGGAATAAACCTAACCAAACAGGTAAAGGATCTATACCCTAAAAACTATAGAACACTTCTGAAAGAAATTGAGGAAGACACAAAGAGATGGAAAAATATTCCATGCTCATGGATTGGAAGAATTAATATTGTGAAAATGTCAATGTGACTCAGGGCAATTTACACATTTATTGCAATCCCTATCAAAATACCATGGACTTTCTTCAGAGGGTTGGAACAAATCATCTTAAGATTTGTGTGGATTCGGGGATCCCTGGGTGGCGCAGCGGTTTGGCGCCTGCCTTTGGCCCAGGGCGTGATCCTGGAGACTCGGGATCGAATCCCACATCGGGCTCCCGGTGCATGGAGCCTGCTTCTCCCTCTGCCTGTGTCTCTGCCTCTCTCTCTCTCTCTCTCTCTCTCTCTCTCTCTCTCTGTGACTATCATGAATAAATAAATTAAAAAAAAAAGATTTGTGTGGATTCGGAAAAGACCCCAAATAGCCAGGGGACTATTAAAAACGAAAACCATAGCTGGGGGCATCACAATGCCAGATTTCAGGTTGTACTACAAAGCTGTGGTCATCAAGACAGTGTGGTTCTGGCACAAAAACAGACACATAGATCAATGGAACAGAATAGAGAACCCAGAAGTGGACCTTGAACTTTATGGGCAACTAATATTCGATAAAGGAGGAAAGACTATCCATTGGAAGAAAGACAGTCTTTTCAATAAATGGTGCTGGGAAAATTGGACATCCACATGCAGAAGAATGAAACTAGACCACTCTCTTTCACCATACACAAAGATAAACTCCAAATGGATGAAAGATCTAAATGTGAGACAAGATTCCATCAAAATCCTAGAGGAGAACACAGGCAACACCCTTTTTGAACTCGGCCACGGTAACTTCTTGCAAGATACATCCACGAAGGCAAAAGAAACAAAAGCAAAAATGAACTATTGAAAATGAACTGGTGCAGCCACTCTGGAAAACTGTGTGGAGGTTCCTCAAAGAGTTAAAAATAGACCTGCCCCATGACCCAGCAATTGCACTGCTGGGGATTTACCCCAAAGATTCAGATGCAATGAAATGCCGGGACACCTGCACCCCGATGTTTCTAGCAGCAATGTCCACAATAGCCAAACTGTGGAAGGAGCCTCGGTGTCCATCGAAAGATGATGGATAAAGAAGATGTGGTCTATGTATACAATGGAATATTCCTCAGCCATTAGAAACGACAAATACCCACCATTTGCTTCAACGTGGATGGAACTGGAGGGTATTATGCTGAGTGAAGTGAGTCAATCAGAGAAGGACAAACATTATATGGTCTCATTCATTTGGGGAATATAAATAATAGTGAAAGGGAATAGAAGGGAAGGGAGAAGAAATGTGTGGGAAATATCAGAAAGGGAGACAGAAAATAAAGACTCCTAACTCTGGGAAACGAACTAGGGGTGGTGGAAGGGGAGGAGGGCGGGGGGTGGGGGTGACTGGGTGACAGGCACTGAGGGGGGCACTTGACGGGATGAGCACTGGGTGTTATTCTGTACGTTGGCAAATTGAACACCAATAAAAAATAAATTTATTAATTAAAAAATAATAAATAAATAAAATTATTTTTTGGTAGCATAGCAATAAGAACTTATTCTGGTTTAGAATTACTTTTTAAACTCCTCACAAAAATTTTAAAAAGAAATAATGTGCCTGGTATATTATTTCGTAGTTTAACTAATAGTTTTGAAAGTACACTATGAGCCAGGCCCTGAGCTAGATGTTTAGGGGATGCATCAGTGAACTGAAAAGAAGACATGGCCCTACATTCAATGAGCCATTTCACCAATGGAGAAAGAGTTTAGGATTACCAGAAAAGGAGGAAAAGTAGATAAATTTGTAGAACATCTGAAGATGGCCTAGCACCTTGGAGGAAAAAATGAGAGGGAGCCATCAAAGACTTCCTAGGTATAATCTCCAATAACAAATTCGATGAAGTGTGGAATATAGACCAAGATAAACCTGAATTTAAACTTAGTTGCAGCACTTCCTAGTTATGGGACTTTGGGAAGTTATTTCGAACGATGGAGCCTCATTTTCCTCACCTGCAAAAACTAGAATACTGCACTTGAAGAGCTACATATTAAAAAAAGAAGACATGTAAAATGTCACACAGGCATTTGGTGACATTTATTAAAATTTATTATTATTAATGAATATATTTTAAAGTTTATTTAAGTCTCCAGGGAACCCACTCTGCCATACAGGTACTAAAATCTAGGTGACAAATCCAAAAATCAGAGAGGCTGAGTTTTCTCCAAATCACAACTACTCACTGGCTTACTAGAACCCAAGCATCTTATCTTCACTCTTAGAATCCTTTTCATGGCACCACACATATCACTTCCCAGCACCCCAGGGATGGCCCCAGGTCCAAGTCTTCTCTATTTACCGACCTCAATCTCCTTCAGAATCACAATGACAACAAGCCACTAATTATCTGAGATTCAAAGAAACTTACCACCCTGGAATGCAGAGATTCCTCAGTCTCTACTGTTTTCCCCAAGGCTTCCTTCTTAATGAGCTCCCCAGAGGCAGTGGATGGAAAGACATCTCCTTGGGATGACTACCATGAAGGGCAATCATCTCCTTCCAGGTATTCACCCTTCCTAATCATTATTGAGTAAATTGGCAGAGACTAGTGATGGTAACTGGGGAGGGGAGAAAGCCTTGCGTTCCAGATGCCTGAGGCTACAATGAAAGATCAGTTCTCTAAAGGAAGAGATGTCTGAGATGACAATTACACACACAACATTCAGGGTATAGTGAGTCCTGTCAGCTTTCACACCAAGCCAGGATCTTTTCCTTCCTCGTTTGATATGAAAGCTCTATCTCCCCAGCCTGCATGTCTCTATTAATCACCAAGACCAGTGAGGCTGAGGAGAAGATGCCTGGACTCTTGAATGGCTACCCTGGAGGTCACCAGCCCTTTTCTGAGTAAGTAGCTATCTTCCACCCCATTGCTATGCCCAAGTCCTACAAATTCTGAAGCATTAGAAACTTAGAAATCATGTTGTATGACATCCTACATCTTTTTATAAGAACAAAATCTGAGGCTCAGCGATAGCTGAAACCACAAATCAAGTCCTATACCTAAGCTTCCAGTGCCATGGTCTCCACATTCCTCTGTTTCTCCTTCTCCATTTATATAACACAGGAAGGATTTCTTTCTGGTGGGTAAGACCCTAAAGAAAGAAGTTCTGCCCTTGGAGTGAAACAGATGCAGCTGCCCTGATGCTGTCAGGGAAACCCAGCCTGGCCCTTTGTTGTACCCAAAGCCAGGCCTGCTGAGGAAGGCTCAAGATTCTATGGCTTCACTCTGACCTCTGAACATCTTCAGAACAGCATGGGCCATGAGCTGACCCATGGAGAATGGTAAGGGGAGACCATTGTATTGGGTAAATCACTTGCTCTCTGGGCATCAAGTTTTCCCTATATAAAATGAGTATGTTGTTTTCAACTACAGTTGCAGTAATTCAGTCATAAAACAGGCTGATAGCAGAATTGCTCTGATGAGAGAAAGAGACCCAGAATACCTCCCATTGAGCCTTCCCCTCAGCTTCCCGACCCCTCTTGGGGCGGCCCCTGAGTCTCCAGGGAAGCAGTTTGGAAACTTACAAAATGAATAAATTCTAAGATCACTTCCATCTTCAACAACCCAGAATTTTACAAATGTCCTCCAGGGAGTTATATTATAAGAGGAAATAGTTGACCACCACACAGAGAGCTTTAGCCATGCCAGCCAAAAACTTTAAAAGGTGACTGTAGATGATAGAATGACTTAATATCAAGTCCTATTGGCTAAAGACTGGAAAGAAATGGGGGAATTTCACCCAGAGAAGAAACCTGGGGACATGGTCATCATTTTCGAACATCAGAAGTGCTATTCTCAGGTGGTGCAAGATTTGTGAAAATTGTCAAGTGACAATTGGTGAAAAATTTGGTGAAAAATTTGTCAAGTGAATTATAAATCAATCCATTGGTGAAAATTTGTCAAGTGAATTATAAATCAATCCATTAATCCATAAAAGAAAAAGCATACCTAAAATCATTAACAAAGAGAAAAGTCAACTAACAGGATGCTGGTACTGCCAGGCTTAGTAGAATGCCTGGCCCCGGCATTTCAATCCAAGATGTATGGACTTATCCAACTTTGATTGCAAAGGGATAAGAGGCACAATTTGGAAGACAGCACTTACTGGCAGTTATAGCGAGATGACCTGGCATCTGTGTTCCTGATGGGTTCACACTCTGATAAGTAGAAAGGAAGAGAAATCCCTGAGTTTTTTTTAAATACTTGATATTCTTTTACTTATTCATAGACTTCAGAAGCAAAGGGTTGGGTTAACTGCATATCCCAGTTCATGGCATATTGCCAACACTGGGTCTCTTTTTCTTTTATTTGCTTCCTCACTCAGTCATGAACATTTATACCCACTCCCCACTGCTGCCCATCTCCATTCTAATATGCTTAGTGTTCAAACTTGTGTACAGATATCCTTGTTATTTCACTGCATTTCTAAATTATTCTTGAGGTGTACAATGCGATATATTGATACATGTATACGTCATGAAATGATGACCGTTTCTATTGCATTTTTAATTTATATAAAATATCTCGTTATTGATCTCATTTGTTTTCTTTTCACTCAGATTATGTTTTTAAAATCTATATTTCTGGCTATGAGTAATTCTAATAAGTTGTTTCTAGACAGTAGCTCTGTACCCATGGTGTGCTCCTATCACATTTACCAGCCTAATGATGGACATCCAGGTTGCTGCAAATTCCTGTCACTGCAATTGACGCTGCAGACACATGCTCATCCATAAGCTTTTATTTGCCTATGTACCAATCTCTCTGGGAAATCCGTCTAACAGCAGGATTGTAGGGTCATAGGATATTCATTGACTAAATTATGCCAGTTTGTTCTTTGAGTATTGTTTGACAAGTTTATTGTTTTACATTCCAACCAGCAGTGCCCAGGGATCCCTCCATTGTCACATCCCTTTGGAAGAGTTGTCTTTATTCTCCTTTCTAATGTTTGCCAGGCTAACAAATGTAAAATGAAATCTTATTTTTTATTTTATCATTTCTCTGATAACCAACAGATTTGAGCATTCCTTTTTTTTTTAAGATTTTATTTCTTCATGAAAGACACACATACAGAGAGGCAGAGACAGAGGCAGAGGGAGAAGTAGGCTCCACGCAGGGAGCCTGAGGTGGGACTTGATCCTGGGACTCCAGTATCACACCCTGAGCCAAAGGCAGATGCTCAGCCACCGAGCCTCCCAGGCAACCCTTGAGCATTTCTTCATAGGCTTAATAGCCTTTTGTCTTCCTTGCTCATTTTTCTATTGGGATTCATATTTTTCTCTTTCTGATGTAAAAATGATCATTGCGTATCCCACCTATTACTACCTCACCTGTTATATATTGCAAATATCACCTCTCAGATTTTCATATGTCTAATAGCTTTATTCATAATTATGCTATAATCGATTTATTTTGCCTTTTTAAGGTTAAGTGTCCTATTTAAGTTCTTTCCCTGCTAGCTCATAGATATTCCCCTACAGTTTTTTCTATTAACTTTATAGATTCATGTGTTACCACAGATAAGACCATATCCATCGGAGTTCACCTTTATACATGATACTAGATAGCAATTTTTTTTATAATCTTCAAGATAATGAGCCAATTTTTCCAATACTTCCAAACACTCTATCCTTTCTTCCACTGGTCTTCGGTACCACCATTTTCCTGCATTAAGTTATTATATAAATGTAGGTCTTTCTCTGAGCTGCCTAGTTCTTCCCATTGGTCTTTTATCTGTTCTTGCATGAAACCACACTGTTTTTATTATTATGAATGTTTGTTATTCTTAATCTCTACAAAGAAAATACCCTCTTTTCACTCTATTTTCAAGTCTGACTTAGCTATTTCCAGATCTTTATTGTTATATGTAAATTTGAGACTAAATTTATCTATGACTTCAAAAAATTCAACAGATATTTTTATTGAGATTGAAATAAATTTACTGATCAATGTGGGAAATAACATCTTTATATTATTATTCATTCCACCCAAGAAGATGGATTTCTCTGCATTCATTCTAATCATCTATATCCCTGTATTGGACTTTGCACCCACATGGTAACTTCGTGTATTCTTAGATAAATTAATTCCTAGAGCCTTAGAGTTTGTGTTTCAACAGTGAATAACATCTATTTATTACTACATATTCTGATTGGTTACATCTAGTCTATTCTATTGGTTATTTATATTCCATTCCAGGAAAGGTACCATTGATTTTTTAAGTTGATCATGTATCCAGCTACTCTGCTGAACTCACTTATTGGTTCTAATAGCTTGTCAATTGATTCTATTCCTTTTACCAAGATGATCCTACTTCCTTAAATAATAGAAGTTTATCTTTTTTCCTTCCATTCCTTCACCACCTTTTTCTTTTCTTATAGTGTTAGGCAGAATTTCCAATACTATGTTTAATATTTGTGGTGATAACGAATGTCCTAATCTTGCTTCTCACACTAAAAGGAATGCATCTAAGATTTATCCATTTAATGTAGGGTTTGGGTATAGATAGCTTTTACCAAATTTAGAATGTACCCTGTTCCTAGTTTTCTAACAGATATCATGGTAGACAGATGTTGAACTTTGCAAAATGATTGCTCTGTTTCAATGAAGATCATCATGTAATATTATTCTCCTTTCTTTTTTTTTAATTTTTTTAATTTATTTATTTATGATAGTCACAGAGAGAGAGAGAGAGAGAGAGGCAGAGGGAGAAGCAGGCTCCATGCACCGGGAGCCTGATGTGGGATTCGATCCCGGGTCTCCAGGATCGCGCCCTGGGCCAAAGGCAGGCGCCAAACCGCTGTGCCACCCAGGGATCCCTATTCTCCTTTCTTTTATAAAGTGGAGAAGGATATTGATGGAGTTTTGTGAAATCTGCATTACTGGGACAAATCCCACTTGTTCATGATGTAATATTTTTAGTGCTATATTGGCTTCATTTAACTATTGCTTTATTTAAGATTTTACATCTATGTACATAAACAAAATGGACTCATAATTTTCTTTTCTTCTCTTATTTTTATTCTGGCTATGGACTCAATGTTACACTAATCTTGTAAAATGGATGGAAGGTCATCCCTTTCCCTCTGTTTACTAGTTTCTGGAACTACTTGCATAAAATAGAATTACCTATTTTTTGAAAGTTTGGTAGAATTTAACTTAAAGCCATTTGAGCCAGAGATTTTTTGAAAGGAAAGGTTTCTGACTACCATTTATAATTTTTAATAATTGATTGGTCTACTCAAATAATTCTTGTACATTTAGTGTGTTTCTAGAAGAATGTATCCATTTCATTTAAATTTTTTATAAAATTTTCAGTTTCATAAGACTTATTTTATCTCTAATGCCTGAAATAATTTCTCCTTTCTTGATGATTTTTTTATGCGTTCTTTTTTTTTTTTTTTTGTATGATTAGTCTTGCCAAGGGGTCTATTTCATTGATATCTCTCTTTAGGATTTTTATTTATTTATTCATGACAGACACACAGAGAGAGGCAGAGACATAGAGGAAGAATCAGGCTCCCTGCAGGAGGCCCAATGAGGGACTTGATCCCTGGACCCAGGATCACGCTCTGAGCCAAAGGTAGACGCTCAACCACTGAGCCACACAGGCATCCCTCATTGATGTTTCATAGGACTTCTCTGTTAGTTTCCTAGGGCTGCTATAACAAATTATCACAAAGTTGGTGGCTTTAAACAACAGAAATTTATTCCTTCACAGTTCTGAAAACCAGAAGTCTAAAACCTTAAAAAGATTATCCTGAATTATCCCAATGAGCCCAGTGCAATCATGGGGCTCTTAAATGTGGAAGAAGGAGGCAAAAGAGAACAGAGGTGTGGCAACATAAGAAGGACTCACCTATTATTGCTGGCATTGAAGACAGAGGGAGGGAGCCACTCACCAAGGAATGTGCAGTTTCTAGAATCTGGAAAAGGCAAGGAACTGGATTATTCTGTGGAGTCTCCAGAATGAAACACAACCTTGTCAACATCTTGATTTTTCAGCCTTCTGACTACAGAACTGTGAAATAAAATTTTGCGTTGTTTTAAGCTACTAAGTTAATGGTAATTTGTTATAGCAGCCATAGAAAAGTAATACACACTCCAAAAAGAATTATCCTAAAGAACAGAAAATCCTCTCTTCCCAAGAAAAGCCAATTTGTCCTAGGTCTGCACCCTGTCACTCTATTGTCCCCTCCAACTTAGCACTTATACTCCTCCCAGTGGCCACTCCAGTCCCCTCCCCCAAATAGACTACCCTGGCTTACCAACCCCCTTACCCTCTGCCTGGCTTCCTCTAGATTATACCTACTATTCTTTAGCCATACACAATTAGGTACAGTATACTAATATCATTAGTAGTATAAGCAACATTTACATAGAATATTGTAGATCTCAAACACTCTGCAGACATGTTGTCTTATTTGAACTTAACAATAAACTTCAGGAGATGACATTTTGTTTTGCCCATTTCCAAGGAGAAATAGCCAATATCTGAACCAGAATTAATTTCCAAATCATGAATTTTTTCCATCAACTCTCCTAATTTTAGGATTCGAGTCTTTCAGTTTCAGTTTTACATAAAACCCACAGTCTTACAAGGGGTGTTCAGGGATGACATTTCTGGTTCAATCTGTTGGCCCATATTTATTACACAACTACTATGAGTCAGGTGGAAAACACTGGGGGGCAAAACAGACTTGGACCCTGTCCTTGGTAGCACTTCCAACATGGACTTATCCAGATGCTGTCCATGCTTAGTGGCCCCTTGCCTAGTCGAAGAATCCAGGTCAGGCTGTCTGAATACCAAGTATCTCAGAGAAGGAAACACTTCAGAAAACAATGCTGCAATATGCATGCACTTGTTCAGATGTTAAAAGAGAAACAAAAAGTCCTGAGTCTTCCAAAGCAGGGCCACCAATTTCATTCAAGATCACTAAGCATTTAAAACATATCATTAGGGCAGCCCGGGTGGCTCAGCAGTTTGGCACTACCTTCGGTCCAGGGCGTGATCCAGAGACCCGGGATTGGGTCCCACGTGGGGCTCCCTGCGAGGAGCCTGCTTCTCCCACTGCCTGTGTCTCTGCCTCTCTCTCTCTCTCTGTCTCTCTCATGAGTAAATAAATAAAAATCTTTTTTTAAAAAAAGAAAAAGATAAGTTCAAAATGGATGAAAGATCTAAATGTGAGACAAGATTCCATCAAAATCCTAGAGGAGAACACAGAACACTTTTTGAACTTGGTCACAGTAACTTCTTGCAAGATACATCCACGAAGGCAAAAGAAACAAAAGCAAAAATGAACTATTGGGACTTCATCAAGATAAGAAGCTTTTGCACAGCAAAGGATACAGTCAACAAAATTCAAAGACAACCTACAGAATGGGAGAAGATATTTGCAAATGACGTATCAGATAAAGGGCTAGTTTCCAAGATCTATAAAGAATTTATTAAACTCAACAGCAAAGAAACAAACAATCCAATCCTTAAATGGGCAAAAGACATGAACAGAAATCTCACAGAGGAAGACATAGACATGGCCAACAAGTACATGAGAAAATGCTCTGCATCACTTGCCATCAGGGAAATACAAATCAAAACCACAATGAGATACCACCTCACACCAGTGAGAATGGGGAACATTAACAAGGCAGGAAACCACAAATGTTGGAGAGGATGTGGAGAAAAGGGAACCCTCTTGCACTGTTGGTGGGAATGTGAACTGGTGCAGCCACTCTGGAAAACTGTGTGGAGGTTCCTCAAAGAGTTAAAAATAGACCTGCCCTACGACCCAGCAATTGCACTGTTGGGGATTTACCCCAAAGATTCAGATGCAATGAAACGCCAGGACACCTGCACCCCGATGTTTCTAGCAGGAATGTCCCCAATAGCCAAACTGTGGAAGGAGCCTCGGTGTCCATCGAAAGATGAATGGATAAAGAAGATGTGGTTTATGTATACAATGGAATATTCCTCAGCCATTAGAAATGACAAATACCCACCATTTGCTTCAACATGGATGGAACTGGAAGGTATTATGCTGAGTGAAGTAAGTCAATCGGAGAAGGACCAACGTTATATGGTCTCATTCATTTGGGGAATATAAAAAATAGTGAAAGGGAATAAAGGGGAAAGGAGAAAAAAAAGTGGGAAATATCAGAAAGGGAGACAGAACATGAGAGACTCCTAACTCTGGGAAACGAACTAGGGGTGGTGTAAGGGGAGGTGGGCGGGGGGTGGGGGTGACTGGGTGACGGGCACTGAGGTAGGCACTTGACGGGATGAGCACTGGGTGTTATTCTATATGTTGGCAAATTGAACACCAATAAAAAATTTAAAAAATATCAGAAAGATGATGAGGAGTACAAAGGAGTATTCACAAAGGAGTACAGGATGTGGGCTTCTCCAATTTCAAAGTGCATCCCTAACTCTACCCCTCCTTTACCTAGGATTATTCTTTCCACTACTTCAAGCCTCTCTTTTCTGCTGTTTTCTCTGAAGCCAAACCTATCCTCAGGCAGGGGGACATATGGAGTGTATGTCCTGTGACTCAGCATCTCATTATCAACCGCGGTGGTTGCTGGCTGATTCTAATTCTATGTCCAAATGGTTTCTCATCTTTCCCACTTCAAGTGAGTCCCTACTTTGGTATATAGATGACTAGTGCCTCAGTTTCTGCCAGGCTGGAGCCTTGGCTTGTTATCCTTGGCTTTTGCCTTTTGGGTGAACTAAGAACCCTTTCCTGAACCTCAGCACAGTGTGTTTTGCGAGAATACTGCATCTTACCACAGTTCCATTGCCCACATTACCACCCCTTAGATTCTTCTTGCCTATAAGAGCACTTATCATTTAGTTCCTCTGTGTCTTCCTTGATGCTACCCACCTCCCTTAACTACCAAGCTCAATGTTAGGTAACTAACACTTCCTCTATTAGAGACAGTTCTCTAACTTCTCACTCACCCTTGACAGTTCCACACCTTGTCAAGGTGGAATTTGACATGTTCCAACCACTCCTAGTCTGACATTCTCACCCATAATTAAATTCTCAAATACATTCCAAAAATACTTTTTTTTCCAAGAAATGTGGAATCCAAGAATACAATCTCTATAGCATTTATGTGACCTTTATAGGGAGAACTTAGGTTACCCTACCTTCCTTACACAGAGGGAGCAAAAGGTGAGAAATGCCAACCAGTGGCACCAGGTGGAAGCAGCTAGAGATTAGCAGGCTAATCAGAAACTGGGGCCAAGAGCACCTGGGTGGCTCAGTTAGTTAAGTATCCGACTCTTGATTTTGGCTCAGGTCATAATCTCAGGGTTGTGAAATCGAGCCCTGTGTCTCTCTCTCCCTCTCCTTCTCCCTCTGCTCTCACCTTCTTCCTCTCCCTCTCAAAACAAAACAAAAGAACAAAAAAACACCAAAAAACCTGAGGTCAGACAGAGCAAAAAGATACATCTTAGATACAACTTAGAAAATGAAGCAAAATGATTACCTTATGAACATTTTTTCAAAGATCTTTATCACATATCATCAGAATAGCTAATATGGGTGTAACAAGTTTTATCTTTTGAATAAAAAAACAAGATATGAAGTACCGTTGGCAGCCCAGGTGGCTCAGTGGCTTAGCACCGCCTTTGCCTCACAGCGTGATCCTGGGGACCCAGAATCAAGTCCCACATCAGGCTCCCTGCATCAAGCCTGCTTCTCTCTCTGCCTGTATCTGTGCGCCTCTGTGTGTGTGTGTGTGTGTGTGTGTGTCTCATGAATAAATAAAATCTTTTTTAAAAAAGATATGAAGTACTTTGTTGAAGTTCACAAAATTAGTCAAATGCAAAGTTGGAATTAAAATCAAGGTAGCCAATACCAATTCTATGAAGTTATATCATAAAATATATGGTGAGCCACGTGATGACTCCCCTTCTGCTGGGCACAAGCTGGAATGAATTATAAGATATTTCTTCTACCAGGTTGAAGATTTCAAGTCAGGACACACATCTAACATTCCTTCATATTTTTACTTACAGGAAATCAATGCTGAGGGAAAACCAGAGCCATATGCCTGAATTCCTCCTTCTGGGACTGACCAGTGACCCCAAACAGCAGGGGTGGCTCTTTGCCAGCTTCCTAGCCACGTATCTGGTCAATGTGGCTGGTAACTCAGTCATCATTGCAGCCATCCAGAGGGATGCCCGCCTCCACACCCCCATGTACTTCTTGCTTTCCAGTCTGTCCCTGGTGGACATCTGCTTTACAAGTGCCATTGTGCCAAGGATGCTGGCAAACATGCTGAGCAAAAGCAAGAAGGTCCCCTTTGCCCAATGCCTCACACAGATGTGTTTCTTTGTGGCCTTTGGGATCACTGACAGCTTCCTCCTGGCTGTCATGGCTGTTGACCGCTACACGGCCATCTGCAACCCGCTGCTTTACAGCATGACCATGAGCCCCAGGCGCTATCTCCTGCTGGTGATGGTGTCCTGGGTGCTGTCCCATCTCCACTCACTCACCCACATGATTCTCATGGCCCGCCTCTCCTTCTGTGGGCCCAATGTCATCCATCACTTCTTCTGTGATGTCCAGCCACTGCTGACACTCTCCTGCTCGGACACCTCTATCAATGAGCTTTTGGCTTTCACAGAAGGCTCCTTTGTGATCATGAGTCCCTTCGCCTTGATCACTGTCTCTTATATTTTTATCACCCATGCTGTTCTGAGGGTCCGTTCTGAGAGAGGCAGGTACAAGGTCTTCTCCACCTGTCGGTCCTACCTCATAGTTGTGGCACTATTCTATGGGACCATAATATTTGTGTACATTCACCCCTCATCCACCTACTCAGTGACAAAGGACCATGTGGTCACTGTCATCTATACAGTAGTTACCCCCATGCTGAACCCTTTTATCTATAGTCTTAGGAACAAGGACATGAAGCAGGCCTTGAAAAAGCTCCTCAGAAGGGTAGAATAGCAAATTTCATATATGGTTATTCTTAACATTCATTCATTCATTCAAAAGAACCCATGGAATACCTGCTATGTGCCAAGAACTATACTCACTTATGAAAATATTACAAAGATGTATCAACCATAGCTCTGTCTTCAAAATTAAATACAGTCCAATAAATGGAGATGAGACAATTGCAATAGAAGGTTATTTTACCTTTTGGTAAAAATAAATATAATGAGACACAGACATTGATGTCTTACTGTATCAGACACATACTTTCCTTCTTTTTCTTTTGCAGTCTCTGGTTCATGTGTGTCACAGACATGATCAGGGTTGTATAACAAGTACGCTGACAAAAAAGCAAGAAAAACTCCGATAGTAATGTTTTTTAATCTATTGGGAAATGGGTCAGCTCATACAAAGCCTCAGCAAGTCAATGTTCTCATCATATGGGTTATTCATCTTATGCACAAACTCCTTGGGTCTGGCTAGTGGATTTTCTCGTTACCTTTAGAACAGCTCATAACATCTCCAAAGCAGTTCTCCTATTTGTCAGAGAAGGCAGCTTCACTGGCATAGCAATAAGATCCTGAGATTCTGAGTGAAAACTTAAGTTACAACTTGGTCTCACAAACTGTGTGACCATAATCAAGCCACTAAGTCTCCCGAATTCTCATTTTCCTTATCTACATAATGCATTTAATGAATAACCTCACCACATGTTGTGGGTGTCAAAGGAAAAATTCTGAATTCAGTGACTTTGAATCATTTACTTAACCCGTCTGAGCTTCCTAGTTCTGAAATTATACTGCTTGGACTGGAAGCCCAAGTCCACCATTACCAACCCCATGATCTTGGGCAAGTACATTAACCTCTCTGTGCCTTGGTTTTCATATGAAAAGTGGATTGTTATGGAAATTAACAAGTGATATAACAAGTGTCCTAAGACATATAGTATTTATGTTTTAAGTATTTGTAAGTGTCTTGCATATAGCAGGCCCCAGATAAATTTCAGGCACTATATCAAAATTACATGAAAATGTGTCTATAGACCCTTCCCAGATAACATTCAAAGATTTGTAATGAGGTGGGAAATAGTCTTATTATCATACATCCTTGAAGTGAGTTCACTACAAGTATCTCCTGAAATTATTTCAGTGTCTCCAAATGTTTCACTATAAATGATTCTGTCTTTAGCACCTTCTCACTACATTGTCAACTTTCATAGGAATTCCAGTTGGTACAGAGAAGGCTTCCCCAATATCCATAATAACAAAATGCTCCCCAGCCTCTTTATCTATCCCTCCTCTTTATATCCCACCTTCATTTCCAATAACATTCAAAGAATTTCACTCTCAAACAGAATCTTCATGAGGAATGCTGTTCAGCATTTCAAACTTCTAAAACACAATCTAAAGCTGTGGGATGTGAAGAAGACAAGTGAAGAAAAATTGGAGGGGATATACAACTTTACCCAAGAGAAAGTAAGGGGATTGGATATAAAAGAGGGAGGAGGGAGAAATGAAGGCACCTTCCTGGAAAGAAAAAGACAAGAAATGGAAGATGATTAAATGAATCTTTAAAGAGTTTAAGCTGGGATCCCTGGGTGGCGCAGCGGTTTGGCGCCTGCCTTTGGCCCAGGGCGCGATCCTGGAGACCCGGGATCGAATCCCACGTCGGGCTCCCGGTGCATGGAGCCTGCTTCTCCCTCTGCCTGTGTCTCTGCCTCTATCTCTCTCTCTGTGACTATCATAAATAAATAAAATAAAATAAAATAAAAAATAAAGAGTATAAGCTTCCAGCTATAAGATGAATAAGTTCTGGGATCTAATGTACAGCATAGTGATGACAGTGAACAATACTTATTATTGTTCTTATATAATAAGTATATATAATATATATTATATAATATAATATATATTACAATACAATAGTATTACATACTTATTATTATTATTATACACTTGCAATTTGCTGGGAGAGTAAATAATCTTAAGAATTCTCACCACAGGGATCCCTGGGTGGCGCAGCTGTTTGGCGCCTGCCTTTGGCCCAGGGCACAATCCTGGAGACCCGGGATCGAATCCCACGTCGGGCTCCCGGTGCATGGAGCCTGCTTCTCCCTCTGCCTGTGTCTCTGCGCCTCTCTCTCTCTGTGACTATCATAAATAAATAAAAATTAAAAAAAAAAGAATTCTCACCACAAAACAAAAACAGTAATTCTGTGAGGTGATGGATGTGATGGATGTGTTTACTGTGGTCATCACTCCACAAAGTATATGCATATCAAATCATCATGGAACACCTGGGTGGCTCAGTGGTTGAGCATCTGCCTTTGGCTCAGGTCACAATCCCAAGGTTCTGGGATCGACTACCGCATCAGGCTCCCTGTGGAGAGCCTGCTTCTCCCTCTGCCTATGTCTCTGCCTCTTTCTCTGTGTCTCTCATGAATAAATAAATAAAATATTTTTTAAAAATCATCATAGGGACGCCTTGGTGGCTCAGCGATTGGGGGTCTGCCTTCAATTCAGGGTGTGATCCTGGAGTCCTGGGATCAAGTGCCACATCGGGCTCCCCGCATGGAGCCTGCTTCTCCCTCTGCCTATGTCTCTGTCTCTCTCTCTCTCTCTCTCTCTGTCTCTCTCTGTGTATCTCTCATGGATAAATAAATAAAATCTTTTTAAAAATAAAAATCATCATAAATATGTACAATCTTATATGTCTAAAATTAGAAAGATTGTGAATTCCAAAATGAAAAGCCCAACAGTGTGAACCTTTCTTATGCATCAGTGAAAAAGAATGACCTGTAGCTACAAGTATCAATACGAATGAATGTCAAAAACAAAATTGAACATGGATAGACCTTGAGGGTATTATGCTAAGTGAAATAAGCCAGACAGAGAAAGACAAATACCATATGATTTCACTTACATGTGGAATCTAAAAAACAAACCAAATGAATAAACAAACAAAAAAGCAGAATCAGACTATAAATACAGAGAACAAACTGATGGTTGCCAGAAGAGAGGAGGGTAGGGATCAGGCAAAATGGGGGAAGGGGAGTGGGAAGTACAGGCTCGAAAAAAATCACAGGAATAAAAGGCACAGCATAGGGAATGTAGTAAAAGTATTGTAATAGTGTTGTATGGTGAGAGACGGTAGCTGCACTTGTGGTGAGCACAGCATGACATATAGAGTTGTTGAATCACTACACTGCACACTTGAAACTAACGTAACACTGTGTGTCAACTATACTCAAATTTTTAAACATTTTTCTTTAATTTCAACTCAATTAACATTAGTGTATTAATAGTTTCAGAGATAGAATTCAGTGATGCATCAGTTATGTATGACACCCAATGCTCACTACATCAAGTGCCCTCCTTAATGCCCATCACCCAATTACCCCATTCCCCACCCACCACCCCTCCAGCAACCCTCAGGTTGTTCCCTAGAGTTGACAGTCTCTTATGGTTTATCTCCCTCTCTGAATTTTTTAAAGGCTTTATTAATTTATATGAGAGAGAGTGTGTGTGTGAGAGAGCACAATCAGTGAAGAGGGAGGAGCAGGCTGCCCATTGACAGGGAGCCCAATGTGGGGCTCAATTCGAGGACCCCTGGGATCATGACATGAGCTGAAGGCAGTTGCTTAACCAACTGAGACACCCAGGCACCCCTCCCTCTCTGATTTAATCTTATTTTATTTTTCCTGCCCTTCCCTTATGTTCTCTGTTTTGTTTCTTAAATTCCACATGCATGAAATTATATGGTATTTATCTTTCTCTAACTGATTTATTTCCCTTAGCATAATACCCTCTATTTCCATCCACATCATTTCCAATGGCAAGAGTCTTTCTGATGGCTGAATAATATTCCATTATATATATATATATATATATATATATATATATATATATATATACATACATACACACAACCTCTTCTTTATCCATTCATCTGTTGATGGACATCTTGGCTCCTTCCATAATTTGGCTATTGTAGACATTGCTGCTATAAACATTGGGGTGCAGGTACCCCTTCAGATCACTATGTTTGTATTTTTTGGATAAATACCTAGAAGTGCAATTGCTGGGTCATAGGGTAGTTCCATTTTTAATTTTTGGAGGAATTTACATACTGTTTACAGAGTGGCTGCACAAGCTTGCATTCCAACCGACAGTGTAAGAGGGTTACCCTTTTCCACATCCTTGCCAACACTTGTTGTTTCCTGTCTAGTTAATTTTAGCCTTTCTGGCCAGTGTGAGGTGGTATCTCATTATGTTTTTTATTTGTATTTCCCAATATATGTGATGTGGAGACGTTTTTCATGTGTCTAATTAGCCATTTGTATGTCTTCTTTGGAGAAATGTCTGTTCATGTCTTCTGCTCATTTCTTGACTGGATTTCTTTTTGTTTTATGGGTGTTGAGTTTGATAAATTCTTTATAGATTTTGGATACTATCCCTTTATTGATAAGATAATTGCAAATATATTCTCCCATTCTGTATGTTGCCTTTTAGTTTTGTCGACTGTTTCCTTTGCTGTGCAAAAGCTTTTTATCTTGATGAAGTCTCAATGGTTCATTTTTGCTTTTGTTTCCTTTGCCTTTGGAGATGTGTCTAGCAAGAAGTTGCTGTGACCGAGGTCAAAGACATTGCTGTCTGTGTTCTCCTCTAGGATTTTGATGGATTCCTGTCTCACATTTAGGTTTCTCATCCATTTTGAATTTATTTTTGTGCATGGTGTAAGAAAGTGGTCCATTTTCATTCTTATGCATGAGGCTCTCCAGTTTTTCTAACATGATTTGTTGATGAAACTGTCTTTTTTTCCATTGAATATTCTTTCCTCCTTCATTGAAGATTAGTTGACCATAGAAAAATTTTTAAAATTAATAACACAAAATTGAGTGACAGAAACTAAATGATTCCATTTATGTAAAAGACAAAAATAGACAAATATAAAAATACATGATTCACACAGACACAGTTAGTACAACTGTAAGAAAACTGTCCTGTGTGTTTTTATACACTGTTTTTTTAATATATGATGGATTTCACAATTTAAGAAATTTAAAGTAATCTTGCATGCAGAAGCCTCTATTACTTCAGCAGATATTTATAGATGACCCATGTCTCTACCTTCAGGAGTCACAGGGAACAAGTCTGTTCACTTTTTCTATGTACAGAGAAATAGGAATTTGAAGACAATGATTGTGTAGCACACCCTACCTGAAACCTATCTAATTCATTTGTTATTATGATTTTCTGAGAAATTATGGTTTTCCTTAAGAGGATTAGAATCTGATTAGAGTGTGTAGACTCCATGGCAGGTTGGGGCAGGGGGAGATGGAGCTTTCCCCCACCTGTGCCCAAAGCAAGGGTACCAGGTGCAGAGCTCTGGAGAGTCACAGACCTGGTCAGTCTGAGACAAAGGTGCTCCTGGCACTGCTGGGACTCACAAAGCCAGGGTCCAGAAGGGCCAGCTGGGAGATTGGACATTTGCCCCATCTTGTCTCTAATTAGGAGATTGGGGATTAGGTCCCAGAGGATACTCCATGTGAAAAGCCCACAGCTCCTCCTGGTTCCTGTTCCTAAAGACAGGTTGCTCTAGCCCCAACTATTTAGTCCATGCTGCTGTTACAGGGGAGAAAGAAAACTGAGGTTATAGTGAGTCCTCTTTTTTTAAAGATTTATTTGCTTTAGAGGTGGTTGAGAGGGACACAGGGAGAGAGAGAGTCCCAAGCAGACTCTGCACTGAGCTCAGAGCCTGACACAGGTCTCAATCCCATGACCCCAAGATCACAACCTGAGCCAACACCAAGAGTCAGATGTTTAACTGACTGTGTCACCCAGGTGCCCTGTAGCAAGTCCTCTTGAGGAGAAGAAGGGAATTCAACCCAGAAAGACAAGACAGACCCAATACCTAGTGATGGTGACAAAAATCTGAGGATGGTCAGAATTTCCAGGTAAGACCTCAGGGGGTAGAGATGTGCTTTGTTCACACACACACACACACACACACACACACACACACACACACACATCTTTCCCCATCCTCCTCCTCTATTGCTTCCTCCTTTCCTGTCCCTTCCTCACTCTCACCCCAATACAACCTGACTCTCTTAGCTACCACAAGGAGAGCCTCGACTTGACAACCATGAATACCTGAGAGTCTAGCCTGAAATCAGTGCAGATCAGAGGTCCTCAAGCCTCTAGCAGTGGCCAAAACATTCTAGCTGTACTATAACAGCACTCAGGACCCCTGAACTATGCATGGACAATTCACTCTCAGCCCACTGGATCACAAGTGACTTCCAGAATCAGTCTATACCACCACCTAAAGAGCAAAGCAATCTCCACAACCATTAATAGGTCAACATGCCCTATCTCTCTCTCTTTTTTTTTTTTAAGTACAAGCAGAAGTATTTGCAATAAGATTTATTTCAGCTCATTTTCCAATGGAGGTTCTTAGAAGGTACACAATTTAACCAAGAGGGTATACCTGGGACTCAGCCCTGGACCTGCACATGTCACATGTCCGAGTGAAAGCTCTGTCATGGTATTACTAGGTCAGAGCCATTACCACCCAAGAGCATAATGGTAATATTGGTGACAACAGAACTTACAACTCTATATATGAAACTTTACAGTTTTCAAAGCTCAACTTCCCACAGACAGGGACCAAGAAAAAGTCCAATTTGCTCAGGACCAACAGTCTTCCTGGAAGTAAGATGTTCAGTTTTGAAAGCAGAGAAGTCTTGGGCAACCTTGGAAAACGAGTTGGTCGCTCTAGTAGGCACCCTCCTTTTGTTGTTTCTCTCTGTCAAGAGAAAACAATAATATTAGGAAAAACTACTATTTGATGTGCATTTGATATAAGCCAATCACTGTTCTAGTTCTGTACAATCCTTATCTGATTTAATCCTCAACAACCTTCTGGTTTTGGCATTATTATCATCTTTAAGCAGATGCAGAAACTGAGGCCAGAAAAACTGAGCAGACAAGTTCAACATCACAGCCCACAGGAAGCTGAGGTCCAATGAAGGTTTCTCAGACCCAGAGGGAAAATACTTTATCATCACATCAAAGAGCAAGACTTTAGCAAAGGCTGGCACTGCCATCCTTCCATACCATCCAAATGCATGAGATAAAATCTCTGATTTTGGATTTTACATTATAGGTCCTGAAAAACTTTAAGTGATTCTGGTATTTTATTTTTTAAAGAATTTATTTATTTGCTCATGAGAGACACAGAGAGATAGCAGCAGAGAGAGAGGCAAAGGGAGAAGCAGGCTCCATAAAGGGAGCCTGATGGGGGACTCGATCCCAGGACCCCAGAATCATGCCCTGAGCCAAAGGCAAATGCTCAATCATTGAGCCACCTAGGCATCCCGATTCTGATATTTTAATGCATTCAACAGTCCTATATAGTAGGGTTTTTTTTCTCACATTATTATTTTATACTTTATTATTTAAAAAAAAATATGTTGTTTAGTTTCCCTGATTTTCCCAGGATCCAAAACAAGATGTTTTGGTTGACATCTTTTAGATTCTTTTTATTTATTTATTTTTTATTGGAGTTCAATTTGCCAACATATAGCATAAGACCCAGTGCTCATCCCATCAAGTGCCCACCTCAGTGCCCGTCACCCAGTCACCCCCATCCCCCACCCACTTCTCTTTCTACCACCTCTTGTTTGTTTCCCAGAGTTAGGAGTCTCTCATGTTCTGTCACCCTCTCTGGTATTTCCCACTCATTTTCTCTCCTTTCCTCTTTAATCCCTTTCACTATTTTTTATATTCTTTTTTTATAATAAATTTATTTTTTATTGGTGTTCAATTTGCCAACATACAGAATAACCCCCAGTGCTCAACCCGTCAAGTGCCCCCCTCAGTGCCCATCACCCAGTCACCCCCACCCCCCGCCCTCCTCCCCTTCCACCACCCCTAGTTCGTTTCCCAGAGTTAGGAGTCTTTATGTTCTGTCTCCCTTTCTGATATTTCCCACACTTTTCTTCCCCCTTCCCTTATATTCCCTTTCACTATTATTTACATTCCCCAAATGAATGAGAACATACAATGTTTGTCCTTCTCCAATTGACTTACTTCACTCAACATAATACCCTCCAGTTCCATCCATGTTGAAGCAAATGGTGGGTATTTGTCGTTTCTAATGGCTGAGGAATATTCCATTGTATACATAGACCACATCTTCTTTATCCACTCATCTTTCGATGGACACCGAGGCTCCTTCCACAGTTTGGCTATTGTGGACATCGCTGCTATAAACATTGGGGTGCATGTGTCCCAGCGTTTCATTGCATCTGTATCTTTGGGGTAAATCCCCAGCAGTGCAACAAAACCAGGAGTTGGTTCTTTGAAAGAATTAATAAGATAGATAAACCATTAGCCAGCCTTATTAAAAAGAAGAGAAAGAAGACTCAAATTAATAAAATCATGAATGAGAAAGGAGAGATCACTACCAACACCAAGGATACAAACGATTTTAAAAACATATTGTGAACAGCTATACGCCAATAAATTAGGCAATCTAGAAGAAATGGATGCATTTCTGGAAAACCACAAACTACCAAAACTGGAACTGGAAGAAATAGAAAACCTGATCAGGCCAATAACCGGGGAGGAAATTGAAGCAGTCATCAAAAACCTCACAAGACACAAGAGTCCAGGGCCAGATGGCCTCCCTGGGGAATTCTATCAAACGTTTAAAGAAGAAACCATACCTATTCTACTAAAGCTGTTTGGAAAGATAGAAAGAGATGGAGTACTTCCAAACTCGTTCTATGAGGCCAGCATCACCTTAATTACAAAACCAGACAAAGACCCCACCAAAAAGGAGAATTATAGACCAATATCCCTGATGAACATGGATGCAAAAATTCTCAACAAGATACTAGCCATTAGGATACAACAATACATTAAGAAGATTATTCACCATGACCAAGTAGGATTTATCCCCGGGATGCAAAGCTGGTTCAACACTTGTAAAGTAATCATTGTGATTGATTGTATCAACAAGAGAAAAAACAAGAACCATATGATCCTCTCAATAGATGCAGAGAAAGCATTTGACAAAATACAGCATCCACTCCTGATCAAAACCCTTCAGAGTGTAGAGATAGAGGGAACATTCCTCAGCATCTTAAAAGCCATCTATGAAAAGCCCACAGCAAATATCATTCTCAATGGGGAAGCACTGGGAGCCTTTCCCCTAACATCAGGAACAATACAGGGATGTCCACTCTCACCACTGCTATTCAACATAGTACTGGAAGTCCTAGCCTCAGCAATCAGCCAACAAAAAGACATTAAAGGCATTCAAATTGGCAAAGAAGAAGTCAAACTCTCCCTCTTCGCCGATGACATGATACTCTACATAAAAAACCCAAAAGACTCCACCCCAAGATTGCTGTCTTGTTAATTTTCACCATTACCACTGGTGTAAGGTGGTATCTCATTGTGGTTTTGATTTGTATTTTCCCGATGGCAAGTGATTCAGAGCATTTTCTCATGTGCTTGTTGGCCATGTCTATGTCTTCCTCTGTGAAATTTCTGTTGATGTCTTTTGCCCATTTCATGATTGTATTGTTTGCTTCTTTGCTGTTGAGTTTCATAAGTTCTTTATAGATCTTGGAAACTAGCCCTTTATCTGATATGTCATTTGCAAATATCTTCTCCCATTCTGTAGGCTGTCTTTTAGGGGTTTTTTTAAATTATTATTTTATTGGAGTTCAATTTGTTAACATATACCATAGCACCCAGTGCTCATCCCACCAAGTGCCTCCACAGTGCCTGTCACCCAGTTACCCCATCCCCCACCCACCTCCCCTTCCACTACCCCTTGTTCATTTCCCAGAGTTAGGTGTCTCTCATGTTTTGTCACCCTCGCTGATATTTTCACTCATTTTCTCTCCTTTCCCTTTTTTTCCCTTTCACTAATTTTTATATTCCCCAAATGAATGAGACCATATAATGTTTGTCCTTCTCCGATTGACTTATTTCACTCAGCATAATACCCTCCAGGTCCCTCCAAGTCGAAGCAAATAGTAGGTATTTGGGGTGGTCACCCCTATGCAGAGCCACCAGTTGACAGAAAGAGCAGGTCAGCTGCGGTGGGGGAGAGAGACAGGATCTCTGTCTCCTGGGTCACAAACTGGCCTGCCTACTTGGAGGACAGAAGTGACCATGGAGGGAAATAGGCCACTCCGACTGGCAGATGGCAGTGTTAATACGCAAGGGAACTTACACTCAGGGCATGGCTTGTCTTGGGCGCCACAAGAGGGGTAGATAGCCACACTCACCTGCCAGAATCGTAGAAATTTGTATATAGAGAGGCCTCCTAGGGGTTCGGTCACTTTGCCATCCAGAGTGTCTCAGCATCTTGCTCTCTCAAGGCTGTGACCTTGAAAATGGTTCCCACTGTGGGAGCAGTGGGCAGAGCTATGTGCAGTGGGCAGGGTCAACCAGAGGTCCTCTCGGTGACCTCCTTCACCACGACAGCCCTGGGCCCCATCTTACCATCCTACAGGTAAGATTCCACAATGTGCCCTGAGCAGTCTGGAAGCGGGTGAGCTAGCATGGAAGTGGCTCGTTTGGTGGCTATCCGGCTGCATCAGATACCATAGCAACAGTACAGGCACATACAAAAGAAAATACAGATGAAGGTAATGATTGCTGAAAAAGTAACATATTTTTCCACTAAGAACCCCATGATCCAAACCACTGATTTATTAAGTCTCCTAGGCTTGGGCTCAGTTCACTTATGTCTTCCTGTGATTTAATAAAGATGATACATAAGGATCTTGTAAATAGTGTTGCATGGTGACAGAGGGTGGCTACACTTGTGAGCATTGCATAACATGATTGTATCACTATAATGTACCCCTGAAACTAATGTAACATTGTGTGTCAACTATACCCAAATTTTAAAAAAAAAAGAAAAAAAGGGGAAAAAAGAGGATACATTAGCAGATTTATCAGATATAAACACACAACATACTGTTTACATAATGGCACAGTAAGACAGTAATAATGCAAGACAGTAGTAATGTCCAAATCCATCCTATTTTGCAGGACAGCTTTTCTCATTAAAGACATTTCAGTGTTCAGGAAAGGCAGGCTTTACCAACTGTCATTTAAGGCTGTTTACCAACTATCATTAAAGCTTATAAATTTAGTAAGGGCTTTTACGTGTGTTATAGTGTCCTCCAGGCAAAATGATCATACCAGTAAGGGGAAAAAATGCAGGTCCATCTGGCCTTGAGGAGAGGGAAATTGACAATTTTTGTTACCAAGGGGTGGGTTCTCCCCTGCGCCCAGGGAAAACCTGGGATGCATTGACCCAACAACCATCCAGGTGGAAACCATGACCAAAATTTTTGCCATACAAGCAGTGGGTCCCCTTTGGGGCTACCCAATAAATATCTGGCCAGGGCATGCAGTCTGTACCAATATAGCTGCTACACTTTAGTGTGACAGAATGACTACATAGTTCCAGTGATATCCATCCCGTACCCCTGGTGTGACTGGGTTGGTTCTGCTCTGAGTGGCTTTTCTGTTCTGTGCCTGAGTGTTCTGTGTCTAACCTGGAATAGGCTACGTGAACACATACCAAATCTGAGTGCACTCACCCTTGTCTCTGCAGGTGGTATTTTTAGAACCCTCTCAGTCACCAATTTGACGGGCTGCCTGTATAGTTTGACTGACAGAAAAAGAATATCCATGCCCAGTGTTATTGATGGAATGTGCCAAGGCCCAGGTTTCTGGATCAGCATTGATAATATCAGATGTATTAGGAGTACTAGTCCTAGCTTGTTCTTCCTTTATGTGCTGATTGAGCACCTTCCAATCCCCTCCCTGGAGTGCTGATGCGTACCACGGCAATCCTGATGAGCCAGAGACAGGCAGCTGCCCACATACCCAACAGTTGGATTAATGCTTTTTCAGGGCATACAAGGGAGCCCACTGTAGAAAGGCACTTCTATCAAGTGCCCATCCTGTGACTAGACACTGCAGGAGCAGCAGAAATCTAAAGTAAAAAAGATCTGTAGTAGGAATATGTATGAGGTTTTCCCCTTTACAAGGATTATACTTGTGGCCTGATCCTTAGATGTCCTCAACGTGGCTGCAGCTTTAAGAATTCTACCTGGTTGTCCATACCATACATGTTGCCTCGGAAAGGTAGCATTGTTCCTAAGGATGGCAGCCTGGCTTGCATAGTGACAGGGGAAAGGTAGGGTTAGATCGGACAGGGTCCATACAAGGCATACTTAGAACACTCACTTGGATGGAGGGGGATAATGTATATTTTCACCAAGCCTCACCACTTGGGATCTTGGCCCCAGACTTGTTTGGCCATTGTCTTGGTTTGTGTTGTTTAGAACACACAGGACATGCTGTCAGTGCACTGCCCAAGTCACTGTACTTCATAAACAATCTGACATCCTGGACAATATGCCATCCTACCCAAGCACTATAGTATGGTGGCTGCTCTTTCTATGCACCCAATCTGCTGTATCTACTGAAGGGCCACTTGCTATGGGCATCAGCTAGGGCATCAGCTTCTTGATTGCCAAAGGGGATCAGTGTCTTGTGAGCTGGGACATGGGAGACAGTGAGTACTGCCTCGGGCTTTTGCTGGTGAACCCAAATGGCTTTCCACGTGTCCTGACCACACACAGGTCATGATCATCCATCCTTTGGCTTCCCATTGTCCAAACCATAGAATTAATCCCTTTAGAACAATCCAACTGTTAGTGCAAAGGGTTAATGCCCAGGGCTTATGGGTGATCACCAGCCAAACTGCTCTGAGTTCAGCCCACTGGCTGTTATAGAGCATTCCTGTTTCCATCCGGATGGTTGTCAATGTTGAGCTGAATAGTGACTGCAGTCCATGTGGGCCGGTTGCTCTGTCTAGATCCACCTGTATAGCAGGTATTGGTGGAAATTTCACCTACTGTCTCTGTAGGCTGCAGGCACCACCACAGGAATAGTGACAGGGCATTTGCAGGATCTACATCTTCTATAGGGCCTAGTGGCACCTGCATTTCTAGAAACAGTAAGCCAACAAACAGGGTGCTCCTCTGGTACAAATAGGCATGCCACTTAGTCAGCCTAAGAGTTTGAGCCATGGTAGAGGTGAGTCAATGGAACATACTTCCAATCCCTTGATAGGAAGGGAAGTTCTCACCACAATATACTCTTCTTTCATGAGCAACTCTGCCTAGAGGAGAATGTGCACACTCCTAGGAGCTATTGCTCTATGGGAGGTCATCGAGCTGAGACCAAAATCCTAGGAGCACTCTCCTGTTGTCAGCCACATACCTTCCTTGTGCCCAACCCATACCTTCCAGAGTCATAGACACATCTACATCAAATGGCACCCTGTGGGGCACCTGGGTGGCTCAGGTTGAGCATCTGCCTTTGGCTCAGGTCATGATCCTGGGGTCCTAGGATCGAGTCCCCCATCGGGCTCCTCTCAGGGAAACTGCTTCTCCCTCTGCCTATGTCTCTACCTCTCTCTGTGTGTCTCTCATGAATTAATAAATAAAATCTTTTAATAAAAACAAAACAAAACAAAACATATGGCACCCTTGCTGGGGAAATGCCTAGAGCTTTGATTAGCTTCACTTGAATTTTGCCTTCCCATGTCCCTTCCCACATGCCCTGCCTTCACCAGATCACCACCCTTTTGAACCTGGACTGTGACCAGGCTCCTGACTAGTTTCCCCCAACCCTTCCTGCTCACATCAATCAGAGTGATCTTTTGAAAATGTAAATCTCACCATGTCTCTGCCCTCCCTTCAACCTCTCAGGAGCAACTCATCACTTTGGGGATAAAATACATAAATACGTATTTAGCATGGCCTGAAATGCTCTGTTGTTTGGCCTCTACTTAATTCTCTGGGCTTGTCACACCTCACTCCCCATTATTCTCTGAGCTCCAGCCCCACGTGCTTCACTTCTTCAGATGTCCCATTTACTTTCCCACCTCCAGGCCTTGTACATGATACTACTCCCATTTGAAACACTCTCCCCTGCATTTTTATTTAGTTAATTTCTCCCTGTAAGCCCCATGGAAAAAAAAAGAACCATGGCTACTGAGCTTATCATTAAGATCTTAAGCCCAGAAAATAGTAGAGCACAATAAATTTTAGCTCTGTGAACTAATAGACATTCTGCTAACAAGAATGACAGGTTAGCTGTAAGACACACCATAGAAATAGGGTGATTCCAGGCTGCAGCTTCCCACCCCATAACCATCAATCCACACAGGGCTGGGCCACTCAGCCCTAACTTCAGGCTCAGCCCATTCCAATCTCTTGGGGAGAGGTTCTCAACCCTAGAAGGACATTCCAAGTGGTTTTCAATCCTAAGAGCTTTTAAAAATCACCTGTGCCTGGGCCCACTGTAAGAACGTTTATCTAATTTCCTGAGTGCTGACTCTATGGCTGGCGCTGGCCTCTGGTTACTTCCAGTCTGCTGCTTCATCAAACACAATCACATTTCTTTATCAGTCTTAGAATCATGCTCTTGCATATGCATCTCTAAGATGCACAAAGGGCATCAGTGTCTCTGCGACAGATGCTGGAAGGCTTCTTGCAGAAGGTGATATTGAGCTCATTCTGCAACAAGAAGAGATTTTCAGGTAGACAAGGAAGAGGTTGAACATTTCAGGCAAGAGGAACAATGTGAAGTGTTAGGAGAACCACAAAAAGAATTTGTGTATTGTCCACAATAGCCAATAATAAAATATTGAGCCCTAAGAATAATGGGGAAAGCAAGCCAAGGGAATCCCTCTCCCCAAGTAGCATGATTGTCTTCATCACACAGAACCTGGGACCCACTTAACCAAACTTTTCCATCCTCCCCAGGTACCAAAGAATGAGTCATCCCTGGCATTCCCCTGCCACCAGCTATCATGGAGTGCCCAAAGGAGATGGAGAGGGAGTCTCCATGGAGTCTAGTACAGCAGAGAGGGAAGGATTCAGGACAAAAACAGAGAGAGGCCATTCTCCCAGGGCCCAAGAAGAGTATAAGTCCTCCTGTTCCTATGTTGGAGTGGGGACATCCCTGCTACCTGCCCCTACCATTCTCACCCCAAGGGCTGAATTGAAGGTGCTCTGCCAGAAGATCTCCCCACCCACCTCCACCTTCTAGGTATATCCTAACAACCTAGTAACTACACACCATCATAGGGAGAGTATCTGGACTAAGACATATCAAATGCCTGTGTCAAAGAGGAATGGGCTAGGAACTCAAGCTTGCTTGGAACTAGTCAAGCCACATATTGAGAAATGCCAAGAGGCCAACCTCACCAAACTTAAATGCGTTTATGAGTATACTAGGGCCTGGAGAGAGAGGATGGGTCAAAACAGTCAAAACAGCCAACAAAACTGAGTGAAGTAAGTCAATCGGAGAAGGACAAACAGTGTATGTTCTTATTCATTTGGGGAATATAAATAATAGTGAAAGGGAATATAAGGGAAGGGAGAAGAAATGTGTGGGAAATATCAGAAAGGGAGACAGAACATAAAGACTCCTAACTCTGGGAAACGAACTAGGGGTGACGGAAGGGGAGGAGGGCAGGGGGTGGGGGTGACTGGGTGACGGGCACTGAGGGGGACACTTGACGGGATGAGTACTGGGTGTTATTCTGTATGTTGGTAAATTGAACACCAATAAAAAATTAATTTATTAAAAAAAAACAGCCAACAGAGAGCAAGGAGCTAGCAGGAAAAGAATCCTCCAGAAAGTTAGAATTTTAAGATGTCAGAGCTGAAAATGCTCTCCAATATGACCTAGGGTCTTACTACTTAAAGCATGGTGCCCAAACCAGCAGCATCAGCAGCATCTGGGGGTTTGCTAGAAATGAATGCAGAATCTCAGCCCCAGTTTGCATTCCCACCGATAGTGCAAGAGGGTCCCCCCTTTGCCACATCTTCTCCAACATTTGTTGTTTTCTGTCTTGTTAATTTTCACCATTCTAACGTACGAGGTGGTATCTCACAATGTCCACAATAGCCAAACTGTGGAAGGAGCCATGATGTCCTTCAACTCACTAATTAATGGATAAAGAAGATATGGTCTATATATACAATGGAATATTACTCAGCCATCAGAAAGGACAAATACCCACCATTTGCTGCGATGTGGATGGAACTGGAAAATATTATGCTGAGTGAAGTAAGTCAATCGGAGAAGGACAATCATCATATGGTTTCACTCCTATGGGGAATATAAGAAATAGTGAAAGGGACTAGAAGGGAAAGGAGGGGAACTGAGTGGGAAAAATCAGAGAGGGAGACAAACCATAAGAGACTCCTAACTCTCAGAAATGAACAAAGGGTTGTGGAAGAGGAGGTGGGTGGAGCATTGGGGTAACTGGGTGATGGGCACTGAGGAGGGCACTTGATGGGATGAGCATTGGGTGTTATACTATATGTTGGCAAATTGAACTTCAATAAAAACAAATTTAAAAAGAAGAATCTCAGCCCCTTCCCAGTCTTTCTGAGGCAGAATCTGCATTTAACAAGATATCTGGTTGATTCCTATGCGCACTCAAGATTAAGAAACTCTGCTGCCCAGGAGTCCCAAATCATGTAGCATACCACAATTACCTGGAAATTTCTTTCAAGTACCTATTTCTGAGGCCTGCTCTAGATCAACTGAATCAGAATTTCTGGACACCATGCACAGCCATATATTTTTACACAAAGCTTCACCAGTAATTCTAATGACGGAAGTCCATAGCGTACACTGAAAACCACTGATCTAGCCCATCTGCTCAATCTAAAGATCACAGAACAGAAACAAGACAGTGGCAACCATCAGGCTTGGGTGAGCCATTAAGCGATCTAGTTAGAGTCTCTGCCTAGAGACAAAGAAATTGCCTTTGGACCCTGACGTGAGTTTAAGCCCCAACTTTATTCCTTCATGGCTATGCATCTTGGAACAACTCCCCATTCTTTGGAACTCAATTTTCTGACCTTCAAGGAAAGATATGCTAGAATATTCTCATGGGAGAGAAATTAATGGAGAATTAACTGTGTTTTGTGCATGTGTACACATGTGCACACACACACTCCATAATTGAAGTTTGGGGATCCTTGCACTGAAAAATTTCAAGGCAATTTAAAAGCTGTGAAGTGTCACTGTCCCCATTTACAGATGGAGAAATGGAAAGGCACTTGAAGCAGCTCTGCTCCTCACATTGTGAAGGTGAGTAGTGCTTGTTTTCCAGACAGGACACTGAAACACACAAGGGGTTGACTAATGGGTTCTGAATGCAGAACTTCAGCCATCCAGTTGATTAGTTCACAGAGAACAAGTAGTTTCTCTATCCCTAGAGGCTTTCCGAACTCCACCAGTGACCCCACTAAGGAGGAGGGGAAGATCCTTAAAATTCTGTATCCCCAAGGATAGAGGGAAGAATTAGGCAGAGTCCCAAATGCTTGATTAGGTGAGAGAGACAAACACTTAGGTAATTATAAAACAATGGAGGAGGTCTATAGTACAGAGTCTAGTGACTGGGGCTCCAACATGAGAGGTTGGACAGTTGGGTGTTGAGATGAAGCTTCCTAGGAAAAAGTGACCCTGAATCATAATAGAAAAGAAAGGTTAGTTCTGGATGTGTGTATGGGGCAAAAGTGATACAACTTTCTGAAGTGCCCTGAGGTTCTTTAGCTGGGATCCCATCTTTGGTCAGAGCACCCGGCAGAATGGGTCATATACATATACATAAAAATCATTTTGTGCTTTTTCATCAATTTGTATATTTTTCTGAAAATCATGCTTTCATCTCAATATGTTTTTGAGATTTCTCAACATTAATATATATAAGTTGAACCCATACCTGTTTAACTCCCATGAGCCTACTGATAAACATTTAGGCTTGGCTGATGTTTGGCCATTACAAACAGTCCAGGAGTGAATGTACTCTTGTGCATGTCTCCTTGTATACACATGTGAGAGTTTTCAAAAGTAAACACCAAGAAGCAGAATTACTAGGTGTTATGGACTGATTGTGTCCTCCCCAGTTCATATGTTGAAGCCCTACCCCTCAGTGTGATGTAATTTGGAAGCGGAGCCTTTTGGACAATAATCAGATTTTGAAGAGGTCGTGAGGGTGGGGTCCTCATGATGGCATTTGTGCCCTTATAAGAAAAGATCAAACAGCTTGCTATCTATCTCTGCCATTTGAGGATACAGCAAGGAAGCAACCATCAGCAAGGCAAAAAGAGGGCTCTCACCAGTAGCCAACCATGCTGGCATCCTCATCTCAGATTTCCTAGCCTCCAGAACCACCAGAAATAAATGTCTGTTATTAAAGTCACACAGTCTATGGTGCTTTGTTAGAGCAGTCACAGCAGACTAAGACACATGGGTATGCACAGTTTTGGGTCTTTAACTAACAGATTCCTTTCAAATGTCCCAATTTACATTTCCATCAGCACAACCTCACCAGCATGTGACACCATGAAATTTTTTCATCCAAGCTATGCTTTGTAGGAAGACCTTCATCATCCTCACCAGGCACCAGTAGATGCCAAACACCTAAACTTCCCTCTAAGGAAGAGGAAAGAGCATTTACTCAGCTCCAGGCCCTATGCTGCACACCTAAACCCTCATAGAACCCTCCAACAGAAACAGTCTGATTCTTAAAATACAAGGAGAAAACAGGTTGAGAGAAGGGAAGTAACTTGCCCAAATTTACACACCAGAAAGTAGTGGAACCCGAACTCAAAACCAAGTCTGCATGCTGCTTATGTTCATATTCTTTTCACTGTTTTATACATTCTATTTATTGAATTATTATTATACACTGGAAGTAAATGAATTGCAGGGCAATTCTCAGTGTGTAGTAGTATTCAATAAATGTTGGTTGAATGAATATTGAATCAAGGAGCTCCAAGCCCCCTCATGCAACAGGATGATGATGTGTCATGATAGATATAAGCCCCATTGCAGCAGGGTACAAGCAAGTTTTATTTACTTTGGGTGCATTAATTAAGCCTTTATATTAGAGATAAATTTTGCCAAATACAAAAAGAGGAAATGGGTTCTAGGCAGAAGGAGCAAGTGCAAAGGCACAGGAATGTGAAATAATGTTACATTTTCTAGAAATTACACTGTTTGGTTGCCTGTAAGTTTGCTTTCTTCCAGTAGTGAGTGAGGCAAGGCATTAGCTCAATTCAGCTCATTGATCCTACCAGGCCCTATTTTGAGACAGATGCTTTACATGCATTATCTTATTTAATCCTTGTACCATTTTTGCTCATTACACAGATGAGAAAATTGAGGCTCAGAGAGGTGGAGAATGTGGCCCTAGAATACATCCAAATATTCTGTTGTCCACTCATTGTTATCACCCCAAGATACTAGACCACTTCTGCGCTCTCTTCACCCAGGTCTTATTCCAATGGAAAGAGTTTCTCCCAGAACCTCAAGATTCATTACTAGTTACCTTTTGGGTCAGAAGACTCTCCATTTCATTGTCTCTTTTCCTCCTTGGGAAACTGGAGAGCAGAATGCATCTAGAGTCATGGAGTGTTCCATCATTGGCCAGATGCTATCATCTTGCTCATCATTCAGTCATTTAGCAAAAATTTGTTGAGCACCTACTATGTGCCAGGCAATGTTCTCAGTACTGTGGATACAAAACTGAGTAAGATAGACAAGATTCCTGCCCTCAGTAAGTTTAAGTTGCAGCAACTCCTTAGAGATAGAAAGGAAGGTTTGGAGAGGTTATGTGGCTTGTCCAGGGACATAGAGCAATCTTGTTACACAAGTAAGATGGAAGCCCAAGTCTTCCTGCCTCCCAGTGCTTTCTCCTCCATGATGAGCATAACCTATTTCTTATACCTGGCTTTCAGTGCCTCTCCTTAGTCTCTGTCCAGCAGGATGACTACAGAGAACTTCACCTGGACCAGGGTTACTCCTACTGAATTCATCCTCCTGGGCATCACGGATCGCTGGGACCTACGAGTGACCCTCTTCCTGATTTTCCTGCCAGTCTACCTGGTCAGCCTGCTGGGAAATGTGGGCATGGTGCTGCTGATCCGTATGGATGCCCGGCTCCAAACACCTATGTACTTTTTCCTGGCCAACCTCTCCCTGCTGGATGCCTGCTATTCCTCAGCCATCGGCCCCAAGATGCTAGTGGACTTGCTGCTGCCCCACGCCACTATTCCTTACATAGCCTGTGCCCTCCAGATGTTTGTGTTTGCAGGGCTGGCTGATGCTGAGTGTTGCCTGTTGGCAGCCATGGCCTATGACCGCTATGTGGCCATCAGAAACCCTCTCCTCTACACAACAGCCATGTCTCGGTGTGTATGCCTGGCCTTGCTGGGAGCATCAGGTCTGAGTGGGGCAGTGAGTGCCTTTGTCCACACAACCCTCACCTTCCGCCTGAACTTCTGCCAGTCTCGGGAGGTCAACAGCTTCTTCTGTGATATCCCTCCACTGCTGGCCATCTCTTGCAATGACACCAGTCTCAATGAGCTCCTCCTCTTCACTGTCTGTGGCTTCATCCAGACAGCCACTGTGTTGGTCATTGCCGTGTCATATGGTTTCATTGCTGGGGCTGTGATTCGCATGCATTCGGCAGAAGGCCGTCAGCGAGCAGCCTCTACCTGTGGCTCTCACCTCACAGCTGTGGCCATGCTGTACGGGACACTTACTTTCATGTACCTGCGTCCCAGCTCCAGCTATGCCCTGGATACCGACAAGATGGCATCTGTGTTCTACACTCTTGTCATCCCAGCTCTCAACCCGCTCATCTACAGCCTCCGCAACAAGGAGGTCAAGGAGGCAGTCAGAAAGACTTGGAGCCGATTCTGCTGCCCTGGTCCAGAGCACTAATAAGAGGTCCAAGGAGCTTGGTTGGAATTATGACAAGATAAGAGGTCGTTTTCTGGCCCCTGTCACTGTGGGTAAAAGATAGATGAACCTCTGGCTTGGGTGTCTCTTGTCATTGTTGAAGAGACTGTAAAGGGGGAGAAGCTTACAGGAGAGAGGCAAGAATCTCTATAGGGGGTTACTCTAGACCTAGAGCCAGAACCAAGATCAGGTTAATGTGGCTGTTGACCTGCCTTAGGTTCCTCGGTGTTCAAAACTTGAGTCCCTAGATGTTACCAGGTGCAATGTATATATCACTTATAGTTCTAGAAGACTGATTCCCAGAAATACCAGGTAAGAAACATGTTGGCTCCCAGTGTTCCTGGATTCTTGCCCTTGTAAGGTTCTTTACAATCAGTGAGTTGGCTCCTGCTCTTTGACCCCAAGAGAGCATCTTCAGAATGTACTTATGCCACAGAATGGGACTGAATCTGATAAAGCAAATACCCTTTCCTATTAGCCAGTATATTCCATCTCTCAGGGAAATGGCTGAATAACATGGGAAGATACAAAATTCATTCCTAAAATTCCAACAGTTAGGTTAGAATCTGGCCCCAGCTACATTAGTTCAGGCATATGATGACGTTAGGAAAGGGTCAGAATTATGGGAGTGGTTAGAATAGAGTTTGGATTAAGGTTCTGGTTATGCTTAAGACTACAGTTAGGGTAAGGATAGAACCAGGGTTAGGTTGGAATTAAAAGCAATCAGATAAATTTAGGATTGAATTGAAGTTACATACATTATAGGATGTGAGTTGATTTTAATTAATAGTAGGTTTGGGACAAATTTAAGGGTCAGAGTTTGGATAAACTTGAGCTCTTATTAGAGATAATTGAGGGTACAGGACTTTTAGGGTTTAGGGTACAGGACTAATTTAAGACTGGAGTTCAGGTTTCACTTTTATTGCTAGATTACATTTGGGTTAGAGTGTAGTCCATAGCAGAAATCTGTTAGATAAGTTAAATTGATGTGTTGGATAAGGTTTGTGATAAGTTTAGGTCACAGTCGGAAGTTATTATTGCAGTTAATCTAGGTTCAGAACCAGGTGAGAGTGGGACATAAGAAAGTGTTTTAACTATCAAATTGACATGTCTTGGGTCTTAATTTAAGATTTGTTTTGGGTTATAGATAATGATTCATGTATCCTCATTAGAAATGACAAATACCCACCATTTGCTTCGATGTGGATGGAACTGGAGGGTATTATGCTGAGTGAAGTGAGTCAGTCGGAGAAGGACAAACATTACATGGTCTCATTCACTTGGGGAATATAAAAAATAGTGAAAGGGAATAAAGGGGAAAGGAGAAAAAATGAGTGGGAAATATCAGAAAGGGAGACAGAACATAAAGACTCCTAACTGGGAAACGAGGGGGTGGTGGAAGGGGAGGAGGGCGGGGGGTGGGGGTGAGTGGGTGACGGGCACTGAGGGGGACACTTGAAGGGATGAGCACTGGGTGTTATTCTGTATGTTGGTAAATTGAACACCAAAAAAATTAATTTATTTAAAAAAAAAGGAAATATCAGAAAGGGAGACAGAACATGAGAGATTCCTAACTCTGGGAAACAAACTAGGGGTGGTGGAAGGGGAGGTGGGTGGGGAGTGGGGGTGACTGGGTGATGGGCACTGAGGTGGGCACTTGACGGGATGAGCACTGGGTGTTATTCTCTATGTTGGCAAATTGAACACCAATAAAAAATAAATTTATAAAAAATATGTAAAAAAAAAGAAAAATAAGAAAAATAAAAATTCAAAATCTTAAATTCAAAAAAAAAAAAAAGATTCATGTATCCTAAAGCTTAGGGGTACCAGATGGTTATTGATGCATTTAAATTTCATTCAGAGTTATGAGCATACTCATATTAGCATATGGTCCAGTATGGTAGACTGCTTTGTGTTTAGATTACAACATCTAGAGGGAGAATTGGGATTAGATGAGGGAATACCATAACCCTGACCTCTTGGGTAACCAGAGTGTTCTCAGCCTGGGGCAACTCTGAACGCTTCTGACCCAATACTTTTGGAATTTTCATCTACCCAGAGCTCACAATATTGATAGATTTTCTTTGTCTCCTTGACTCTGTCACACCTGGGCAGGGTTAAGGCACTGCATTCTGCCTGAGAAGCCCTTCCATGCAGAGGAGCAGGAGAGGAATGGACCCCAAGAGTTATAGCAGGAGCTATAACTGGAGCTCCTGGCTTATCCCCCCTCCAGTTCCCTTGATTTGACTGTGACGAGACCAGAGGCGAAGAGGTATGGGGCTCAAACTCTAAATTAAAACTCCTTCTCCCATCACAGAGTTTTATAATCCTTTCCCACTTCTCACTTCCTATCACTGTAACAATTCACATGCCATAACAATGGTTGGAGGCATTATCAGAAAAGTTGGCAACCTCCAGATCGAGAATATGAACTTTGCCCTCAGTTCAATAATGTTTATATTTGAAAACACCCCCCACCCCCGTGGTCTTTTCTCCTCTATGTAGGTTCTTGGGCTCTCATGACATGTACAGGCTCCCACCACGATCAGGGAAGTTTCTGGAGGCATCTGGCCCCTTCTTCAGTCTTAGCCCTACAAGACATCCATGGATAGCATCAGTGGAGCAGCCACATGGGATAACTACATAAATCCTACATATTAACGTGAGGTTGCAGGCTACTATGCTGGGTCTGTCTGGTTGATAAACAAACAAAAGAGAAGAGGAAGGATCAGAAGGCAGTAACAGCCCAGTCTGGAGGAAAAGGGAAGAGAAACAGATCCTCGACCCCAAAGTGAAATGTCCAGTAAGCTCCCCAATTCTGATCCAGTATTTCCCTTTTAAACCTCCTTCATGGGACACCTGGGTGGTTCAGAGGTTGAGCATCTGCCTTTGGCTCAGGGTGTGATCCCACCGTTCTGGGATCGAGTCCCACATCGGGCTCCCTGCATGGAGCCTGCTTCTCCCTCTGCCTACATCTCTGCCTCTCTCTGTCTCTCAAATAAATAAATAAATAAATAAATAAATAAATAAATAAATAATCTTTTTTTAAAAATAAAAAAATAAATTTCCTTCAATACCATTTACCAAGATAATCAATCAGGACAGGAGCAGGCTTGAGGTGGGGGAAATTGGGGGTCTGATTTAGGGCACTTACTACACAAAGTGAGGTGGGCTTTACAGACCCAATCCCCAACTGAAAACATCCATGCACGAAGAAACACTCTCATAGGCACAATCCCTCTTTCCACAGATACAGATGCAGCTATGCACTCAGACAGGCACTCAAGCTCATGACACATTTGGCTGCACAGAGACACAAATACGCTCTCCACATCCAGGCATCCAATCCTACACACTCATACACGCAGCCACACAGCCATACAGATTGCCAATGATTAGGGGCACACTCTCACCCACACTCCTCCACTTCCTATGATAAGCCACCAACAACAGCTGAGGGGACAGGAGGGTTGGCCTCAGAAGCTCCTGCTGTAAACCCTGAGCTCCCCTACCCCCAACCCCGGTCACTCTGCTTGGGGTTACGGAGGAGTTAACCAGACCCTTCATTCTGGCCTTCACATGACAGGGGCTGAGAGGCAGCTCCTTCGCTATGCATGAGCTCCTGAATGGCCCTCAAGCTGGAGGCGGCACCCACCACCCCTTCTCCCATCAAATTGGGCCCTAGAGAAGAGGAATAATGAGCCCCAGAGTTGAGCTGCCTCCTGCCCCAGGGATAAGGCCCAGGGGAAGGGGCAGTGTGGCCTCTGGAGGGGAGCTAACGTGTTCCCCAAACCCCATAGGTTGTGGCCAATAACTCCGTCCTCAGATGCTCCAGTGACAAAACACACCTGGTCCCTGCTGCTGTTCCCTCCTGTGGTGCAGAGGCCAGAGGGTACACTTGAGCCAAAGGGCCAGGCTGGAGAGTGTGCAGATTCTTCCCACGTATGACTGTGAGCATGAGACACATGTATAAGTGTGAGAGTGCCTGCTGTCGCTGTGAGGCTATGGTCATGCTTTATCGTCACTGTGCAATGGTGTCATTGGGGGGTGGGGCAGCATGCATCTGGACACGACACTCCAGGGTGATACATCTCTGCAGTGACCCATCATAAGCCGATGTGGTGAGCCATTGTGAGCCTATGTGGTGACCCATCATGAGCCTACATGAGCGGCACCATGTACATGAAAGTGCGAGGCTGTGCGTGATGAGAATGTGATCAGTGAAGGGGTCAGGTGTGACTAACATGTGCACAAACACCCATTGTTAGGGTGATTCCACAGAGTACGTGGTCGGAGAAAGCACAAATGTGCATGGCGGGTCCCAGTAGCTCTACAAGGTGCTTTGAGTGTCTCGTGTGTGAATGACCATCACTTTCTGGCCTCAGTGCTATTTCATGATTGTATTTGACCGTTTGTTTATGTGTATGATGATCTGAGTCCATGAGTCTTGTGGTTTCATTTGTCCACTTACATGTGATAGATGTGCTGTGTCCACATTTCTTTTTTTTTAAGATTTTTTATTTATGAGACTGTGCACACGCGCACGCGCGCGAGACAGAGAGAGAGAGAGGCACAGACACAGGCAGAGGGAGAGGCAGGCTCCATGCAAGGAGGCTGACATGGGACTCGATTCCCGGTCCCCAGGATCAGGCCCTGGACTGAAGACGGCGCTAAACCGCTGAGCCACCCGGGCTATCCAGGTCCAGGTTTTATTTTATTTTTTTTTTAATAAATTAATTTCTTATTGGTGTTCAATTTACCAACATACAGAATAACACCCAGTGCTCATCCCGTCAAGTGCCCCCATCAGTGCCCGTCACCCATTCACCCCCACCACCCCCTCCTCCCCTTCCATCACCCCTAGTTCGTTTCCCAGAGTTAGCAGTCTTTATGTTCTGTCTCCCTTCCTGATATTTCCCACACATTTCTTCTCCCTTCCCTTATTTTCCCTTTCACTATTGTTTATATTCCCCAAATGAATGAGAACATACACTGTTTGTCCTTCTCCGATTGACTTATTTCACTCAGCATAATACCCTCCAGTTCCATCCACGTTGAAGCAAATGGTGGGTATTTGTCGTTTCTAATGGCTGAGTAATATTCCATTGTATACGTAGACCACATCTTCTTTATCCACTCATCTTTCGATGGACACCGAGGCTCCTTCCACAGTTTGGCTATTGGGGACATTCCTGCTAGAAACATCGGGGTGCAGGTGTCCCGGCGTTTCATTGCATCTGTATCTTTGGGGTAAATCCCCAGCAGTGCAATTGCTGGGTCGTAGGGCAGGTCTATTTTTAACTCTTTAGGGAACCTCCACACAGTTTTCCAGAGTGGCTGCACCAGTTCACATTCCCACCAACAGTGCAAAAGGGTTCCCTTTTCTCTACATCCTCTCCAACATTTGTGGTTTCCTGCCTTGTTAATTTTCCCCATTCTCACTGGTGTGAGGTGGGATCTCATTGTGTTTTGATTTCTATTTCCCTGATGGCCAGTGATGCGGAGCATTTTCTCATGTGCATGTTGGCCATGTCTATGTCTTCCTCTGTGAGATTTCTGTGCATGTCTTTTGCCCATTTCATAATTGGATTGTTTGTTTCTTTGGTGTTGAGTTTAATAAGTTCTTTATAGATCTTGGAAACTAGCCCTTTATCTGATACGTCAGTTGCAAATACCTACTCCCATTCTGTAGGTTTTCTTTGAGTTTTGTTGACTGTATCCTTTGCTGTGCAGAAGCTTCTTATCTTGATGAAGTCCCAATAGTTCATTTTTGCTTTTGTTTCTTTTGCCTTCGTGCCTTCGTGGATGTATCTTGCAAGAAGTTACCGTGGCCGAGTTCAAAAAGGGTGTTGCCTGTGTTCTCCTCTAGGATTTTGATGGAATCTTGTCTCACATTTAGATCTTTCATCCATTTTGAGTTTATCTTTGTGTATGGTGCAAGAGAGAGGTCTAGTTTCATTCTTCTGCATGTGGATGTCCAATTTTCCCAGCACCATTTATTGAAGAGACTGTCTTTCTTCCAATGGATAGTCTTTCCTCCTTTATCGAATATTAGTTGACCATAAAGTTCAGGGTCCACTTCTGGGTTCTCTATTCTGTTCCATTGATCTATGTGTCTGTTTTTGTGCCAGTAGCACACTGTCTTGGTGACCACAGCTTTGTAGTACAACCTGAAATCTGGCATTGTGATGCCCCCAGATATGGTTTTCTTTTTTAAAATTCTCCTGGCTATTCGGGGTCTTTTCTGATTCCACACAAATTTTAAAATAATTTGTTCTAACTCTATGAAGAAAATCCATGGTATTTTGATAGGGATTGCATTAAACGTGTAAATTGCCCTGGGTAACATTGACATTTTCACAATATTAATTCTGCCAATCCATGAGCATGGAATATTTTTCCATCTCTTTGTGTCTTCCTCAATTTCTTTCAGAAGTGTTCTATAGTTTTTAGGGTATAGATCCTTTACCTCTTTGGTTAGGTTTATTCCTAGGTATCTTATGGTTTTGGGTGCAATTGTAAATGGGATTGACTCCTTAATTTCTCTCTTTCTTCAGTCTCATTGTTAGTGTATAGAAATGCCACTGATTTCTAGGCATTGATTTTGTATCCTGCAATGCTACCAAATTGCTATATGAGTTCTAGCAATCTTGGGGTGGAGACTTTTGGGTTTTCTATGTAGAGTATCATGTCATTGGCGAAGAGGGAGAGTTTGACTTCTTCTTTGCCAATTTGAATGCCTTTAATGTATTTTTGTTGTCTGATTGCTGAGGCTAGGACTTCCAGTACTATGTTGAATAGCAGTGGTGAGAGTGGACATCCCTGTCTTGTTCCTGATGTTAGGGGAAAGGCTCCCAGTGCTTCCCCATTGAGAATGATATTTGCTGTGGGCTTTTCGTAGATGGCTTTTAAGATGTTGAGGAATGTTCCCTCTATCCCTACACTCTAAAGAGTTTTGATCACCAATGGATGCTGTATTTTCTCAAATGCTTTCTCTGCATCTAATGAGAGGATCCTATGGTTCTTGGTTTTTCTCTTGCTGATATGATGGATCACATTGATTGTTTTACAAGTGTTGAACCTGCCTTGTGTCCCGGGGATAAATCCTACTTGGTCATGGTGAATAATTTTCTTAATGTGTTGTTGGATCCTATTGGCTAGTATCTTGTTGAGAATTTTTGCATCCATGTTCATCAGGGATATTGGTCTGTAATTCCCCTTTTTGGTGGGGTCTTTGTTTGGTTTTGTAATTAAGGTGATGTTGGCCTCATAGAACGAATTTGGAAGTACTCCATCTCTTTCTATCTTTCCAAAAAGCTTTAGGAGAATAGGTATGGTTTCTTCTTTAAACGTTTTATTTATTTATTTATTTATTTATTTATTTATTTATTTATTTATTATTTATGATAGTCACAGAGAGAGAGAGAGAGAGAGAGAGAGAGGCAGAGACATAGGCAGAGGGAGAAGCAGGCTCCATGCACCGGGAGCCCGATGTGGGATTCGATCCTGGATCTCCAGAATCACGCCCTGGGCCAAACGCAGGCGCTAAACCTGCTGCGCCACCCAGGGTTCCCTCTTCTTTAAACGTTTTATAGAATTCCCTTGGGAAGCCATCTGGCCCTGGACTCTTGTGTCTTGGGAGGTTTTAGATGACTGCTTCAATTTCCTCCCTGGTTATTGGCCTGTTCAGGTTTTCTATTTCTTCCTGTTCCAGTTTTGGTAGTTTGTGGCTTTCCAGGAATGCGTCCATTTCTTCTAGATTGCCTAACTTATTGGCGTATAGCTGTTCATAATATGTTTTTAAAATCGTTTGTATTTCCTTGGTGTTGGTAGTGATCTCTCCTTTCTCATTCATGATTTTATTAATTTGAGTCTCCTCTCTCTTCTTTTTAATAAGGCTGGCTAATGGTTTATCTATCTTATTAATTCCTTCAAAGAACCAACTCCTGGTTCTGTTGATCTGTTCCACAGTTCTTCTGGTCTCGATTTTGTTGAGTTCTGCTCAAATTTAATTAACTCTCGTCTTCTGCTGGGTGTAGGGTCCATCTGCTGTTTTTTCTCTAGCTCCTTTATGTGTAAGATTAGCTTTTGTATTTGAGTTCTTTCCAGTTTTTGAATGGATGCTTGTATTTCCCCCTTAGGACTGCTTTTGCTGCATCCCAAAGATTTTGAACGGTTGTGTCTACATTCTCATTAGTTTCCATGAATCTTTTTAATTCTTCCTTAATTTCCTGTTGACCCTTTCATCTTTTAGCAGAATGGTCCTTAACCTCCACGTGTTTGAGGTCCTTCCAAACTTCTTGTTGTGATTTAGTTCTAATTTCAAGGCATTATGGTCTGAGAATATGCAGGGGATGATCCCAATCTTTTGATATTGGTTCAGACCCAATTTGTGACCCAGTATGTGGTCTATTCTGGAGAAAGTTCCATGTGCACTTGAGAATAATGTGTATTGAGTTGCATTTGGATGTAAAGTTCTGTAGATATCTGTGAAATCCATCTGGTCCAGTGTATCATTTAAAGCTCTCGTTTCTTTGGAGGTGTTGTGCTTAGAAGACCTATCGAGTATAGAAAGAGCTAGATTGAAGTCACCAAGTATAAGTGTATTATTATCTAAGTATTTCTTCACTTTGGTTATTAATTGGTTTAAATATTTGGCAGCTCCCACATTTGGGGCATATATATTGAGGATTGCTAAGTCCTCTTGTTGGATAGATCCTTTAAGTATGAGATAGTGTCCCTCTTCATCTCTTACTACAGTCTTCGGGGTAAATTTTAGTTTATCTGATAAAGGATGGCTACCCCTGCTTTCCTTTGAGGACCATTCGAATGGCAAATGGTTCTCCAACCTTTTATTTTCAGGCTGTAGGTGTCCTTCTGTCTAAGATGAGTCTCTTGTAGACAGCAAATAGTTGGGTCCTGCTTTTTTATCCAGTCTGAAACCATGCGCCTTTTGATGGGGTCATTAAGCCCGTTCATGTTCAGAGTTACTATCGAAAGGTATGAGTTTAGTGTCATCATGATATCTATTCAGTCCTTGTTTTTGTGGACTGTTCCACTGAACATCTTTTTTTTTTTATTTTTTTATTTTTTTTAATTTATTTTTTATTGGTGTTCAATTTACTAACATACAGAATAACACCCAGTGCCCGTCACCCATTCACTCCCACCCCCCGCCCTCCTCCCCTTCCATCACCCCTAGTTCGTTTCCCAGAGTTAGCAGTCTTTACGTTCTGTCTCCCTTTCTGATATTTCCCACACATTTCTTCTCCCTTCCCTTATTTTCCCTTTCACTATTATTTATATTCCCCAAATGAATGAGAACATATAATGTTTGTCCTTCTCCGACTGACTTACTTCACTCAGCATAATACCCTCCAGTTCCATCCACGTTGAAGCAAATGGTGGGTATTTGTCATTTCTAATAGCTGAGTAATATTCCATTGTATACATAAACCACATCTTCTTTATCCATTCATCTTTCGTTGGACACCGAGGCTCCTTCCACAGTTTGGCTATCGTGGCCATTGCTGCTAGAAACATCGGGGTGCAGGTGTCCCGGCGTTTCATTGCATCTGTATCTTTGGGGTAAATCCCCAGCAGTGCAATTGCTGGGTCGTAGGGCAGGTCTATTTTTAACTCTTTGAGGAACCTCCACACAGTTTTCCAGAGTGGCTGCACCAGTTCACATTCCCACCAACAGTGTAAGAGGGTTCCCTTTTCTCCGCATCCTCTCCAACATTTGTTGTTTCCTGCCTTGTTAATTTTCCCCATTCTCACTGGTGTGAGGTGGTATCTCATTGTGGTTTTGATTTGTATTTCCCTGATGGCAAGTGATGCAGAGCATTTTCTCATATGCATGTTGGCCATGTCTATGTCTTCCTCTGTGAGATTTCTGTTCATGTCTTTTGCCCATTTCATGATTGGATTGTTTGTTTCTTTGGTGTTGAGTTTAATAAGTTCTTTATAGATCTTGGAAACTAGCCCTTTATCTGATATGTCATTTGCAAATATCTTCTCCCATTCTGTAGGTTGTCTTTGAGTTTTGTTGACTGTATCCTTTGCTGTGCAAAAGCTTCTTATCTTGATGAAGTCCCAATAGTTCATTTTTGCTTTTGTTTCTTTTGCCTTCGTGGATGTATCTTGCAAGAAGTTACTATGGCCGAGTTCAAAAAGGGTGTTGCCTGTGTTCTTCTCTAGGATTTTGATGGAATCTTGTCTCACATTTAGATCTTTCATCCATTTTGAGTTTATCTTTGTTCTATTTTCTCCTGTTCTTACTTTGCTGAAATAAATGCTTAGCCACCAGAGCTCTTCCCTGCTGTAGTGATCTTCTCTCTGTTTTCTTCCACACCTTCTTCCCACTCCTGTCTCCATCCTGGACGATATCTTTGTTCTGTTGCTGCTTAAAATCACAGTGTCAAAGTTGGAAGCGGCCTGGAAGGTCACCTAGTTCAGCTCCCTTATCTTACAGATGGGGAACCTGAGGCCAGAAGAGAAGAAGGTTCAGGGCAATAACATGATCTGCCCACAGTCACACACATGTATAATACCAGGGCTGTCTGATTCTAAACCCACAATTTTCCCCATTTCCAGGAAGCCTTGAGAAATGTAGTTGCTTTCCGCCTTTTTCCTTAGACACTGGGGAGGTGACCAAGCAGTAGAAAGGAACCCCTGTGGTTCTAGGTAAAGAACCAGCCCAGCCATGGATGCTGCCAATGAGTCCTCAGAGGGAGCCCCGTTCATCCTATTGGGATTGACAACAAGTCCTGGACAGCAGCAGCCTCTCTTTGTGCTATTCTTGGCCCTGTATGTGGCAGGTATCCTGGGTAATGGACTCATTGTGGCTGCCATCCAGGCCAGCCCAGCCCTTCATGCACCCATGTACTTCCTGCTGGCCCATCTGTCCTTTGCCGACCTCTGCTTTACCTCTGTCACTGTGCCCAAAATGTTGGCCAACTTGTTGGCCCACGACCGCTCCATCTCCCTGGCGGGCTGCCTGACCCAGATGTACTTCTTCTTTGCCCTGGGTGTAACTGACAGCTGTCTCCTGGCCGCCATGGCCTATGACCGCTATGTGGCCATCCGGCACCCCCTCCACTATGCCACAAGAATGTCCCGGGCTATGTGCACAGCCCTGGTGGGGACTGCATGGCTGGTGTCCCACCTCCACTCCCTCCTGCATATCCTGTTTATGGCCCGCCTGTCCTTCTGTGCCTCCCACCAAGTGCCGCACTTCTTCTGTGATCACCAGCCTATTCTTAGGCTTTCTTGCTCTGACATCCGCCACATCCAGCTGCTCATCTTCACTGAGGGCGCCGCAGTGGTGGTCACTCCCTTCCTGCTAATTCTTGCCTCCTATGGGGCCATCGCAGCTGCAGTGCTCCGGCTGCCCTCAGCCTCTGGGAGGCTCCGCGCTGTGTCCACTTGTGGCTCCCACCTGGCAGTGGTGGGCCTCTTCTATGGGACAGTCATTGCGGTCTACTTCCAGCCCACATCCCGGTATGAGGCAGAGCGGGGCCGTGTGGCCACTGTCATGTACACTGTAGTCACCCCTATGCTAAACCCTGTTATCTACAGCTTCCGGAACCGCGACATGCAGGGGGCGCTCCGATCACTTTTCACTGGAAGAAGGATCTCCTCTAGTGACTCCTAAGCCTTGGACCCCACCGAGGACAAACTACATCGCCCACAGGGACAATTCATGGATGTGAATCATCTGCTCTGTGCTTTTTCCAAAATCATCATGATAGTTATCACTCTCCAGGCACCTGTTATGAAGTAGAACCTTGCCTGATTTCATGTTATTCTCACAAAAACCAGGGAAGTGGATATTACAATCCAGTTTCATAGATGAGGAAACTGGATTCAAAGACGAGAAAAGACTTTTCCAAGCTTCCATAATTTTTAGGTGGCAAAACTTGGCCCTTTCTGCCACATCATTTCTTCTGCCAACATTCAATCCCAGGCATGCTACCATTTTTGATGTCCTAAAGCTACAAAGGACGGTGCATATCCTCTGGTCTTGCTTTGGGGAGATTGGCACCTTGTTTTCCATCACATCATCATGTATTTCTAAATAATTGACTTCTTAATTGTCTGGAACACGAATAAAAGTTCACAAACCCATGTGTCAAGGGGTTGACCTCTCCCAGTGAACCCAGTCTGGTATGTAGGAAGCACTCTGGACATCTGAGATGAATAAATGACCGTATTTTTATGCTAATAAGCTGCTCATATTTTGAAATCTTTGTTCTTATACTTGTTTACTATGCCACCGGCTGGGCTACACCAGGAATGCTATAGAAGGAGCATGCCATGGACACGCATTATAATTAATGAAATCAAGCAACACAGAGAAGAAGGGATGGGCTACAGGCATTAGGGACAGATAAAAACAGATGGAAGTCTTTATCATGTGCCAATAATGCTTCATTTGCTTTTACCTGTGCAAAGCATGGGTATTCTTTTTAAGATTTTATTTATTTAAGAGAGAGCGAGCACAAGCCATGGGGAGAGATGGAGGGAGAAGGAGAAGCAGACTCCCCACTGAGCAGGGAGCCCAACACATGATCCCAGGACCCTGGGATCATGACCTGAGCTGAAGGCAGACACTCAACCAATTGAGCCACCCAGGTGCCCCAAAGCATGGGTATTCTTATGGCCACTTTGTGAATGAGGACTCTGAGGCTCCAAGATGGCAGCTAGTCAGTAGCAGAACCAGAACAAGCCCTTCCGCTACTGAGAGTTGCTCAGGTATATATATATATATATATATATTTAAGATTTTACTTATTTATTCATGAGAGACAGAGAGAGGCAGAGACATAGGCAGAGGGAGAAGCAGGCTCCCTGCAGGAGCCTGATGTGGGACTCAATCCCAGAACCCCAGGACCATGACCTGAGCTGAAGGCAGATGGTCAACGGCTGACCCATCCAGGTGTCCCGCTCAGATGTATTTTAGCTGGTCCCCACAGAATCCAGACCCCAGGTCTGGCGGCCTCGGTGGAAGAACTTGGAAGAAGAAATCCCAGACTGGAGCAGGTACACTGGCTCAAGTGAGGACATATCTGGGGCCTGAAAGGCTTCATGGTATGCTCAATTTTTTTCCCAAATAGGTTTATTTTTTTATGCCTATGTCTCTCCAACATATCCACATCCCCTCCCCAACACCCCCCATCCTCTCCTTTGGTGCTCTTCCCCTTCCAGGCAGGAGGAGGAAGGCTGTAGCAGTCCTGGCTTACAGCCTGGGCCTTTCCAGCCCCTACTCACAAGCCTGCCACCACCTGGTGCTGGACGTGCTACACTATGCTGTTTAGATCGAAAAGGGAGCTTAAAGATCTTTATCAGTTTTAGCAAAATGAAACAAAACAAAAAAATTTTTTTTAAAAAAACACTCTTTTTTTCTAATGAAATCTTACTCAGAAGCATCATATAGAAAACTCAAAGGGGAGGGACGCCTGGGTGGCTCAGCCACTGAGCACCTGCCTTTGGCCCAGGGCATGACCCTGGAGTCCTGGGATGGAGTCCCACATCGGGCTCCCTTCAGGGAGCCTGCTTCTCCCTCTGCCTACATCTCTGCCTCTCTCTCTATGTCTCTCATGAATAAATAAATGAAGTCTTTTAAAAAAAACTGAAGGGAAAAAAAGCAGCACAGCAGAGGTGAGGTAAGAGTCAAAGTGTCACCTTCTCCACCTCCTTGATGCCTCTCTTTCACCTCCTTGAGGGGCCCTCAATCTAATCCAATCCCTGCATTTGATAAACTGGGGGAATGAGGCCCTGAGCGGTCAAGAAACCTGCCCAGGTTCACATACACTTAGCGGCCACCTTCAGCCTCCCTGCTCAGCCTGCCAAACCCCATAGCCCAGCCCTGCAATGACACTGAGGTCGCTCTTTCCTGATCCCCCTTCCTCTGCCCACTCCCCAGATTATCTGCCCATGCTGCGATGCCAGGTCTTTGCTACTCCATTGATAGCCTGTACTTTGCTTCACAGCCCACTTCCTCCCTCTGCCTTCTCTAAAGTTGCACAGACATACTGGTCATGATGCTCATCAACCATTCCACACCTGCCCCATCAGTCCCATCCTAGGGAATAGGGTGTGTCGTGAGGTGTGTCTGAGTTCTCTCGGTGTCTCTAGGAACCTGACACAGAGAATATGTATGTGATATGCTGTTGCTTTGTCTGTCTTCTGATCTTCCAAGCAATGTTTCTGTATAAGGGGAGAGGGGCACAGTGGGGTTTGGGAAATTACCAATACTCCCTTCTTCTGGGCCACTGGCCATGCCCTGGTCATCCTGTCAGGCATCATCTCAAAGGGCTGGCCACACCCTGGATGGGTGTTCTACTTCCAGACCCCCAGAAGGATAGGCAAGAGAAGAGAATGGTGGGCATGTAAATAGCCTCAGTCACCAGGCATGTGGGTCCCAGGGCCCCATTCCCAGCCTACTCCTCCTAGATCTGGCTTTTTACTTTACTTCAGGTAGACCCAGCAGCTGACATTGACCTGAAGACAAGAAGATAAATACTTCCCCGATCTCCAGAAAGACTGCAAAGGAGTTTTTAAATCCATCAAAGAATATTTCCCTGGACCTTTCCCCCCATGAAATATAAAGAGACCAATTTTAAACACCTCAAGCAAAATAAGCACATGCAAATGATATTATTTTGTGTTCCTAGGCTGTTCCCTTAGAAGTTTACGCTTATTCCAGTGAGGCTGCTGCAGCTCAAGAGGGTTTGCAGTCCCTCTTCTGAGAGTCTTTATGCAACACGATGGAAGCCTGCTTCTTCCCCACCATATTCCTGAGTTCGTCCTGAAATGACTTCTGGTCATTTCGAAAGCAGTCTAGCCCACCCTCCCACCATCAATATTTTCAACTTTTCAGTTTATTCAAAATAACATGGAGCACTATGACCCACCTCACCCAAAAATAAATAAATAAATAAATAATTGCCTTTCAAAACAATGTGAGTCTCCCTCTACACCCTTATTTCTAATGTAATCTTCACACATTATAAAGTAACTCAGCACTCGTTTCAAAGGTACAGCAATTGGAGAGATCTCAGGAGTGAAAGAGGCTCTGATCAGAAATGGTACATTGACTACTCCTTTTATGGGTACAAAGGAAATTTCTATAAGCTTATATAACCATTCATGCAAAGGCTGCCACAGCGAAAATGCAACCAGAACACACAAAAAATAAAAACACAAGACTCTTTCTCAATGCAGATTTGGCTGCTTTAAGATACTTGGGATAGATCAATATTCCAAGAAACTGATAGAGCTGGCAGCTTAGTTCAGATGACTCCCTAACACACCTTATTCATATCTCTTTCTGTTTGCTTCCTCCACTCCCTGTACTTTTACGTGCTTCTTTTGTTTTCTCTTTTCTGTCCCTGGTTCTTACTTTCTCCCTTGTTTACTATCTTCTCTCTTTCTCACTATTACTTGCTGGGTGCCAGGACCATGCACACAGTTCTTACACTCACATACATTATGGCAGTACAGATTATGATCCAAGCCAGAAGATAGAAAAGTGCTAAAGCAGCATCATAGAGGGAGCAATGACTTGAGATCAGGAGTAAAGGGAGAAAAGTTGAGGGAAATCATGGAGGAATCTGGCTAATTACATCAATGGCCCCAGTTCACCCATCCCTGAACCCAGGCCCTTGACCACATAATTTTGCCCTCCATGACTCTGGGGTCAACCACACAACTTGCTTTGTCAATAGAACATCAGGAGGCAAGACACAGGTATGAAAAGTAGCTGTGATATTGGCTTTGTTCTCTTGTGATTCTTTCATTTTTATGAGGACAGGCTCAGTTAGCCCACAGGCCACCAAAGGAGGATAAAAGACACATGGAGCAGAGTTGCTCCAGTCAAGGTGACCCAGGTAAGACAAGCATAGAGCAGAACCTCCCCCTAAACTGTAGATGCAAGAGCAGCACAGCCAAGATCAACCAGGATCCAGCTGTCCCAGAGACACAGGTGTGAAAATAAATGATGCAGGGACACCTGGGTGCCTCAGTGGTTGAGCGTCTACCTTTAGCTCAGGGCATGATCCCGGGTTCAGGGATCAATCAAGTCTCATAGCCGGCTCCCCATGAGGAGCCTCCTTCTCCCTCTGTTTAGGTCTCTGTCTCTCTCTGTGTTTCTCTCATGAATAAATAAATAAAAATCTTTAAAAAAGAAAAGAAATGATGCATGTTTTAAGCAACTGAGTTTTTGGGGTGATGTGTTACATAGTAATCGCAAGCTGATGAAGCTCCCAGAGCTATTTCTGATAGCTGCCTTCTTCTCCAGCACAGCATGCCCCAGTCCCTTCAATGTCTCAAGGATTCATCTACCAAGGCATACTTGCTTTCTCTGTTTGCTTTTGGGAACTGATACTCTTGTCCTGAGCATGAATCTACTGAGGATTCTTTGAGAGTATAAGTTATGCTTTTCTACTGGGCTAGGAGTGCCTGGAAGTAGGAGTCATGGCTCTCCCTTTCAGTTCTCATAATCACTTTCTCTTTGCAGAAAGTCAGGTTCATCTCTTGGCCGCTTTCTTTGGAGACTTCATACTCATTCCGACACTCAAAATACAAACCACACTAGAACGCAGCGGGAAGGGAAACTGGAATTGACAAAGTCTGGAAAAATAAGATGAGCAAAATTAGCCAAGTAACCCTCTGTTTGGCAAGTATGCAGACACCTCCCCACACCCACACTCACACCCAGACACCATCTCTACCCCTTCCTCTCTCCAAGGATCACACAACAATTGACATTTGGTCAAACTATGACCAAGACCATCACCACACACCCCATGAAATCTAGTAACCCCAGACCTCAAAAACCACAGTGACAAGGTAGGAAGCTACCTAATGATATGCCAGATTTGGTGCAGTGGCTTTGCATTCATCCTACCACTTAATCCTAATAAAAATACCGTGCAGCACACATCATTACCAGAAAAGGAAATTGCAGCTCAGGGAGATAACTTGCCCACGGCTCCAAGCTACACAGTGGTAGAATCAGTATTTGAATGAAGAGCTTGCTCTGGGATGAAATGAAGAACAATAAAAGCCCTCCCCTCACCTTGTTCTTACTCCAAATCTATTTGCCATGCATCAGAATCACCCAGCATATATATGTAAAATGAATATTCTACCCTCCCCCCCAGACATCCTGCATTGGCAGGTCAGGAATGAGGGCTGGGACTGCATTTTTAATAAGCACCTTAGGTGATTTTGATGCAGATGGTCTCCAAGGCACACTCACAGAATCTTTGTCCTAAATCCTATAAAACTTGAGATTGCCAAAAGGGAGAATGCATCCTTGCCTTTAGAAAAGCTGTACTTGAAAGGGAGACAGAACATAGAGACTCCTAACTCTGGGAAACGAACTAGGGGTGGTAGAAGGGGAGGAGGGCGGGGGGGTGGGGGGAAATGGGTGACGGGCACTGAGGGGGGCACTTGAGGGGATGAGCACTGGGTGTTATTCTGTATGTTGGCAAATTGAACACCAATAAAAAATAAATTTATTATTAAAAATAAATAAATAGGGGATCCCTGGGTGGTGCAGCAGTTTAGCGCCTGCCTTTGGCCCAGGGCACGATCCTGGAGACCCAGGATCGAATCCCACGTCAGGCTCCCGGTGCATGGAGCCTGCTTCTCCCTCTGCCTATATCTCTGCCTCTCTCTCTCTCTCTCTCTCTCTGACTATCATAAATAAATAAAAATAAAAAAAAAAAGATTTTAAAAATAAATAAATAAATAAATTTTGGTCATTTAAAAAAAAAAAGAAAGAAAGAAAAAGAAAAGCTGTGCTTAGCCACTCTGGAAAACAGTATGGAGGTTTCTCAAGAAGTTAAAAATAGGAAGACATAAAGAGATGGGAAAATATTCCAAGCTCATGGGTTGGAAGAATTAAGAATTAATATTGTGAAAATGTCAATGCTACCCAGGGCAATTTACACATGTTATGCAATCCCTATCAAAATACCATGGACTTTCTTCAGAGAGTTGGAACAAATCATCCTAAGATTTGTGTGGAATCAGAAAAGACCCCGAATAGCCAGGGGAATATTGAAAAAGAAAACCAGAGCCGGGGGCATCACAATGCCGGATTTCAGGTTGTACTACAAAGCTGTGGTCACCAAGACAGTGTGGTCCTGGCACAAAAACAGACACATAGATCAATGGAACAGAATAGAGAACCCAGAAGTGGACCCTCAGCTCTGTGGTCAACTAATATTCAACAAAGCAGGAAAGACTATCCACTGGAAAAAGGACAGTCTCTTCAATAAATGGTGCTGGGAAACTTGGACAGCCACGTGCAGGAGAATGAAACTAGACCATTCTCTTTCACCAGACACAAAGATAAACTCAAAATGGATGAAAGATCTAAATGTGACACAAGAATCCATCAAAACATGAGAGACTCCTAACTCTGGGAAATGAACAAAGGGTGGTGGAAAGGGAGGTGTGCGGGTGGTGGGGGTGACTGGGTGACGGGCACTGAGGGGGGCACTTGATGGGATGAGCACTGGGTGTTATGCTAAATGTTGGCAAATTGAACTCCAAAAAAAAAAAAAAATCCTAGAGGAGAACACAGGCAACAGCCTTTTTAAACTTGGCCACAGCAACTTCTTGCAAGATACATCTAGGAAGGCAAGGGAGACAAAAGCAAAAATGAATTACTGGCACTTGACGGGATGAGCACTGGGTGTTATTCTGTATGTTGGTTAATTTTACACCAATAAAAAATAAATTTATTATTAAAAAATTAATTACTGGGACTTCATCATGATAAAAAGTTTCTGCACAGCAAAAGAAACAGTGAATAAAACTAAAAGACAACCTACAGAATGGGAGAAGATATTTGCAAATGACGTATCAGATAAAGGGCTAGTTTCCAAGATCTATAAAGAACTTATGAAACTGGGGATCCCTGGGTGGCTCAGCGGTTTAGCGCCTGCCTTTGGCCCAGGGCATGATCCTGGAGTCCCGAGATGGAGTCCCATGTCGGGGTTCTGCATGAAGCCTGCTTCTCCCTCTTCCTGTGTCTCTGCTTTTTTCTCTCTCTCTGTGTCTCTCATGAATAAATAAAATATTTTTAAAAAAACTTATGAAACTCAACAGCAAAGAAACAAACAATCCAATCATGAAATGGACAAAAGACATGAAGAGAAATCTCACAGAGGAAGACAGAGACATGGCCAACATGCACATGAGAAAATGCTCCGCGTCACTGGCCATCAGGGAAATACAAATCAAAACCACAATGAGATACCACCTCACACCAGTGAGAATGGGGCACATTAACAAGGCAGGAAACCACAAAAGTTGGAGAGGATGCGGAGAAAAGGGAACCCTCTTGCACTGTTGGTGGGAATGTGAACTGGTGCAGCCACTCTGGAAAACTGTGTGGAGGTTCCTCAAAGAGTTAAAAATAGACCTGCCCCATGACCCAGCAATTGCACTGCTGGGGATTTACCCCAAAGATACAGATGCAATGAAGAGCCAAGACACCTGCACCCCGATGTTTCTAGCAGCAATGTCCACAATAGCCAAACTGTGGAAGGAGCCTCGGTGTCCATCGAAAGATGATGGATAAAGAAGATGTGGTCTATACATACAATGGAATATTACTCAGCTATTAGAAAGGAAGAATACCCACCATTTACAGACATGTAAATGGTTGACGTGGATGGAACTGGAGGGTATTATGCATTATTCTGAGTGAAATAAGTCAACCGGAGAAAGACAATTATTCTATACTTTCACTCATACGGGGAATATAAGAAATAGGGAAAGGGACCATAAAGGAAGGTGGGGTGGGAAACTGAGTGGGGAAAAATTAGAAGGAAGACAAACCATGAGAGACTCCTAACTCTGGGAAACAAACACAGGGTTGCAGATGGGGAGGAGAGTTGGGGGATGGGGTAACTGGGTGACAGGCACTAAGGAGGGCACGTGATGGGATGAGCACTGGGTGTTATAGGTTGGCAAATTGAATTTTAAAAAACTTTTAAATTAAAAAAAAAGAAAGGCTGTAGTTAGTAAGAAGTGTTCAGAGGTAACACGAAGGCTATAGGAAATACACAACCCTGGACGAGACGGACAATAAGGTCTACCATGAACTCCAGAGGGCAGAGGATTCTGGGATTATTTACCAACTCTCCTTAGAAATAAGTTTGAGGTATCCTATTCCCCTCTCCTCTCTTAAATGTATGGAAATTACTAGGAATCAGTGTCTTAGCTAGCTCAGTCCATAACACCAACCACGGGAAAATCACCCCTCCTCTCTTCCCAGCAGCTTTTTTGGGTGGACATCGTCATAGCCTGTGCGTAGGTAAGGCTGCGAGCAGTACTGACTTCTGAACTTTGAGTTCCTGGGATGAAGTCTTGACATCATTCTTCACTGGCTGGTTGACCTCAGGCAAACTGTTTAACTATAAATGAGGATAATAATATCTCTCTGGGGTTGTTATGAGAATTATCCAAGAAAATACATATAAAGTGCTTAGAATTAGGGGTGCCTGGCTGGCTCAGTCAGTGTAGCATGTGACTGTGGATCATGAGTTCAAGCCCCATGTTGGCAGTAGAGTTTACTTAAAAAAAAATGAAATTAAAATAAAAAAAATAAAAAATAAAGTGCTTAGACCTGGCACCTAGTAAGTCTCAATATATGTTTGTCACGTGCACCATCACAGGTTAGGAACAACAAAAAAAAATCATTGGGGATAAATGATAGGATTACGATTTGAACACAAATCCTGTGCTCTGAACTAGGGAGCTTGGGACTCTCCATTTGGGACTTGTGGGTGCCCCTGCCTTCCTCTTCTCTTCTTGGGCCAGTTTATCTCTAAGCTTTGACCATAATTTGAAGTTCAAGAGTACACACATTGTATTTATCAAATAATATTTTGTTTGCTCTGTTACTCATTAACAAAGGGTGTGCAGGTACTATTTTCTGGTTCTCTTTTCTAAAAGCAAGGTCTCTAAAATGACTAGTACATGCCGGTAGGTATCACCTTCAGCCCCTAAACCCAAAGTTTGTGGGCTGGGTTTAGCAGCAGTAAAACTATTCTTTCCCTCTCCTCTGCTGCCGCCATGTGGCCAAACTCCAAGTTACAACTGGCATTTCCTCTTCTGCAGCGCTGAGGGTTTAATTTCAATTTGTAATCTGGTTCTCAGGGAACACAGGTAGTACACCTCTAACCAAAAAATATGCAGCATTTCTGGAAAAGCGATATAACAGTCCTCTACCCTCCTATGAATCCCAGCCTATGTCAGCCTTGAGAATTTTCCCCCACTTAAGCAGCCAACATGCACTTCCATCAACTTCGATCAGAAACCAGAAATGATAAGACACAGTCCCTGACTCCAAATACTTCATAGTAAAAAAAAAACAAAAACAAAAAAAAACAAAAACAAAAACAAAACAAAACAAAACAAAACAAACAAACAAACAAAAAATATATATATATATATATACTTCATAGTATTTTGTGTCAACAAATCCTTACAATTCAACGCGGGCAGCCACACATGCTGAAGATGGGGCCACGCTACAGGAAAGAGAGACAAGGTCATTCAAGCCACCAGGACTTCCACGTCTCACACTTAAGGAAATCCTTAAATTTTTCATTAAACTAAAAACAGAATAATAGCACGAAAACAACAGTAGATAACTTACTAAGACATTTCTATGTGCTAACCAAAGTGCTAAGAACGGTACTGGTATTAATTCATGGGCCTGTCATGCAAACTACTGTTATCACACTAGACGGGTGGGAAAACCAAAGCCATGGCCAATTTTTGCTGAAGTTAGGCATCAAGTCCTCAAGATTTTTCAAGATTTATTTTAGGAAAAAAGTGTGTGAATTGGAGGAGGGGTAGAGAGAAAGGGAGAGAATCACCAGATAACTCCTCACTGAGTGAGAAGCCCTACATGGGTCTCAACCCTGAGATCATGACCTGAGCCGAAATCACGAGTTGGACACTTAACTGACTGAGCCATCAGGTGCCCCCCTCAAAATTTTTTTTCTTTTTTTTAAGATTTTATTTATTTATTCATGAGAGACACAGAAAAAGGCAGAGACACAGGCAGAGCCCCATGTGGGACTCAATCCCAGGACCCCAGGATCACGCCCTGAGCCAAAGGCAGACGCTCAACCACTGAGCCACCCAGGTGCCCCTCCTCTCAAAACTTTATTAACCAATTTTGCCATAACCCATTGAAGCACATGCAGTGGTATGACTGCTCCTTCCTGAAGACACAGGAAAGACTTACCAAGGTTCTACAACAAACAGAGATATAGCAAGTGTAGCAAAATGCTAGCAGTAAAATGTTATTGGTAAAACTAAGTGAAGGAAAAAAATATAAATAAATAAAAAATAAAATAAAATAAAACTAAGTGAAGGGCATATAGGTATTAACTATAATACTCTTTTGATTTTCCTGTAGTTTTTAAAGTTTTCAAAATAAAAGGTGATTTTTAAAAATGCATTAATTCATAAAAGTTGAGAGCCCAACAGGTCTTAAAGGAGCATATAATTTACCTCTTATTTTACAAATGGTGAACTAAGGCCTGGGGAGAGGAAGAAGTTTGTCTAAGGGAACACAGAGGTGCTAAGAGAGCTAGAGCTCACGTCCACGGTTCCCTGGATCACTGCCACCTGCAGTGGACATGGACTGGCAGTATGGTTCTGGGGGGACACACCAGACAGACTTTGGGGGTGAAGGACTCTGTGGAGTCCTGGCAGGAAGGGGAGGACCCCTCAGCAGGGGCTCCTGGTAAGTCCCAGCCACAGCCCAGATGGGTGGAGGTTCTGATGAGAAACACAGGCTGGACCAGGGAACCGGGCTCCACCAAGCTTAACTCCTTTTTCTCTTTAAATTCTCTCCCCAGGGGCACCAGCGTGGCTCAGTGGGTGAGCATCTGCCTCTGGCTCATGGCATGATCCTTGGATCTGGGGATCGAGTCCCACATCAGGCTCCCTGCGTGGAGCCTGCTTCTCCCTCTGCCTGTGTCTCTGCCTGTGTGTGTGTGTGTGTGTGTGTCTCATGAATAAATAAATATATTTTTAAAAAATTCTCTAATTTTCTTCCTCCAAACTATTCTCTCCATGTTCTCTTTTTTGTTTTTAAGATTCATGCACCTTGAGAGAGCTCATTTGAGAGAGCAGTAGTGAGAGGCAGAGGGAGAGAGAGAATCCCCAAGCAGACTCCCCACTGAGCACACAGCTGAAAGCTGGGCTTAAACTCACGACCGTGACATCATGACCTGAACCGAAATCAAGAGTCGGATGCTTAACCAACTGAGCCACCCAGGTGCCCCTACTTTTTCTTTTTAAAACTGATCTCTTTTGTTGTCACTTGATCATTTGCTTTCTCCACCCAGAACTGACATGACATTGTGGAAATGATGCAAATTTTGGAACTACATAGACCAGATTTTAAACCCTGCCCTGCCCACAAGCTGGTGTAGTCCCTTACACCCTACTAAATCTTGGTTTCTTCATGTCTGAAGAAATAAATAGTAACTACTATTTATTTCCTACCTTGAAAGGCTACTGGTATTCAGTGGACCAAAGCATTATTTTTTTTTAAAGATTTATTTATTTATTCATGATAGAGAGAGGCAGAGACACAAGCAGAGGGAGAAGCAGGCTCCATGCAGGGAGCCCGATGCAGGACCCAATCCCAGGTCTCCAGGGTCACACCCTGGGCCAAAGGCAGCGCCAAACCGCTGGGCCACCGGGGCTGCCCTATTTTGGGTTTTTTAAGATTTTTATTTACTTATTCATGAGAGACAGAGGCAGAGACATAAGCAGAGGGAAGGGAGAAGCAGGCTCCCTGCAGGAAGCCTGCTAAAGGACTTGATCCCAGGATCCTGGGATCACAACCTGAGCCAAAGGCAGATGCTCAACCACTGAGCCCCCCAGGCATCCCTGTGTTCTAAATATTTTATATGAAGTGACTTATACTCCTCATCCCCATTTCACAGATGAGGACAGCAAGGCAGAGGGGTTCAGCATCTTGCCCACAAAGCTAGTAAATGTGAGCCTGTTATTCCTGGAGGGACTGTGATTATACCACAGGCAGGGAGGAAAATAGTCTGTGCCTTCAGGGACTCCCGTTCTGGAGGAAAGGGAAATCTGGAATACTACAGGGACATGGTTTGGGAGAGACAAGTAGCAGTTTCTTTCCTCAGTCCCATGGCTAAAAAAGAGAATCATAAAGAGGAAGAGAAGAGCTCTGAGCGTTTGGTTTTAACTTCTTCCCTCCCTGACTCAAATAAGGAAGCGCTTCTGTCATCACCACTGTCACTCACCTGAATCCAGAGATCAGTGAGTCCCACACTTGAGCAGCCTCAGAGCCACCTGGGGGGCTTATAGTGTACTGGGCCACTCCCAGAATTCCTGAGATGGTTGGTCCAGGGTGATGCCTGAGAATCTGCATTTCAAACAAGTTGCCCAGTGAAGCTGATGCCTGTGCTGTGGGACCACAGTTTCAGAATCACCAGCACAGAAGAGGTGAAGCAGCTGTTGTTTCCGTTGCAGAGGTGAAACAGCTTCAAGAGGCCTAGGGACCTGAGCACTGGGTGTTATACTGTACGTTGGCAAACTGAAATTTAAAAAGAAAAAAAAAAAATCCTAGGTACAACCCTAGGAGCTACACCAATGAGTGACAGGCTTCAAATTTGGATCTTTTTTTTTTTTTCTGTATATTTTTTTATTGGAGTTCGATTTGCCAACATATAGTATAACACCCAGGGCTCATCTTTCTTGTCCATGCTGTTTCCACTATACCTGAGTAAGAGATTGAATGCTCAAGGATTTCCCCCATTCCATATGTTCCTTTTATTCTAGAGTCTCTGTTCTTGAAAGGTAAAGTTAAGGTTCTGCAACTGACTATTTCCATTTACAACAGGAACAGATGCTTTCTAAAAACTATTTTGTGGGACACCTAGATAGATCAGTCAGGTGACTGGCTCTTGGTTTCAGCTTGGGTTGTGATCTTGGTGTCCTATCAGGCCCCAATTTGGGCTCCACGGTCTGTGAGGAATCTGCTTGGGATTCTCTCTCCCTATGACCCTTACTTACCCTGCTTGGGCAGTCTCTCTCTCTCAAATAAATAAACCAATATTAAAAAAAAAAAAAAAAGACCCTATTTTGCAAATATTCTTTTCTATCTACCCAAGAATTCTTCTTCTAGAAATCTATACTAAAGAACAATCCAAAATACAGCCCAAAATGCAAAGATGTTAAATATTTTAAAGAAAAACTGGAATCTAAATACCCAATATTGGGGTGCCTGGGTAGCTTAGTCAGTTAAGCATCCAATTCTTGGTTTCAGTTCAAGTCATGATCTCAGGGTCATTGGATCAGACCCACATTGGGCTCTGTGCTGGGCATGGAGCCTTCTTAAGATTCTCTCTCAAAAAAAAAAAAAAAAAAAGATTCTCTCTCTCTCTCTCTCTCTCTCCCCACTTCTCCCACCACTCACACATGTGTGCTCTCTTTCAAAAAAACAATAAATAAATAAATACCCAATATTAAGGAACTGGTTAAATAAATCATGGTATATCCACGTGATGGGGTATTTGAAGCCATTAAAAATTATTTATTTAGAATTTTTATAACATGTCAAAGTATTTATATTAAATAAAATAGAAATCCAGTAAGCTCTCAATGTTATTAAAAATACTGAAAAAAAGAGGGAAATAAGAACATTGACAACAGTTGTCTGCTTCTTCTACACTTTCTACAGTGAGCGTCTGAAAGCAGAAAAATCATGCACTTTCTTCCTACTGATGAAGAAGTGAAGCAGGTGTTGTTCCCGTTGCAGAGGTGAGGAAATAGCTTCAAGACAGATATTTTTGAGACCCTTCTACATTAGTCCACTCCTGAATAACCAGGAAAAGCAAAACTGAATTTTAAAGTTAATCTTTTAATTCCACATTACATTTTCCCTGACCTTAGAATGTACACCATTTTAAGTAAAAAAAAAAAAAAAAAAAAGCTAAAAATATCAAATGACAATCATTATTATAAATATGAATACAAATTGAAAAGACTAGAAAAAAACAAATAGAAAAGACAAGGATATCTGTAAAAATGATAATGCGGATAATTTTTGGTTGGTGGAATTACAGGACTTTATTTATTTATTATTTTAATTATAGGACTTTTAAAATCTCTTTTTAGCTTAACAATTTGTGTTACATTTTCTACAATGGACATCTATTACTTTTGTAGTAAAAAGTCATTGTTTTTTTTTTTAAGACATAACCACCAAGTAACTCAGCATTATCTACATGGTGGACTGTCGATGGCCATTTTTACAGTGTTGCAGATTATTTAATAACATGAAAAAAAAGTTTGATCTATAATAGCTGACCATACTATAAAACAGTATGTTCAGAATGATCCCATTGTTTTGTTTACAAACAACCAAAATGTCTACGTCTACAAAGAAAATACGATGGAGGGAAATATGCCAAAATATTAATAGTGTTTTCTTCTGGGCAACATTAGATATTATTCTTTCTTCTTTTCACTTCTGTTGTTTGGCAAATGTTCCTCTGTTAAATATTACTTTTCTAATATGCAAAAAGAGAGAGAGACAGAGAGAGAGGGAGGGAGAGATTGAGAGGAAGATTTTTAAAAAGCTACATGAAAACAAAAAGTCACATTGTTAAATAAAAGACAGACAGACAAAAAATGAGCAGGAGTATCTTATTGAGAAACCCTCCTTTAAAAAAGGCTTCCCAGCTTCAAATCAGCTCTGATTCTTAAATCAAGCTGGCCTTCCAGCATCAGGAGGGCAGGCAGCATCAATCTTTCCTCCTCTTCAAGACTTAATAATGCTTGAGCAGGGCACTGGCTCCAGCATCAAGCTGCCCTCTTGATGGGACAAACATACATTGTCTGGAACCTTTAAACAAGACCCTGGTGGAGAACGGTCTCAGGTAAAAATTTAAAAATTTAGTCCTGCCTTCCAGGACTATGGATCTGATTACAAGTAAATACAATTTATAATCTTGATGAAGGAGACACACTATTTATGTTGCAAATAACACACTAACTACAGAATTATACTCCCAGGCCTGGCAGAGAGCTCTGAGGTCTGAAGACAATTTCCAGGACACTGTCTTTAGGATGTTATGTAAATATTGACTAGAAACAATAACAGAGATGTCATGCTAGAGAATCTTAAGTAAACAGTTCAAAAGCCCGGCTTCCTGTTTATACAATTTTAAGTCACTTTACTGCTAGCCACAAGGTGATGCAACATTCCCATTTAATCTAAGAATTTCTTGCCTTTACATATAATAAAAGGGACTACAAAGAACAGCTGAAAAACCACATGACACAGGAAGGAACAGAAATAAATACCCAGACATGTGTCTTCCAGCCCAAACAATGAGAAATCTATGCAATTAGACTGGCAGTTCAATCTATTTCCAAATCGCTATCCTCACTGTGACAGGTGGCAGAGTTACGCACGGACGTCAGCACCAAGACTTCCTTTTCTGGGAGCAATCCAAATTCCTGTAGAAAAGCTTCAAGGTCCACAGCGAAGAAATCTTCCCCCAGCTGGTCAGTGACACGAACAAAATTGCCAATCAATTCACCACCTTTGTAGATCAGCAGGGCAGGAAGGGCATTCCTGGTGAAGCGACTGCTGGCCCCAATAACTGAGCTCTTGACTCGGCAAAATTTGACAGCTGGGTACTCGGCAGCAAGGCAAATCATGCAGCCATTCATGGCTTCGGTCCCCGGAATGCCATCCTCATAAATATGGACCATGATGAGGGTGCTTTTCTGTTCTTTATCAATCATGTCCAAAAACCCTTCTCCACTAGGGATCTCAAAAACCTTCTTGAACTGGGGCCCCTTATGAAGCTGCTGCCGCATCTCTTCCATTCTCTGCTTCCTATACTTTTGGAGAAACTCTTCGTCATCTTGGTCCTCATTCATCACGGCAAACTCCTTCAGAGTCATCTGCAGGACGACCAGCAAGTGAGCAGAAAAAAACACAAACCCGCCTCTGTGATGAATATGTAAGTGAGGTGTCATGCTAAGTGCTCTGTATGTATTAAAGCTCATGGAAATCTTACGATACCCCATCAGGAGGGAACTTCTATTTCCCCCATTTTACAAATGAGATTCGAAGACTTGAGGTTATTTGCATCACTTCACGTAGGTACAAGTCCAGAATTCAAACTAGATTTTCTAAAAACCCAGTCTTCTAACTACTGCATTATAATGCCCTTCTATCCAAAAAGGCAGTTAACATCACTTCATGAGTTTGTTTCTTATAGTCATTGGATTAATTCTTTTATCCACTGTTTCATTTTTGGTAAAAAAAAAAAAAAAAAAGACAATAGGATATTAAGGAATTTCAAAAACAATACAATTCTTGCTCTGCACCCCCACACATACACAAAAAAACAATTACATAAACTGAAACTGTATTTTGCTTTTTATTACCAGTCAGATGCTGAAATCATTTTTTTTTTTTTTTTTGAAATATGTATTTATTCAGAGAGAGTGAGAGAGAGGCAGAGACACAGGCAGAGGGAGAAGCAGGCTCCATGCAGGGAGCCCGACGTGGGACCCGACCCCGGGTCTCCAGGATCACACCCTGGGCTGAAGGCAGCACTAAACCGCTGCGCCACCGGGGCTGCCCATTTTTGCTTTTTTAACAGCAGTTGTGGGTGTACCAGTTAGGCTGCACTGCTTTTGCCACTTGGCATTATTGCATCTAAATATTTCCTCATGTTTCTAAATATTTTTTTTAGGATTACACAGTTTGCCCTATTTTGCTTCACTTCCCTGTTTCTGGCATTGAGCTGGTTTCCAGCACTATTCTACGGCACACAATCTAACAGGACAGGGACAGCTTCTCTCAACTGCCCTGTGTGCTCATGTGATGTGTTGCTTCATCTGCTCTAATCTCAGTATAAGGAGGCCCTGTGAGCAGTGGGCACACTGCCCTGCAGCCAGTTTATGTTACAAAAGTATCTTCCGGGCAGCCCGGGTGGCTCCGCGGTTTAGCGCCGCCTTCAGCCCAGGTTGTGATCCTGGAGACATGGGATCAAGTCCCACATCAGGCTCCCTGCATGGAGCCTGCTTCTCCCTCTGCCTGTCTCTGCCTTTCTCTCTCTCTCTCTCTCTCTCTTTCTCTCTCTCTCTCTCTTCTCCCTCTGCCTGTCTCTGCCTCTCTCTCTCTGTCTCTCATGAATAAATAAATAAAATCTTAAAAAAAAAAAAAAAAAGTATCTTCCTTCTCCTGACCTGGTGCAGCAAGACACTATGGCTGGAACAAAGCTTCCCTCTGCCTTGTACGGCACAGATTAGAGGGTGGAGGTCGGGGGACAACAGTAGATCAGGATGGACATTTCTGCATCACAGATGGCCAGCACCATCCTTCCCTGGAGCTCCCAACTCTCCAGTCTATCTCAGCCTACAAGAGTGGCTCTTTCTGACCCATTATGGTCAGAAAGTCTAATGCCCTCAAATCCTCCTCTTGCTCCAGACAAATGGCTGCTCACCTAATCCTCTTATCTGCTGCCTGATCCTGGCTTGTATATCCAGCTAAGAGCCGCTTTGGGCCATAACCAAATGATCTCAGGCACTCCTAGAAATTCATTCATGTTCAGAGGGCAGAATAGATGGTGGGTGGGGGGAATAGATGATCCTTTTGATACAGGGAAAATAAGAGAGTCGGGTCCTAATTCCAAACATCTTTCAGAGAGTTCATTTGCTTCTACTGTGTTGCCTTGTACACTAATTCTCATGAATAGGCTTCAGGTGAAACAGAGCAGCACCACGGAAAGAGCAAAAAAAAATCTGGGTGAGAATCCTGCTTCCTGTCAGCATTTACTAGTTGCATGTCTTGAGCCAAGTCCCCTCTCATCTCAAAGCATCAATTTCATCATCAGTAAAACAGGGATAATGCCACCAACCTCAGAAGACTATTTTTGACCCAAAGTAAGGTTTCAATAAAGGACAGAAAACTCACATTTACTGAGCGCTTTCAAAGGCCAGGACCTGCACTAGGCTTTGTACTCAGAGAGCACTGTCAAGTAGAGATATTGACCTCACCAAACCTGTGACAAACTGAACTCACGACGAAAGACACATCCCCAGTGACCAGTGGCAGCCTGAGGTTCAAACCCCAGTGTGTCTGAGTTATGACACAACTCTACCGCTCCCCACCCCATGGCCCCACATGGCACAGCTTCTTGGAGGCCAAATCAAACACCTTGCACCTCTTGAATCTCTGACCCCCATTCCAGCAGCCAGGAGCACTTGTAAGAAAATCCCGGGGGCTGCCAATTACCTTCCCGCTGATCTTCTCCTGGAGGTCCTTCTGCCTGTGTTGGTCCTCCTCTTCATCCAGATGGGACCTGCATGTCATTGACAGCTTCTTGACCAGCCTTTCCATTTCCTGACACTGCTCCTCCCTTTGCTCTGTCTCCAACTGTTTGAAGCGGCGCCAGTCATTTATCACCCCTTTTGGACCTGAGATAGGGGTGAATGTGAAGGAGGTGACCAAGAAGAGTGGGTAAAGAAGCATGGACCAGCTCATATCCGCCTAGAGCTTGCTGCATCGACTGCACGGTGATGCTCACACAAAGGAGCGTGGTCTCCACACAGTGACGTCCACTGTGGCATGGCTTGCCATAATTAAATGGACAAGCTAGGGCCCAGCATCAGGAAGTGCACTAAATAAATTATGATTCATCTACTCAAAGGAAAATAAGAGAACTTGTGGAAAGAATGAAGTAACTATAGGTTTCTTGCCATGAAAGATGTTCAAAGGTAGGGAGGTTTGCTCCTCCCTCATGGGAGCGGGTGGGGGGGGGGGGGGCGGGGTCCAAAAAAAAAAAAGGATGTTCAAATATCTTAGGTCAAAAAAAGAAAAAAGAGCAAAATACAGAACAATATCATGGTAGGATCATCCCATTTTTAGAAAAGGAAATGCATGTGAGTATATAAATACTGACAGATATTTATTTATGCACATGTACCTTTGTACATTCGTAGAAAAAGGACTAGAAGGACATGCGAACAGTTAACAGAGACTGCCTCTAGGTAGTGGGATCTAAGGGGACTAGTGAGATGGAACTTACACTTTTTTCTTTCTACATTAATACATTTTGTATTATCTGGATTTTTATAACAAGATTGTGGCAGGTTGCTCTGTTATTCGAGTTACCCCCAAGCCTCTCTGCCTCCATGCTATACATCCTTGCCCACTGCCATGTGATTTGTAGGACCTTTCATGGGATGAGTGTAGCATCCCCAGCCCACTGATATTGGACTTGGCCATGTGACTTGCTTTGACCAATGGATTCTGAGCAAAAGATTTATGAGCCATTACATGTTTCCTTGCTGCTATACTTGGTCATGAAAAGGCAAGTCCCAGTCAGGGGCTGCTCCTTCAATCCTGTTGTTAGAATGACAGGCTATATGATGCAGAAGCAGGGCCTGCAGCATGTAACACATCTGAGAAACACACCTTTACTGTCACAAGCCACTGAGGTTTGGAGGTGACTTGTTACCACAGAAAAAAATATAAAAATCTATATGAAGAAAACTTTAAAATTCTACTTAAAAACACAAAGAAAGATCTGCGTTAGTGGAAAAGCAATACCATATTCCTGACCAGGAAGACCCAACTTCACAAGGGTGCCAATTATCACTAAATTAATCTATATAATCTATATATTTAATGCATTCCCACGTGTGCACACTCCTAAATTTGTTTTGGAAAAGTAAGAAAGTAAAAGTTGAAGGGCACCTGGCTAGCTCAGTCAGTAGAGCATGTGACTCTTGATATTAGGGTTGTTGAGTTCTAGCCCCCATGCTAGGCATAGAGCCTATTAAAAAAAAAAAAAAAAGTTGGGAAAATGACATCATAGAAGAATACTGAGGGGGATCCAGCCCCATCAGATACTGAAACCTGTAACACAATAATTAAAAACAGTGTGATAGGGCAGCCCCGGTGGCGCAGCGGTTTAGCACCACCTGCAGCCCAGGGTGTGATCCTGGAGACCTGGGATCGAGTCCCACGTCAGGCTCCTTGCATGGAGCCTGCTTCTCCCTCTGCCTGTGTCTCTGCCTCTCTCTCTCTCTCTCTCTCTCTCTCTGTGTGTGTTTCTCATGAATAAATTAAAAAATCTTTAAAAAATAAAAAAATTTAAAAAATAAAAACAGTGTGATATAGCACTGTAAAAAAAGACAAATCAATGCAAGAGACTACAAAGTGCACCTAAAAACACAAACATAGACAGCAATTCAGTACATAATAAAACTGATATTTCAAAGCAACAGAAAAAAGATAGTTTGCTAAATGGTGTTGAAACCACTGGGTGGCAATATGGAGAAGACAAAAGTGAAGCCCTACGGGACGCCTGGGTGACTCAACTGTTGAACATCTGCCTTTGGCTCGGGGCATGATCCTGGAGTCCCACTTGAGATGTGGGATCAAGTCCCATATCAGGCTTCCTGCATGGAGCCTGCTTCTCCCTCTGCCTATGTCTCTGCCTCTCTGTGTGTGTCTCTCATGAATAAATAAATAAATAAAATATTTAAAACAAAACAAAACAAAACATTTATACTTTGAAGCCTCTGGGTTTATTTTTATTTTTTTTAAAGATTTATTTATTTATTTATTCATGATAGAGATATATATAGAGAGAGAGAGGCAGAGACACAGGAGGAGGGAGAAGCAGGCTCCATGCCGGGAGCCCAACGCGGTACTCGATCCAGGGTCTCCAGGATTGCGCCCTTGGCCAAAGGCAGGTGCCAAACCCTGAGCCACCCAGGGACCCCGAAGTCTCTGGGTTTAAAAAAAAAAATGTGAAGCCCTACCACATACCTTGCACCAAAATGAATTCCAGATGAATCAATATTTAAATGTATAAAAAAAAGAAAAAGAAATCATAATCATACTAAGAAAAAGCATGGGAGAATCTTTTTATAATCCTAGAGTGAAGAATGACCTTTTCAGTAAGAAACAAAAATAAGAAACTATAAAATAATGCTTTCAGGTACATAAAATAAAAATCTTCTGCCAGGAAAAGATAAAATCTAAAGACAACATAATTGGTAAAAACAGATGCATCTCCTTATTTATAAAGGTCCCTTAAAAAAAAAAAAAAGGCCACCAAATTTTAAAAATGAAGAAAGGGTATGAAAATCTCTCTTAGAGAGGCTCAACATCCCTCTTGAAAAGATAGAAACTAAAACTACAATCAGTTACCTTTTGTCATCCCTCAGGACAGCAGAGATCACAAATTCTGAGAACACAGTTAGGAGGGCAAGTGTATGGGGCAAGTGTATGGGGAAAACCATACTGCTGGCTACATATAAAACAGTGCCACCTCAATTGCCACAATTTGGAAATATTAAAATGTAAAAGTATAAATATGCCATTTCAAGGAGTTTATACTATCAATATATGCATACCTATGACTTATGTGATATCAAACAACATTAATTCGAGAAGCTAATTCCAAAGCAATTCTGTCTACGTGCACTCTGTGCGTGTTCATAGTCTGTGTATGCTGTGTATACACATCTGCACTGTGCACTGAAATGGCTGATGCACACACAGGAAAATGATGACACGAGGCTAACTCTGGAAGTGAGAGTGGAATTAAAGAGAAGTGATCGGAGACTTCTGATACATATTTCATGTACATCTGTTAAACCTGATCCCAGAGCCCAGGGGTTTCCAGTACCTGTGTTGACTGAGATGCCTTCGCCTGCCAACTCAGCATCTGCTGGCATCGAAGTGCCAGCCAGCGCACCCCTGCCCCCATCCTTGTCTTCATGGTCGCTGTCCTCATCCTCACTGCTGCTGTAATAGTATTGCAGCTTCTCCCCCAGCAACTTATCATCCAGGGTCGTCATGGTGCCTGAGAGAGGCAACATATCAGGCTCTTTGTTGGTGTGAATCAGACAGATATGAATTGGAAGACTGAGGGCTCACTTATGCTGAGCTTCCACTATTTACAAGACCCTAAAAGTGATTTTTTTTCATAAGCAGGATCTCAGCAAATCCGTATCGTAACCTGAGTGGCAGGGTTAATCATGCTCTTTTTGTGGAAGGTAAAACTGAAGCTCAGATAAGGGAAGTTTTTTTGCCAAGCTTTACAGCAAATGGTGGAGCTGGGATCAGACCCCAGAGTACCAGACTCTGAGAGACTGGAGGTGTGAGTCACCGTCTCCCCTGTCCTGGTGTGCTGGCTTGGAGGAATCTGCTTACTGACTGGAGGTTTTACCTACACATACTTTTAGGTTTTCCTATCAACTAAGACTGCGGGGTAATTAAAAATTGGGTATTATCTTCAGGAAAAAGTCCAAAAAGCAGCATCAAGAATATGATGCTGAATCACTAAGTCAATCACTCACCTGTCTCTTGCCTCCAACTTCCTGCAGAGCACACTGTGGTGGACCCATGAGCTGTGGGAGTCACTACCAACTTTGGTTAAAAGGGCCCATGACAAGATTTTACTAATTCCCAAGAATTTAAGGGACAGTGGTTGGGGCCAAGATTCCGCATCAGCAGAAGCCAACGGCACTTGGGGAAAAGGCCAGCCTGCCCTTCCAGCAAGGGGGGGACAACTCTAGTCCCGCCTCTTAGCATCGCAATACTATGCTTCCTTCATTAAACACTTATCACCAGGCCTCTAAACTCCTTACTACTGGCTCTCTCATGGGGCGAGGGCCTCTCGAAAGCAGGGACCTCCGAGGTCCACCACCATCCGGCCTCCGCACTATTTACTAAGCACATGCGGGGAGAAGGCTGGGTCGGTGCGGGAGAAGCAGGGTTGATGGAAAGAACATGCAGGTACAGGGGAGTTGTGGGGGGCCGCGGGAGGCCAGAACAAACTTAGAGAGGCATGAAGGGGCCCAGACGGTGCAGGTCAGGGAGGCAGAGCAGGGGCGTGCTCGATGAGGGCGGGGCCTCCGGGGAGGAAGCGGCTAGGGCGGACCGGTGGAGAGCCTCGGGGAGGAGGGGGCGGGGGAGAGGGCGGGGCCTGCGGGGAGGGCGGGGCCTCCAAGGGGAGGAGTCGGAGGGGCGGGAGAAGCGGAAGGGCTCGCGAAGGAGGCGGGGTCGTGGAGGGGCGGAGAGGGCGGGGCCTACGGGGAGGGCGGGGCCTACGGGGAGGGCGGGGCCTCCAAGGGGAGGAGTCGGAGGGGCGGGAGAAGCGGAAGGGCTCGCGAAGGAGGCGGGGGGGGGGCGGAGAGGGCGGGGCCGGCAGAGAGGGCGGGGCCTCCAGGGGGCGGAGTCGGAGGAGCGGGAGAAGCAGAAGGGCTCGCGAAGGAGGCGGGGTCGTGGAGGGGCGGAGAGGGCGGGGCCTGCGGAGAGGGCGGGGCCTCCAAGGGGAGGAGTCGGAGGGGCGGGAGAAGCGGAAGGGCTCGCGAAGGAGGCGGGGTCGTGGAGGGGCGGAGAGGGCGGGGCCTGCGGAGAGGGCGGGGCCTCCAAGGGGAGGAGTCGGAGGGGCGGGAGAAGCGGAAGGGCTCGCGAAGGAGGCGGGGTCGTGGAGGGGCGGAGAGGGCGGGGCCTACGGGGAGGGCGGGGCCTACGGTGAGGGCGGGGCCTGCGGAGAGGGCGGGGCCTCCAAGGGGAGGAGTCGGAGGGGCGGGAGAAGCGGAAGGGCTCGCGAAGGAGGCGGGGTCGTGGAGGGGCGGAGAGGGCGGGGCCTGCGGGGAGGGCGGGGCCTGCGGAGAGGGCGGGGCCTCCAGGGGGCGGAGTCGGAGGTGCGGGAGAAGCGGAAGGGCTCGCGAAGGAGGCGGGGTCGTGGAGGGGCGGAGAGGGCGGGGCCTGCGGGGAGGGCGGGGCCTGCGGAGAGGGCGGGGCCTCCAGGGGGCGGAGTCGGAGGAGCGGGAGAAGCGGAAGGGCTCGCGAAGGAGGCGGGGTCGTGGAGGGGCGGAGAGGGCGGGGCCGCGGAAGGGCGGCGGAGGGGCGCGCCGAACCTTGGGGGGAACCTGATGGAGGCGGGGCCAGCGGAGGCAACGGGGCGGGGTGATCGCGGCCGCCGTGGGGGTCAAGGGGGCGCGCAGACATCGCCTCCCAGCCGTATTCCACCACCTCCGCCCGTAGCCCATGCCCGCCGCTTCTTCCCGACGGACCTCAGGGCAGTTACCCGGCCTAGCGCAGTCCGGATCCTTCGGGCTGGCGGCTCCAGGGACTTCGGAAGGAAGGGAGCACACTCCGGTGGACGAAGAGAAGTGAGTGTATCGGCGCCTCGAGCGCTAAGAAAAGCCGCCGCGGTCCCGACTGTGCGGGCCAATGAGGCTGCGCCCCTGCGGCCGGGCGGACGCACGCTGCCCAATTAGGGCGAGCCTCTTCCGGCGGCTGAGGGAGACGCTACGGGTCCTACTTTGGGACAAACCACCTCGAGGACAGTAGTACGCTTCAGTCGGCTTTGTGTCCATTTAAAGGAAAAGCGACGCCGCACGTGTTTCGTTGTCAATAGTAAGAGAAGTTTGTTTAGTGATCTTTGAAGCTTCTGGAACCATTCCACGTGTGTTTTTTATTCGATCTGAATCACATCGCGGCTCTTAGGATAGACTCAGAGACGTTAAATATTTTGCCCCCAAACAGACCTTGCATTAAAAAAAAAAAAAAAAGAAAAAAAGGCACGTTCATGACAACATTGTGAATTTCTGAATTGGATCCTGAAACAGAAAAAGATATGGACGGGACAACTGACAAAATGAAGTCTATTAGCAAAACTTGTGTATCAGCAGTTCTGATCATTGCACTATGGTCATGTGTAAGACGTTAACTGGGCAACTCTGGGTGAAGAATGTAGGGGAACTCTAAGCTACTTATGCAACTTTTTTTTTTTTAAGATTTTATTTATTTATTCATGAGAGACACAGATAGAGAGAGAGAGAGGCAGAGGGAGAAGCAGGCTCCATGCAGGGAGCCCGACGTGGGATTCGATCCCAGACTCCAGGGTCACGCCCTGGGCCAAAGGCAGGCGCCAAACCGCTGAGCCAAACAGGGATCCCCAACTTTGCAACTTAAAAAAAAAAAAATGGTTTCTATTGGGACTTCATCAAGATAAGAAGCTTTTGCACAGCAAAGGATACAGTCAACAAAACTCAAAGACAACCTACACGGGCAGCCCCGGTGGCGCAGCGGTTTAGAGCCGCCTACAGCCCAGGGCATGATCCTGGAGGCCTGGGATCAAGTCCCACATCAGGCTCCCTGCATAGAGCCTGCTTCTCCCTCTGCCTGTGTCTCTGCCTCTCTCTCTCTCTCTCTCTCTCTCTGTATCTCTATGAATAAATAAATAAAATCTTAAAAAAAAAAAAAAGACAACCTACAGAATGGGAGAAGATATTTGCAAATGACGTATCAGATAAAGGGCTAGTTTCCAAGATCTATAAAGAACTTATTAAACTCAACACCAAAGAAACAAACAATCCAATTATGGGCAAAAGACATGAACAGAAATCTCACAAAGGAAGACACAGACATGGCCAACAAGCACATGAGAAAATGCTCCGCATCACTGGCCATCAGGGAAATACAAATCCAAAGCACAATGAGATCCCACGTCACACCAGTGAGAATGGGGAACATTAACAAGACAGGAAACCACAAATGTTGGAGAGGATGTGGAGAAAGGGGAACCCTCTTGCACTGTTGGTGGGAATGTGAACTGGTGCAGCCACTCTGGAAAACTGTGTGGAGGTTCCTCAAAGAGTTAAAAATAGACCTGCCCCATGACCCAGCAATTGCACTGCTGGGGATTTACCCCAAAGATACAGATGCAATGAAACGCCGGGACACCTGCACCCCGATGTTTCTAGCAGGAATGTCCACAATAGCCAAACTGTGGAAGGAGCCTCGGTGTCCATCGAAAGATGATGGATAAAGAAGATGTGGTCTATGTATACTATGGAATATTCCTCAGCCATTAGAAACGACAAATACCCACCATTTGCTTCGACGTGGATGGAACTGGAGGGTATTATGCTGAGTGAAGTAAGTCAATCAGAGAAGGATAAACATATGGTCTCATTCATTTGGGGAATATAAAAAATAGTGAAAGGGAATAAAGGGGAAAGGAGAAAAAAATGAGTGGGAAATATCAGAAAGGGAGACAGAACATGAGAGACTCCTAACTCTGGGAAACGAACAAGGGGTGGTGGAAAGGGAGGTGGGCAGGGGGTGGGGATGACTGGGTGACGGGCACTGGGTGTTATGCTATATGTTGGCAAATTGATCTCCAATAAAAAAAATGATTTCAGATTCTGAGTCCTTATTAAGGTGTCAAATACAGACATAAAGTGATTCATAGAAAGCTTTGTCCAAATTGAATCATTAAAAATATCCTAAAACAATACCCTCTAAAATGGGGCTCCTAATTTAAAGGAGAGATTCTCAGCTTGTGGTTCTTCAACCACCTAAAATTGTCTGCAAATTGGTATATGTGCCCATCTTCCTAAGAAGCTGTTTGTTCAGGCTATCAAGAGTGAGAGCTCCCTTCCCCAAATTTAAGAACAGTTCATCCATGGAGATCCTATGGTGACTGTATGCATTTTTGTTTGCAGAGTGAATAGTCGTACCTTAATCAGATTTCTGAAAAGCCAGCCAACTGGCGGATGGATGCCTGTGATCCGCTTTAAATGACAAGCTAGCACCCAGCAATAGAGCCTCTGCATGAGTCTCCGTAAATATCTGTTAAATGAATGCTTTGCTTTTAATTTTGTTTTTCTGACATCTCCCTGAGGCAGGGATCTTCTTCATCCCTGGTGGTACTTTGTCCTTCAAAATTCACTTTAGGAGCACCTGGGTGGCTCAGTAAAGCATCTGCCTTCCGCTCAGGTCATGATCTGGGAGTCCTGGGATCCAGCCCCTTGTTGAGCTCCCTGCTCAGCAGGGAGCATGCTTCTCCCTCTGCAGCTCTCCCTGCTTCTGCTCTCTCACTCTCACTTTCTCTCTCTCAAATAAATAAATAAATACAATTTATTTATTTACTTTTTTAAATTTTCACTTTACATCGAAGGCTGTAATCCTCGGTGCTGCTCAAAGATCCTTGTTTCCCTGAGCAGGTTACCTTCATTTGCTAAGAGGAACAATTCACATCTCTTTTCTCAAATCTTCAATGCTCTCCCCTCTCCTTGGCTCAGTTTTGACCTTGGTTCTTATTTTGCCTGAAAAACAGAAGCAGTTTGGGAGCTGAAGACTCCTCAAAACAAACAAACAAACAAAGCAAAACAAGCAAAAGCAATCAAAAGAGACTTGCACTTGTGTCCCTCAAAATATACCAACTCCTGCATCTGTATCAATTAAGAATCACTGATGCACTGGATCCTGCTCCTCCAGCCTGGTAAAGGACTCTGCCTGCAATGTCGTCCTCTCTCTCTCTCCTGCATATTCAAGCTTGCTTTCTACAGCGTGCTAATATGCTCAACTCATCTCCCTGAAGCAGGGAGGGGCAGAAGGGACAACTACAGGTAATATTAACTACAAATTTTTTTTTCTCATCTCCAAAAAAAAAATCCTCTCAAATATCATTTTCCACCGTTCAGATTGTTAAAAATCAGAAAGTTTGGTAACAGTAAGGCTGTGGGGAACGCATAGCTGGTGAGATGTAAATTGATACAACTCTTATAAATGAGAAATATTAGTCAATAATGCAAAAATACATACTGTTAGCTCAACAATTCCACAGCTGGAAGTTCATCCTATTGATACACTTGCATGAACATAGTATTTAGTTTAAAAAAAAAAAAAAAAAAAGCAAGATGGAGAACATTATGTATTAGTTTCTTACCTTTTGCATAAAAAATATAAATAATGTTATTTGCTTATATTTGCATAAAGACAAGCACTGAAGGATTTGTAAGAAATAGAATGGTTATCTTTGAGGGATAGAGGTGAGTTCGGAGTGGGAAGGAGGCTTTTTATATATAACTTTATATGTATGTATTCTAGAGTTTAAGAATAATTTGGGCGGGCACCTGGGTGGCTCAGTTGTTTAATTGCCCAACTGATTATGGCTCGGGTCATAATCTCAGGGTCCTGGGATCAGCCCCGTGTCTGGCTCTGTGCTAGGCATGGAGCCTGCTTGGGAGTCTCTTTCCCTCTCTCTCTGCCACCCCACCACTCTGCTCACACTCGCTCTCTCTCAAAAAAAAAAAAAGATTTTTTTTTTTGTGGTTAATACTACCTGAAATTGTCCCTTCTGGTAGTTTTTTTTTTTTAAGATTTTATTTATTTATTTATTTATTTATTTATTTATTTATTTATTTATGAGAGACAGAGAGAGAGAAAGAGGCAGAGACACAGGCAGAGGGAGAAGCAGTTTCCATGCAGGGAGCCCGACATGGGACTTGAATCCAGGTCTCCAGGATCAGGCCCTGGGCTGAAGGCGGCACTAAACTGCTGAGACACCCAGGCTGCCCCTCTTCTGGTACAGTATGGCTGATTTTCATTGCTGTCTCTCTTAATATATTTACTCTCCTGATATGATGGAGAGGTCTATCTAGTGGTATCCTTGTTGGGAATATAGTTTGCATCTGTCAGGAGTATGACTGTATATATGAGTTAGTTACCTAACAATACTCAACAGGACTGCTCAACTTAGAATTTGGGGATGGTGTGGATAATGACATTTCTGCCTAATGGAAGTACCATATGTTATTTATAGTTCTTAAAGTATTTTACTTGTGAGGTTTTTGTTTCTTTATTCATAGAGCATACTGAAAGTATTTCTTAGCTGGAAAACCGAAATCCATAAGTGGTTTTGTGACTATTAAAGCATTTGCCTTCTATCAAGGAAAATCTTGGTCCAACCAAAAGATTTACAAACTGTTATTAAACATATTTGAAGTTTTGAAGTAATTGAATGAAATTCATGTAAAAATGCATAAATACGGGCCGCCCAGGTGGCTCAGCAGTTTAGCAGCACCTTCAGTCCAGTCCCATGTCAGGCTCCCTGCATCGAGCCTGCTTCTCCCTCTGCCTGTGTCTCTGCCTCTCTCTCTCTCTGTCTCTGTGACTATCAAAAAAAAAAAAAAAAAGCATAAATGCCCTTGAGGCATGGATTTCTAGGCTTGGAGTTTTTCCAGATTATGATAGACGTAAAACAGGATTTGGTCTTCCACTGAGTTTTCCACCAATATTTTTGTAAATTTAGAACAAATTTGTCCTTGTCATTTTTTTTTTTTTAAGATTTATTTACTTTAGAGGGAGGGAGAGAGAGTGCGAGCAAGTGCAAGGGTGGGGAGAGGAAGGAGAGGGAGAGAGAAACTTAAGGAGATTCCATGCTGATTTCAGAGTCCGAGGCCGACTCAGGGGCAAGCTCAATCTCAGGACCTTGGGATCAAAACTCATTTTTTCTTTCTGAAGATTTTATTTATTTATTCATGAGAGAGAGAGAGAGAGAGAGAGGGAGAGGCAGAGACACAGGCAGAGGGAGAAGCAGGTTCCGTCCAGGGAGCCCGATGTGGGACTCGAATCCAGGTCTCCAGGATCAGGCCCTGGGCTGAAGGCGCCAGTAAACTGCTGAGTGCCCGAGATCACAACTCACATCACAACCTGAGCGGAAACCAGGAGTTGGATGCTTAATTGACTCTGCCACCCAGGCACCCCACTCAGATGTTAGTTAGTTAGTTAGTTAGTTAGTTAGTTAGTTAGTTAGTGAGGATGCATGGAGGGAGGAATAGAGGGGGAGGGACAAGCAAACTCCCTGCAGAGTGTGGAGCCCTAGGCAGGGGTCCAGGCAGGGCTCCAGGCAGAGCTCATTCCCTAGATCCTGAGATCATGACCTGATCAAAGTCAGACACTTAAATAACAGCCATCCAGGAAACCCTGAATTTTTTCTTATAGAAGTATTAAAGGTCTAGAGACAGTTTGGGGTGACATGAAGCAGTATGAAGACTGGAACAGCCAGTCTTTTTCTTTCCTTTCTTTCTTTTCTCTCTCCTCCCTGCCTCCGTTCCTTCTTTCCCTCTTTTTTTGGGGTATGGAGCCAGTTTGTGGCAATTGAATGTCTTTCTTATTTAGAAATTAAACAGCTTTTTCTTCTTGTATTAAATATAAAATCAGGAACGCCTGGGTAGCTCAGTGGTTGAGCATCTGCCTTCGGCTCAGGGCATGATCCTGGGATCCAGGATCGAGTCCCACATCAAGCTCCCTGCATGGAGCCTGCTTCTCCCTCTGCCTGTGTCTCTGCTTCTCTCTATGTGTGTGTCTCTCATGAATGAATAAATAAAATTAAAATAAATAAAATTTTAAAAAATATATATAAGTTTTAAAAGTGTTATCCTTGTTGGCAAATTGAATTTAAATTAAAAAATGTAATGTAAAAAAATAAAAATAAAAGTGTTCTCTTTGGTGAGGGATTGAATTTTGTTAACTGAACTTTTCTTTAGATGTTGGATTGTCTTTAAGGAGCAGTTAAATTTCTTTTGAAAGTTTTGATTAAGGCATTGGAGAAATTCAGGAAACCTCTTTGCTTTTGTGGCTTTAGTTGTATTTTTCTTTAAATAGCTTGCACACTTAAAATGTAAGGAACAAGATTTCCTCTTTTTTAGAAGTATTTGAGTTTCTCTTATTTTGTATAGATTTTTAATTTCTAGAAGCCAATCAGAATGGAGCTCCGTTAATTTTTGAGATCTTATAACAGAATTTTTCTTCTGTTAATATGGTGGATGACTCTGATTGATTTTCATATGCTAAACAAACTTTACATTCCTGAGATAAACCCAATTTGGATATGATGTATTGTACTTTGTGTAGGTATGCAACCTTGGTTGGTCTAGCAATATTTTTCCCATGGCCTTCTGAACATGAAAATTGGTAGCCTCAAGACCTTCTACCTGCGTTGTCACACAAAGACTTCCTGTCTGCACTGGTGCCATGTACCCACACAGATTCCTGTGTAGCTCACCTGTGGTCCAGAGACATACTTTCTGCTGGCCAGCAACCAGTTTCAGCCTGGGCACATCAGCAAACTTCTCTGCTGTGCAGTAGGCTGAACTTCACCTTCTGTAGTGAGGTCTGCACCACAGTCTTGGGAAGGGGAGCTCTTTCCAAGTATGTCCTTCCTCAAGTAGGACATACCAGATGGAATTTCTCTAAGCCATAGGATTCCATAGCCCTATGGAATTTCCTTTTTTCTTACAGTCATTAATTTATTAGATTGTAAGAATTCTTTGTATGAAACTTCCCCCTGTGCAGTTTCTGTCTCCTGACTGGAGATAAAAAGGTCCCTAAGTCAAGTCTACACTCAGGGGAAGGGGTTTACACAGAAGATGAATAACAGGTGATGGGAGGGGTGGCTTTGGGAGCTATATCAGTTCCTGACTGTGGTCTGGACCAAATGACTTGCTTCTAAGTAATAATGACAAAAGAGATGGGATCTGTTTCCAAGATCACAGGTTATAAAAGATTGTGACTTCTTTACAGCTACTCTCCACTAGCTCTCTACCTGCTCCCCATCCTCCCCCTCACACCCCCTACCCCCGTCTCAGACTCTTCTTGTTTGCTGCTTGGATGAGCCAAACCACCATATTGATTTTGAGGGGCTCAAGTGGCAATGAACTGAGGGTAGCCTTCAACGAGAAACTGAGGCCCTCATTCCAACAGCTCGAGAGGAACTGAATCCTGCCAGCAATCCAGGGAATAGGCTGGGGAGCAGACACTTCCCCAGGTGAGCAGGCACCATTCAACCCCTGTGAGACCTGAGGCACATGACCCCACCGAAGTCACACGCAGATTCCTGACTCACAGATACCACAGGATGATGGGTGTTGTGACATTAAGCCACTGGGTCCTTGGGGTAATTTGTTTTGTGACAATAGATAACTAATACAAGACTTAGTACAGTTTTCCTTTTGATTTTTTCTTTAAAGATTTTATTTATTTACTCATGAGAGACACACACACAGAGGCAGAGACATAGGCAGAGGGAGAAGCAGGCTCCCTGTGGGGAGCCTGATGTGGGACTCAGGATCATGACCTGAGCTGAAGGCAGATGCTTTAACCACTGAGTCACCCAGGTGCCCCTCCTTTTGATTTTGTATCTCTTTTGGTAAATCGTTCTTTGAAGGAATTTGTCCATTTTTAAGACTCCTTAAGTCCAATTTATCCATTCCTTTCAGGGGTAGCCCAACACCACCAGTGTATTTGCTCAATAAATACGAGAACAAAAAATGTTACGTCCACACAAAAATATGTGTTCATAAATGTTCAAAGCAGCTTTATTTGTAATAGTCAAAGATTTGAAGCAACCCACATGTTTTTCAACAGGTGAATGCTTAAACAAAATGGTATATTTACAGCTCAGCAGTAAAAAGGAGCAAAGTATTAGTACATGTGACAATTTGGATGGATCTCAAGGGAATTAGGCTGAGTGTAAAAAGCCAGTCTCAAAAGGTTACATCCTGTACAATTTCATTTATATAATATGCTCAAAATGACAAAGTTATAGCAATAGAGACTAGATCAGTTGTTGCCAGGGGTTAGGGATGAATGAGGATAAGGGAGGGGAATGGATATGAATGTAAAGGTAGCATGAAGGGTCACTGAGGTGAGCAAACATTGTTACTTTTTTTTTTTTTTTTCCAGTTCTGTTATCCTGGGAGTAGTGGTAGTTCCACAAATCACATGTGATAAAGAGCTACACATACACACGCAAATGAGTGCATGTGAAGCAGATGACATCTGAACAAGGTGTGTGGATTGTCACCAATGTCACTTCCCTGGTTTTGCTATTTTGCTATAGTTACAAAAGATGCTATCCGTGGGGAAACTGTGTGAAGGGTGCATTGGTCCTCTAGTATTTTTGCAACTTCCTGTGAATCAATTATTACTTCAGAATATAAAGTTGAACTCATCCAGTCTCTTGGGTTAAAATATCTATTTTAAGTAGGAACCCCCACTCCTACCCCACCATGACTTTCCATCCAGGTTTCACATAGGTTGACTTTTGAGTAAAGACCTTAAGAAAAAGGGACTAGTTCATCATGAAGCTACCTGGTAAGGCTGGGGGGAGCCTTTATCTTTTAGAGAATAACAAGCATAAAAGCCCTATGCTGGAAGCATGCCTGGCATGGTGAACACCTAAGTGGCCAGTGCAGCTGGAGCCTAGTGAGCAAAAGAAACCAGGGGCTTTGGCTTTCATTTTGATGATTTCACTCTGACACATTTGAAAGGTTTTGAGTACAGGAGTGAAATGATCAGACTTCACAGTTTAAAGGGATCACTGCTGAAGAGGGAGACAAGGGCCGAAGCCAGGAGAACAGAAGGCTATTCAGGCTAATTCAGGTGAAAGATGATTGTGGCTCAGACCTAGGTGGTGAGAAGTGGTCAAATTCTGAATATATTTTGAAGGTAGAGCTGACAGGATTTGCTGCTGGACTAAGTGTGAGGGACAGTGATCCAGGGGGAAGTAACTGAAATGGGTGGCAGGGCTGGGAGGGGACAGGGAGGGAACAACTGGAGGTGTAGTTTGGAGAGCTGAGGAATCCCAGAAACTCCGTCTTTGACATGTTAAGTTTGAGATGGGATCCAGACCACCCTATCTAAAACTGCCCACAGTCCTGAGACTTACCACTCCCACCTTGCAAAATCTCATCAGCTGGTTATATTCTAGTCATTCCGCTTGTAGTCCTCCTCATGATCTAAATTCACCTTCTGTGTCTTGTCTATCCCTTCAACTCTGTTTCACAAAGGAAGGGACTATTTCACACCTATATCCTTCAGGCCTGGTACATAGTAGATTGTCATAAAGATATTTGTTGCAAGGTGCCGGTGCCTGGGTGGCTCAGTGGGTTGTCTTTCAGTTCAGGTCATGACCCCAGGGTCCTGGGATCAAGCCCAGCCTCAGGCTCGCTGCCCAGCGGGGATCCGGTTTCTCCCTCTCTGCCTGCTGTTTCTACCTACTTGTACATGTGCATTCTCACTCTGTCAAATAAAATCTTAAAAAAAAAAAAAAAAAAAAGCAGGTATTTGTTGAATGTTGTCTCTGTGAACCAAATGGGCCTGAACATTTGGCAATGGGTGTTTTTTTATACCTTGGCTAAGATAGGTCCCAAATCTATCTTAATTCATTATAGCATTACAGCAGTGATTCCCAAACTTCTTTTGCACTGGACGCATTCAGGTGGGGAGCTTTAAAAGTAGGGATACCTTGTCCCATCCCCAGAGATTGTGATTTAAAGGGTCTGAGGTGTGTTCTGGACTTTGGGATTTTTCAAAGATCCCTAGGTCATTGCAGTGTGCATGTAGGTTTGAACTACTGCACTGTGGGGTTTTTCCATTAAGGTTTTTACTGCAAGTCTTTGTTAAAGTGCATGCTAATTACTCCGACAGGTACAATAAAGGAGAGAAAATTTTCCTAGACTTTCATTTAAATTTCCTCTCCTTCACTTGGACCCACTATCTTCTTCTCTTCTTCTTCATGATCTGAATTGTCACTCCAGGCTTACACAAGATTACATGTCTCACAAATACGGCTCTGTTCTCAGCAGTGAGGTCTGGGACTCTAAGCCAAACCTAATCCACTGTAACGTGTAGATGTCTAGTGTCTTCTCTCTACAACAAATCCCATCAGTTGCTCTCTGCTGCTTCTCAGAGTCACCCCTCTTCCCTCCTGGTTGGCCATGCTCTGAACACTTCTTACCTAGATTGCTGACCTGGCTTCCCTAGTCTGTCTCCAGATTCACCTCACACTACCAACCCCAGATTGTTCAGATCATCTAACTTCCAAGACTCCCTAACGGTCTTTTTATTATGGTATTCAATGCCCTTCATAGAGATCCCTACCTACCTCATCTAGCCATGTGAATTCAGGCAAATTCGCTTGGTTTTCTCCTCTATAAAATGGTGACAGTGATGGTCCTAGACTTTAATATAACTATAGCATTTAGAACTGTGTCTGGAGGGCAGCCCGGGTGGCTCAGCGGTTTGGCGCCGCCTTCAGTCCAGGGCGTGTGATCCTGGAGACCCGGGATCGAGTCCCACGTCAGGCTCCCTGCATGGAGCCTGCTTCTCCCTCTGCCTGTGTCTCTGCTGCTCTATCTGTGTCTCTCATGAGTGAATAAATAAAATCTTAAAAAAAAAAAAAAAAAGAACTGTGTCTGGAACATGTTAGTTAAGCTATTCCTCAAACATATTTTCCACTGTAACACAACCCCCATCATCAATCCCTACCCTTTGGGAGGTAGAACAGACTTGGGTTCTGAATTCTGACTCCACTAACTTCCTAGGAGGTCTTGAGCAAGTTACTTATCATCTCAGGTACAAAATAGGAGTCATAAGATCTACAATGAAGGACGTTAAGATAGAGTGGGTTGTCGTGAAGGTAGACTAGGTGTGCGGGGTGTTTTCTCCCCTCTCTGTACCTGGTGACATATTATTCAGCCTACAAAGTCTAGCATAGGATAATTTCTCACAGAAACCTCTCCCCCCGCTCACCACCACTACCATCTGCCCCATAGTTTCCCTTCTGAAATTTCCATACACCCTACATTAGAACATAGCTCAATAAGCTGCTTGTTCAGATTTGTCTTTCCCATTTTCCACACCATGAGCTTCTGGAGGAAGAGTTCGTGTTTTATTGACCTTTAACCTTAATGACCAGTACAGACTGGGGCCTAAAATATATCAGCTGACTAAATGAGTAAAACTACTCAAGGCCCAGTGGCAATGGTGTTTCCATCCACTCAGGCCATTATCTGTTCATATTGAGGTTCCACAGAAGTGTCTTTGTACTTCTATGACACATTAGTTATTTATGAACTCCCCTAGATTGTGAACTGCTAGTATTATCTATGCCCTCATCTCCCATATAGAAAGTAATTTGTTTGTATCTGAATGATTGAATTGACTGATTGGATTACAAAATATTTCAACCTCCCTGGGTCTATTCATTCTTTCAGATCCTTCCCAGGCATGTAGGCATGAGGCAGGGGATTATATTTATTTATTTTAAAGATCTTTAATTTTAAGGGTGCCTGGGTGGCTCAGTTGGTTAAGTATCTGACTCTTGGTTTTGACTCAGGTTGATCTCATGGGTTGTCACAGATCAAGCCTCTCATGGGACTCCACGCTCAGTGAAGGAGACTGCTGGAGAGTCTCTCCCTCCCCCTCCCCCTGCCGACTCATGTGCTCCTTCTCATATAATAAATCTAAAAAAAAGGGGGGGGGGGAGGGGTCCCTGGGTGGCTCAGTAGTTTGGTGCCTGCCTCCTGGGTCCTAGGATAGAGTCCCACATCGGGCTCCCTGCATGGAGCCTGCTTCTCCCTCTCCCTGTGTCTCTGCCTCTCTCTCTCTTTCTCTCATGAATAGATAAAATCTTAAAAAAAAAAAAAAAAAAGATTCTTAGTACAATCTACCCCCCATATGGGGCTTGAACTCACAACCAAGATCAAGAGTCCCATGCTCTACCAACGAAGCCAGCCAGATGCCCTGAAGCAGGTGATTAAATCGCAAGGAGTATCCTGGTAGCTTAATAGAGCCAAAAAAGTATACCAAGGATATCAATATAACTAAAATGCACCATGAACTTAATATTGACACTAAAACAACTTTTAAGGTGGACAAATAATTTTATTTTGTGCATGCAAATACATGTCAAGTACTGCAAACTTTTTCCATCAATTTTCTCTCAAACACTGAAAATCATGATGCTCTATTCTGTGAACAGCCAAAGCTAATATCTCTTCACTTCAGTGCTACAGCAAAAACACACAGAATTCACTCTTTGCTATTCACTATCATCACAACCCTCATTGTTCCATCTCTGCCCTCCCCCCATATACAGGCCTTATAAATCCTAGCCTTCCCCCATTTAACCCTATTCCTATAGCACAAAGGGAAACATTACAATTTGGAAATTCAAATTGAAATAAATGGAATAGAATTTATTCCCATATATATTCCCCATTTCATTGTACAGAATTATTTTAAATTATAGTTTTAAATAGAAGCTGAGTATATGCCTTAAAAATGAGCATTAAATCCATCTTAGAGATGGTGCCTGCTTTTTACATGATGGGTGTACACCATCTTTAATTTCATTTACATTTCAATCGAACAATAGATTTGCAAAGAAAATGTCTAATACAGACGTAAAAATATTCACACTAGAGCTTCACAATCGGTTGTACAATTGACAAACAGGCCTCTTTTCCCAAACTTTCCAGCTAAGCAAATTTATAAAATGTAATCAATGCAACAAGAAAAACATCTCTCTTTCACTTCCAGGGAAAAGAATATGCAATAAACAGTATTAAATGCAGACAGCAGTTGCTGCAAGCTAACCACGATACTCCCAAGTGGCTGTACAGTGGATATGTGCAGTACAAATAAAAGCCACATGTGTTGTATCACAACTACAGTTAATTGTTTGCCCAGCTAAGAGAATGCATGCACTTCCATGCCTTGGGTTATAAAGTGAGGCCTAATTCTCGACAGATAGATGGAATATATGCAAATGACCTTGGCTTTTGGCAGTACTAAGTGCAGCCAGTGTCTATGTTCCACTGGTTTGAGGATATTTTTAAATTTTTATTTAAAAAAAGAAAAAAAATGCCAGTTTTGGAATTGGGGGAATAACTGCTCTTGGAGTAGAAATAAGACTCCACTCAAATGTGGGGTGTTCTGATCAGTGGCCTTGACTCCCTGTATTCCCTTGCCAGCAAAGGGATACAAAGAAACTGCTAGTATAAAGGAGTAACTAGCAAATGTTTTCAATTTATCCAGAAAATGGGATACTCCTGGAGCATGTTCATTTGTGTTCTGCTTGCAGAAGGGGTTCTTGTGAAGGAGTTACAGTAAGTGATCCCATGGACACTCTTCATCACTAAAACACAAGAAAAGTTCTTCCAGGAAACTAATACATAGTTGCAATGCAACCTTTCCCTTTAACTACTCAGTTACCAATACTGGTGACAGTCTGCTCAGAAGACTACATGAAGAAGGTAGGGAAGAAATATTCAGATTCAAAGTTGATATCACATACTGAATCTGATCATTACAATTCCACCCCTATCAATGAGACAACATGGGCTTTAACATCAAAAATGCAAGAGTTAGCTAGATGGGTTTTAAAACAATGTTTTCAAATGTTTAAATGATCCCATTTTAAATTCCTAGAGTATGCTGTGCATCCTATAATTTTCTCAAGGCAGCATATAAAATTGGGATGTGCTTTATATACTTAGAATCAACTCGAAATTTGAGTGAAAATGACTAGATCCATATAAATGGTATATTTCAGTTCTCGTACAGAAGGGGAGGTTTCTCTTACTATTGTCTTGTGAGAGTAAATTACTAGGAAAAAAAAAATCAGTGCCACCGACCCAGTGAAGCACTACCTTCTCTTGAAAACTATGATGCACCAACTTCATGCATGACACTGGCTTACCAGACGCTACTGAAAGGAAGTCATGGCAGGAAAGGCAAGGGAATCTGCTCTGCTCAGGTAAGGTGGAATACATACGTCACTTTCTCAGGTTTTAGAAAATGTACTGACGCTAACAAAGGAAAACTACTGAGGCTCTATTCACAGAATCTGAACAAGGCATACAGCCTTCAGAGTGGGATTTAGAAATGGAAAAACAAAACCACAAAAAGTAAAACAAACGCCCTACCATTTTCCCACTTTCCAGACATTAGACGACTTTTTCATAATTACACCACAGGCACCATATGCAGTTTAATTACCAACATCACACCTTTCCTCTCCTATTGTCTTTTGTACTGATTTCAAACATACATACATCACAACATGTTGGTAAAAGGGTCAAATGATGGGGAATGTACCCAATTTTAAAAAGTCACATCCTCGATCTGATTTATAATTTTTTTCCTCCATGACATCAGGGAGTTAACTTTCTGAAGAAGGATCAGAAAAACTGCTCTTTCTTCTGAAGTGGCAGAGAACCAATGTCTTTCCTTCACATGAAACCCACCAAGAGAAACAGAAGATGGTCACTACACATAAAGGATGCAATACAGAAAAATCCCAACACAAAAACAATTCCTATGTTGTTAGTGAGAACAAGAGTAAGTTTTTAAGAACAGGGAGTTATTGTTTTATGGGATCACCTGCTGCAAGACAAGCATTATTTTAATATAAATGTTCTGAGACATACCAGTAAGGTTGGCAGGTATATACATACACTGATGCAAATGTAATTTCACTGGACAAGTAGGCAAACACCTAAGCAGTTTATCCCAAACCCCTCCAGCAGAGCACAACCAAGTTTCAAAATTTCAGTTTTAAAATTAAAAAGATAAGGTTAAATACACAAGATCAATTTATGTAGTATATATTCACCCTCAGAACGTGCTGAAGATGTTTTGCGTAGTTCTGTTGCACAGAGGGTTCTTTCCCTGAGGGCACATAAGGAGCTCTCAAACTGTTAATAGGTCTCTATTTTGTAACAAAATAGTAATTTTAAAATCTTAAAAAAAAATACATTACCTTCAACATGGAAGATCTCACTATTTAAATATCCATGAAATAGACATACTAGTTTGCATACCCTTTTTTGGAAATACAAACAGTAAATAAAGTACATTGGAAGCATTTTAAATGTAATAAGCACATATTTATAGAAGGGTTCTGATATAAATTATATAACAATCATGTTCCTGTAATATCCTAGGCTAATTTATAATGTCAGAAATAAGTTAATGTAACATGGTTTAAAACTCTTGTTCCTATTCATTTCAGGTTACAGAATGAAATAAATAAAATGTCTTTGTAGGGATAGGGAGCACTGGCCATGGCATAAAGGTACAGTACTAACCCAAGGAAACAAAGTCAAAGCTACTGTGCTGTTATGCTACAAACATCTTCATACATTTGAATATTAAATAAATGTGTAAGATCTTCCATACTGACACCAGAATATCAAAACTACCCCCTTTGTTTCTCAGGTATATTTACAACTTATCAGTCACCTTATGAGCATGTTCATTAAGACAGGTATCAAACACCAGTATTTACTCATTCTGATCAAGAAATTTCAGGGAAATGTCAACCCTCCCACCCCTGGAAATGTGCACAAAACTTTTTATCAAAATCTTATCTGATACAATGCTGTGGTTTTGTAAAACAACTAAATAGCTCAGACGACCAATAACATGATCCTGTTTAAGCATCTTGCTAGCAGGAAAAGCCCTTACATACAGTACACCTGGTGAAAGATCAGCTTGGCTTAAAATATTCCAGTACAATTTTCAGAGTAAACAACTTCACAGAAGTTAATTAAAAAAATAATAATAAAAGTCAAACTAATCTCAAAGAAACCGAGGGAAAACAAAGAGACAAACTATAGGTAAGATCACCAGGAAGGAATGCCCGGCTTTTGTTTCCAAATGTTGACTGAAATTTAGGTTTCAGTAAAATACCTCCCACAAATCTGGGGCATGGATGGTTGAACATACTGCATACTTCCAGATGCCAGGTCCACTTTTCAGTCACATTTAGCAGGGCAGAAATTATTCGTGTTTTTAAGTATGAATAAAGGTTAGCCAATGTCCTATTATTACATGGTTCATAGTCTTATCAACCTAACAGTCAGAAAACAAGGAAAATTAAACCCCAACGTGAAGTAACAACAAACAATATTTAACCAAGATATTGCAATGAACATCCAAATTAATTAGTTAAAAAAAAAGAAAACACAACCCAGCAATACCATCTTGTTAGTCAGTGCAAACACTACATACAGGGTTTTCTCAAGAAAGCTGAAAGCACCTGATTCTTTTGCCAAGTCATCAGATTCAATAACGTACAGGCTTAAATCTGCATTTTAAAAAACTGCCATTACATTAGTGCATAATTTATCAAAATTTTAAAAACGATTCTGCATAACTTAGGAGAATTTAATATCTAGTACATCAGCTGAAAGACTTAGGCACTTGGTTATATATTTAATTACTTACTTCAACAAGTAGCCTGTGTATAAATATTAACAAAGCAGAAACTATTCTTGAAAAATGGAAAACTAAAAAAATTTCAATGCTACAGATAAAAGCACTGCACCACACTCCTACATATAATGCAGTAAAGAAAGCTAGTATATAACCCTGTAAAATTCTATGGTAAGAACGTCTAACTCCACTCTTCAAGGTAAAAAAAAAAAAAAAAAAAAGAGAGAAAGAAAGAAAAAGGAAAAAAAAGAAAAAAAGGGAAAAGAAAGAAAAAATTTTAAAAATCCATGCAAAGTTCCATGAAAAAGATAAATAAAGCAGCTGGAATGAGATGGAAATTTCTCTCAGCAAAACATAAAAATAGAAATAAATAAGTTAATTAAAGTCTACTTTCACTAGATGTATCATTGTAGGATCCTGCTAGTTTAATAACTGAGTTGTTAATTTTCTATAGAAGCCATTTAAAATAGGAAATGGCTCAGTTACTGCACCGGATTGCTACAAACTCATAAAAAGCTGCTTGAAGCTTAAGTTAAATGTCCAAATTCCAATCACCTCTGGAAAGTGAACGTGTTACCCTAGTAAAGTAAATTTTCTTTTTTTTTCATAATGCTAATGCAAGAGGGCTTGAAGTATCAAAGAGTCCACAGGAAATGGATGCCCCCAGTAATATCTTTTTTAAAAAAAATATACATTATATAATATATATTATATATATAAAAAGCTAGTGTAAATGCTTCCATGGTATGGTCACAAATTTGAAGGATGAACCTCCTTTCAGCTGTTAACCATCTTCCCATTTGCAACAGGTTTTAAAAAGTCGTTTTTATCTTCAGACATAACATGAGTTTTCAGAATGAGGTTGCCAACACTGACGGATGTGGTGATGGGGAGATAACTTGCATTGCCAATGGACACTGGGAGTGGCTGGCTAAAGCAAGAAGTTACCGGCAGAATTGTTTTTTGCTCCTCCCTGGGAGAAAATAAATGACGTTGAAAACAAATTAGCTTTAAGTGAAAACTTTAAAGAATAACCATATACGCTTAATTAATACAAGTCGTAACAAACCTGAAGAGCCCCTCACAAAGACATGTCTTTATCACTAAAAAGTATCAGCGTTCACTAAAAAAAAGTCCCATTTTCCAAAAATATTAAAAATATTAAAATATTGATTAAGGCCAACAAACTATCAACTTCAAGCGTAACCCATATTTTTGACAGTAATTATATAAAATGGCAATATTAAATCCAAGAATACCTTAATATGATTTTTAAAAAGGGAAACCCTACATCTCGTCTTAATTCTCCATTGTGCCATCTAGAAGTCAGCCTACCAGACTGAGGAAGTATAACTTGATGCTGGAGCATGAGGACAAACTTTTATCCCAACAAAAAGCAAGTTTCAGGCAACTTAAATGGGCTACTCTGTTCGTTCAAATTTCCCTCTTCTCTCCTACAAATCCAGACTGACCTAATTATTGTCCTATTACACAGGGTCTTCCCCTCACAGAATAAAGCCAAAAACGCACTGGACACTGCATCTATTTCTCTTTAAATATTCACAGCCTATGTCCACTGGTTAAGAATTATCTGTCTAACACTCACAGAATCACATGGTCTTCACCTAAACTCTGTCTCTTCTGCTCCAGCGGCTCCTTTTGGTGCTGCTGGACTGGGTGCCCATTTTCCACTGCTGTTCCATTCAGCAACTGATCATTTTGAGAACTGATACCAAGCTGTATGTCCAGGATCTCCTACGAAAATAAAATGTTGATCTTTCACTATGAAAGTATTTTATACTTTAATTTCCAACGGAAGAAAGCCTCCTAAATATCTAATTGTGGTACTTACTTCAATTTGTTCCCCTTGTCCATCAGGTTCATCAGTATCAAGTGCCGAAAGCTCTAACTCAATATCCCTATCAGGCTTAGTATCGCTTGCATCTTCTGTGTAATCACTCTGTAATTAAGAAAAATGCTAATTTATACCTGTGGAAGCTGGGGCTTCCCATTTAGATGAAACTGGGAAGCCCAAAGATTGAAATAATTATATAAGAAATCTGGTACTACAATGTTATTTCTATCCTGAGGTAGGTTGGTTGGTTGGTTGATTTATTTATTCATTCATTCATTCATTCATGACAGACACAGAGAAAGAGAGAGAGGCAGAGACACGGGCAGAGGGATAAGCAGGCTCCACGCAGGGAGCCCAATGCAGGACTCGATCCCGGGTCTCCAGGACCATACCCCAGGCCAAAGGCGAGGCCAAACTGCTGGGCCATCGGGGCTGCCCTCTATCCTGAGTTTTAAAAGCAATCATCCACTAGAAAAAGGCACACTTACATGCACTAAGTAGTGGCATAAACCAACATAATCGCAAACATCAAATGCATTAAGCATGAAGCTGGGAGGTTGTTTCTTTACCTCTCCATTTCTCAGTTCAATTTCTTTGCTTAGAAGATTTAAGGAAAGGTGACGGCCTTCATCCAGGGAATTCCACTTCTGCTGCATGGCCAGAGCATTGGCCTCCCTTTGAAGAAGCAATGAGTTACTCTTGGCCTATAGGAAAAACAAAACAAAACAAAACAAAACGAAAGTTAGCTTCCAACCACAGCTTCAACTGTCATTTTATTTTTTAAGCTTTCAAAGCTGAGCAACAGTCTACCTGCTGAAGTTCAATGCTCAAGAGGTCTCCAGTACTGGAATGCTTTCGATGACCAGATATATCGGTAACAATGAATCTGTCCCTTTAAAGAGAAACAGGTTTACAGTTATAAAAGTGAAATCGATGAAGTAACTGAAGCATTAATGGCCACACACCATACATGTTTTCTGTAATGGATCAACCCTGTAAATTTCAGTCATCATTCCAAAGGTAATTTTTTTTTCCAGAAATCTGTTATATAGCTAAAATCATCAAAACATACTTCACAAATAACAGGGGGGTAGGATCTATACTCTGAGGATACATACAAGTCTGAGAATAGAGAATCCAAGAGAATTAAGAGTAACATTACCGTTCAATATAGTGTGCTGATGATGTGGCCTCGTTACCATATGCACTCCACCTTGAATCAACAGCATTGACATAAGGAACATAATCTACAGACATGCAGAAAAAATAATGATCAGAAAAGTGAAAAATCAGTATATAAATGTGAACATATACTTTTAAGAAAAGATCCCTATCTTTATCCAATCAGCCATGCTCTCCTAGCTAAGCCATTTAATTCGGAGCTTCCTGTGGTTGTTAAATGGAGGTAAATATTCTGTACCTCACAAAATGAGGATTAAAAAGCACAGTGTTAAGGATGCCTGGGTGGCTCAGCAGTTGAGGGTCTGCATTTGGCTCAGGGCATGATCCCAGGGTCTTGGGATTAAGTTCCGCATCGGGCTCCCCATGGGGAGCCTGCTTATCCCTCTGCCGATATCTCTGCCCCTGTGCGTCTCTTGTGAATCAATAAATAAAATCTTAAAAAAAAAAAAAAAAACAAAAAGCAGACAGTGGTAGGACATATCAGATGAGGTATTAGTAAGCAGAATTACCTGATACACTGATAGGCTTAGTGGCACTTCCTTGGGAAGCAGTGGCCTGGACAGGATCCGTGGTATGGTAACCTGTACGTGAAGATCTGGAAATTGCACCCCATTTTGAGATGATAGGTCCATCACTAAATGGAATTATTGGGTCTTCTTCTTTTGTCCTTCTCTGAGTTTCAAATAAATGCACTCTTCTCTTAACATCTCCACTGTCCAGATCCTGCATAAACCAAAGAAAATCAATAAAGGGATTGTCAGCTATTACCTCAGCTAGTAATATACAGATAGATGCTTTCAAAAGACATGTAATTAAGTTTTCTGATAAATTTAACTCTATCTATAGGTCTCAACGGTAATCCAACACCTAAACCAACATCTATTTTAAACTACTGAACTATGCTCAAATAATTTAAATTTTTTTATTGGAGTTCAATTTGCCAACATATAGCCTAACACCCAGTGCTAATCCTGCCAAGTGCCCCCTCAGTGCCCATCACCCAGTCACCCCAACCCCCTGCCCACTTCCCCTTCCACTACCCCTTGTTCATTTCCCAGAGTTAGGTGTCTCTCATGTTTTGTCACCCTCACTGATATGTTCACTCATTTTCTCTCCTTTCCCTTTATTCCCTTTCACTAATTTTTATATTCCCCAAATGAATGAGACCATATGTTTGTCCTTTTCCGATTGACTTATTTCACTCTATGCTCAAATAATTTAAACATCAAATGCAATTTATTTCAAACTTAAATATAACTCTGCTGCTTTACAGAGGACTTATATAGCAACAGTGTGAAAAGAAAGCATTGAATCACTCTAAAACTTGAGTCAATATGCATGATATCCCCCTGCCCCCCTAAATCATACCATTAATACAGCATTTGAATTAGCAATTACATCTCTGGGCTCTGAATCGATGGCATTTATACAGGAGCCTATGGTGCCACAAGACCAGGGAGAATAATGAGAAAGATGATCTTCTTCAAATTTTGTACCACTCACACTCTCAGAGAACTGATAAAAACAAAACAAAAAAATAGCAAAGCCAATTAGTACAAATCTTAAACTTACAAATTTGTAACTAATACAAAGTAACAACTATAGAATATACAGGACTTCATAGAGAACAACTAAATCTTCAGTAATTAATAAAAATAATCATCATAAGTATTTTTTGGGTTTATTACATTACTATTTGGGTTTACATTATTAATAGAAAATTTTTTTTATTTTAATTTTAATTTTTTTTTTATGATAGTCACACACACACACAGAGAGAGAGAGGCAGAGACACAGGCAGAGGGAGAAGCAGGCTCCATGCACTGGGAGCCCAATATGGGATTCGATCCCGGGTCTCCAGGATCCCGCCCTGGGCCAAAGGCAGGCACTAAACCACTGCGCCACCCAGGGATCCCTAGAAAATAGAATGATTTCTTTTTGTCCTTTCAAGTACTCATAAGAAACCTGATACTATCAAAACCAATCAATAAATACTTACAGCATGCCTCTAACATCTCTAACATGAATGAGGTACTCCAAAAAAAAACCAAAAAAACAAAAAAACACCACATACACACACCACAGTCGGTACTGAGGTTTATAATTCTCCTGAAAAAATACCAACATGTAAATATGGGAGTATAACTGATAAACCATGTAGAATTAAAAAAAAAAAAAAACTCAAAAGCAGCTCTCTTGAACTAGAAGAAAAAAATTGGACAAATTTTAAAGGGACTGTGAAAATTATTACTGGATCAGAATATTAAAGTTTAATAATCATTAAATCTAGTTTAATGATTGTACAGATATAGAAAGCCAAGGTCAAAAAGATTAAATTACTTAACCAAAGTCATATTACTAGCAAATGGCAGAACTGAGTGTCAGGAAAAAAAAAATTTTTTTTTAAAGTAATCTCTATACCAATGTGGGGCTTGAACTCATAACTCCAAGATCAAGAGTTGTATGCTCTATGCACTGAGCCAACCAGGCTCCCCAGGGAAATACTAATTTCTTAAAGCACAGAATGAAAAAAAAATAGTAAATGCATCTTTGTATCAAGCAAGTGGCAACTCTATTACTCTGTTGTTAAGATATTTAGCTGCTTTGAAGAAGTCTAAGTTAAAAAAAAAATTTTTTTTTCTTTTAAATTTAGTTGAGAGAATGAGTAGGGGGAAGGACAAAGGGAGAAGCTGACTCCTCACTGAGCAGGGAGCCCAACGAGAGGCTTGACCCCAGGACCCTGACATCATGACCTGAGCCAAAAGCCACCGTTTAACCAACCAAGCCACCCAGGAGCCCTAAAGAAGTCTAAGTTTGATGAGAAATTTGGATTTAGTTAAAAAATTCAATGGTTTATTGAAATATTTATGGATGAAAAAATATGATGTCTAGGATTACTTCAAATTAATCCAGAGGGAAGAGAGGGTACAAATGAAACAAGACTAAGTAGATAATTGGGGATGAGGGGACAGGGGGTTTATTATACTACCGGGTCTACTTTTGTATGTGTTTTAAATTTTTCATTACAAGATTTTAAAAAGTTTTTTTTTTTTCCTATTAGAGCCTGTAGGAATAGAAAATAAACCAAGCTAGAGGTATTTAAAAAATAATAATGTTTTGTTCAACATATAAAAATACTGAAAAAGGGCACCCTGAAATGATCCTGGTACAAAAACTTGTTTTGTAACAAGAACAACCATTAACAGTGATGTAAAACTGCACAAATAAAACAGTAGGCATTTCTGCACCACTTGTAAAAAGTAGGGAAGAGATGCCTCTGCTAGACCAAGATTCAAATCTCAGCTACTTACAGGCTGAATTTACTTCTTGGGCAAATTACTTAATTTCTCTGAGTAGGATTCCTAAAAAAAATACAGACCTAATACCTGCCCCCTAAGATTTTTGTGAGAATTAAATAAAATAACATTATGTAAATACTTAGTACAGTGCCTGGCACAAGTAGGTGCTCAATAAATGGTAGATATAAATCTGATTAATTAAAATCAAAAAAACAATGAGAACTACACTGCTGGAAAGATTTTCAATTCTTGGTGGGAAAAAGACTGACTTCATGGTCTTCAGAGTCTTACAATGCCTAACTGTAGTGCTCATTACATGCTCAGTGTTCAAAGAACAAAGCAGACTGACTCGACTGTATACCAAATCACTGCAAAACAGCCCACATAGCTAAGCCTGGTTTGAAGGAGTATTCTGAGGTCAGGTGTCTGACCTGTCCTTGCAACATCAAGTGATTAAGACCTTTCTTACATCAGTGCGAAAGTCTACACTGAATAGAGGAGAAGGTGGTGTTGGCGACTGTGTTGCCACAGGAAGAGTTGAAGAGACAAGAGGTGTTTTCTGAGTGTGGTACTGTGCCCACTGCTCTGGCTTTCTTCTTATCTGCTCCTCGCAACTGGTCTTCAAATGACCACAAGGTTCCTAAGGGGGGATAAAAGAAACAATCTTAATCATCTAGGGAGCAGTAAATAAATTTAACTATGCTCTGTGGAAATAATGTAAACAGTTCATTATTGTGGGGACAAAAAAAAAAAAAAAAACAGTAAAGAAGTCACCTTAGCCTGTTCTCCACGCATTTAAATGGAAGGGTTAATATTTCATCCAGCGATGTTAAAAGTAGTATCTGAGCACTCAGTTTTCTGGTTTAGGGAAGTCATTTCTATATACATGGAATACTGAAAATAGGCCCTGTCTTTGTATTTTGGAGATTTCTTTTTACTTTCCCATCAGTTTCCTATCCAAGCATTAACATTTATTGAGCATTAATATGTATCAGGTCCAGTTCTAAAGGCTTTGTTTTTCTAATTTAATCCTCACAACAGCCTTATGAGGTAGGTACTACTATTACTGCCACTAAACATGAAAAACCTGACACAGAGAAGTCAAGTAACTTCTGTAAGTCACACAATTCATAAGTGGAGGAGCCAGAAACCTATACCTGGGTGGTATGACAAGTTTGACGGCAGGCTCTTACCCACTATACTACCGTAGCACTCTCCTATTTCCACCATTACTTACCCTTGGTAAAGGCACACTTGTCCTTGGCTCACTTGGTGGCTGACAAGCCACTGAATAATACCCATCTAATGAGTTATATCTTTCCCGCAAAGACGTCTGATAAACAGACGAGTGCATCACATCCATTGGAGGTAAAGAATTGCTTCTAATAATGTCATCTCGTTGGTACATAGGTGGGCGCCAGATGCGCCTGCTGTCGTACACAGGAGCATACATTCCAGAAGGTACTGGAGGAACTGGTCCATACGGCTGCGGAGGAGGAGGTTGGTAAGGAGAAGAATTCATTCGATCTCGAGGGGAAAATGTACTGTAATGATCAGCATATGGCATAGAAGCAGGTGGGAGGGAGGACTCTGGAACATTATTGGACCTCACAAAGCGAGGAACACAGGGAGCCACACCAGCTGGTACCGTTGGAGGTGGTGGGTAGTATCCTTGAAAATTAGAAAGAGGAATATTTAATGTAATCTCAGCAAAATCCAACATCTTATAAAAGTTTAAGTCTAAAGTAGCCTTTAATGTGGGAAAAGAAAGTAAGCTTTGAACTTTAATCACTCTTGCTTTAGAAAGAAATTACTTTCAGAATCCTACTCTATGAAAATCATTAAAGTTCACTATTTTGTTAAACTGTTTCTCAAAAACACAAGACAGAACTATTAACAGATGGCTGGCAAATTTCCTTCTAGGGCATCTATTGCCACAGGTTTTGGATTAAGTAATTAGCTACATTACCAACTCATAACTTTTGAGGAGCAGAGGTTAAAGACCTTTCAGAATCTATATTAGTTGTACATTGTCTTGCCAAAATTATACAGAAGCATATATAAACCAAATATTCTGCAAATTATTTCAAGGGATAGACAAAATTCCCTGAAGTTCATCCATGGACCCCATATTTCATGCGTAAGAAGGAGAATCTTAAAACTACTGGCATGTAGAATCGATTTTTAGGGCAGAAAGAAAGCTTAGTCCAAAGGATTAATTTTTTTTTCTTCTTTTTTCTTTCTATTTTTTTTAGTAGGCTCCATATCCAGCATGGAGCCCAATGCAGGACTTGAACTCATGACCCTGAGATCCAGACCTGAGCTGAGATCGAAAGCTGGACACTTAACCGACTGAGCCACCCAGGTGCCCCCAATTAATTTAATGTAGCGGGGCACCTGGGTGGCTCGGTTAGTTAAGTGTCTTCTTCGGCTCAGGTCATAATCCGAAAGTCCTAGGATGGAGCCCCACTCTGGGTTCCCTGCTCAGTGCTGAGTCTGCTTCTCCCATTCTCTCTCTCATTTCTCTCTCTCTCAAAATAAAGAAATAAAATCTTTTAAAAAAATTTCTTAATGTAGATACTCTAGATAAGGGATTCACTTATCTAAGGATAAGAAATGTTATATTACAGTTTCTTTTTTTTCTTAGAATTGTCTAAAATTACTTACCTGTCTGTGGGTACTGTGGAACTTCAAAGGGTATCTGAGTCCTTGGATCTTGAAAATACTGAATATTTTCAGAATGCTGAGGATATACTGGTACTCTAGTTATAAATGGGCTGGATTTTGGAGGCACAGAATTCAGCTCTGTTCCAACATTAGAAGGCCCAGCTGAGGTAGCCACTACATTACTTACAGGAGTCTTGGGTGGAGAGCCAATTTTACTGGAGAGATAATTTATCAAGAACAAAGAATAAATCACTGTCTGTAACTGTTTTCTTCCTCAGTAGGAATTTTTCATAAAATTATACAGTGAAACCACTAATAGGAGAAACTTCCATAGTGACAAATAAGGCAATGAATTTCACTGCCAACTTTCCACTGCTAAGTCACAGAATCATAGTAACAGATCTCATATTCTAGTGAAGGCAAAAAGAAATGCAAACAAATCCCAGGTACCAATGTAACCCTCCAATCCCCTTTTACTCATTCTTTAAACAAAGATTTTTTTCCTAGAGAAAAATTTTTTTTTCCTAGAGAAAATTTTTAAAAAGATTATTGTTCAAGAAGTTCTCAACAGAAATATATAGCTAACCCTTGAACAATGCCAGTTTGAACTGTACAGATTCACTTATATGCAGATTTTTTCAATGAATACAGTACTATAAATGTATTTTATGCTTTCTTTTTAAAAAATACTTTTTAGTTATTTTTTTAAAGTAAACCCTCAATGTGAGGCTCAAACTCATGACCCTGAGATCAAGACTTGCATGTTTTCCCAACTGAGCCAGCCCCTCCTTATGTTATCTTAATGACATTTTCTTTTCTCTAACTTTATGGCAAGAATACAGTAATATAGTACATATAATCTACAAAATCTGTGTTGACAATATGGTATTGGTAAGGCTTCTGGTCAACAGTAGGCTATTAATAGTTATTTTTTTGGGGAGTCAAAACTTACACTCAGACTTCAGACTGCACAGGGGTTGGATGCCCTCAACCCCTGTGTTTTCAAGGGCCAACTGTAGTCCACCAGAATTCTTTGGGACAAAGAAGATGAACATGTAAAAGAAGGGTTGTTCTATTAAGAGATACATGGACTGAAATGTAAACTCCTTGAAGAAAGGCCATTTTTGTCCTTTGGGGGTGAGGGGCAAAGGAAGAAGAGAGATAATCTTAAGCAGGCTCCAAACCCAGCCAAGAGAATGTATGAGGCTCAATCTCACAATCCTGAGATTGAGACCGGAGTCAAAAATAAAAAGTTAGATGCCTAAACAGCTGAGCCAGCCAGGTACCATTTTTTGTCCATTTTGTTAACTGCTGTCTCTCCAGAGTTTTGGTAACTGTTGTATTTAGAATTCCTGGCACACAGTAGTCACTCAGTAAATATCTGTTGAATAAATGAAATAGTTTCTGCCACACAGTAGATAATTAATAACTAATGGCAAAATGCCAATTATAGTTACTTATTAAATTGGTGTAAAATACACAATCTTTATTATTTTTTTTAAACAAAGGATTTTCTTTGTGGAGTCATCAAGCAATCAGTGTTAGAGGATCTCATCATGGCTTTCTTATGTCCTATTAAGAAGTACAACATTAGCAGACCTTAGATATATGGTGGCTACAGAAAATAAACAAGTTAATGATGCGGAACTCAGTATGTTGCATCCCAAGTAGATTAGAGAGTTTTTCTCAAACTAGAGAAGCCCTTTTAAAGCTAGAATATAAATAAGGAGTATGGGTTGCTTTTAAGCCTAGCACAGCAGATTAGTCTAGCAGATGTTTACTCCTATGTGTAAAATGGAAATAACTAAAGAACTGTGGGTAACAATAGTAGATACAAATTCACTGACTTACAGTTGAAAGATATTTTAGGACTATGCTTATTCTTTACAGTTAAATAAAGGCATCAAGAAAAATGATTAGGATTTCCTTATAACAGTAATGTACTCTTACTGAGCAATTACCGAGCACATTCCAGGCACTATAAATCGTGCTTTATATAGGTTATCTGGTCTTTCCATATCAAAATGTTATATACTATAAAATTTGGATAAGTACTTTGAGAAAAGGCAAATTTTTAGACTTGTCAGCAAAAAGGTATCAAAATCCATGAGAAGATTCACAGCCTCATTAGATCATGCAAGCTATCTGTAAAAATCAGATGTAAGGAAAATGCTAGCCACTAGTCAAATTCCAGTCACAGAGCTAGATTCCTACCCCTGTAGCCTACAGGATTTTCAGGATTCTAGGCTCTCCCGCAGCATGCCCCTCCTGTCTATGTGATTTTGCCTGTGCTGCTTACTGTACTGAGGAGTCCTTCCTATCCATATTTTTGGAACTAGCTCAGGTGTTCCTGAGCTCACCTTATCTCTAAGAAGCCTCCTGCAATAACTCCCTGCAGAATGTATTCTTCTGTGTTCTAATAATACCTGGAACACAACTCCATTACAGTACCTCTCAGAATACAGTATATGGTATCTCTTTATGTCTGCCTCCCAAACCATACTGTAAGATCCTCAGAAGCAGGGAGTAGTATTATCTAGTTCATTTTTGTTACATTTCCACCAATTGGCTGGTAGAAGATCCATAATTTTTGAATAAATGATTTATTTAGATTATTTTTTTAAGTTTTTCATTTTAAAAAACTGAGATATAAAAAACAAAACAAAACAAAACAAAAACCTGAGATATAAATATACCTACTGAAGGTGTACAATTCAGTGATTTCTGGTATATTTCCAGGGCTATACAACAACTATCATCACTATCTAATCCTGAGACCGGGCAGCCCTGGTGGCTCAGTGGTTTAGCGCCGCCTTCGGCCTGGAGTGTGATCCTGGAGGCCAAGGATCGAGTCCCAAGTTGGGCTCCCTGCATGGAGCCTGCTTCTCCCTCTGCCTATGTCTATGCCCCACCCTCCATCTCATGAATAAATAAATATAAAATCTTTAAAAAAGAAAAAAATCCTTAGACATCTTCATCGGCCCTGAGAGAAATCTCTATAGCATTCACTCCCCAGCCTCCAGCAACCACTCACCAACTTTCCATCTCTATGGATTTGCCTATTCTGGACACAGACATAAATGACATTCTATCTTATATGGGCTTTTGTATCTAGCTTGTTTCACTTAACATAGTTTTTAAGGTTCATCATATTGTAGTATATACTAGTACTTCACTCCTTTTTTAAGACTGAATACATTCCATTGTATGGTCATAAAACAGTTCCACATTATTTTGCCAAAACCCTTCAAAAGCTCATTTTCTAAACGTATATATAACACAAGGTCTCCATAATCTGGTGCCAACCTATCTGTCTAATCTTATTTTAACCAGTCCCTAACAGAACTGTAAATTCTAATAGGTTGGTTTCTTTAATATTCCATATAATTAGCTATATTACATATTTTGTTACATATAATTTTCCAGAAGGCAGACTGACAGATTATTTAGGGGCAACAAAATCTGAACACGTTAAAACTCAGATTATAAGACCCTAAAACAAAACCAAAGCATGAGATTTTAGAGGTGGAAGTAACCCTTCTGATTGTCAGAAAGTTGTAAAAGTTTTTCTTAAAGTACCAAACCCCTTTCTTATGCTGAAACCCAACAATATTGGTAATAACAACAACAACAGGTATTTACTGAGTGCTATCTGACAGGCACTGTTCAAAACACACTGCACTTACAATTCACAAATCCGCACAACCAACATATGTAGTAGTTGCTATCATTGTACCAATTTTATGGATGAGTACACTGAGGAAGACAGATTAACTGGCCTAAGATCAAACAGCTAGAAAACAGTGAATCTGAATTTGAACCCAAAGAGTTCAACTCCCAAGAGTCCTCTCTTAACTACCACATATCATTAGAGTACAAAGAGGAATTGTTCAGACTGAAGCAGAGGCTGGAGGCTCAGCATCTCACCTTGCTTAGATTTCTATTTAGTTTCTTTCTGGCACTTCTATGGACTCAATCCTAAAGTTCCAAGAAGTAAGTGTGCGGGGGGGAAAAAAAAACAAGAAACAATTCTGGTACACCTCTTCAGTTTATAGTCAGGGAAAATAAAACCCACAGCTGAAGTGACTTTCTAAGATCATAGAGCTATATTTAACTGCACAGCCAGGACTACAACTCAAATTTTTTGGTATTTAAGGCTTTTTCTACTATGTGAAGCATTCTGCATAAAAATTCTGACTAACTCTTCTTCCTTAGGATAAATAAAAATATTCAGGCATTTTTAAAAAACTCACAATAACAATTTTTACGTAATACTTACTTTTCAGTGACAGACTCTGCAGAAGGCCCAGTAGCATTCTGACCATTAGTGCCAACCTTCCCCACTTTCTTCACAGTCTCCAGAGCTCTTAACGTACTGTCAGTACTACGTGGGATTAGCTGGGAAACATTGTTTTCTGCATTTGAAATTCCGTTTGTACTTGGAACAATTTTCCCCGTTGTTTCAGTACTTCCTATGACAGAAATGACATTTCCGGCTGTGGTTGTGACAGTGTTGTTTACACCAACTTTATTTAGAAGAGGAAATGTTCTTACAGTTGCATTGATCTTTTTGTTCCTTAATCGATACCTGTTTCAAAAACAATCAACATATCGGTGAATACTTCACTAAATTTACCCTGAAGGGGGAAAAAAAGACAATGGGAAAAGATTTAAATAAGTGGAAACAGCCATGAAGAAAAGTTTCTTCAGCTAAATATCAATTACAGTCTATATTAAAACCTGCTGTGACAGGTGCCACATGAAAATAAATATGCCAGGGCTATCTGGGTGGCTCAGTCAGTTAAGCATCTGCCTTCAGTTCAGGTCATGATCACAGGGTCCTAGGATGGAGCCCCTCTCAGGCTCCCTGCTTAGCAGGGAGTCTGCTTCTCCCTCTCCTTTTGCCCCTCTCTCACACTCACGCTCTTTCTCTCTCTCAAATAAATAAAATTTGTATATAAAAATAAAATATATATGGCATACACAGACACACACGTAGGCATGTAATTAATATAGCAAGCAAAATACACATGTACTCAAAGACGCCTTTTGCGGGAATGGGAAGAGATCCTTTTGAAAGTTTTATATAACTGGAATATAAAGTACACTTTATAAAAATGAAAATAACCATACCAAATTTATTTAGCAATGCAGAATGAAAAGATATGCAAGAGCTGACAAAATTCTATTATCAAATTGTTAGAGCATTATATAAATTTTAAAAATTATGAAATCAAAACTCATTCTTAAACAGTATAACAAAATATAGAAATTTAGTATTACCATTTTTCAGATTAGTTTATGCCTAAAGTAAAAACTATTTGGATTAAAGACTTTTCTGATATTAATTTAAGGATTTTATTTATAGTGGTCAGATATAACACTAATATATACGGCAATTTGATCTTGGGAGTCCATTTAAGAAAATCTGTTTCCATTTGTACAATTCAAAAACTTCAGTATAATGTGGTTCTGATCAATGTTTCCTCTAATACTTTCAAGTACTGATCAACTGTTACATGAATAGACAATTCTACACATTTGAAGTCATAATTACATTTGCCTAAATTAATCTGCTATTGTTATACACAAACATATGATAAATATAAATAGCAGTGATGAGCAATGCCTTCACAACAGCGTCCCTTTTCATCCCTCAGTATCTATAAACAGCCTCATTATACAATGCTGTACTTCTCCCCCCCCCACACACACACACACACGACAGAGGCATGTGGAGGTCAGTAAAAGACAGGTGTCCCCAGAGTAGACTGGCTGAGGATGCAGTGACAATAGGTTATGGCCAGTCTCCATATGTCATCTCAGAGATTCTGGGGAGCCACTGATGAGGAGTAGGGTACCAGCAAACCACTATATTAGAAAGGCAGTTTGGTGGCATGAAGGAGCCTTCTCTTTCCTCAACACACTCTCTGAAACCTATTTATTCTTCACCTCAAAGGTTCCTGCACAAAACACTCTGCTGCTCCTTGCTTTCCATCCTCAAAGGACAAATTTCAGCTATCCTTAAGATTACTCTGGCAGGCAAAAAACAAAGTTTCAATTGTGCATACCTTTAAGGAGAAGTGTTCTAAGAAGTAAAACCTTAAATAAGGGAAGTAAAACAAGTGACAAAGTGGGATACATATTGGACTCCTAGCAACTAGGCAGCTAAAGACTCGGACTTACGGATCTGGACCTCAAGCTTAAAAAAGCCAATTACTTCCTATTTTAAAATCATCTTTGAGCTCCCACAAGTGCTCACTCTCTGTCTTATGCAGCTTTGAATCCCCTTCAGCTCCCTTGGCTCACTCCCCCTGTTGAACTCACCTGGTAAAAACCATCAGATTCTTCACTTATTCTCTCATTCTGTGCCTGCTACCAGGCAGCTGAACGTTGGTAGAGAAAAACCATGCCATCATGCTCTCTAGACTCCCTTCAAAATTATGATCAATTATTTAAAATGGGCCAAGCAATAATAATTCTCTACTAAGTTCACTTTCCCATCTTGAACATCCTTTCCGCCTCCACAGCTCCTCCACCACTGATAATACTGCCTCCCACTTCACAGAGAAAACAGATGAAATCAGAGGAGAATTACTTCTCTCACCACCAATTTTAGGAACCTTCCTGCATCTGTAACTACATGCTCCTCCAAAAAATAGGATGAAGAGTTCCTGCTCCTAACTCAGGCTAATCTTGCCACTTGGGTTCTACCAAGGGCCTCATCTCTCCACTTGAGCCACAGGTCCTAAGCCCATCATCTGCCTTTGCAAAGACTTCACTCCTGCAATGATCTGTTGTTCTAGTGCACCATTGTTTCATTTGGGTGTCTCCTTATATGTCATATCCTCTGAGATGTCTTCCCAGACAACTTATCTAAAATATCTCCCCTTCCCCAATTGTTCTCTTTCCCCATACCTTGTGTTATTTTTCTTCGATAGCATGGATCTGTATCAGATATTATGCTTTCTATTTATTTGCTTTATGTTAATCTTTTCTGCTACAATGTAAGCCCCACAAGAGCAAGGATTTTTGCCTTTTTTACTCACTCTCTATGTTCAGCACATCATACAGTGCCTGGTACATAGATTAGATATCCAATAAATATTTGCTGCATGAATGCAGAATAAGCCTCTAACTTCATATGGCCAAGAGAATTACTGATTTTTCCACCCCAAAAGCATTTTCCATCTCAGTAAAAGACATTACTTGGTTATGCAGGTCCCAAACCTTGGGAGTCATTCCTGATTCTTCTATTTTTTTTTTTTTTTTGGATTTTTAAAATTTATATATGAGAGAGAGAGAGAGAGAGAGAGACAGGCAGAGGGAGAAGCAGACTCCGTGCCAGGAGCCTGATGCCAGACTCGGTGTGGGGACTCCAGGATCACGCCCTGGGCCAAAGGCAGGCGCTAAACCGCTGAGCAATCCAGGAATCCCCCTTCTTTTTTTTTTAAAGTGCATATTTAATCTATCAGCTCTATCAGCCTCAATTCTGAAATATATCCCAAATCTGACCACTTTTCATCATTTCCACTACTATAGTCCTAGGACACCAAGGTATCAATCTTGTGCCTGAACCACTGTAGTAGTTTAACTAGTCTCCAGCCATGCAGACACTAGTTACATTCCTAAGACAAAATTAAACTCTCATTGTTGCAGGTTGGCTGGCTGGCTCAGTTGGTAGAGTATGCAACTCTTGATCTGCTCAGGGTCCTGAGTTCAAGCCCCATGTTGGGCGTAGAGCTTACTTATAAAATATATAGGACAGCCCCGGTGGCACAGCGGTTTAGCGCCGCCTGCAGCCCGGGGTGTGATCCTGGAGACCGGGGATCGAGTCCCACATCAGGCTCCCTGCATGGAGCCTGCTTCTCCCTCTGCCTCTCTCTCTCTCTATGAATAAATAAATACAATCTTTAAAAAATAAATAAATAAAAATAAAATATATAAAAGAGTAAAAAAATCTCGTTGTATTTGAATAAAACCCACAGTGGCTTCCACATTACTCACCGTGGTCCATAAGGCCAGTATGATCTGGTCCTTGCCTACCTCTCCAATCTTATCTTTTGTCATTCTCATTCTCCATCTTCCAGACACAGTGGTCTTGTTTCTAGTTCCCAAGCATGCCACACTTGCTTCCACCTCAGACTTTCTTAAAGTATTTTATCAGTAACTGAAATTGTTTTACATGTTTACAGTTCCTCTTCCTCTACTAGAAGCACCTCAAATAGTATCTAGCACCTAACAATCATTTTTATAAATATTTGTTGAGCTGGTTGATCCCAGGGTTTTGATACTCTCCAGAATGCAACTCTTGGAAACAGGATTCTAATATTCTACATTCTAAGATATATTCATATAAATATTTATTTTTAGGAGAGACTGATGAGCATTTACATTTAGTTTGGTTAGAGAGATGCATAGTAGAGCAAGCAGGCCGGAGTAAAATTAATTTAAGTAAAACAAATGTTTGCTGAGCTCCCGGTGTATTATTTGAAATAAGACAAAGGTTCTACCCTCAAAAACTCAGAGATGGGTAACAATGTGTATTTTTTAGCTAATAGGATAGTGACATCTTCCACTTCTTTAATCCTTTGTATCATCTTAATTTTTTCTTCTTTTTTCAAACAGCAACGGAGAATGTGAAGCTGGCTGGAAATATGAATTGTAGATTATATGCTCTTTCAACATAAATATACTGAATTTACATATCAGATACTTGCTAAGTGCAAAAAATATCAAGATGAGTTACCCATAGGATAAATGAAGTCCAGTGAAAATACGCACATGCAAATAAATAATTGCAACATGACAAGAGAACTGTGTGTTATAAAGTTACCAAGTATAAAAGCACAACACCAGCACAGTGAGGGAAGCAACTAACACTGCCTGGGACATTAGGGAAGTGCTTAGAAGTAAGTTAACATCTGTGTAGGACTAGGAACAGGAGCTCTCCAAATAGAGAAGAAAAAAGCATATGATATAGAGAAACAACATGTGCAAGGGAAAGAATGAAAGAATTTATGTAGTAAATGGTGATTAACTAGGTGTACCTTAAAAAAAAAAAAAAAAAAGACTGCAAAAGCCTTTCCAGTAAGGCTGGAAACCTAGATTAGGACCAGATCCTATGATACACTGAGGAACCAATTTAGAATGTAAAGCAGAGGGGATCCCTGGGTGGCTCAGCGGTTTAGCGCCTGCCTTTGGTCCAGGGCGCGATCCTGGAGACCCGGGATCGAATCTCACGCCGGGCTCCCGGTGCATGGAGCCTGCTTCTCCCTCTGTCTATGTCTCTGCCTCTCTCTCTCTCTCTCTCTGTGACTATCATAAATAAAAATTAAAAAAAAAAAAAAGAATGTAAAGCAGAAGATGGATATGATTAGATGTTTACTGGCAAAAGAAAATCTTGGTAACAATGAAATAGGCTGAACATAAGATGCCAGATAAAAGTACTACTACATTGATAAATTAGACAAACACATGTGAAACACTAAAAATAGTACCAGACATAAAAAGTGACCAATTAATTTGGCTATAATTATTATTTTTATATTACTATTATAATCTCAGATAAGACACAATAAAATTCTGAAGTAGGTACTGGAGATGAAGAGTAGAAAGGCAGCTTGAAGACAGAAGAGGTGAAATGGGCTGTCAGCTGAGGCACCAGTTATGGGTGGAATGGCAATGAAATCAGTTTCTCCTCTGACTTTATCCTTCCTAAGCAAGGTCCCCTAAAAAGTTCACTTTAGCTAAGAAACTCTATTTTAGCTAGGGGGCAAGCTCAATAGATCTCCTAGAGTCTCAAAAATCACCCTGATGTAAACCCCTGTATACAGAGCTGCTTAAGACTGGGTGCAAAGAGCATCTTTTTGTTGGGAGGACTCCTGCAGCCTCTCTAGGCTCTTCCAACTGGGGGAAAAACAGAGAAGAGAAGCAAGTTTCTAGTCTTTTTTTTTTTTAACCTCACACACACTTATCCTCTATCTCATTGTGGCTGATGCAGAGCTCAGGGCCCAGTGTTAACAACTGAGGAGAGAAGACCATAATCAACAAGAAAGATACAGTCCATTGAGCTTACACTGCAATAAGGCAGCCAGTCAGGAAGGCAGAGGTCAGCAAGCTACCTCTTGTGGGCCAAAGTTGTTATAAGTATACAGCTATGCCTGTTTTATGCACTCTGGTAGCTTTTCTGCTACAATGGCAGAATTGAGTGCTTGTGACAGAGTTCACCATATGTTCCACCAAACTGAAAATATTTACTACCTGGACCTTTACATAAAAGTTTGCCAACCACTAAAATCTACCATAGGTTAATCATAATTTTGATAAGCATGACAAAGAGGAACCTGGTTTAGTATGTAATATTAGGAGGACCCCCCTGAAAAAGTAAAGGATAAGCTAGAAAAAAAGAAAATGCTCTCGAAGGCAAGTCCCAAGGTACAGCATGATGTAGAAGCTCTAAGATGGGAAGGAGCATGGTGTGTTCCAGGCACTGACAGAAGGTAAGCGTGGCCTGAGTATAGAATACAATTTGGGAGCACTGTGAGATGAGATCAGAAAGGTAGGCACGTAGATGGTGCAGGGCCCACAACCTAGATTTTATAACTTATCCACAGGGTAATGAGAAATTGTTTTGCATGATCTGCAATGAGCCTAATGTATAAAGTTCTCCCTGTTTTGTGGGGAATAATGGGTTTGTTGCAGAGCAACAATAGCTGTAAGACTAGTTAGGGGACAATGGCAGATTGGGAAAAGGGGATGAGAGCTTGGACTGTAAAACTAGAAAGAAAAATTGAGAAACAAACATACAGGCAGGAAGCTGAAATGATGTGGTGACTAAGACAAGCAGGTGAAAGAAAGATGACAGGTGATTCCTTTAACATGGCATGTATAACTCGCTGGACAGGGTACACTGGGGGAGAGCAGAACGAAAGGAAGGAGTAGAAAACTAGCTCAACTTGAGTTTAAAGTGTCTAAAAACAAAAGGGAGATGTTCATTAAGAGTTGATACACAACCCAGTTATACACTAGAAAGGCTGGAATCAGTTTTTGGGCAAGATCTCAATGATGAATGTTTTGGTTAAAAAAACAAGAGTGGCACTTGAGTGGCTCGGTCCATTAAGTGTCTGCCTTCGGGTCAGACCATGATCTCAGGGTCCTGGGATCTGGCCTGAATTGGGCTCCCTCCCCTTCTCCTTTTGCCCCTCTCCCCTACTTGTGTGCTTTCTCTCAAATAAATAAAATCTTAAAAAAATAAAAATAAAAATAAAAAAAGGAAACTTAGACAATACGTAATATAGTTAGTTTATATCCATTTATTTCTGTGTGTGAGGTAAATGGACAGTGCAAGAGGGATTACCCAGAGGACAAGAGAAAAGAAGATGCAGAGAAAAGAATGTTAAAAAGACCAAAAGTCATTAAAAAAAAAAAACTTTATCTGCTATACTTTTTTACCTGGGACTTTGCTGTTATCTTCAATTGAACCTGAGCAAATAAGATTGCATGGAAGGGTGTTTTTGTTCTGCCCAAGTGCTTAGCAAAAACATGGATTCCAGCTATATAATGGTCTAAAATATGACCTCTGAATAAGATTCTAAGTCAATTATTATGTTAATCTTGCTTTGAGAAGTGAGAAGGTACAGTTTAAAAGAAAAGATTATCTTGCAATCTAAAGAATTCTACAATGTGAACTTCATCACCACAAACTTTAAGACTACAGAGGACACTTCATAATGACACCAAATTAAACCCATATGAAAAAGAATTCTCATAACTTACTTTTCAAGCTCTTCCTGAGAATGGGCAAAAGTACAGTTTGTTCCTCGGGGACATCCTCCTTGTTGACGCAGGTCTCGGCACATGCTAGTCTTGTATTTGCTGTTAGGCTGAGGCTATGAGAAAGAAAATTGGTGTGTGGAAAAGTGAAGACTCTTGAGATTTCAGAATTTTATGATTTACCCTTTAGTTCTTTTTCACATTAGAGAAGTAATTCTTGTGCTGAAGCAACTGCCATTCCACCATTTCCCGTTAGGCATTACCCACGGTAACTCTGAACTGCTGTTTCAAATATTTCTTCTGAGGATTATCTGAAACTGGTTTAAATGTTGTTTATTTATTTGTCAGGCAACACAATGCCCACAAAACTAAAAGATTTTCTCATCAATTCACTGCTGTCTTAAAATTATGATACCAAAACAAATGATTTAAAAAGCATTTAAAAAGCCATAAGCTTTGTCCACTTAAACTTTCCCAGGAGAGAAAGAATACAATTTCCCCTGAAAGAAAATTTATAAAACCAACTTATTTGTCAGCTTGAGGGTACAACTCTCTTCTTAGGCTTGGAGCTGTTTAAGTTCACATAACAATGAGGCAAAATATAAAAACCTCCTGTAACTGGCATAACTGCATCAAAATTTAAGATGTCATTGTTATTTTTGTGACCTTAACAAAGATGAAACATTTATCTGTCAATGTTTGAATATCATAATGTTTTCTAACAGAATAAAGGCAGAAGAGCAGAAAGATCACTTTCAGAGTAAATCTGATCCCAGTTCTATCACTTATTGCCACCAGGACCTTAGATTTGTTATTTAACCTCTTTAAACTTCAGTTTGGAAAAAGCAATTACCTTGCAGGTGGCGGGGAGGATTAGAAATTATCTAAATAAAACACTGAACATAGGAACTTGGCTCACAGTGACATAATAAATGGGAATCATTATTAGAATAAAAGATTACACCTTAGACAACGCTTTCTGAAGTACATTGCAAATATTTTAAAAATTCAAACTCCACACATTTACAAACAGATATTCATTTGTATGAGAGCAATGGAGAAAAAGCTGACAATTTCCCTACATGAGAAAAGAATTAGACAAAATGTCTGGAAGGAATCACTGATCTATATTTGGTCAAAAACATGTGCAGTGAACTCTATATTCAAAATACTCTCCCAATGGTTACTGTGCTATGAATTATTTATCAGGCATACTAAAACTTGAGTTTCTCCCAAAAGAACAGATAATAGAAAACTAAAAGAGCAGAGTCATGTAAGAAGTCCATTAACCAAAAAAGCTTGTTCAAGTTGTTCAGGATGAACCTCTGTCAGAGGTAACAGTGGTCAGAAGTGAACATGCTTACCTGAGGTGTCTCATGGCCTTTTCTACTATAATTTTGTATGAAGTCCACAAGGCCATGAACCACTGTTTTAACAGCTACCATTGCATTTTCTAGCTGCTCCCAAGTTGGTGAAACAGCATCTAATAAAATAAGCCATCAAGGAGATGGGGGAAGAATTTGTTAGCAGTAATTCTCTTGTGTTATCTACCTCAAAGGTAGAAAAACTATAAGCAACAGAGTATTTTTCCACATACCTGGATTAGGGTCTATGTTTGCAAGAAGTTCTAAATGAGGCCTCAGTCTATTTAAGTTAGCTGGGTCACCTGTTCGTTGCAAAACAATTGTCAATTCCTGGACACTCTTTGCAAATGATTCTGGAGACTGCAGCTAACAAACAGAAAACAGAATGGCTTTTACTCTGGTTCTTATGACACATCTATATTCAGATGCTTCATTTAGCCAACATTCTAAACCGGTTTCCAAGTGTCTTCAGATTCCATAATAGGACTATCAATGATGAATACAATTTTCACCTCAGAATCTGCCCTATGAAATTCATCATCAGACACTTAGAAAATTTACTTATAAGCTGTATTAGCTCTCTGGGGTCAGAACCCAGACAGACAGACTCTGTAAGCCAGACTGCTTTTATGCTACTATCCTACATTTGCTTCCCTGTTGCCTCCATTAGTTTATTTTGAAGATTAAAAAAATAATAAAGGGATGCCTGGGAGGCTCAATGGTTGAGCTTCTGCCTTCTGCTTAGGGTGTGATCCCAGGATCCTGGGATCGAGTACCATATTGGGTTCCCTGCAGGGAGCCTGCTATTCCCTCTGCCTGTGTCTCTGCCTCTCTCTCTGGGTCTCTCATGAATGAGTAAATAAAATCTTAAAAAAATAAAAAATAATAAAAAGAAATAAAGATAAAATAATACAGCGTCTGATATTTAAAAACATAGGAATCTCCAACTAATTGTCTCTTTAGTCCCTTCTGAAGATTGCAATGCTCTTCAATGTAACAGCAATGATATAAAACAAGCATCACTAATTTCACAAACCTTATCAATGATAGACTGCATGTGTGATTTATGTGCCAAGTCACCATACAGAAGTGAGGACCACTGCTCAGGTGAAATGCGGAGTCCTGCTTCCATTGCAATATGAACAATTTGGGCATCATGTTCTCTGCGTAATGCTTCGTAACTCCTAAATTCCTCCTTTAGCTGCATCAAGGAAGAGTCTTCATCCCTTTTGGTAACCTAAAAGATAGAAAGGAGAAAAAAAAAATCAAAATTGGTCTGCTCTCTCCCCTCCTTCAATCAATTCTTTTGTGGGGAGCATAGAGGTGTCAGATACTAGACAAAAAAGGTGCAAGGAAAAGAAAGGTCTTTTCACAAATTTTTTGGAACAAGGCAGAACTTACATAACCCAGTACATAGTTTTGCCTTCCTTCAGTGAGCTCAGCAACTGATAAGAAGACGCTTGTAAACAGAAAATTATAGTATGTGTGCTATTATAATGCTCCACAGCAACATAAAGGAAAGGCAGTTAAATCTGACTGGTGGGAGAAAGGGGTTACAGAGAAGGCTTCCCCCACTTGAAAGCTGCATAAACTAAGTCTTGAAGAATAAATAGTTTTCATGTAAGAAAGAAAATCCTAACAAGAGTAGTAAGTAGCAAAACAGAAAAATGAAAGAGCAGGGATCCCTGGGTGGCGCAGCGGTTTAGCGCCTGCCTTTGGCCCAGGGCGCGACCTTGGAGACCCGGGATCGAATCCCATGTCGGGCTCCCGGTGCATGGAGCCTGCCTCTCCCTCTGCCTGTGTCTCTGCCTCTCTCTCTCTCTCTCTCTCTCTCTCTCTCTCTGTGTATGACTATCATAAATAAATAAAAAAAAAATTAAAAAGAAAAATGAAAGAGCACAGCATATAGAATTAAAGGCTGAGATACAGGCTAGAAAAAAAAAATCACAGAGAGCCTTACAAACTATGGTGAGAAATTTGTATTATCCTGAAAGGCATGGGAAGCTAATAAGGACTTTTAAGCAGAGGAATGACAAATCAGTCCAGCCAACAGGTAGACATAGATATTAGCACTATCATGTGATAATTAAGAAATTTTCTATTACCATAAAAACGATCATTAGGATATTTATACAGCAGATACCTGACTTAAGTTATTTAAAAAATATAAATTCAAAAGTTTACAGAGCTTCACATATCCTACTGAAACTGTCTTATTTGCCAACATGCAGGTAGATGACTAGAAAATTTCCAAAATAGATGGTACATATTTATCTAAAACTTGTACACTGACATTTGAAACTTGGCTAGGATTCAGAATACCCAGGACTAGCACAAACTCTGAAACTCAGACTGAACAAATCATTCAAACTGTTCAAAATCATGATTTCTTCATTAGTAAAATGAAAATATCTCCAGACCACCTCACTGGTTGTTTCTACTGCTATTGTTGGCACATGAGACAACAATAGTATGACCCGCCCAGAACATGAAGATGGGAAAATCAAGTTACCAACTGAGAATTAATAGTATCAGTTCACAATTCTCTTTGGGAATAGGTAATTACATTATAGAAAAGTGTGGGACACCCGAAATTCTAATCAACACAAGTTTAGGTATAATTTAAGAGACAGCAGAGTATATAACTTAGAAATCACAAAAATCTTTTTTTTTTTTTTTAAAGATTTTATTTATTTATTTATGAGAGACCCAGAGAGAGCGGCAGAGACACAGGCAGAAAGAGAAGCAGTTCCATGCAAGGAACACAATGTAGGATTTGATCTCGACACTCCAGTATCATGCCCTGGGTGGAAGGGAGGCGCTCAACAGCTGAGCCACCCAGGCGTCCCTAGAAGTCACAAAAATCTATATTCTATGCTAACCTATTTAAAGAAACACCAAGAAAACAAAAAAGTTAGCAACCTAAAATATAGAAGAAACCCAAGAACCAGATGACAGTAGCACTGATTCAAATACCAAGTAGGCTACAGGGTGCCTTGTAGGCAGCATAAGCATCTATTCACCTGAGTGGTAAAGACAAGACACAGGTAGCTAACAGAGCCTGGTCATATTAAAGTTCTCACTACCACACATCAAAATCATCCACGAAGCATTAGAAACTACAATTTCAGGTAATCACAATTCCTGGCTTTGAAGACCACACAATTTAAAAAGTATATATGAATGCTCAAGTCCTATATCAGATACACCAAATCAGAATATCTGGGGATGGGACCCAGGAATGTATACTTTTAAAAACCCCACAGATAAATAATTCTGATGCAGATCATTAGTTGGGAATCACTGCATCAAACGTGAGAATCATTAACTCCCCTTGTGCTGATTCCATGCTAATCAAGCAAAGGTCTGATACTCTTCTGCAGGAAAATATCTACAATATGATGATTTAAGTCATGTAAGAGTTGCACTTCTCATTACAAATTAATAAAATTGATCATCGATTGTGTGTGACCTTGGTAAGGGTGCATCCGTTCCTGAAGAACTGTATGCACCCACAAAGTTCACATCTCTGAGCCTATAAAATCAAGGCAAGACCTTTGATAACAATGATTTTATCAGAGTAAACGATACCCAAGAGAGGTCTTTTGGCAGTTAAGTCAGCATGATATCCTTTTATTAATCTAAACACTGCTTTAGGGATCCCTGGGTGGCGCAGCGGTTCAGCGCCTGCCTTTGGCCCAAGGCACGATCCTGGAGACCCGGGATCAAGTCCCACGTCGGGCTCCTGGTGCATGGAGCCTACTTCTCCCTCTGCCTGTGTCTCTGCCTCTCTGTCTCTCTCTCTGTGTGACTATCATAAATAAATAAAAATTAAAAATAAATAAATAAATAAATAAACACTGCTTTAATGTTTTAAGCTAGAGGCCAGTAAGGATGAAATGAGAGCATAAAATTGAAATCTTTTTCTATACTGTTATTCAAAGGTCAGATAGTAGTAACTGTAGATGTATGATCATAAACCACAAAGCAGTATGATGCCTATAAGAAAAAATACACATTAAGTCAGGAATACACAGTGTGAGAACCTAGTCTGTCACTTCAGGATGATAAATGATCTCTGTAATTTGGCTGCTTAGCCAAAAACATAATGTTTGAGGAATCAGGGATTCATTTCTATTGTTGCCCTAAGGGTACAAAATCAAGCACTATAACTATCAGGGAGATAGTGTCCAAGCCTCATTAGTGGAGATAAATGAGTTCATTTGAACAGATTTCCATCAGCAATTACCTGTTATTTCAAACTATGCAGTCTGCCGAAAAAATTTTTTTCTGTCTGTACTATTTTCACTCTTGGGCTTATATATAAAACCAGCAAAATAGCTTAAATAAGCTTTGGCTTTCAAATTTTGATGTTTTATAGAAGCCAAAGGACCTTTACAGTTCCAAGTCTTTGGGCCTTTCTCAAGATCCAGCTAGCAACCCCTACTTTTTTTTTTTTTTAAGTAGCAACCCCTACTCTTGAAATATGAAGAAACTTAAGGATATGGCCTACTTTCCACCTCCTTCAGTACCTATAATCACCCACAATTCTAAAAGACAATGAAACTACATTTCTAAATATCTTGGGGTTTTTCTGTCTTCTCCACCAAAACAAAACGCACACACAAAAATCACACTACCTAAATGCAGAGTGGGGCAAGTACCTCAACTTTTCACTCTTGTTCTGAGGCAACATTATAAGCCATCTTCAGATTAAAGGTTGTAATCTAATCACAACAGGGAATAAGATAAAAATAACAGGAAGTTGAAACATTTACCAACTTTAAATACTTTTACCCTTTTAAGATGGTAAATTCATTTGAATTAGGCTGCTTTAGTCTACATTCATTATCCCAAGAATCAAGTTTACCAAATTATTTCCTTATGCTCCGTTTTGTGTTATGCACATCTTCACATGTTTATTCCCAAGAGGTAGCATCACAGATGCAAACAATGCAGAAGGAAAACAAAGTTTCCTTTCAACTCTTGAAAGCATTCTGTATTCCTGGAGCCTCTAGACCAGGTAACACTGATTCTAGAAAGCCTCTGTCTCACATACAAGCAACTAACATCTAGATGGTTGCTTGCTACTTACCTTAAAACATGAAGCTCGATACAGTAGTTGCACAACATGACCAATACTTGTTTTTGATGCCTGAGGAAATCTTGGTTCTAGTCTTTGCACAACAAAAAGTACCAGTACTTTCCTTGAGAGAGCAGAACCATCTTCTAATGCTAGCAACACCAGCTTTAAGGCCTCTTCTTGCATAGCTAGAAGTAAGGAACATGAATTCACAATTAATGAGAAACCTTGCAGATCATGTCTGCCAAACTTCTTTGGGTTTTAGTTCATGGCGGTCCATCATCCAGTCTATTTCATTAGCACAAAAAGAAGACCTCACAAATACAAAAATACAGTTTACTTAAAAATCAAACAAAATATAATTTCTATTAAATAACCATTTAGAACACAAGTCAACAGAATTTAAAATGTATCTTCTGAAGGTATTTAACGATCAACTAAATAATGTTAATGTTACAGTGCGAAGAAAAAAATCCTCATTTACAAAATACATGAAATTACTCTAACATATTGAATAACATATAAGGGACATATAGTAGTCTCATGATAAATGATCATTTTTCTTTAATGCGCGAGACTATTAGACAATTTGCCTGACAGAACAATTTTGCACATAATTTTAAAGTGATATTAGCCTCTGGGAGCAACACCTAAAGAAGGTATTAATTTATGTTGTTTTCCGGCCAGGGGTGTATATAGTATAATCTGAATCTAATCATGAGGGAATATCAGGCAAACCCAAATTAAGGAATTGTTTATAAAATAACTGCCTGTATTCTTCAAGAATACCAATATCATACAGAAAGGCTGAAGAATGGTTCCAGTCTCTTTAAGAAGATGAAAAGAGATGACAAACAGAATAAGTGATCTTGGCCTGAATTATATTCTGAAAGAAAATAAATTGCATTAAAGACATTTCTGGGGTAATTGACAAAAACAAAATACAAATTAGATTTTAGTATGGTATAGAAGTTAAATTTTTTTGAGTCTGATGAATAAACTGTTGTTACATAAAATGGTATCCTTGTTTTAAGGAAACATTGGAAGTATAAAGGGATACAAGGGCACTAAAATATGCAACATGTTCTCAAATGGTTCAGGAAAAAGAGCAAATAATATGACAAATATAACAAAATATTAAAAACTAACAAATGTAGATAAAAAGTACACAAGAATTCTCTGCATTATTCTTGCAAAGTTAAAATTTTAAAGTGCACTGGTTCTCAATTAAAATGGGAACTTCAGAGCTGAGAGGTCATCTATAATCTGGATTACAAATCAAATCCTTTTTTAAATGAGGTATTGAGGTCAAGGTTCACAACTAGTTAGCAGCAAAACTGTACTTGCACCAATGACTTTTTAAAAAAATTGAGGTAAACTTTATATAAAATTAACCATTTTAAAGTATACAATTCACATGAACAACCATAAGATCTATCTAGGAAACCTACAGCATAATGGTTTATGTCACTCCCCAATAGCCTCTACCCACTGCCTTTGGCAATCACTAGCCTGCAGTCTGAATCTATGAATTTACCTTTGTGGATGCTTCAAATACATGGAATCACAGAATGTGTGACCTTTTTACTGGCGTCTTTCACTTAATATTGAAGTTTACCTACATGTATCATTTCCAATCCTTTTTAAATTTTTATGCTGACTTTACATAGAAATGAAAATATTTTATGTATTTTGAATTCTTTTCTGTGGCTGAATAATATTCTATTTATGGACAAAGCACATCTGGTTATCCACTCATCAGCTGATGGACATGAGGACTGCTTCCACTTTTGGACCACTGTGACAAATATTGCTGTGAAATTGGTGTACAAGTTTTAGTTTGAATCTGTTCTCAGTTCTTTGGGGTAGACAGACGAGTGGGACTGCTGGGTCATATGGTAACTCTAACTCTCTGAGGAACCACCAAATCATTTTCCACAGAGGCTGCACCGTTCTACTTCCCAAGTTTCACACATATCCTCACCAACAATCTTTTTCCATTTTTTTACATTATGGCAAACCTAGCTGGTATGAAGTGGTATCTCATTGTGATTTTGATTTGCATTTCTTTAATGACTACTGATGCTAAGCATCTTTTCATGTGCTTTTTGGCCATCTGTGTACCTTTTTTGGAGAGATGTCTACTCACCCTCTTTGCTCATTTTTTTTTTACATTGTGTTGTCTTTTCGCTGTTGAACAGTAGAACAAAAGATATTTGATACTCAGTCTAGTGCTTCTTAGGTCAGGTAAATAAATATGAGGAAATATCCAAAGACAACATTCTTAAATTATATATAAATGTGGATTTTTAAAAATATTTTTCAATTTAACTTTGTATTATGGAAAATTTTCAACATACAAAAGTAGAGATAACATGATCCCATAAGATAGCTGTTGCCAGTTCTACCCACTTTTCTAGTTTGCTTTGTTTTGAAGTTTGAGTGTTTTGAAGGTAATCCCAGACAACATAGCATTTCACCCTTAAATAATTCATTATTTATTTCTAACATGTAAAGACTTCAAAAACATTTTTATAACTTTATCACATTTTTAGAAAGTAATATATATCCCTATTATCATATAATATTCAATCCGAAGTTGAATTTTTTCCCACTGTCTCAAAAATTTCTTCTTATAGTTGGCTTGAGTAAGTATTCAAATAAAGTCCATACATTGCTTTTGGTTAATATGCCTTTAGGCTTAAAATACACACACACACACACACACACACACACACACACACACACACAAGCTTCCCACTACCTTCCACCCTCTCATTAAAGAGAAAATTCAGTTTTTCTCTGAATTTTTTTAAGAAACAATCATTTTTCTTTTTTTTTAAATTTTTTATTTATGATAGGCACACAGTGAGAGAGAGAGAGGCATAGACACAGGCAGGGGGAGAAGCAGGCTCCATGCACTGGGAGCCTGATGTGGGATTCGATCCCAGGTCTCCAGGATCGCGCCCTGGGCCAAAGGCAGGCGCCAAACCGCTGCGCCACCCAGGGATCCCAAAACAATCATTTTTCTAAACACTTCCCCACATTCTTGGTTTGGCTTATTTTATGCTTGTAGTATTCCTAAGTATGTTCATTTATCTTCTTTATTTCATGTAAACTACAGGCTTGATTAGATTCAGAATGAGCTTTTGTTTTTTGAGATTTTCTTTTTCTGCCAAGCATACTTGTTATTCCATATATTAAAAGTGGAGATAATTAAGGCCTAGTTGTCTCACTTTTAGTAATGTTAAGATTGATATTAGGTTCAGGTCTCACCCATCTATAGTAAATTTTCCCAGCAACCTCACATCTAATGGTTTTAACAGCTACTAACAATTCTTGTGTAGACCCATTAATTGACTTGAGATTGTAAATGTGTGATTTTTCTAATTTTGACACATTTTTTTCTAAATTTATTAGCTGGAATTTTGCTAAAAGAGGTACCTACATTCAACGTCCTGAGAAACTGTCCTTGAAAACAGTTTGTAAAGGAAGGACAGAAAAAATATGCTTGACTTTTATTCTACTCTTTCATAATTTCTAGAATAATGTGTTGGCATTATTAAGCAACTGCCAAAGAAAACCATTTAATTTTTCTTGTACCGTCATTACAAAATCTTGGATTTTCATATATTTTATCTTTCAATCCATTAATCATTATTCATTTTGATTTTCAAACCGTGCCACTCACGTCCAGCGGGAGACCCTTCAAATTTACTTATTTTGATGTGATGCCAATGATCTTTGATAGCTTTTGTGCTTTCTACCCCAAGAATTCCCAGGCTCAACTTGTACTTCCCCACCCTAGAATTGGAATATGGCATTTATCCAAAGAGCCCGGTTTCTTTTTAATGGGCAATGGTATTTATTAAGGGTCATAATCTGAGTGTTATGGCTACTCACTGCTTCTAAGCCCAGTGGGCAGACCTAGAGAATAGGCATTTTTAGAGGAAGAAAAGTAAATGAGCCTGTACTTACAGTGACAATTCAAATTTAAGATCAAAGGGTTTTTATATAAATTCTTTGACTTCATACTTGTATCTTTTTTTTTTTTTTGTAATGCTGAAAATCTTAGTTCCTGATGACATTAACACCATAGCTACTTAAATTTCAAATAGGTCATAAATAATTATTAAAAAATAAATCATACAACTGTAAAAAATACCAAGCATGGACAGCCTGGGTGGCTTAACAGTTTAGCGCTGCCTTCAGCCCGGGGTGTGATCCTGGGTACGCGGGATTGAGTCCCATGTCGGGTTCCCTGCATGGAGCCTGCTTCTCCCTCTGCCTGTGTCTGTGCCTCTCTCTCTCTGTCTCTCATGAATAAATAAATAAAATCTTAAAAAAAAAATACAAGCATGAATTCCTCTGTAACTTAGTATAGGAAACGCTTTTTTTTTTTTTTTTTACTCCAAATCCAGAAGTAGTAACTGAAAAGACTGATATTTGACTATATTTTTTAATTGCATCACGGAAAACATCAACAGCCCTGAAAACAAATATTGTCAACCTTTTGAATTCTGTCAATCTGATATGTGAGAAATGGTCAATATAATTTTCATGTATATTTCTCTTGTTAGAGAAACACTGAGTATATTTTAGATGTTTGAGGGCCTTTTACATTACTTTTTCTTGTGCATTTTCTGTTTACGTCTTTTGCCAATCTTCAGTTGGGTGGTTGGTGTCTTTTTCTGAGTTTTTAGAAGTACCTTACGTATTAGTTTTATTAGTCCTTTGTGATATAATAAAAACATTTTCTAAGTTTGTCATTTATTTTTACTTTGATGTTTAAGTAGCTATGGTGTATGAGAAATAGATCTAATTTTGTCTTTTTCCACATGTCTATTCAGTTGTCTCAATGCACTTGTTTAAAAAGTTTCCTTTACACACAGTCACACACAAAATTCTACCTGACTGTAGCTCTAAATCAGAAAGGTAAAACAATAAAGCTTCTAAAAGGTAACAGAAAAGTGTACTTCATTCATAACCTTGGTATAGGTAAAGATTTTTTAAGTGGAATGTAGGTGGAAATAACTATGAAGGCATTATCCCTGGTGATTTGTATGTTTGTGTGTATAATTTGTCTTCCAAGTTTTAAAGACAATTAAAATTTTTTCATTAAAAAACTTTATTTTTCCTTTACTTACTACCTGTATAATAATATCAGGCCTCTCTAACTCGATTTTTTAAATTATAAAATTGGATCTGTGTCACTTCTTTCAAAAGCTGCTAAAGATTAAATGAGAAATTTATTCTAAAATGCTACAGTACTGTCACATAGATTATGATTACGAAAACTGGTTTAATTATGTCTATATTTATATGTATAAAGACGGGTTAAGTCTCAGGATTCTCAACTAACTCTAGAAATTGGCATCCTCTAACCCTGATAGCCAGTAAGAGAAAAGACGGTGATCTATCCTACCTGGTCCTAGAAACTGGCATCCTCGAGCCCTGACAGCAGCCCACAGGTTGGCAGACAATTGCTGGGGATTCTGGTGCTGTAATATTAGTTCTGTTACAGTTCTTTCTCCAAGTGAACGGGCTGCTCGCATGGCTCTTACACGACCTTCTTCCTCCACCAGTTGACAGTTTACAAGCGTCACCAGTTTCCTTTGCATTGGACGGCTCAGTGCACTCTGATTCAAACTAGCTACACCTTTAAGAGGAAGGAAACAAAGTTTTTCAATTAAATAAAACAAGTCAATTTTCATTATCCATACTTAACTATGAAGCCATAATTTGTAATGAGTCCTCTGTAAGGTACTTTCACTGTTTTAACAAGAGTATTACTATTCTGTGGTAACAGGAGTCTAATTTTTAGTTACTTCAAATTTTATCTAGGTATCCTGTTTTCTGGGTTGCATGTGTCCCTCAAGAGACTATTCTGGGGGCAGCCCCGGTGGCGCAGCGGTTTAGCGCTGCCTGCAGCCTGGGGTGTGATCCTGGAGACCCGGGATCGAGTCCCACGTCGCACTTCCTGCGTGGAGCCTGCTTCTCCCTCTGCCTGTGTCTCTGCCTCTCTCTGTGTGTCTCTCATGAGTAAATAAATAAATCTTAAAAAAAAAAAAAAAAAAAAGGCTATTCTGGGTTTATTTAGCCTGTTTTCCATCCAGTTAATGAAAAGTTTAATAACAGCTCTAATTTTATTACATACATGACGTTTGGAATAGAATTTAATGGCAAACTCTAAGATCACAATCCATTTTCCTAACTCAAGGATATGCTCCAGCAATTCTTTCCTCTCTCTGACATCATTACTTCTTCCCTTTCTATTTGACTACTTCCATCAGCAAGACCAAAAAAAGAAAGCATGCTGTTATTTCATCCATCTTCAAAATAAATCTTTTTATTCATTGCTTTTCACCTACCAGTTCTGCCCCATTTCTTTCTTCTCTTTTGTAGCAAATCTCTAGTATTGTCTATATTCACTATCTCCAAATTCCTTTTTTTTAAAATAAATTTATTTTTTACTGGTGTTCAATTTACCAACATACAGAATAACCCCCAGTGCCCGTCACCCATTCACTCCCACCCCCCGCCCTCCTCCCCTTCCACCACCCCTAGTTTGTTTCCCAGAGTTAGGAGTCTTTATGTTCTGTCTCCCTTTCTGATATTTCCCACACATTTCTTCTCCCTTCCCTTCTATTCCCTTTCACTATTATTTATATTCCCCAAATGAATGAGAACATACAATGTTTGTCCTTCTCCGACTGACTTACTTCACTCAGCATAATACCCTCCAGTTCCATCCACGTTGAAGCAAATGGTGGGTATCTGTCATTTCTAATGGCTGTATCTCCAAATTCCTTGCATCACAATCTTTAAAACCTATTCCAATCAATCTGTTGCTCCTATCACTTTATCAAAACTGCCTGTCACGACAATTACCTCTACTTTGCTAAGTCAACGGTCAATTCGCAGTCCTTCCCTTACCTGACCTTTCAACAGCCCTCAACATACAACCACTCCTAATTCCTTTAAACACTTTCTTTACTTAGCTTCCAGAATACTCCATCTCTCGCTTTTCTTCTTTCCTTTTATTTCAGGTCTTTTTTTTTTATCTGATTTCATCTTTTCTTCCTGACTTCTTAATGTTAAAATGCCTCAGAACTCAGTTTTTGTTTTCTTTATCTACATTCACTGTGTGCATGATCTTAGCCAATCTTATTAGTTGCTGTAAATTATATTCATATGTTAATGACGCCCAAACATACAGTTTCTATACCTCATTCCTTAACATATATCCACTGGTTACTCAATAGCATCCAAATGAAGATCTGACATCTCCAACATAACATGATGAAAACTGAACTCCTGATCTTCCCATCTAAACTTGATCTACCTACAGTATTCCTTATCTAGGTTGATGGCAATCTCTTTCTATGTGGTCAGACCCCAAAACCCAGGAATCCTCTTTGATTCTGCTTTTTCTCACAGCCCACACGCAATAATTTAGGAGATGCCCTGGACTCTACTTTCAAAGTATTTCCAGGCCATTCACTTCTCACTACCTCCACTGCTACTATGTTGGCCCATTAGCCTATTTTTTTTTTTTAAATCTTTTTTTTAAAATTTTTATTTATTTATGATAGTCACACACACAGAGAGAGAGAGAGAGAGAGAGAGAGAGAGAGAGCGAGGCAGAGACACAGGCAGAGGGAGAAGCAGGCTCCATGCACCGGGAGCCCGACATGGGATTCGATCCCGGGTCTCCGGGATCGCGCCCTGGGCCAAAGGCAGGCGCCAAACCGCTGCGCCACCCAGGGATCCCGGCCCATTAGCCTATTAACCAATACCCTGCTCCTATCCTTTCCCTTCTACACTGAATTCTCAACAGAAAAGCTTGAGAGATCCTTTAAACATTAGTCAGATTGTGTCACTCCTCTGCTTAAAACCCTAGAGTGACTCCCCAATTTCACTTGGAGTAAAAGTTCGAATCTTTAAAATGGCTTGCAAGTCTGCACATTATCTGGTCTTACCACTTCCTTTCATCTATATCCTACTGGTCTCCCCTTCACTCCCACTGCTCCAGGCACACTCTCCTATTATTGTTCTTTGAAGATACTAGGCATGCACTAGGGACTTTGCTATTGCCTTTCGAGAACAGTCTTCTTCTTTTTTTCTTTTTTTCTTTTTTTTTAAGATTTATTTATTTATTTGAGAGAGAGAGAGAGCACAAGAGGGAGGGACAAAGAGAGAGAGACAGAGAATCCCAAGTGGATTCCATGCTGAGCATAGAGTCTGACTCGGGGCTTGATCTCAGGACCCAGAGATCACAACCTGAGCCGACAACAGTCAGATGCTTAACTGATTGTACCATCTACGTGCTCCATCCTTATTGCCCCTCTGGAACAGTCTTTTCCCAGGAACCTACATGGTTAACTACCTCACCTCTTTCATTTCAAGTTTAGAAGCTACCTTCTTAATGAAGCCTACATTAACCACCTTCTATAAAATTGCAATCTGCCCTTGTCCTCTCACCCTGACCTTTCTAATCCCTTTAACTGTATTATTTTACATCCATAACAATTATCAATTATACTATATAATTTTTATTATGTTTATCGTTTATTATACTTTCTCTCTTTTCTGAAACATAAGTTCTCTGAGGGCAAGCATTTTACTCATGTATGCCAAGAACCAAAATACGGCCTGGCACTTAGTACATGCTTGTCAGTATTTGCTCAATGAATGAATGAATGAATGAATGAATGGAGGTGGATAGGCTAAGTTTCTCAAGGAAATCACTGTGTCCTAAATATTCAATAGTGCAAAGCATAGAGCAGGTATAAAATAATACTTGATTGATTCATCTAAGATGTGTGGGTCACCAGGTATGCAGTGATAATCAAATAGAATTCTGTAAAAAAAATAAATAAATAAAAATAAAAATAGAATTCTGTTTCTGTCAAACACTTAAAGTAATTTATTGTACTTATATGCCTATCTCCCCTGATAGACTGTGGGCTCTGTGAGGGAGGGTTAGGCAGGGACCCTAACCATGATAAATGCTCAATAAAATTGAATGATTGAATATATGAAATTCTTAGCAGGACTTATTAAAATTGATATTCTGCTACAGCAGTATTATTTTAATGAATACAAATACTGTAGAAATCTCAATATGTAGTATCTGATGAATTCTTAAAATAGTAACAATATTAGTTATTTTCAGAAGAAAATATAATGCTCTCCAACAAAACGTTTTCCAAAAGTTGTCCAAACTCATTTTTTAAGAGTCAAAATTATTTGATAGAGTATTAAGTCTTTCAAAGGAAATGTTACCAAATCCTGCTCACCAGTAAAAACACTTTTTATGAACCTACCTTTACCTCCACTTAGTGGTTTCAAGTAGAGTGCCAAATCCTCAACACATTTCTTTGCAACCTCATAGTGTTTGTTCTCACCTAGATTACTTAACTTTATTGACTGATGATCTGGTACCTAAAAAAAAAAAAGAAAAATTGAGGAAATACATTCATCCAGCTCATGGAACTATTACTTACATATTTGATAATAATCTTGGTGAGTATAAAATTATAATACAGAGACAATACATCAAAGTACTTTAAATAAAATTAAAACCGAACACCTAGCCAAACTGCTTTCCAAGAACCAAGTTTATCATACTTAATAGCAGGGGCTCAATGTAGTAATAAATGGAAAAAGCAGCAGGTAGTTAATAATATTCTATAATGTTAATGTCTTAAGATTGATAACTATGCTACAATTTTGACAGATGTTAACATTAAGGGAAGCTACAGAAAATTATACAGGTTCTCTGTGCACTACTTTTTACAAGTTAAAGTATTTTAAAATAAACAGGAAAAAAAGTACTTAGCACCTTCTCACTATGTAATTCATTTACTGTATTTATCGATAACGGTTTGTCTCCTTTTGGTAGAACAAGACAGTATTTTTTATTTAAGTAGGCTCCATGCTGGGCTTCCAGTGTGGGCCTTGAACTCACAACTATGAGATTAGGACCTGCGCTGAGATCAAAAGTCCTATGCTCAACTGACTGAGCGACCCAGGTACCCCAAGATGTACTAGTATTAATGAAAGGTCAACATTTGGGCATAAACTATAGCTCTGCCACTTCTATGAGTGACCTTGAGTAAATCATTTAACTGCTCCAGCTCATGGTTTTCCTCCCTGAAAAATGGAGACGAAAATCCCTATTTCATATTGCCATTATGAGAATTCAATTTAATTCAACAAATATTTGTATTTATGGAGTGCTTAACATGTTCCAAACACAGTTTTGGGTATTGGGCATCTATCAGTGCACAAAACAGGCACAACTGCTTGCCCCTTGTAGAGCTTACAATCTCGTGAAGAGAGAATGGAGCTAATATATTAAAAAACATAATAAATAAATAGGTAGCATGATAGACACAGCAAGGATGGGGGCGGTATTGGGAAAGTCGAGAGTAGTTAACAGTTTTAGCAGGGGGTCATCAGGACAGGCTACCTTGGGAATCATGACATTTGAATAAAGACTTGAGAGAGGAGAGGTAATAAACATTCTACACAGAGATAAGAGTCGCAACAAAATCCCTCAGGTGAGAACATGTATGGCATATTTAACAACTGGCTATGAAGCAGTATAGCTTAAGCAGAAAGTCTGCAGGTGGGGTTTTAAAGGTAATAGAAGGGACGCCTGGGTGGCTCTGCAGTTGAGCGTCTGCCTTCTGCTCAGGTCATGATCCTGGGGTCCTGGGATCCGGTCCCGCATCGGGCTCCATGGATGGAGCCTGCTTCTCCCTTTGCCTGTGTCTCTGCCTCTCTCTCTCTGTGTGTCTCTCATGAATAAATAAAATATTAAAAATAAATAAATAAAGGTAATAGAAATCTCACTGTATGGGCCTGCAGGCTATTAAGGACCAATTGAGAGGACATTTATAAACCACAAAACATAATACCTGGCCTATATAGCAGATGCTAAATAAACGGCAGATAGCTAGTATTATTAGAGTCTACCATATTTTATTGTATCTAAGATGCCACTGTCTGTAAAAGGCACTGTTATTTTATGTGCCATTAAGAAAAACTCCTGCCAATTATGACATACTATTGATTATAGATGCACCTTGATTTCAGAGTGTCTAACTGGATTATGAGCATTGAAAATAAATTTTTTTTTTTAAGATTTTATTTATTCATGACAGAGAGGGAGAGAGAGGCAGAGACACAGGCAGAAGGAGAAGCAAGCGCCATGCAGGGAGCCTGACGCAGGACTCGATCCAGGGTCTCCAGGATCCGGCCCCGGGGTGAAGGCCGCACTGAACCGCTGAGCCACCGGGGTTGCTCAGAAATGTGTTTTAAAAGAAAAACTTGGGGCAGCCCCAGTGGCACAGCGGTTTAGTGCCCCCTGCAGCCAAGGGTATGATCCTGGAGACCCGGGATCGAGTCCCACATCGGGCTCCCCACATGGAGCCTGCTTCTCCCTCTGCCTGTCTGTGTCTCTGCCTCTCTCTCTCTCTATGAATAAATAAATAAATAAATAAATATTTTTAAAAAAATAAATAAAAAACTTGAAATAACAAGATACTAAAAGAATGTAATATTTTTAATTTGTTGAATTTTCTAAGAAATGATTAATCAGAAAAGTCCTTGTTTTCTTACTTTAATATATAGGACATGATGTACAGAATTTCATCTTCTTTCTCACTTGTAAAATGTGGATAATAACTATCTAAAGAGCTACAGTAAGAATTAGTACTAATAGATCTTGAATACTATCATACCTAACATAAAGCAAACTCTCATTGAATGGAAATTATTCTAAGTATAGAGTTTTGGCCTGATCCAGTAAAATGATTATAAACAAGAAATATTAATTTTATAACACGTGAACATAAAAAAACGGTGTAGGGGATCCCTGGGTGGAGCAGTGGTTTGGTGCCTGCCTTTGGCCCAAGGCGCGATCCTGGAGACCCGGGATCGAGTCCCACGTCGGGCTCCCAGTGCACGGAGCCTGCTTCTCCCTCTGCCTGTGTCTCTGCCTCTCTCTCTCTCTCTCTCTCTCTCTGTGGCTATCATAAATAGATTAAAAAAATTAAAAAAAAAAAAAACGGTGTAGAATTTATTATTGATACTCTGGAAATTGGTTTTCTATATATATGCCCCTAAATAGACCTTATGTTCTTTTTTTTTTTTTTTTAATTTTTATTTATTTATGATAGTCACACACAGAGAGAGAGAGAGGCAGAGACAAAGGCAGAGGGAGAAGCAGGCTCCATGCACCGGAGCCTGATGTGGGACTCGATCCCGGGTCTCCAGGATCGCGCCCTGGGCCAAAGGCAGGCGCCAAACCGCTGCGCCACCCAGGGATCCCATCTTTTTTTTTTTTTTTAAAGATTTTATTTATTTATTCACGAGAGACACAGAGAGAGAGAGGCAGAGACACAGGCAGAGGGAGAAGCAGGCTCCATGCAGGGAGCCCGACATGGGACTTGATCTCGGGTCTCCAGGATCACACCCCGGGCTGCAGGCGGCGCCAAACCACTGCGCCACCAGGGCTGCTCTAGACTTTATGTTCTTATTTGTAATATTATCCTAAAAGTCAAGTGAAGTTAAAAACCTGCATTTGGTCCTAGCTGGTTGATATCTAGCCAAAGCTTAGATTATATTTCTTTTCATATCACCTAATGAATAAATGCTTATACATGCTTATTTTAAAATGCTCCTTATCCACCAAGTCACTTATATATGTTGACCAGTGCACTGAACACAAAGAAATACATAACTATAATGGGATTTATGGTTTTGCATAAGGATTTATAACATTATCTAGAGAAAATCTTTTGCAGAATACAATCATGGTATCAGGGACACTGACTATTTTAGATGTTTCAAGTATCACTAGACACATTTGTACCCCTTAATAAACAAAGTTCCATAATTATTAAATATACCAAATTAGTACAATCTTGAAAGCTTACCTGGGCTCCCACTAACTGGAGGAGTGCAAAGTTGACAGGAAGGACATCAATGTCTGTGTTGATGGCAGTCTGGTCAAAAGGACAAGCTTTTCGGTGAAGTTTATTCAAGCAGGTCTTGCAAACAGTGTGTGAACAACCTAAACTGATGGGTTTGTGCACATTCTCATCAAATTCATTATAGCAGATTGGACAGGACAGAAATTCTGTCCATTGAGCTGCCTGCACAGGCATTGTAGAAGCTGGATGCTCGGGTTAGCAGTCTAGCAGATCATTATTTTGCTGTGTAGTGTTTTGTAAGCTGGAAACGGACAAAAGTAAGAATTAACCACATATTCATCATTCACCTTTTAAGAGTTAACTGCTTAAGTCAACCATCACAGTTTCAAAATCTAAAACACCCTGAATAATTTCATATGCTTTGGATGTCCTTTTCTTTAAATCTATTTGCTGAATTTGTTAAATTTCTAAAATTTTCTCCAGAAACAACATCTGCATAGTGTCCTTTTTTAAAAAAATATTTTATTTTATTTATTTATTCATGAGCGACAGAGAGAGAGACAGAGGGAGAGAGGCAGAGACACAGGCCTAGGGAGAAGCAGGCTCCATGCAAGGGAGCCTGATGTGGGACTTGATCCCCCGTCTCCAGGATCACTCCCTGGGCTGAAGGTGGCGCTAAACCGCTGCGCCACCCGGGCTGCCCCATAGTGTCCTTTTCAACTAAACATATTTATATTGGTTGGTCAAATAATAGCTACCAAAGCTTTTATATATTTTTCTTGATGACCACATCAAATATGTAGATTAACTTTCCATGTTTCATTTTTAGGAATAGAAATTACTTTGGATTCTGAGTTTTTGGATAGCTACCACCCTTAAACACATTAAGAAATGGCCTAAGAGTTATTGGACTTTGAAAACTATTAATCCAAAGAATATCATAGTGAGTAAAGCATGAAGAAACAGCCACTTGAATGACCAAGTTAGTCAAGGATATGTTCAGCTTGGCAGCTTCACAAAAGAGGAAATCTCTGGTGAAGATCTGACTAAATGGCTAACAAAGGTACTGAAAACCAAAGTATGTGAGATGATGGTAGAGCAGTTTGTCCAAAAATGGAAAAAAAAAAATGCTAACCTTAAAATACAGAAATACGGTGCCAAAATTAAAAAAAAAAATTGTCTTACAAATCACATATATCTTAGTGAGATAGATATATAGATACACAACCCAAAACTGTCAGGTCCAATGAGCAAGATATAGAAGAATAAAGCAATATTCTCATCTAATAATTCTAAGCAGGAAAAAAAGCAAAATATAAATTTTTATCTTTATATATGATTAAAAGGCATATGAGAAAAATGATAGAATTCTTTTTCCTAGGATTAAAATGTTCATTCTATGATTTTTAATAAAATAAAAATTTTAGTGCCAAAACTGTACTGTACACTAATTTAAAATCTTGATACCTAACTTTAACACTCTACATTTCACAAATTTTTCATATCTTCCCATTCAAAGCTTACATAAGTCTGACAAAGGCTCTCTGGTGAACAGAAATCTAGGTATTTAGGGCAATTAAACAGCCAATATTTTATTTCATAAGAATGTTTACCAACCCAAATATCTTAATTCTACAGAAATAAGATGTTTAAAACTATAGTCAGATTAAGACAGAAAAGTATATAACTGATTCTCCAATATCTCTACATCCAAATGAAGAATTATGTTAGCCTTTATTTTGCTTTTATGTTCACAAAAACTAAGGTTTCAAAAAATGTCTTGGTAAATGAATCACAGGGCTTGTTATATAAAAAACACCCTGTACAAATTTCTCCTCAGCTATAATGTAAAGTATCTAATATCTTTCTTTAAGTATTTAATATCTTTATTTTTAAACTAGCCAAAACTTGCAAATTATACTTATTTTATACCTTTTACCTGTACATTGCCACATCTATTAATGCCATCAATCTTTTAAACCTGGTTAGTCTGCTTTCAACTTTAGAGATAAACACTAAACAGGTGATCATTTCTTGAAACTATTTCACATTTAAAAATTTTCAGTTTTCTAGGCTGTAGAATAATACAAAGTAAAGGCCTTTGAGGAAGAAGGCAGCATTTTATCTTAAATCTACTGAGAGTCCTAATTTAGTTAATAACCGGAACCAAAAAAGTATTTATCAAAACAAGGCACTGCATCTATTTTTTCATAATGGCCACCTGTTTGGAAATGCTAATTTTGTGGGTTAGGGTATCACAGCCACCAGGTAAGAGGAAACTAGTTGCAAATACTCTTTCCTTATTTCTTTTTCCAAGATCACCCTCAAATGCTTTGCATTAGTAAATGAGTTGGGGGTGGGGGAAACTGTTTAAGTTTGAACTAAACATAAAAATGCTATCTTTCCTATTTTCTTTCACCTGTTTTCTTTTTTTCCTTCTTCTAAAGATTTTATTTAGGTATTTATGAGAGACACAGAGAGGCAGAGACATATGCAGAGGGAGAAGCAGGCTCCCCACGGGGAGCCCGATGTAGGACTCGATCCCAGGACCCCGGGATCATGACCCAAGCCAAAGGCAGACGCTCAACCACTAAGCCACCCAGGTGCCCCTCATCTGTTAGTTTTCAAGTATTTCAAACTACTCCAGAATATACTTGACAGTTTTTTTATGCAGGGAGCCCGACGTGGGACTTGATCCCGGGTCTCCAAGATCAGGCCCTGGGCTGAAGGTGGCGCTAAACCGCTGAGCCACCTGGGCTGCCCAGAATATACTTGACAGTTTAATGTTATAATATCCCACATGTGTTTTTAGGTTTGCAAACATCAGATACTGTAATATAATTAATATCGAGAAGTTTGATTTCTAATAGAAACTGAATCAATACCTTTTAAAAAAAGAAAAATTCTGCCAAAATTCGTAATTCTGCCAAATTCTCCTGTTATGTGTCAGAGTCTAATTTTCTGACAAGAAACGTATATACTAAATTTTCCTTATTTAATAAGACATAAGGAAAAATTTGATTTTTTAAATGTTTTTTTTCAGTACCATTATCAATAAATTCTAGATTCCTCAGTTAAGACAAAATAAAATTTCATCTAAGACACAGAAGCAGCTTACATAGTCCACCGAAATGTTTAGTTCGTGATGGCAAAAGTGACTTTCATTTCTTCCTTTTTTAAAAATTTCTTCCTTTAAAAAAAAACAAAACCAAAAACTTTCATTTCTTTAAAAAAAGCATTTTGTAAATATTTACGCAGGAAGTATTTTTATAACCAAAAATGATAAATAACCTATTATCTTTATAATTTAACAAGCATCTAAATGAGCCATCACAAGCTAAGAATATATACTGATGTGTAAAACTTCTAGATTTACACTAATAATTCCATAATGACTTACTTGACGCTATGGAAGCCTAAATTGCTAATAACACTTATAGTTAATTAAGTATCCAACCTGAAGATACTCCCCAAAACATCTCAAACTGAGATAAAGTGGATTAAAAAGCCAAAACTTGGGGCACCTGGGTGGCTCAGTGGTTGAGCATCTGCCTTTGGCTCAGGTCGTGATCCCGGGATCCTGGATCCTGGGAATCTGTCCTGCGCATCAGGCTCCTCCTCACAGGGAGCCTGCTTCTCTCTCTGTGTCTCTCATGAATAAATAAAATCTTAAAATAAATAAATAAATAAATAAAAATAAAAAGCCAAAACTCAAACAAAAAGCCCACAACTCTAAGTACATAAAAGACTATTTAAGAAATACATTCCAATTAAATTACTTGTATTACCTAAGTAACTTTCAGTTACTAGTTAGTAAAATTGAAGGAGGATAACAAGATAAAGCAAAGAAGAAACTCTATATTAGATGTGGGACTTTAAATACTTTTTTCCTCAAGTAATTTTTCAAGCTCCAACACATTCCCTTGTTATGAATACTAACTTGTAAAATAGGAAGAGTAATTAATAGACATCTCTCATATGATGCAAATTACACACTGTTTTATTAAGAGCAAACTGTACACCAGCTAAGCAGTTCCATTTTTTGTTATTAGTCCACCATGACATCACACAGCCAGTTCTGGACTACATCACCTGATTTTAAAGTGCCAGAATAAAGTCTATGCTCCTTTCACTATAATCAAAGTGTATAATGTATAACTTCAAAAAAATCGAGTATTTTACAACTCTCTTCAGAAAAATGTAAACATTAAGGCTCAAGTCTATTAATTAAGGCATTGTTTTCATTTTAGTTCATCCATGTGAAGAATTTAAGCTACTGAAATGAAAAATACTGAAAAGTACTTCTCAATTCAGAAACCTTACAAATAATTAGCTTTGGACTTCAAAAATGACAGTTAAAACATCAGTAAAATTGAGACCTTAACCTATAAAAACAAGCAAACAAAACCAATGGAAATAATCTGCAAACTCTAATACTCAGCATTCAAACATACTAAAGGGATTGAAGGAAAAGAAACTGAGGTACAATTTTAAAGACTATTACAAGTGATTTTAGTATAAGTTAGGAAAGATATAGGACTTAAAGTCTTTTTCTTAAATCCACTCTGAGGCTGAACTCAGTTTTTAAATCAGTGTAAGATTTAACTTCCTGTGTCTTCTAGTATAACACTAATGGGATAATTTTCTATTTTAATTAGCATATCCAATAAAATTTTGCTTTAGTTATGACAAGACACGAACAATACTTATTGTTGAGACAGAACTTAAATTACTCACTTCTGCCTATCAAATAATGGCCACTGGATAATCAAAGTCCCTAGCCTTTTGATTATTCTGATTGCAAGATGATATACTGTCAGGAAATTTTTGGCTTTCATGTGTGTACTTTTATTCAGTGCTGTTTTAAACAGTGCTGTCTAATAGAAACACAATGTAAACCACAAGTAATTTAAAGTTTTCTAGTAGTAATATTAAAGAAGGAAAAGACAGATGAAATTAATTTTACCATAATTTAACCTAATTTACCCAAAATATCACTTCAACACGTTATCAATATAAAAAAATTATTATGATAGCTTAAATTCTTTTTTTTTTTTTTGTACTACATCTCTGAAACCTGGTGTGTATTTTATTTTACATTTATACCACATCTCAATTCACACTAGCCACATTTCAAGTGCTCAATTGCCACATATGGCTATTGGCTTGTATTGAACAGTGCAACTCCAAAGTACTTAACATTACAAAGTAATAGCCAAAACCATTTTTTTTTTTTTTAAGAATTTGAGGTGAAAGTCACAAATACAGTTAAGAACTTTTCATAAAACTAGAAAACTTGAAAAACATAAAGATGTAACTCAAAACTTACTAGACTGGATGCAAAACATTACTTTTAATTTTCAGCTAGCTTTATTTTACCACATGCTTCCTTTTTCCATAACTAGAAAGTGAAACTTCAATGCAGTCCAACCAAAACAGTAAGTGCTTATCATAATAAGGCCTTGTTAGAAGTTTATTTAGCATTCTAAGGTACTGCATACAACACTGAAGTTCTATTTCTGAACACACACTTTTGCGTTAAAGAATACATTCCCCCCCAAAAAGAATTTTTGTTAGCTTTTTCAGACTGGAAGATATAGGAAATTACAAAAGCAGAGAGTGAATTAATGGTAACGTATGAACAAAGGATATAAGTCGTATATCAGGTCAATACAACGGTAATAACAGATCAGGAGTAACTCAAAGGATCCACTAATGAACATGATTGGAATGAAAATCTTCAAAGAATAGGAGGCAGTTTGAATTCTAACATCTGCTTTTCCTGAACATGTTTGGAATATATGCCCAACATTTTGTCCTTCTAGCAATTTTCCAAGCTCTAAAATTTGGAAAACGCCAATCTCCAAATCAACAAAAAACAGCAACATTAAAAATTTGACAGCATCTAATGGCCTCTATTCCTTCAAAAATTAAATGTGGAAGTAAACACAAGAAAGGGACGTCGTACCAGTGGTGTAGCATCTTAGATAACTAAAAGGTTAATAATGACACAATCCATGAACTTGTCTTAACGTCTGAACAAGCCTTAACTAAATTTGTGTATTTGACTAAAAAAGACGGCACAGGCTAACCAAGACATTTGTTTCTTTGCTTTTGGATGAAATTCTAGCAGACTAGTGAGTAATGTGTGCATTCTCAGGTTAATCAAAAGTTCCTATTGGAACTTAGGATTCGGCTAACGCAAAAACGGAAAAAGGATTACTCAAGCACTTTATTTGGAATAAAAAGTCATTTTAATCACAGCAGTTTGGGCCAATTAAAAGGAATCAAAAAAAATAAAAATAAAAATAAAAAAAAAAAAAAGAAGGGGCCCCGGTGAGGAGAGAGCAGGAATGGGAAGGAAGGTCCTAGGTGGTCATTTAAAAATAAAACAGGCTGGGGAATCACGAGATTAGATCTACTTTATGTCAGTGATTACTTGTGGACTATTTTGGTGTCAAGGTTCTATCTACCGGTATCTTAAACTCCTCCGTGATTAGAGTGGACGTGACAGCTCCTCTCCGGTTCTCCCTTCCTGAAAGCTAAGGGCAGAGAAAAAAGTAGAGCTGCTTCTAAGAAACAAAGATGCTTTCCACCGTTCCTCTAAGATGGTGGAAGAGTCTCCTCAAGAGGCTTCCCCAAGAAGGAAGGATGAAAGGGGGGGAAGAAGAAAGCCATCGCAGAATTCGCTGGCCGCGTTTCAGGCCGCCGCTCCGTCCCAGCCACTGGGCGACCGACCACTCTGCTCGGGCCGCCTCCGTCCCGGGAGGTTGAGCCCTCCCAGGGCATTGTTCGGCCGCGCTCCCTATTTACCACTCGGGTCGCCTCCACCATCCCTGCGCAGCGAGCTCGGGAAGCCCCAGCACCGAGAGCCCAACAGCTCGCAGCGGGCCGGCGTGGTTTCGGGAGCTCCTCCAAACCCCTCTCGCCAAGCTGGGGTAGAGAAGGGAGAGGGAACGTGGCCTTCGCTGGGGTGGGCTCCTGGGGGTCAGAGGCTTCCCCTGGGCGGGCGTCGAAGGGAGGTGGCCATTTGCGCCGGGCGCTCCGTGTTGATAAAGCCCTACCCGAGAGGGGCCTCCGCAGGCCCCGGGCTGCGGGCTCGTCCGAGTGTCAGGTGCGGCCCTCAGTGCCCAACCCTCGGGCCACCGGCAACAGCACACAGGCCCCGGGCTGAGCCCGGCCTCCCGCCCGACCGCCGGGGGCTTGGGGACCCGAGCTAGGGCCCGAGCCGCATCGTGCCCGCCCCCGCCCTACCTGTGGGGGCCCGGGCGGGGTCGCTAAGGGCCGCTCCCGGGAGCCCCGCGACGGCGCGGCTCGGCGACGGAGGCGCCTCGTCTCGCCGGGGCAGAGCTCGGCGGCGGTTTCACGACCTCAAACTCCATCGGGAGCTATAGGGACAGCCCCGTTGGCGGCGGCGGAGGCCGCGACGGGGCCTCCTCCTCCTCCTCCTCCCTCCGCCTCCGCCTCCTCCTCCTCCTCCTCCTCTCCACGGAGGCGGTCCTGGAGGGAGCCCGACCTAGCTCTCGCGAGAAGATATTCCTCGTTTCACGCGAGATCACGCAGGACTGGGCGTTAGGGAGGTGGGAAGAAAGAGTAGTAGCCCCCGCCGCCTGGACTGCGCATCAGCTTCCCTCTGGTCGAGCCTAACCACCCGCGTCACGTGACTGGGGAGCCCCGGAGCACTCTGGGAGGTGCTGTTAGGAGGCCTGAGCAAGCCGAAGGGGCTGATGGGAAACTCCCTGCACCTTCATCAGCGCCTTGAGCCAGCCTCCTAGACACCGGTGAGGGGGGTCTGAATCCCCTCGGGAAAAAGTGGTCTCCATTGGGCATAATCTGATACATCTGTATTACATCCTACGCACTCTCCCGTAATCAGATACTGACCTGTTCCCTCAATCCCTTCACGTACTTGCCAAGCAATTTCTATCTTTTTTTTTTTTTTTTTTTTTTTTAAATAAAGAAGCATTTGCTCGTCAGGCACTAGCACATAATCTCTATTGAAAACTGAACTCGGGCAGCCCCGATGACCCAGCGGTTTGGCGCCGCCTTCGGCCCGGGGTATGATCCTGGGGACCCCGGTATCGAGTCCCGCGTCGGGCTCCCTGCGTGGAGCCTGCTTCTCCCTCCGCCTCTCTCTCCCTGTGCCTGTCAGGAGTAAATAAATGAGTAAAATCTTTAAAAGAAAAATTGAACTCCTCAGAAGCTGGCAGGGATCAAAATTCAATTAGTATCAGTAAATATTTGTTGAAGGATTTTTCACAGCAAACTGTAAGGCAGAAATTATGTTTTTATATATGACGAGACAGACTGGTAATAGAAATAAGGGAATCAGCACTTATGAACTACTTACCATGTGCGAGGGCCTCTGTTAGGTGACAAAAATTTCATTTTTTCCATTTATTTTAGTTTTATAGTTCACTCCTCAAAATAATCCTAAAAGGCCAATATTACTGACTCTGTTACTGAGAAACTGAAAAACACAGATTAAGAGAATAGCCATGAGTTGTAATTAAACTCAAGGCACTTTCCAATGTGACGCCAGATGCCCAACAAAGGCCTGTATGAAAGTAAATCGACTATGCATTAAAAGACATATGAACAAGTAGTTTATAAGCTGTAATGACCTATATATATATACATATATGTATGTTTCATTGCACTGGGAAGTGTGTATGACAGTCTAAGACTTTTCAAAGGTGGCCTGACCATGACAGTTAAAATTATAATCCCAATTTCCATTCCCTGACATTCTCTATGCCTGCTTTATTTTCTCCAACTTTGTTTCCAAAATCTGATATATGCTAATTTTACGTTACTGTTTTTCTCCCCCCTCCCCCAATAGAATACAAGTTTCATGACAGCAGGGATTGCTGTCTGCATATCTAATTTCCAGTACTACTGTACATATACTGTATATATATTGGAAAGACTCAGTATATATTTGTTGAATGAATGAACAGCCAGAAGAAATAGTTTCCTTCTTTAAAATTCACGGATGTAGACAAAACACAAAAGTTCTCCATTCTCATCTCCAGTTTATTTTTTCTTATGTAAACATATAGAACATTACATCCATGGAAAAACAGCAAGGATTGTTTTATACCAAAGCAACAACTACCTTTCCAAGATTCTTTATACATAAATGCAGTAAACGAAGAGGCTGAACTCAAACATGTTGCATTTCCCCCCATCATATCAGAAACACAAACAACTAAAAGTGAATGTTTTAAATGAATAAATTCAACACTTCACTTTGCCATACCTGCATTTTTAAAAAGATTCCATTTTCTTGGAATTGTTTATACACATCATGCAAACAGACACTGTCCTAGTCCTAGGAATGTTCTGAGATCACTCTGTGCTACTGGGCAGGAATAAATAAGAATAAATAACAACCATCACTTTCACAAAAAAAACCGTTCCCCCCAAGCAAATATCTCAAAGTGCTTACAAAAAAAGGTCACAAGAATCTTACAAGGCACACATAAAACTTAAACATAGTTCAACCATAATTTCTTTTAAACATCAAGGATAGTAGATACCAATTCCTAAAAAACCAGTTTATTACTATTCTTTTACCCTTCCCTCCCATCTCCATCCCTCCTCCACAAAATTTCATCCTAGGAAGCAGAAATAAGAAACGTACTTCAATCACAAACTATTTCTGAAAGGGAAATGTTTTTATACCTACCAGTGGCCAATGAGAGGTCAAATGGGGAAAAAAATTAAACGCTGCAGTATCATCTTCTCCAGTGGAAGAAAAGCATTATTTACTTTAGAAGAATTCTGTCTCCAAAGTAGTACTCAAAGAGCAACATTCATAAAGACACAAAACTCTCCTTTCTTGCTTTCCCCTCTTCTCTGTTCTTAGAAACTCAGGAAGATTTAAGTATAAAATCATTGAATTTTGGACCTAGAAATTATCTTACAAATTGCCAAGTTCAAAGTTATTGTTTTACATATAAATTTAAGAAAAATTGATAGAGAGGTGACCTATCCAATGTCATTAACAAGTGACATGGGGTGGAGGAGGGAGTTAGGAAGTTGGTTTTCTTATCAAAGACAAGAGATGAATTCTTTAGTCTCTCCCAGAGTTAAAATTTTATGGAGAATATATTTTTCACAAAAGTATCACAAAAAGCATATTTGACATTTATAACTATCAACATGTGACCAATCACAAAATTCTTACAAATGGTACAAAGTATATTACAGTCTAAAACGTGGAAGGGCTTTAGAACCTAAATATAGCAGAAATTCTACACAAAGCTGAGGTGAGTAGAGAAGGAATACAACATCTTGAAAGTAAGATGCATCCAGTCAGGCTTCTTTAACTAAAAGTAGTTCCTGCATTTTAGAGAATATGATTTGCCCTGCAATAGATTCTAACCTTTACTTTGACAACAAGTTTTGTGTTATTTGTACATAGGGATAGTAGAGAGCAATGGCTCATAACACAATCAGAAATAGCACTTTCACTAAAATAACCATACAGTCGTAGTTTTGCTTTTGGCACATTTCTGGAAATAGACTAAAACTCTAGGGATGGTTAGGATTTTTGTCAACATGTGGTAAATGAAAAAAGTTATTAACAATCGAAAACACTAATAACTCACCATATTTAAACTGTTCATCTAGTGACAGCAAGATAACATATATTGTCAATTCAAATAAAAAAGGGAATGACTATTGATACACACAACATGGATGAATCCAGTGGCATTTTGTGTGGTGAAAAAATAATCTCACAAGGGAACAAACTACAAAATGAATACTGTGTCATTCCAGAAAAGGCAAAATTATAGCCATAGCAACTGTTGCCAGGATTTAAAGAAAGGTGGAGGAGTGGACTACAAAGCAGCATCATAAGGGGGTTTTTAGGGATGATGGAATGTTCTATTATCCTGATTGCAATGGTGGTTGAACAAATCTACATGTGTTAAAATTCATGGAAATGTAGACCAAAAACAAAGGTCAGTTCTACTACATGTTAACTAAAAAATAAAATACATTTGAAAAAGGAAACAGTAGAGTATCTTTGGTAAAGTTGGGATTTCTAAGAGAAATTTTTCAGAGCTTCATGTCAATGGCATAATTTCACTGGTCATAAAATTATTAAATACAACTTCATTAAATAAAATCAAGAAACTTGGGCCTGATTAATCATTTCTAAACTATGTATACTAACAAATCATGGAAACATTATTTTAAGGAATATTAGCCCACATACAAGGAAATTCTACTACTCCCAAGTGAACTTGAGGTGTGTTCCCTTACAGTTTAAAACAAGTACCTTCGTGCTTAGATTTAGAATCCAACTGCAATTTGCCTTAAAAAAAGAAAAAATTCACTAGTCCTACAAAGAACTAATAATGGATTACGGCATGTTCTTAAGTCTATTTTTGCTGTTATCCTAATTCCTTAAGACTATTATATGGTTATGACTTTACATGTACCTCATTTATCTAGAGTCAAAATCAGAATCTAGAAATATTGTGGGATCCTCTGTCACTAGAACCAAGAATATTTAAGAGAGGAACATTATTTCTCTAGATGTACCACCGAGACTTACACATACTGTATGAGATAAGGCAGCATCCCATTAGCTTTATCATGTCTCCCACACATTGGAACTGATAGTAGAAGTTCAGAAAGAATAACATGTGTAGGCCGACCAAAATGAAGACCAAAAGATGGGGTGTGTGTGTGGGGGGGGGGGGGGGAGATGCAATATAACAGATGCTGCATTTCTGTAGTAAAACTTGCCTAACAGAATGATATAAGGCTTACATTGCAAGGTGTGGTTCTAATTACAGTAGATTTTGCCTTTTGAGATCATGCCTGGGTAGCTTTTCACTACTGCTTCTGCCATGGACAGAGGTTAAGTGCTTTTTGAGGGCTGATTTGTGCTTGAAATCCATGTCACAACAATGGCATTTGTATGGGCGATCTCCACTGTGTATGTTCAAGTGGTCCTGAAGCGTGCTCTTAGCAGTAAATGTTTTCAAGCACACGGTACACTGAAAGGGCCGTATGCCCATGTGCCCTCGAATATGCCGGTTGAGATTTTTCTTCTGTGTAAATGTTTTCCCACACTGTAAGCACAGGAAAAGCTTATGCATCTTGAGGTGGCGCAGATAGTTTTCAACATGAAGAAATCCTCGAGGACACCTGGGACACTGGTGCCTCAGTGAATAAGCATCATCCAGGTTCTGCATCTCATTCACTGTCCCATGACTTCCTTCAGTATTCTCACCAAATAAGCTCTGATCTTGATTTCCAGGAACTTCTGCCACTCTGCTCTCAACAGTAGAATTGATCAGGGAGTGCTGTGTTTCGGAGAAATACATGCTTGCTTTTGAAGAGGTACAAGGCTGTGAAAACTGCCCATTTTCTACACCAGCGGTACTGATAGACTCCACATGGAGGATACAAATTTCATTATCTTTAAAACCAATATCTACTGAAGACAGCTCTGGTGACTTCATCTCCTTTCTCTCCGATGTCAACTCTACTGTAGACTGCAAGACATTGCTTTCTTCTTCTTTTACGTGAAAATCGATATTTATAGGACTATCTTCTGAAATTTCGATGATCTCACAGTCTTTATCCGAATTTTCTTCTTCATTCTTAACATCTGGATCAGAGGATTGACACAGGTCGGTATGCTGATTGTTATTTTTCATAGAAAGATCAATTTCCAGATACTTCGACAAAGCTTCTGTGCACTTTTCCACAATGTGAACCATCTGCAGGTAACTAGCAGCAGTCAAATATTTCAAAAGCTCTTTCCTTTTAACTTCAAGTGCTCCAGTATAGCAAGAGAGCAACAGTTTTCTACCAACTTCTGCACTCTGCAAGATGGTGATTCTGACATGTTTTGACTGTGTGAGTAAAAACTGATCTCGCATGAAAGTGGAGCAAGCAGCTAAAATCACCTTGTGCCCCTGGAACTCGGTGTCATTAATATAAATGGACACATCACAAAATAAATTCTGCTGTCTCAAGAGATTCATTTTCTGCAAGACTACATCTCCTTGCTGTTCAAACTGGAAGTGCAGAACATCGGATTCAGCAGCCATGGTCACAATCTAAGCAAAATAAAACACAAACGTTGATGTAAAGGTAGAGAATGCTTTCTTACACTTTGATGGTAAAAACAAACAAAAAAATTCCCAAATCCAAGTTGGGCAAAAGAAGGCTCTAATTCTAATCTAGGTGCAAAGAGTAAACTCCTATGCCACCATCTCAAAACCAAGAAAATGAAAACGCGTTTCTCTATGATCTCACGGCACTTACTACACTGAGTTGTACTTGACAGTTTCTGTTTCTCTCCTTGTCTAAGCTTGATCTGTTCTGTGGTCCAAGACACTGCTAATGACCACTACTAAGAGGACTTAACAGAGTTTCCCACACTACAAACTTTAACATCATCTCCAAACTTCCTATTCCCCGTCACTAATGCAGGTCCCTCTTCTTTGCCCTTGGGACCACCGCAAGGTCTTCCAACAGGTCTCCCTGACACCACATCCTCCCATATTCCAAACTTCCCTCCCGAGTGCCACCAGAACGAACATATTCTAAAACTTCATTTTCTTAAAAAACAAAACAAAAAAAATTCTCTCTTCTACTTTAAATCCTCCTCTATCTCCAGGACAGCCTAGCCTTCTTAGCAAATACAAGACCCCCTCATTATTTGAGGTACTAACCATCTTTAAGGTCTTATCTTTCCTCTCTTCTCTTTTTCATCTAAGCTCCTTAAATATTGATATTTTCACCACTGCCCAGACAAGATCAGAATACACTTTGGCACGTTACATTCCAACTTCCAGTTCCTCTTTTCCAGCTAGTGATCTGGCTCCTTTAAGACCCAAATCAATGAATCCTGCTGAGACTCCTCCTGTCTCCCCAACGGGGTCCGTAGCTCCCAGAGCATCGTAAAAGGGTGCTTGGGTCATCTGAGTTCCTGCAGCGAGCCCAGGGGCCAGCACAGAGCAGGTGCAGCGGAGGAAGCATCTGTTGAACCGATCCCGACCCCAGGTGGCCCGAAGATGCCGTAGTTCGCCACAGACAGGTGCTCCCGAGCTAAGGCTGGCAGGACCGCGCGCCTTCTTGGCCGGGTGGTTGCAGCACCAGCCTAGCCCTTCCCGTTCGCGCCTAGCGTCTCTCCTCCTCCTCCTCCGCCTCCTCCTCCTCCTCCTCGCCCACGGCGCTCACTCACCGATTCAGGGAGCCGGAGCCCAGCTTTGCGCGGCAGCTGCGGCCCAGGCCGGAAGGTGGACTTGGCCTGGGAGGAAACACATCCGGTGTCAGCGGCGGCGCGGCGCGCCAGGGTGGGCTGGGCGTCCCGGAAGGACATCCCGAGAGCGGGCCCCGCGCTCCCCGCCCCCCACTCCCGGAGCGGCGCAGCGGCGCGGCGGCGCCCGAATCCCGCGAAATCCAGCTCTCGGCACGCGAGCCGCGCCCCTTCGTGAGTTCTGTCCAGCGTCCGAGGCGCGACGGGCTGTGAGGCCGGAGCCCGGCAGCGGGGCCGCTGGGAGGCCCGCGGGGGTTTGGGGCCGGGCTCTCGTCCCGCCGCGCCACCTACCACTTAAAGCGGCGGAGGGGAGGGGACTGCCAGCTGCTGACCACCGGGGTCTGGCGCCGGCCTCTGGGTCTCCCTCCACTCCTCGGCCGCGTCGCCGTCCCTCAAGCCCCTCCCCGCAGCTGCCAGTTCTGGGCAAACCCAGGCCTTCCAGCCGAACGAGCCCTTGGGGCCGCCTCTTCCCACTTACCCTTCAGAATCTCGCTCATAAGTCACATCATCCCTGAAGCCATCCTGATTGCCCTTGAATTAGTTGGCTCACAGTTGGGAACCTGTGAGCCCTTTGGCTGCCTTCATTATTGCAATTATCATACCTGTATTGAAATCTGTGGCCCACCCGGGCAGAGGTATTTAGGACAGTAATTTATGATCTTTCCACTCCTGAACTCTAGCAATGAGAAGGCATCAAGTACTTACTAAATGAAGGAATGTCTGAGCCAGTTCTTAAAAGCGGTAGCTCTACCCCCTCAGTTAACAGGTTCTCCTGGAAGTGGTTGATCCTACGAACCATTTCAAGTTAACCAGATCTGTTACAGAAGCCAGGCTGAGCATGCTTAATACGTGTCTTAGACAACAGGAGTGAAGAAAGCATTCCTTATTCAGATTCAGGCAATATAAATTAGAGAAGTAGGAGGGAGAGAGAAAAGAAACCACTGACACCAGAGATATAATTTTCACACTTTTATTAAGGAAACTTCCCCGTAATAAGTGAAGAGGTAGTTCATAGTATGTCTAACATACAACAGATTTAGAACAGCTATTCGCCAGCTGAAATAAAATATTCTGGTTTGTTTAGGACAATATTTTAGAAGTGGTGACACTGGTCACCCTCCGTTTATAGAAGATCTTCTAATAAAGTAAAACAAAACCACATCTGATTTACCTCAGAGCCACTTCGGTTAGGAGTTTGTCTTTAAAATTAAATAATAAATAAATAACGGTGACAAGGTAATTTAAAAAACAAACTATGGTAAAGAGAGTCCTTTTTAGTTATCCTGGGGATCCATAAAATATAAATGCAGAATGACTAAAGTTTTAAAAAATCTTCCTCCTCTGTAAGAATATGACTAATTTTGAAAGTCATCTTCCCTTATAAAATGTATTTGATACCAGTTATTTTGACCACTTTGCAACACAATCTAAGAAACATATGTAAACAAGGGGAAAAAAGTCAAGTCCCACCAAAACTAAGAAAATGTCTCACAGAAACAGAACACCTCTCCAGCCAAGAAATGGAGGAGACTGTAAATCACTTCAGTGGTTTGCAGTTGCAAATGGTGAGAACTAGAAGTTTACTGATGAAAAACCATCAAGATACTGATTTTAAGTGAAAGGAGGCAGGGCATTTTCTTTATTATTCCTAGTTTAAATCACCTTCTCTAAGACCACATAAGACTGTATGAAACCATATGAGACCATAAGCTCTGTGAGGGCAGGAAATACAGGAATCTTACCTTCATATCCTCAGTATCTAGCATAATGCCTGGTAATGAAGGTGCCCAATGTTTCTCAACTGATTGAATGAACCCAGAGATAGTCTCCAACCAAAGAGACCAATCTTATTTGAACCCATGCCTTACAGTCTTGAAACAAGTAACAAAAACAGGACATGAATGTAAGCAAAGGAAGCACTCCAACTTGAAATTTCCCTTTGATGAAATGATGTTCAGAGAAACATTGGTTAATGTTTACTAACATTAATGTTTACTAATGTATACTAACATCTGTTGCATAGATTGGTACTCTTTGGCTGGATCATATAAAAATCAGAATGCTAGGTAGCATCATTAGAACATAAAAATGAGTGACTTTAGGCATAAGATACCTATTAGTCTTATCACTCAGTTTTATTCTCATTTAAGTGTTTTAACAAAAGGTAGAAATTATACCCCAAATCAGGTTCACATGTAAATGCATCAAATTATAACAACTTTAAGAATTCCCTGTGACTACTCAAGTTAAACTTCAGTTTTGGTTTACCTGTACATGCATTCTTGTAGCTCAAAGATAAAAACAGAAAAAATCCTGATGGAAAATAAACACTGCTTCCAGACAACATCAGTTTCACATTTGGATCCTTCTCACATTGTTCTTACTTGTCCTTTCCCTCCCTGACCAGTCACTTCCTTGAGAAGAATGGTATATTCATTCCAACCAAAAAATAATTAATAAAAATACATCCTTCCTGCAATGTTTTGTTTGCAAAATCTGGGCTCTTTCAAAAAGCCAACAGTGTTCCCAAAAGTGAAGCACAAACTGGGAGCTTTTTGCTTGATCATGTAACTAAATCTTTTTAAGCCAAGAGATAGTGAGAAATAAGGAGACATTAGCTCATTCTTAGTCACTTCTCTACTATGGCCAACTTTGGCCAGGCCACCTCTTTGAGCTTTGGATACCCCAATACCCCAACTTAAAAAAAAAAGAGGTGAAGTATATGATCTCTTAAGATTCTCTAAGGACTCTAGGACTATTACCTAAATCTAACTCATGAGTTAAAAGCTACTAAGACTCAAAATTTTATTTCTGAACTATAATATGTGCTTTAGGAAAAACAAGTGTGTTTTCCCATATTGGAAGATTAATTTTGTATTCGTGATCTATTAAACATGGCAAGATGGGACTGTGTACCTTTACAGGAATATCTGAATGCAAAAACTTCATTGCTCTGCTGGGATCCACTTTTTTCATCCATTTTAGAAACTAGTGTAGTAGTTGTAAGAGATGGGAATTCAGAGATTATATTGCACCAGACAAAACTCTGAAGGCCAAATTCACCTTTCTGATGGCTAACCTCTTAAACAAAGTCCAGAGAGGGACTCCTAAATAGCCCCTTTTTAGAGAGACCATTATACTTTGGCACATTTTAACTGTGCCTGGAGCAATCTTGACTTCAAATACATCCACAAATAAGTTACACATTAATTATAAGCATTTGGCTTCTTTTTGGGAAGACTTGCTACGTAAGTGCTATTGAACAATTGTACTTCTGTTCTTTGTTAATTAGGCTCCTCATGCTGATCCCTATTTGTCTGTAGGTGTTGCCGAAAAGACTGTACTCTTGTCTCTGTGAACAACTCAGTGACACGAAGTTGGGCCATAATACTGTTGAAGACAGTCCATAACAACCCCAAATACTTCATAGCCAGCTTCAAGACAAGTACAAATGGTAGGAGGCAGATTCATTATCAGTAGGCAATCAACAATAGGCAACTGGAAGCTCTATCACATATACAGGCCAAGAGCACTGTCACCTTATATCTCAGCCTATTTTTTGCCAAAAAACAAAACAAAACAAAACAAAAAACCACCAAAAAAAAAACAAAAAAACAAAAAAAAACCCCACTATTCGCTTCTCTTAAAATAGCATCTATCAGTGGACTGTAGGTGATGTTATTAACTTACTGGTACCTTCAGAATGTGCCCAGTGAAAAGCCTAAAATAGTGTTAGTCTAAGACAAAAGTCAATGTTAGGTAGACAAATGGAATACTCCTTGGAAAAGGAAAACAGACATCACAGGATAAATAATTCAAAACACAGAATGGGAGAGGGCAAAAGGAAGGCAAGACCACTACAAGTGGTATGTTGCCTGGTCTATTAGTGCTTTGACTCACCCCTACGACCCACACAGAGGCTTTGGAGAAATCACACTAGCAAAATCGCTCCTAAAAAGACTTGAGAGTATTGCCACGTTTTCAATCCATTCTAAGTTGTGAGCATAAAGCCCCTACTCAATTCACACAAGTACTATCATTTCTTAAGTTCAAGACCGCTTGGGCCAGTTTACCTGCATCCAGGACCTGTGTTGCATCAGGCTGTGGCTGACACCCTTTAGAGTCTGTGACTGTTGTACATGCAAAAGAATCAAAATCCACTGTGAGGTCTTGCACATTTCTTTCATTGGCATTATCAAAGCTGTTTTTGCCATGCAGCTGTTTAAGATGTTTCCTCAAAACTGGCTTATGTGCAAAAACCATGTCACAATAGTTACACTTATGGGGCTTATCTCCACTGTGAAGGTTAAGATGATCCTGTAAGGAACACTTCTGAGAAAAGGTTTTCCCACAGATCTTACACTGGAAAGGTTTAATGCCGGCATGTACACGCATGTGTCGATGAAGGTTGCCTTTCTGAGTAAAAGTCTTGCCGCAGAGTAGACACATAAAGAGTTTGTGCATTTTTAAATGGTTGGCGTAGTTCTCCAGGTGACGAAACACCCTGGTACACTTTGGGCACTGGTGATGCCACTGTAGGCCTTTGTCTACACCTCGAATATTAGGCCCAAAGACATCTTTTGAGGCCATGATGATATTATCACTGCCTGTGTAAGAGAGGGCATAATTGTGGAGATGGTTTTGTTCTATTTCACTTACTCTGTTTTCCACAGTTGAATTTATCAGGGAATGCTGGGGCTCTGATGAATGTAAAGCAGTGGGTTCAGAAGAAATAAACTGATTCTGATCTTTTTTACTTCTAACCTCGGATACATCCCCAATAGACTCTACCTTAACAATCTGAATATCACTGTCCTCCATATCCATACTGTCTTCAGATGGATGAATACAAGGTGAATCCTGCTTTGGGGAGCCTCTGGCATCTCCCTGCTGTTCTTTTGACTGGGGAGAAGCACTCTGCGGTTCACATCCCTCTTTACTATCCATTGGTTGTTTTGGCTTTATAAACTTCCACAAGGCCTGCGTGCACCGTTCTACAATGTGGCTCATCTGAAGAAAACTTGCAGCAGTCAAGTAATTGACCAGTTCCATCTCAGGGAATTCCAGAACACCACTATAACAGGATAAGAGCAATTGTCTCCCCACTTCGGAACTCTGCAATATGGAGATTTTCACCTCTCTGGAATCATTCAGTAAAAACTGGTCTCTTAGGAAGGGGGAACCTGCAGCAAACACAATTTTATGCCCTTGTACCTCAATATCATCTATGAGAACTGTAACATCACAAAATTTATTCTCTTCTCTTAATTTGTTCATTTTTTGTAACATTGAATCTCCATAATTTTCAAACTTGAAGTGAAGGAGATCTGATCTTTCAGACATTTTGGCAGACCTAAAGAACAGAAATGTAAAAAGGATGAATTTAAGAAAATTCAAACAATTAAGAAACCTGGATTTTTCCTTGCAAAAACAAATTTGTGTTGTCCTAACTCTTTGTATATAGCCAAATGAACTTTTCTTTGAAAGAGGAAGCTAGTGTAACAGCTTTCAAAGGCTGTTAAAAATTATTCCTTACCAACATCAAGTGTCAACTACACCTAAAGAGTGGACTTGTATCAGCGCCAGTAGTTTGGCATCCATTCAACTTTCTAAGATACTTAATACAGGAATAGTACTTGAGTTACTCCAAGAGCATTTTTTTTTTTTTTTTGGCTTCTCAAATGAGAATTCTATCAGGTCTCAAAAACAAAGTAAAAACATCCCAACAAGTAATAATAAAGTAACTATTTTCTTTTGCATGATAGGTGAACCTGCTTCTTCAAAGACAAAATGTTCTCCTTTGCTTTCTACCTTAAAGAACTCCATTGACTGTGCTTGCCCCATTCCTGAGTAAACCCCCTTCTATTTAAGCTGATGTGCATTTATTCATACAAGCATTTCTGCAATCAACCAAAAGTCACAGACTAAAAGAGACAACGTTAAGACAGTGTTAAAGGCACAGGTCTTTATCCTGTGCATTTTGGACAAACCTAAAATCTCAAGTAACATTTCTTGGTATAGAAAGTAAATAAAATATTTGATATAGGAAAACCAGAGGAGCCACTTGATGGCAATCTGAGTAGGAATAAAGTCAATCAAATTAATACCTTATAGATTCTGTTCTTTCTTCTTTATTCCTCTTTATCTATCCATCACTAATCAACTGCACTACTAGAACAGAATCATAAATGTTTCTTGGGTTCCAGCTTCTATTCCTTGTAATACAACTTCTACACCACATGTCAACTTTAAACCAAATAATAATAATTAAGGTAAACACTGGCATAACCCATTCAACCATGGAGAAAGTGTTTGCCAAACTCTTTGCCTATCTGTTCCTTTATATAGAATTCCTTTGGAGAAAGTCCCTATGTTCTGATTTTTTTTTAAGATTTTATTTATTTATTCATGAGACACACACACACACAGAGAGAGAGAGAGAGAGAGAGAGAGAGAGAGAGAGAGGCAGAGACACAGGCAGAGGGAGAAGCAGGCTCCATGCAGGGAGCCTGATGTGGGACTTGATCTCTGGTCTCCAGGATCACACCCTGGGCTGAAGGCGGCGCTAAACCACTGAGCCACCCAGGCTGCTCCCTATATTCTGATTCTATACTATCTAAATGATTTTCTGAAAATTCGGATTCCCATGTTTCTCTCTAAAGAGAAGGATGAATTAAGTATGACAACATGATAATTCCAGTCCACCAGTCATTGTAAAAATAATAAATTGACACTTAGTTTATATACTAGTTTTCTGTAAGATCAGTAGGTATAACAGCTTCTACTCTTGAAAAACAGCTCTATATTCTCAATGCATCAGTAAATTCACCTTGAATTTTGTGAATTCATCAACTCCAGACTTGAGAATCACATGAGACAATCAGGGATAATTGGCCACATATAGAGCCTGAAGCCCGATGTTTATAATCTTATCTTCAATAACAGTGACTTACCAAAGGCTCATAGGACACTAGCTCTTGAAACAGAGTCCAGGTCTTACTCATACTACGTAGTAGCTGGTGCATGACAGTACTCTACTGACTCCAGGCCTTAGCATAATTTTTTTTTAAGATATTATTTATTTATTTGAGAGAGAGTAAGAGTGAGAGATCACAGAGGGAGAGGGAGAAGCAGATTTGCTGTGGAGCAGAGAGTCTGATGTGGGGCTCAATCCCAGGACCCTGAGATTATGACTAGAGCCAAAATGCATACCTCAATAAACAGAGCCACCCAGGCACCCCAGCACAGTTATGTCTTTAGTCTAGAACACTACTCCTGGCTAATTCTGACTTTTTCCCTTCCTTCCTCCCTGCCTTCCTTTCTAAGTAATTTCTACACCCAACATGGGGCTCAAATTCATGACCCCAAGAGCAAGAGTGGGATGCTTTACCAACTGAGCCAGCCAGGTACCCCATCATTTCTTTATTTCCTGAGACACCTCTTAGACTAGAACCGTTGTCTCTACTGGACCCATAGTATAGCACTTCTATCATAACACTCAAAATACTTTATAAAGTACTTGTTCCTTCCCCTCCAAACTGCAAACTTCATGGCACTACAGGGAAACATCTCCATCCCACTCAATGAGGCTAATGCTGAGAACCTGCATCTTCTACGGCAAAACTCTTTCCTTTTGCTTCAAATTCTACTTACTGCAGCCACATTACTGGTCAGACCCTCTTTTACTCAAACTGGTGTGCATTCCCATCACCCAGTATTGTACTAAACACATGGTAGGTACTCAGATTTGACAGTGGAAGGAAGGAAGAACTGTGGTTAGGAAGATCAGCTCAGAGCCTGTAAAAGCATTACAGGTCTGAGGCCATGAGAGCCTAGAAAGGAACGAAAATGGGAATAAGGAGAAAGGAAAAGGGACGCCTGGGTGGCTCAGCAGTGGAGCGCGTCTGCCTTTTTGGCTCAGGGCGTGATCCTGGAGTATGGGAATCAAGTCCCACATCCAGCTCCCTGCATAGAACCTGCTTCTCCCTATGCCTATGTCTCTGCCTCTCTCTGTGTCTTTCATGAATAAATAAATAAAATCTTTAGGAAAAAAAGGAGTAAAGAAAACTAATAAAAGATATTTTGAAGAACTTGATAACTGACTAGATACAGAGAATGAAAACAAAACAAAACAAAAGGAATGTGTAAAGGTTCCAAACTTAAGAATTCAGCTTGAATGAAACGGTCATTGGAAGAGAGATGAAATGTAGGAGGGAGAACTGGCATGGCACAGGTTTATTAACAAAAATAGATCTACATAAATTATAAGCTTTTCTTTTGTATGGCATTCTGAATGTACAAGTAACGAATAATCATAATAAAGATGAAAAAGGAAGAAGGATGTAGAGAAGCAAATGCAGCATCAGAGAAAAGATGGTGAATATCAAATTAAAAGGAAAAAATCTAGGATTTATAAGGAACATATTAATAAAGAAAGTAGCAAAATTGTATTATCACTGGTTAGTTTTAGCAATTACAGTAGCCTCATATATTAGTTCTGGAAACAGTGAATGCCCCAATTTTTAACCAGAAGTTATAAAAATGACTGTTGTTTCAAGTGGCCAAACAAAAGGGACATTCTTTTTTAGACTTTAGCTTGTCCTCAGTCTATCCCGAGGTTAGTATTTTCCTATGCACACCCAAAAAAAGATCATTAATTCCCTCCATCTATAAGATGATAATACTCAGAGTGCTTTAGACATTATCCTCAGGGATAATTGTTCCTTGAAACTCCAAGAAGAGGAGCTGGGATACTTCCTATCAGTCTCAAGAAACCTAACAGTGGGAGCAGCCCAACAGGTAAGGTACCCCAGGAAAGTGCTTAGTTTGATTTCTTTGATATAGTCCAAGAATGTGAGGAAGGAAAATTTGTTCTATTTACTTTAAAAAGTTTTGCCTGTCATGTGTCAGTGTACTCTATTGGGTGCCTTTGATAAACTCATATTTCTGGGCTACATAAGTTTATTCCTTCAATCAATTCCTCTCACTAGTTTCTCTTTTCAATGCAATGTTGGTTATTTGAGGACAAGGACCAACTGTTGCTTTATACACAGTGCATTCAACAAAACCCAGCAGAATAATTAACTCTTTAACGTTCCCTAAGAAATTATTATTATGCTACGGTAAAGAGGCCCTTCATTATCACCATACCCGCTTTTTAAAAAAATTGTACTTATTTATTTGACAGAGAGAGAGACGGCGAGCATAGGCAGAGGAGAGGGAGAAGTAGGCTCTCCGCTGAGCAGGGAGCCCAACTCGGGGCCCAATCCCATGACCCTGGATCATGATGATCAGAGCCAAAGGCAGACACTTAAGTAACCGAGCCACCCAGGTACCCCAATCATATCCTCTTTTGAGTGTCCTGGGGGAAAATTCCTTTCTAGGGTTTGTTACTAAAATAGGTTTAACAATGCAAAACCAAATTTTAAGCAATTTTTTTTTTACTTTTAAAAAGTGTTAAAATTAAAAGGAATAATTGTATTTCTTATAAACTGGTTTAACAAGAGAAAGGATAGCTAGCTCATCTTTACTGAAGCCTTGTTATGTCCAAGGTATAGTGCTAAATGCTTTACCTAAATTGACCCACCTAATCCTCAAAATCCCTAAGAGGTAGGTATTATCATCATTCCCATTTTGTATATGGGGAAACTTAATCTTGGGAGGATATAAGTAGCTTGGTCAACTTATGAGAGGTAAAAAGTATTAAGTGTTAGAGCTGGAACTTGGGCCCAAGCTATGTGATGCCAAAGTTCACGTACTAAACAAGAGTAGCTGAAGTTTTATCTTATGAGTAATGTTAACTGTGTAACTGTTCAGACTTCCCTCCTCATATCCATTCAGCTGTACATTTAATGATGTCATACTTTTATGTATTCAGTTGTGCTTCAATACAAAGTTTATGTTTAAAAACAAAAATTAGGATGTAAAGCCAAATTTGTGTCAAGTCTACAGGACTTTAATAGTAAGCTATTTATGTACTAGTTGTATTTTTTTAAAGATTTATTTATTTATTTTTATTTATGATAGACACACAGAGAGAGAGAGAGAGAGAGAGAGAGGCAGAGACACAGGAGGAGGGAGAAGCAGGCTCCATGCCGGGAGCCCGACGCGGGACTCAATCCCGGGACTCCAGGATCACGCCCTGGGCCAAAGGCAGGCGCCAAACCGCTAAGCCACCCAGGGATCCCCTGTACTAGTTGTATTCTTGATTGCATTTTATTCCTTTATCTTTGTTTTACACTCATTTCTCACCTATTTTTAACTTCATCTTTTGTATTTATATTTGTATACTAAATCTGAATGCCATTTGCAAATAACAGTAGTTAACTTCTAAGTACAGTAGTAGTTATAAGTTTCATAAAAATCACTCACATACTTCTAGACTATGGTAGAACTTCGAGTAGTTCAAAGAAAGTAAAGAACTTATCAGGTAGAATAGAGACTTGGTCACCACATTCTGTTGATTCTTTCCTCAGAATGACTTCTAAATTCTTTCTTTATTCTATCATTGCCATGGTTTAGGCCCTTATCCTCTATCACCTAGGTGACTGCAATTAAATTTGCATACCACTGAGTTTTTATTAGCAAGCCTTTGTTTTTTTTTTAAGATTTTATTTATTAATTTGAGAGAAAGAGTGAGTGAGCCAGAGAGAAAGAATGCGCAGGGGAAGGGGAAGAAGGAGAAGTAGACTCACCACTGAGCAGGAAGCCCGATGTGGGATTCCATCCCAGGACCCTGGGATCATATCCTGAGCCAAAAGCAGACATTTCACCAACTAAGTCACCCAGGCACCTCTATTAGAAAGATTTGAATGACCTATTTCTTAAATATCAATGTAATAGGAATACTCTCACTTAAAATCACTTTCTCTTTGCTATATTTATACAGTTCTTCCATAATTCTCTCCATAACAAATGTGCCAACTGATCTGAAAATTTCCCCTTGTTCAAACAGGAGTAACCAAAAAGGACCAGTGGATATTCTAAGTTGGACAATGTTTACTGCTGTGCTACAGACAGTGAGAAAATACCCAAATTTCTTATTTCAAATACTTCTAATTACATAAAAGTAAAATTTTTCTAATCCATATAATAAACTCCCAAGCTATATGTCTATTTTCACATCTACCTCATAAACGTACCCTTATCTTTCAGCTTAGCACTCATAACTACCTAGAAATCTTTGTTTCTAATTAACACTGTATTCCATTTTTTAAAAAGGTTGCATTACATTACAATCTTTCTCCCTATCAACCTCAATCTTTTTCTTCATTTGGGTAACTTTCATGACACTACATTCTCCAACTTAACAATCTTTTGTTTTGTTTTTACTTTTCACTATAAGAAACATATATAGAAATATATCCTTCCTGGAAAGTTTTTGAACATTATAGATACTATAAAAGTCCCCCTTCCCAACCATTTTCCACTTACTACTGAGTTTAAATTTGCTCCTTTTTTACTCTCCTTTCCCCCATTTGAAAAATAATACTTCTATATGCCCAGGCCCAGAATATATGACCATGTTTCTTACACATAAATTAAATATATCATGTGGCAACTTTCTTTTTTCATTCATTAGTTTTGACAGCTCTGTGTGTTGACTATAGATCTAGTTCATTCTTTTTTTATTTTTATCTTTTTAAATAATTTTTATTATTGATTCATGAGAGACACAGAGACATAGGCAGAGGGAGAAGCAGGCTCCCCACAGGGATCCCAATGTTGGGACTTGATCCCCGGACCCTTGGATCACACCCTGAACCAAAGGCAGGTGCTCAATCGCTGAGCCACACAGGTATCCCTCTAGTTCACTCTTTTTAAACTGTTGTACAGAAATGGGCAAGTTGCTTAACTACTGGCCTCCACTGTCCACCACTCTTTTGCTTGTTTCCTCTTCAAGGGTCCAATAAACTGTGTAAAGGTAAGTATATCCTTCAAAGCTTAGTCTTCTGATTTCTTGCTGTTTTTTTTTTTCAAGACTCAATAAGTTAAGGAATATTACAGGGGATGATCATGGGTCTGGTCTTATGATGTCTGGCCAGAGAATCTTACATGATGGAAAGGGAAAGATTCATTAGCTAGCTGGATATGGGACTGAAGGTGAAGAGGAGAGAAGATGTGGTTATAGATAGTAAGTGAAAAATGAAACATGGCATAAATTGACCTATTTGTGAAAGAAACTGACTTAAAATGATACTGATTCAAGAGGATCTAAGACAGGAAGAGAGAAATAAAAAACAAATATGTAATAAAAAAAATAAATCCATTACTTACCTTCTCAATTAGGGTCTCCTTCCAAGCCTCTCCATTTTTTATCAATGAACCTATCTTTGCTTAAAATTTTCCCTCTCCTTTCACTCCATATTCAGTCATTGCTTAGTGCAGTGTATAAAACTGTGGATTCTGGAGCCGTATTTCCAAGGATGAAAACCCTCACTAGCTGTGTGATCCTGGGCTAGTTACTTAACTACTTCTGTGCTTCATTGTTCCCATCTGTCAAATAGTAATATTATTTCATAGGGTTGTTATGGGAAATTAAAAATTAATGTCTTAAAGAAGTTAGAACAGTGTCCTGGAATGAGTTTGATAAGCATTTGCTAGGTGAGTAAACCAATAAAGCCTGTCAACTTTCTTTGTGAAATACTTCACCAGTGGCCTTTTCTCATTCTCATTTAATACCAAACCACTTGAGGTCTCCATTATTTCATAAATCATCACCTCATCACACTACTAAAATTGCTTTTTAAAAAGGTCTCTAATTATCTCTTTTTAAAAAAAGTAATCTCTATGCCCAACACGGAGCTCAAACTCATGACCCCAAGATCAAGAGCTGCCTGCTCTACTGACTGAGCCTAGCTAGGTGCCCCACTAATGATTTCTTACTTCAGAAATGCAATCTCCCACCCCCCCTCCCTAAATGCTCTACATGAATTGTCCCAGTGGACTTCCTCAAAATTCCCTTCTCTCGATTCTGAGTCTTCTTGGTTGCTGGAACTCTGTACTATTATACATTATCTCCTATCTCTTTTTTTGCTATCCCACCAATTCCTCTCTCTGCTTCATAAATGTAACCATTCCCCCCAAATATTCCCATCTTTCTTACTACTTCCTTCCTGATGCCAAATATTACAGTACTTCTATGCCAATGACTCAAACTCTTACCTCTAGCTACAACACTGGGGGCTGAGCTGCAGATCTGCATTTCCAACTCTATACTGGACAGTTTTATGTGGCTACTCCATTATACCTTTAATTCATCATATACAAAAACTAAATTTGTAACCTACGAGTTTATGGTTTTATTGCATCAACATTTTCCAAACGCCAAAGGCCTAAAACCTAGGAATCAGCTTTGTCACCTCTTTCTCCCTCAACATTCAGTTTATTCTGGTGTTTTCACACCATTCACTCCAGCATACTTTCCTTCTTTCCAGTAACGCTGTCATTTTCTCCATTTCAGGACTTCATTAACTTTCACTAGGCTAATTCCATTACTTCTTCATAAGAATTCCCAATAAGAGTACCCAGGCATTAGCTGAAGAGTCCATAACCAGCTTATAGACATTTGTTTTCTATAGGCTGACTTATAGAACAACAAGGCTTTCTACAGTGCAAATCTGATTGTATAAGTCTCCGGTTTAAAACTACCCATCTCCTTTAGGGGGTTAAATCTCTCACTATCTGGGTCTCAGCCCACTTTCCCAGCCTCTTATCTCATCCTATGCACAAGAGCCGCCCCGTATTTCCTCCTCTTCACACACAAGTCACGCTGTCAATCGTTCACAGCCTTGCCAACTGTTCCGTCCGTCTGAAAAACTCTTCTCCACTTTATCCTCTCCAAGAAGTGTGATTCAGACAATCACTTTCTTCCTTCAGGCTTCCTAGCAACTGCCCGTTAGGTAGTTCACACATAGAGGACTGACATATATCGCAGGGGCATTATTTGTTTGTATCTGGCTCCCAAACTTGACCCTGGAAAATTGGAAAGGTACCTTCCGAAGAAGCCCCAGTGCCTGGCGTAGCGCCAGTAACAGAAAAGGTGCTACCTGGGGGAAAACCCCGGCAGAAGGGCAACCTAGGTCAGCACGCACAGCGAGTCGAGCAGGCGGGCACTAAGGCCTTCCCGGGGCCTCAGCTCCAGCACTTCCTACAACCTGCTCGAGGCCGGCGTCCAAACCAACCGCTGGGCCCTGGGCTGGGGTCCCGGGAGAAGGTAGGTCCCTGGGGTAGAGTTAGGATCCCCACATCAGACGCCGGGAAGGGAAAGGGGCGGGGCCCAGCGTCGGCCCGGCCACGGGTTCCTTAAATACCCCGGGCCCAGGCCAGCTCCTCGCCCCCGTCCCAGAGCAGGTCCCAGCCAATCCAGGGCCCCAAGGGGGCTCCCTCTTGAGAGACCCCGTACCCATGCCCGGCGCTCCGGCCGCCTCCGCACTTACAGACCCGAGGGAAGGCCACCGTCAGGATCCGGCACCGCCAGGAGCTCCGGCCCCTCGGGGCTCCGGGAAGGGGGAGGGGCAGGGAACCCGAGCCAAAGGGGGACCCAACGGAACCGGAAGGGCAGCCCTCGCCAGACGAAACAACTTCCAGGTCCCTTGGTCCTCTCCACCAATCAGAAGGCTCGGAGGGCTACGGGGCCCGGGGAGGGACTTTGCGCGCGGAGAGCAGGGTGCGGCGTAACCGAGGGTCTTGCTGCGTGCGCCTCGCGGGCGACCCGGGGGTCTGGGGGCTCTCTCGTGTCCCGGGTTCAGGCCCTGCGCTCTTCACCCCTTCTCAGCGGCTCCTCTGAAGCTGAGCCTCCGCCTCCTGCGGCCCTCCTGGGTTTGAAGGGCGCCGCCGCACTGAATCCTTGGTAAGCCCCCCCCCCGCCTTGGGGAGGCGGACTCGCCGCGCTGGGACCCTGGAAGCACAAGGCGGTTTAGGCACCTCGCTTTTGGATGTTGGCGTTTCCCAGAGATCCGGGATTCCCGTGGCCTCCGTTGCCGAGGGCGCGCTGACCGTTCACAAGTCGCTCTCGCAGGCCGAGACTGGCTCCGAGCGCCAGGGCCAACGGCAGGAAAAACCTAATTGTCCGAATCTTAGGGTGCCGTTATCTCAAGGCCATGTGCAGACCTGCGTCCTGCGGCCTGTATGGGTCCTTGTGTTGGGAAACGGCGTCGTCCACGCAGTCCTGCGGACCAGGAAACTTGATCATCAGTCTAGTCCTTTTCCTTCTGCTTGTCAATCCAGTCGCTTGCTGGGCTCTCTTTTTGTTTCTTGGCAGCGTTGGCGGGTGGGGGTTGTTATTATAGTAAAACATGGTATCTATCATTTTAATCTTTTCTAAGTGTAAAGTTCGGTAGCATTAAGTACATTCACAGTGTTGTCCAACGGTCAGCACAGTTGTATCCGACTTCATTCTTCTGTACGTGGATATCGTTTTTCCAGCACCGGTTCTTGACAAGACTGTCCTTTACCAACATTTGAATGGTCTTGTCATCCTTTTTTTTTTTGTCTTGTCATCTTTGACCGTATATGAGACGGCTTATTTCTGGGCTTTCTATCCTATTACATTTGAGGAAGTATGAGTCCTCCAACTTGATGCTTTTTCCTTTTCTTTTTTTTTTTTTAAGATTTTATTCATGAGAGAGAGAGAGAGAGAGGCAGAGTCACAGGCAGAGGGAGAAGCAGGCTCCATGCAGGGAGCCCCACGTGGGACTTGATCCCAGACTCCAGGATCACGCCCTGGGCTGAAGGCGGCGCTAAACCGCTGGGCCACCCGGGCTGCCCAATTTTACTTTTTTCAAAGGTTTTACTTATTTATTCATGAGAGACACACACAGAGAGAGAGAGAGGGGGGCAGAGTCGCAGGCAGAGGGAGAAGCAGGCTCCATGCAGGGAGCCCCACGTGGGACTCGATCTTGGGTCCCCAGGATCACGCCCTGGACCGAAGGTGGTGCTAAACCGCTGAGCCACCTAGGGCTGCCCCAACTTGATGCTTTTTCAAGATTCTTTTGGCCCTTTGAAACTCCAGATAAATTTGAGGATGACCTTTTACATTTCTGAGAAATAGGTTGTAATTTTGATATCGTGTTGAATCTGTAGATCACTTTGGGTGGCATTGCTATTTTAACAAGTTTAAGTCTTGCTACCCGTGAATACACAATGACTTTCCATATACTTAGGTGTTCATTAATTTCAGCAATGTTTTCAAGCTTTGAGGGTATTTCATTCTTTTTGATAATATTGTGAACAGAAGTTACTTTCTTCATTACCTTTTTTATGTTGTTCATTGATGGTATGTAGAAACAGCTGATTTTTCTGTGTTGGTATTATACTCAGTAACATCACTGCATTTGTTTTTGTTTTTGTTTTTCTTTTTTTTTTGCTTTAGTAGCTTTCTTTAGGGTTCTTTGAGGTTTTCCATATATAGTCATGTTGTCTGAATAGAGATAGTTTTACCTTTTCCTCTCCACAATTTGCCTTTTATTTCTCTTTCTTGTCTAATAGTTGTGGTTAGAACTTCCAGTTAAACGTTTAATAACAGCAGTAAAAGGAGGCATCTTTGACTTGATCCTGATCTTAGAGAGGTTGCTAAAGTATTCAGTATAGTGTGAGATGTGAGTTTTTCACAAATATCTTTATCATGTTGAGGAATTTCCCCCACTAACTCGTTTTCTGAGAGATTTTATTATGAAAAGCATTATAGTCTGTCAAATGTCTTTTCTGCATCCATTGAGATAATCATGTGCTTTTTTCCCCTTTGTTTTATTAATGTCGTATATTACATTGATTGATTTTTATGTTGAACCACCTTGCATTCCTGCAATAAATCCCACTTGGACGTAGCAAATAATCCTTTTAATATGTTGTTGGATATGATTGTCTTACATGTTAAGGATTTTAGCATCGATATTCATAGGAGATATCTGTCTATAATGTGCCTACGTATTTATCTGGCTTTGGTATCGGGATAATGAAGGCCTCATAGAATGAGTTAGGAAGTATTTTCTCTTTAATTTTTTTTTTTTTTTGGAAGGATTTCAGGGGGATTGGTGTTATTCATGAAATGTTTGGTGCATTTCACTGGTGGTCATCTGGGAAAGGACTATTTGTGAAAGGTATTTTTTTGTGTGTGAGGATTTTATTTATTTATTCGAGAGAGAGGCAGAGACACAGGCAGAGGGAAAAGCAGGCTCCCATTGTGGGACTCCATCTAAGGACCCCAGGATCATGCCCTGAGCCGAAGGCAGACGCTCAACCACTGAGCCACCCAGGTTCCCCTTGTGAAAGGTTTTTGACTCATTTAATCTCTTTCCTTGTTATCTGTGTTGAAATTTTTCTATTTCTTCTTGAATCAGTTTAGATAATTTGTGTTTCAAGGAACTTGTTTCTTTTCCAGGTTGTATAATTTGTTGGTATACAGTTGTTCATAGCATTCTTTTATAATCTTTTTATCTCTAGAAAGTCAGAAATAATATCCTCACTTTGTTTCTGATTTTAGTTATTTGCATAAATATTTGTTGATTTTGTTCTTTTCAAGGAAACAGCTTTTGGTTTCATTGATTTTTTTCTTTTTTTCTGTTTTGTAGTTTATTTTCACTCTAATCTGAGTGAAATTTCTAGTTTTTGAGTGTAATTTTGAGTGTAATTTCTAGTTTTTGTTTTGTGAGGTAATAAGGTTAGGTGAGGTAATAAGGTTTTGTTTTGTGAGGTATAAAGTTAGGGTATTATTTTGAGATCTTCTTAATGTAGCTGTTTTCAACTCTAAATTTCCCTCTGATCAGTGCCCTCATTGCATCCTATCAGTGTGGTCTTTTGTATCATTTTCATTCATTTCTAAATATATTCTAATTTCCCTTTTGATTTTTTCTTTGACCCTTTGGTAGTTTAAGTGCATGTTGCATAATTTACACGCGTTTGTGAATTTTCCAGTTTTCCTTCTGTTACGATTTCTAACTTTATTCCATTGTGGTTGGAATAGATACTTTGCATGATACCTCTCTTTTAAAATTTATTGAGACTTGTTTTGTGGCCCAATTATATGGCCTGTCCTGGAGAATGTCCCATGTGAATGTAAAAAGAATGTGTATTCATTCTTCTGTTGTTGGATGTACTGTTCTATACATATCTGTTAGGTTTAGTTGGTTTATCATGATGTTCAGGTCCTCTGTTTCCTAACGTATCTTCTATCTGGTTGTTCTATTCATTATTGAAAATGAAGTATTGAAGTTTTCCAACTTTTATTGTAGAACTGTTTATTCTACCCTTTAATTCTGGTCATTTTTGCATCTGTATTTTGAAGGTCTCTTACCACATATGTTAAGGATTATAATTTTTATATAATCTTGCTTTATTGAACTTTTTATTAATAGTGTCCTTTTTTTTTTGTCTCTTGTAACTTCTTGTTTGGATTTATGGTCTATTTTGTATGATGTTAGTATAACCACCCCAGCCCTCTTTTGGTTATAATTTGCATGGTGGAGTAAGTTCTAGGCCCAACATGGGGCTCAAACTAATGACCCTCAGATCAAAAGTTGAATGCTCTACTGACTAAAGCCAGCCAGAAGCCCCTGGAATATCTTTATAATAAAAATTCTTTCACTTTTAACCTATTTATTTCTTTGACTCTAAAGTGAGTATTTTCTAAACCATAGATGGTTTGATTTTTTTTTTGTTTTTTTTAAGATTCTATCCATTTATTCATGAGAGACACAGAGAGAGAGAGAGAGAGAGAGAGAGGCAAAGACACAGGCAGAGGGAGAAGCAGGCCCCATGCAGGAAGCCCGACGTGGGACTTGATCCCAGGTCTCCAGGATCACACCCTGGGCTGAAGGCAGCTCTAAACCCCTGAGCCATAGGATCCCTGGGTGGCGCAGCGGTTTGGCGCCTGCCTTTGGCCCAGGGCGCGATCCTGGAGACCCGGGATCGAATCCCACGTCGGGCTCCCGTGCATGGAGCCTGCTTCTCCCTCTGCCTGTGTCTCTGCCTCTCTCTCTCTCTCTATCATAAATAAATAAAAATTAAAAAAATGAATAAATAAACCCCTGAGCCACCTGGGCTGCCCAATCTTTTTTATTTAATCCATGCTTATCTTTGATTGAAGAGTTTACACCATTAAATTTAAAGTGATTACTGCTAAGGATGGATTTCTTTCTGCCATTTTGCTATTTGTTTTCTATAGGGCTTTGTGCCTTTAATTTCTTTTATTACTGCCCGTTTTTGTGTTTATTTGATTTTTTTGTAGTGAAAAGTTTTAATTCACCTCTTATTTTCTTTTGTGTATATGCTATAGGTATTTTCTTAGTGGTTGTCATGGGAATTACATTTAACACCAATAAGTTATAACAATCTAAATTAATTGGGACTCCTGAGTGGCTCATGGGTTGAGTGTCTCCCTTTGGCTGAGGGTGTGATTCCAATGTCCTGGGATCAAGTCCTGCATTGGGCTCCCCTCAAGGAGCCTGCTTCTCCCTCTGCCTGTATCTCTGACTCTCTCTGTGCATCTCTCATGAATAAATAAGTAAAAAATCTTTAAAAAAGAATGTAATTGAATTGATACCAACTTTAATACAATAGCTCTTTTTTATAGCCCCGCCCCTTCTTTCTATTATTGATGTTACAGATTATATCTTTATACAGTATGCCCAATAACATAGATTAATATTTTAATGCACTTGTTTCTTAAATCATATAGGAAATAAAAAGTGGAGTTACAAACTGTAATTATAATACTTAAGTTTTATAATTCCCCACCCATTTATCTTTACCAGAGATCTTTATTTCTTCATATAGCTTCAAATTACTGTTGAGTATCCTTTCATTTCAACCTGAAGGATCGCCTATAGTACTTCTGATGGGCAGGTTCAGTGGTAAACTCCCTTACATTTTTTTTTTTTAATCAAAGATTATCTTAATTTCCCCTCATTTTTGAAGGACAGTGTTGCCGGATATAGAATTGTCAAGTTTTTTTTTTTTTTCTTTCACCACATTGAATATAAATATAGATTTATTGCTTTCTGGCCTCTGAAGTTTAAGATGAGAAATTGGCTGATATTCACTTGATCTTAGCCAAAAGGCCAAGAAGTGATAAATTGGCTGATATTCTTTATTGAGGATCTGTTGTGTGTTGTATGTGGTTCTCTGCTTTCAAGAGTCTCTCTTTTCTCTGGCTTTCCATAGTTTGAGTCTTCTCTCTCGCTCTCTCTTTTTTTTTTTAGACTTATTCATTTGCCTTAGTAAATGAGAACATGCTCACACAAGGGAAGGAAGAGGCGGAAAGAGAATCTCAAGTAGATTATATGCTGAGTGTGGAGCCCTACTTGAGGCTCAGTCTCACGATCCTGAGATCATGGTCTGAGCAGAAATCAAGTCAGACACTTAACTGACTGAGCCACCCAGGTGCCTCTGATTATTATTCTTTCTCCCCTTTCTTCTTCTGGACTCCCAGTGGTATATTGTTTTTCTTGATAGTGTCTCACAGCTCCCTCAGACTCTATTCACTATTCACGTTTCTTTTTTTCTTTTCTTTCTGTTCTCAGATGGAGTAGGAAGCACAAGGAATCCATCTCTCTACCTAGACAACAGTTGCACTGGCAGAAACTGTCTGAAGTAACTATTTTGGAACTCTGAAGTCTATTTGAATTCTTGCATCTTCCAAGAGAATGTTTGATTGGTAAATTGAGGTTAGTTTCAGTCAATGTCAGCCTTGAGCATGATAACACTCCCAGTTTCCTACCCCTTAGCCCTGTGGCAGGCAGCCATGCTCACATTCCTGGTGTAGCTTGCAGGACCTGTGGTGGGAAGTAAGAACCTTGTTCACCAAATACCAGAGTTCTGTGTTTTTTTTTTTTTTTTTTTTTAAATTTTTATTTATGATAGTCACAGAGAGAGAGAGAGAGAGGCAGAGACACAGGCAGAGGGAGAAGCAGGCTCCATGCAGGGAGCCCGACATGGGATTCGATCCCGGATCTCCAGGATCGCGCCCTGGGCCAAAGGCAGGCGCCAAACCGCTGCGCCACCCAGGGATCCCGAGTTCTGTGTTTTGATTGCTGATTGCTCCTTTTGAGTTCTGAGAGTCAAGCACAGAGTGGCTACCAGTGTTTCAACCCCCATAGGCTGAGCTGGCTTCTATGAAGTTTGGAGGAACAGCTCCTGTTTTGTTTGTTTTCTCTTCTACCCTATTTGGGAGCCAGACATTTAAGGATTAGGACATTCAGAAGCAACCACTTACATGGGGAAAATTAGAAAGCTACCATGTATAACCAGGAAAAGATGCAGGCTCAGAAAAGAACTGAGAAGACCTTACTTAAGCTTTCACCTTAGGCTGATCCTGATCTCTGGCACAAAAACATCCTTCAACAATTAACAAAAAAAACCAAGTAATGCCTGGGAAAGGGGTAAAATCTGATCTCCACAGTTAGAAGATTCAAATGTCCATTTTTCAGCAAAAAATAAAAGCCATACATGTAGGAAAGTATAGCCTGTTCAAAGGAATGAAATAAATCAACAGAAACCATTCCTGAGAAAAATCAGACATCTGACTTATTAGACAAAGATGTTAAACCAACTGTCTTGAAGTTGCCACTGAGCTAAAAGAAAACGTGAATGAAGTTAGAAAAATGTGGGGGGAAAAATGGAAATAGCATTAAAGATAGAGAAATTATGAAAGGAACCAAAATGAAATTCTGAAGTTAAAAAGTACAATAGCAGAAATGAAAAATTTACTAGAGGAGTTCAAAATCAGGTTTGAGCAGGCAGAAGAATCAGCTAGCTTGAAGATACCTCTTTTAAAACATCTCTTGAACTCCATTCTCTCCCCTGCCATCCCCTTTCTTCTGCTTCAGTTCAAATATTTCTGATCTTAGGCAGCCTCCAAACTGTTCCATTTACCCCCTGTTCTGCCTTTTCTACTCCTTACCAGAATGATCTTTTAGAAAATCCAAATCGAATAAAAGCTCTGCTTTTGTAATCCTGTGCTTTCATAAAGCCATTTTTTTGCTTTACTCAGGACCCTGTTCCTAGTTTCTATACAAAGATCTGCTCTTATGATTGTGCGTGTGTGTCTGTTTGAAACAATTTCAGCATAAGAGTTATGTGATTGTAATCTTGCACTGTCCTTAAAAACCTCTGAGGGCACCCATGTATTTATAGATTGAATTCCCTTTTTTTATTTTTTGCATTCACAGATTTTCCCATTCTGGCTCCAACTTATCACATTAATCTCTTGAGCCTTGAGATAGAACTTCCAGTTTCGAGGAAATACCAGGTCTAGATGAATATTCAAATCCAGAAAGTGGGAAATTTTGCACTTTAAGTGGCCTGATTTCTTCAGTAAGCCAGTATTTTAATATTTATCTTAAGTGCTAGAGTAAAAAATACTTAACGGGATAGAACAACCAGAGGCAGTGTGTGACCCTAGGTTAGATACTGATTTAGGAAAACTAGCTTAAAAGTTTCAATCAGCAATATTTAATTGTAGTAGATAATAGATGAAAGGAAAACTTATTGAAATATTACTGATTTGGGAAAGCCAATTATAAAAATATTTTTAGGTTGTTAGAAAAGTTGGACGTGATCTAGGAATTAGATGAAACTTTATTGAAATAATAAGGTAGATATTGTTAATTGAATAAAGCACATTGCTAAACCATGTGATCTCATTTTGAAAAACTATGTTAGCACACAAAGGATATGCGTTACGGTATTAACATTGGTGGTGGTAATGTGATGTTTTATTTTTTGTAGCTTGTGTCTGCTTTCTATTCTCCATGGCATACTGTACTGAATCTGTAATAAAATTGTGTTTAAACAATTTATGTTAAGATTTACATATATATTCGGGGTATACTTGTGAAATCAAAGAATACATGAATGTATAGTCACCAAAATATTAAAAGTGCGTCAGGATTTGAGGATTTCCTAATACTGCATCTATTATTTGATCCTACTACTCTAAAATGGGTGTGTATTATTATATAACTGTTTAAGGAGAAAAGGAACAAAGCTATTTTCCTGCAGGAGTGCAGCCAAGTCTATTGTAGTAATAGACAACTCACATAGAGGACTGCAGCAGAGCACGACATTTTTGTGTATTCTCTGGTTGATTGGATACATTATCCACAGGAAAACATTACATGACTCATTCACCAGGAAAGGAGCATAGGCTCTTTGAATAAAGAAAGGGGAAGAATAAGGAATAGGCTGTAATTATTTTATAAATTACTACGACTTGCACCTTTAGTAGCCGTTGTTTCTGTTACCGACTACTTTGTAAATTCATTCAGGACTTTAAATTTCATTTAGTTGCTTTTGCTCTATATATCACTTTTGGACGATTCTTTTCATTGAAGAGTTCATTTTTAAGTAATCTCTATACACAATGTGGGGCTTGAACTCAAAACCGCGAGATCACGAGTCGCCTACTCTAGGGCTGAGGCAGTCCCCCGTCCCCCCCCCCGAAGGACTCTAAGGTAAAGGCCCAGCCCCATCTTTGTTCCGACACTGAAACAAGCTGGTTTGTTTCTGATCTGCCTGTGTCTCAGGTACCACAAGGCAACTCTGTCGCAGCCAGTGGCCTTTGGACTTGAGGCAGAAGTTCTGACTTTCAGACTGAATTGTTACTTAGCTTGGATTCCTTTATAAAATGAAGAAAAAATGGTTAGTATTCTCCCAGGTTGTGGTGAGGCCGAATGAGGTAGCGGTGAAAGGGCCTGTCACACTCCCTGGCACGCTGCAGGCCCCACGGGAGGCCGGCGCCTGGAGGACCGCCGCGAAGGGCCGCGTCTGAAGCAGCACTAGACCGGGCAGGAGAGCCGGGCTCCCGCGCCGCAGCGCCGGCGTCTTTGGCGTCCGTCCTCCCCTTCAGGCGCGCCCGGCGCTGCCACGCCTGGGTCCGCGGCCGTCCCGCTGCTGGGCCCCGAGGCGGTCGGAGCCGCGGCCGCTCCGCGCGCAGACACGGGGCGCGCGCTCGGCGCAGGCGCAGACCCCCGCGGCGGGGCCGGGGCCCGCGGAGCCTGGAGGGGAGGAAGTAGGCCCTCGCCGCCTGCGGTTGGGCCAATGCGGCGGCTCGCCTGCGCCGCCGCCCTATGAAGCGGGCGGGAGGCGGGGCGGAGGGCGGAAGGAGCTGCTCTCACGTGAGTAGGGGGCGGGGAGGGCGGGGGAGGGCGGCTGGGGAGGCCCGGGCGGCGGAGCCTGCGGGACTGCGAACGGCGGGCGGCGGAGGAGGAGACGGCGGGTCGGGTAGGGCCGCGTTTCCCCTGCTCCTCCTCCCACCCTCCCACCCACCAGGCCCCGGGGGTCCTGCGACAGCCCTGCGGGGAGCCGGGCTCTGTTCTAGCCCCACGGGGCTGGGCCGGCCGCGCTGCGCTCACTCGCCTCGGCGAGCGGGGCTCTGAGGGGAGCCGCGATTGGGGGGAGGGGGAGCCGCGGCGGAGGGGCGAGGGCGCATGCGCAGGCCGGACCGCTCGCGCAGCCCCTGCCCAAACCGGTTCCCCCGGACTGGGTGGGTGTTTGTCGGCCGAGCCCTGCGCCAGGCGGCCCTTCGCACCCCGGGCACGGCCGGACTGTCTCTTGCCTCCGTGTTCGGGGCCAGGTCCTGTTTGGGACTCTGGCTGGTCTCTCCGCCTCAGTTTCCTCCCGGTGCCAGCCGGGCCCGTGGGGTGCCTTCACCTGGCTGGGGCCTCCGCTCAGGCCAGCTTCCTGGGCTGCGCCAAATTGGAAAGACTTGCTTTCGTTCAGTGTCGGCCTGACCGCTCCTGCTGATCTTTGTCTCATTTTCCCCACCTGCAGTTAAAGGGTCTCAGTCTCCCCGAGTCCTTTAAGTATGTGCTCCCAGTGCCTCACTGCCGGGTCCTGTTCTCAGCAGCCCCCCGGGGTCCAGGTGCTGAGCCCGAGGATACCCGCAGACTTCCAGGAGTTCGCTGTCCACTGCCTAGTGGTACCTCGGTCCTCACCCCTCCGACGACTGTTAGCATCTGCACCCGCTTTCACAGGCCTCTGCACATTTAAGTTTTCTCGGGAATTCCTGTATCGAGGAAGCAAATGTCCTAGGAGACCGTGTTAAGTAATCATGGCACTTGTGCTCCTTTAGTTCAAAATCATGTTCCAACCTGAATTTGAGATCTTTTTGGCTTTTGTGACTTTTATTAGTGAGGGGAAAAAAAAAAAAAAACCTGTCAGGGACAGGATTTCTCCATTCATTTGACTTTGTCATCCACATAAATACCTGCGCTCAAATACTTGTGACCGGGATAGTGTAGGGTGAGTTATGTTTCCAGCTGCTTTGTTTATTTAAAAAGAGGATGAATCGCTCAGCGTTTGCCACATTAAACCGATGTTTGAAAAGCTGTTGAAAAACTTAGAAGCCAAGGAAGCACCCATTCAACTTTTTTTTTTTCTTTTTTTTTTTTAAACGAAGGACCTGTTGTGTAGGGGGTGTTATTTTATGTTATTTTTTTTTTTTTTTTTTTTTTAGGGGGTGTTATTTTAATGCATGTTGAAGGTTTTTGGTAGCGTTTACTTATAAAAACGGAGAATGAATTCGGGAGAGAGTTATGTTCTTCCTTTATAAGACCTCAGATTGCATTAATAAGATTTGCATCCATGAGTAATTTGTATTTATTAGTAACCTTTGAAATTCACGTGTAACTTAAATACAAATTAAGTAAAAAAAAAATCAAATTCCTAATTAAAAGTGAACTGTGTTGTACACTTTATTGTTAGTTTTATAACTCAGTTTACAGTTAGTTGACTTATGTCACTGGTGTTAAGGTACATGACTTTGGATAGTTAAACTACCAAACTCTGCATTCTGGTCTTATTGGCATAGTGTTTTATTAACAGTTTACTTGTGCTTATTTTTTCTTTAAGATTTTATTTATTCATGAGGGATAGAGAGAGAGAGAGGCAGAGGGAGAAGCAGGCTCCATGCAGAAAGCCTGATGTGGGACTCCATCCGGGGGCCACCCAGGTTTCCCTACCCGTGCCTAATTTGGGTTAAGTGGTAATTTAGTGTGGGACAGTGTAAAAGTGAAGACCCGTTTCCTACTTTTACATTGCATACTGAGAGAAGTGTATTGTACACATTATCTACACTAAGAGACATGAGTTTCTCCAAATGTATCTCAGCTTTACAGCCCAGATTCTTTAAAGAAGTCATTTTTTTTTATTGAGTATATTTCCAGATATTTACAGTCCACATTCTTTTGAAGAACTAATTGTCTGCTATTGACATGTTTCCAGCTAATGTGTGGCTTCGTTGAAGGTCTCATTACATTAATTGTTTTAACAAGTGATCTTTGAGTACAGGCTTCAGAAAATAGTTTAAATCAGTGCTACTGGGGCGCCTGGATGGCTCAGTTGAGCTCTGCTTTTAGCTCAGGGCCTGATCCTGGAGTTCAGGGACTGGGTCCCACATCGGGCTCCCTGAGCGGGGCCTGCTTCTTTGCCTATGTCTCTGACTGTGTGTGTGTGTGTGTGTGTGTGTGTGTATCCCATGAATAAATGGATAAAATCTTTAAAAAAAATAATCAGTACTACTGTTGAGTGTCTTTGTAGGCAGTGGTGTGCTGAGGTTCTGACATAGGCTACCCATAATTGTAGTTTTCAGTATAATCAGGTATGATTAGATATCTCAAGCATGTGGAATAAGTTAACTCTTAAATAATCTGTCATGGAGATAGAACTCAAATATTGAAGAAGGGCTGATGTAGCCAACATGCATAAAGGGTTTGGCATGAACTTTGGATGCTTTATATGCAACTACCTTGTTTTATTGGTTTTCCATACATAGTTAGATCCCAAAGAAAAAATTTAAGTCCTAGGACTCAGTCGGTGGGTATCAACTTAATAGCTGTTTCTTTTTTGCGTAAATTGGTTACCTGGTCCATCCCTCATTTCCCACTTCTGTGCTGTTTCTGAAAGATGTTGATTCTTTGGAAAACTTTTAAGTCAGAACAATACTGGATAGACATTTAAATGTAAAACCACTCTTGTTGACGCTAACAGCCTTGTTTCTCTTCCTATGCAAAAACTGAACAGATACAGTTATAGACTTTACCCTGGAAATTTCCCTCTTTCCAAAGCAACCAGAATCATGACAACCATACTCTTTCTAGCATGGTAGAGTTTTATCAGGCCTAACTTTTCCCCAAAATTCCTTTTTTTTGTGAATCACTAAATAGTAAAAATAAAGCCCTTATTTTTAAGTTCATTCTTGACATTAAATAGTATACACAGCCATGGTTCTAAAGCAGAAGGTGTTTTCTTCTTAATTGTATGGCTGTGCTGCCAGACGTGGAGGTCCACGTCTCTCAGAGTTCATGTGTGCTTGTTACATATCTCCAATTGAGATTGCATCAGTTTTTTATGTTATAAATTACTACTCCTTGGGATCCATCAGTCTTTGTGGGAATAAATTTTTTCTCCATACTAAAATCTGCTATTTCTTTAGGTACCTTAGGAAATTTGTGCTTGTGATAACTTTATTCAAATGTCATTAACTATATAAAGCTTAACAATAATTTGACTGTCTTAAAAATTTACTTTGTATATGTAATATCCAAGTAACTGTAACTTATATATAACATATGTTCCCTTATTTATACATTTAGGTAATTACAGCCAACAACCAGTAGTTATAATCTTGTTTTCCTTTTTTTGAAGATGGCCCTTGTATCAGAAAAAGGAATTGATACACAGAATCTTTGTGAACATATTTTAAGTATCATCAAGAGTATTAAGAGACACCATGGGAGGCTAAATTGGGGATTAAATGTTGGACATTTGTAAAATACTACTGGAAAGAGCCATGAGTTAATCACTTTAATATTTTTGTGGTAGAAGTAATAAACTCTTTTATACCCTTGAAGTATGCTGCTGATAAACGGATTCTGGCAATATAAGAATAAGAACATGTCATGTAAATCTCTTTTGCTGTGACACATGATTTTCTATGAATAGACCTCTGATATATCTGCAGAAGAGAAATAGTTATATCCTTACTGTAGTTACCTGTTGAATTCTTTGTGAATTGAAGAAAAATCTGAAATCTAATCTCAAAAGCTAATATTTCTATACAAAAATTATTCCCTAACAGGAACAAATTTTATTTTTAATTATTTTTTGCTTTTAGTTATGCAAAACAATCTTTTCAGGTAGGTTTAAAAGCATCTTTGGAACTTAATATTTGTGAATTTTTAAATCTTCTCACACAGTGCCTATTCCAATGCTGTGAATGAAGCTGCTCCGTAAATCTCTGTTGTTTGCCCATCCCCTATTCAACACACTTGTCCTATGTCCTGCCATGCCTTATATTAGAAGGTTTAGAAAACATGGGTGGATCTGCCAAACATTTGTGATTATGCTATGCACATTTCCTTGAAAATTGGAAAGAGGTTATAGGAAGGAGGGGTGCCTGGGTGGCTCAGTCGGTTGGGCATCTGCCTCCCGCTTGTGATCTCGGGGTCCTGGGATGGAGTCCCGTGTCACACTCCCTGCTCAGCAGGGAGTCTGGTTCTCCCTCTGCCCCACCTTGCTTCACTGCTCGTGTTCTGTCAAATAAATAAAATCTTAAAAAAAAAAAAAAAAAAAAAAAAAAACTTGTATTGGCCAATGAATGGATAAACAAAATTAGTGTATATATTCCATAGACTACTATTTGGCCTTAAAGAGAAAGGAAATTTGGACACATGCTATAACATAGTACCAAATGAAATAAGCCAGCCGCAAAAGAATATTGTATGATTCTGCTACTTTTATAGGTACAAAAAGGAGTCAAATTCATAGAGAAAGAATAGTGTGTTGGTTGCCTGGAGGAATGGGAGTTAGTGTTTAATGGATACAGACTTAATTGGGGAAGATAAAAGGGTTCTAGAGCTGGGTGGTGGTGGTAATTGCACAATAGTGTGAATGTACGTAATGCCACAAAACTTACATTTATAAATGACTAAAATGGTAAAACGGTAATATATTTAACCACAATTTTAAAAAATTAAAATTTTGGGACGCCTGGGTGGCTCAGCGGTGGAACGTTTGCCTTTGGCCAGGATCAGGGCATGATCCTGGAGTCCCAGGATTGAGTCCTACATCGGGTTCTCTGCATGGAGCCTGCTTTTCTCTCTGCCTATGTCTCGGCCTCTCTTTCTGTGTCTCTCATGAATAAATAATATATTTTTTAAAAATTTCTCTATTCCTATAATTATCTTTTTAAATCTGGAATTGAAAGAAAAGGATCGCTTTATAGTTGAAAGAAGTAAATTGTCACAGACATTGCAGGTTAAAATTTGCCTGATGATAACTTCTGGATAAGCTGGTTTTTCTTGCTTTTATGTACTGCAGGCCCAAGATGATTGTTTAGTTTTCTTTTGTTTTTGGTTTTTTAAGCTAAGCTGAAATTATTCAGAAGGCTTAAATTAATATGGTTCTCTTAGCTCACTAGAATAATTCAAAGAAACAGCCCCCAAATTCAGAGTTAGACTTCAACAAAGACACATCTATTGTTTAGCAATTAGTAGTGGTGGAAAGGAATTTAATTTTATAAAGAAGGGATGATTTTCCATTGAGTTTTGTTAGATTTGTCCCACCCTTCCCAGAGCTAGGCTGTGAGAAATTCATGTGAAAACCAATGCAGGAAAACAAACATCTGAGCCAAGGACAGAAGAAAAAAGCTGAGATTAATACAGTGTTATTAAAAAAATAACTTTTTTGTACGCTATTTAATTTTAAAGGGCTACAAACCCAGAGGACTTGGCCTGTTAGAACATCTTTGAGACTTGATTCTTTTCCCTTTCTGTTTTGACTTTTTCTGAATAGAGTGTAATCTTCTTAGATCTGTGTTTTAGACAGATACAACTGGTAGCTACATAGTGAATGGATTAGAATAGGGAGAGAATGGAGATAAGGGCACCAAGGAGAAGAGATGCGTTTCAGAAAAGGACAGAGGCACCTAGATACCTGGATTTGGATCAAGATCCAATTTTATCTGTAAAGTTAAGCAGGTTATTGAACCAGTCTAAGCCTCAGTTTGTCATACAAAGTCAGTATCTAAGTTTGTGTGAACATTAAAAATAATGCATATAAGCTTTTTAATACCGTGTAGGCAATATAATTGGTAGCAGGAACTAGTAAGTATTGTCTCTTTGTATTTAGCAAGATGATTTAAGTATCCTCCTTAAGATTTCCTAAAGCTGTAATCATTTGCTCACTAGTTGAGCAACAAAAATGATGGATATTGGGAAGGAAGGGATTAAGAGAGTGTTTTGGTCCAAAGGAAATCTAAGGTATATTTTCTGGCTCAGTATTAACTGGTTTTGAGGTTGACAGGAACTTGGGACACCTGGGGGCTCAGCAGTTGAGCGTCTGCCTTTAGCTCGGCATGGGGTCTGGGATCGAGTTCTGTGTTGGGCTTCCTGCAGGGAGCCTGCTTCTCCCTCTGCCTGTGTCTCTGCCTCTCTCTGTCTCTCATGAATAAATAAATAAATCTTAAAAAAAAAAAAAAGATTGACAGGAACTTGATGAAGAATCAGCGAGGCACACTCAAGGGTAGTTCTGGGTCTCTTCATTCTAGTTATCACCTATATCCCCAAGTCACATGCATGTGGTATAGCATACTTGTCATCCTCACATTACTTAGACCCTACTAGTTAAACGTGGATTAAAGAGTATTATTCAACCAAATTTATTTAGTGCTGCCAGTAAATGATGTAAAGATATGAATAGGGGATCCCTGGATGGCTCAGCGGTTTAGCGCCTGCCTTTGGCCCAGGGCGTGATCCTGGAGTCCTGGATTGAGTCCTGCGTCGGGCTCCTGGCCTGGAGCCTGCTTCTCTCTCTGCCTGTGTCTCTGCCTCTCTCTCTGTGTGTCTCTCATGAATAAATAAAGTCTTTTTAAAAAAAGATATGAATAAAATCTGAGATCCCTTTACACAAATAGTTCACAGGGACTGTGTGTGTTCATTGTATTCCCAGCATTGACCATAGTGGTTTGTACTTAGTAATTGTTTCTGGAATGAATGATCAACCAATATAGCGGAGTAGAACAGAGGTATAATATTATTTTACTGTGTGATAAATGCTATAATTTTGTGATAGAATTAAAAAGCAAACAAAAGCCTTAGGAGCCCAAGAGAGAAATAATGAATATTGTAAAAGGGAAAGGGGGAGGTTGGATAGTTGATTGTACCTTAAGATTGCTGGTGAGGGAGAAGGACTACCCGGGGAAATGAAGACATTCCTCGATTAGCAAACAACATAAGCAAAGGCTCAAAAGCATAGAAGTGTATGACATATTTGGTGCATTTCTGGTATGGTTTGATAGAAGATAAGAGTAGAATGATAGATTGTCTCCATATTTGAAGACTAATGGTATAGAGATTTGGATTTTACTCTGTTTTCAGGCAGGAGCAGTCAAAGGTTTTGAGGAAAGGGTGAGGTATATGATCAGATCTAAATTTTAGATATTAGCTATGGGACTTTGATAATCAATGACTAGAGAGATTCTAGAAAAGGAGTCATACGTTTTAGCTAGACTTATGATGGATGGTAAAGAAAGAGTAAGATTGGAGTATGTTTTGGAGCTAAAATCCAGTAGTCTTCCAGGGGAGAATGAGAAAAGGAATCAAGGACTTTTTTGACATCCCTGTCTTCGATCAGTGGATGTTAACCAACAGTAGGGAGCATACAAGGAAGAATATGCTTATGTGATGAACAGAGGTTTATTTTCGACACATGGAATTGATTTTGAGATGCCCGTGAACATACATAGCAGAATTGTCCTATATAGTCTCACAACATCCTTTGTGTACTTCTGTTACACCAACCACTATATTATAATTACCCGTTTATTTTTCCATTTTCTGTACCACTTTAAGCCTATCCTAGGTAAAGACTACCTATTATTCCTCACTGTAACATTACACATATTGCTTGGCACATGTCAGACAGTACTAAATAGAAAGGAAAACGGGCACCTGGGTAGCTCAGTCAGTTGAACGTCCGACTCTTGATTTCAACTCAGGTCATGATCTGAGGGTTGTGAGATCAAGGCCTGCTGTCAGTCTCTTTGCTGGGTGTGAAGCCTGCTTAAGAGTCTTCCCTTTCTTAAAAAAAAAAAAAGAAAAGAAAAGAAAAGAAAACATAACACAGTGGAAAGAGAGAGTTTAAGAGTATTAACAGCATACCAAAAAAAAAAAAAAAAAGTTATACCCATATGAGCTAATAAGAGCCAGAGAAAAGTGGAAAAAGAGGCATGGAGTAGAATTTAGAGAATGGACAGAAGAAAAGGAACCTATGACAGCTGAGAAATGGTAGCCAAAGGTAGAAAATGGAAACAAAAAAGTTTCAGAATAAGGAAATGGCCAATATTTTCATTTCAGCGGTAGAAGATGAGAAATGAAAAGAATTCTTTGGGTTTTGAAAGTTTGTATTGTCATTGACTGATTCCCTCCCCCCCCCCTTTTTTTTAAGATTTTATTTATTCATGAGAAACAGAGAAGCAGCCTCCCTGTGAGGAGCCTGATGTGGGAGTGGATCCCAAGACCCCCAGGATCACAACCTGATGCAAAGGCAGACACTCAACCCTGAACCACCAAGGTGCCCTTTTTTTCTTTCCTTTTTAAAATGATACTCAGGGAGGGTAAACAAAATACTCAGGGCCACAGATGAGTGGGTTTTGTTTTAAGATTTTATTTAAGAGCAAGAAGAACGGAGGGAGAAGCAGATTCCTTGCTGATCATGAAGCCCAAAAAAGGGCTTGATCCCAGGACTCTGAGCCAAAGGCAGACACTTAACTGACTGAGCCACCCAAGTGCCCCCATAGATGAGGTTTTAATTAAGTTTTTAAACAGATGGTTCAGTGAGGGTTGGTGAGAGATAGAGGAGCCAGATTTTTGAGAGGCACTGCTCTTTGGAGTGTTCTATTGAAAGTGGTAGAGGTGAAGGCAGTTAATACTACTACTTCAGGAAGAAAGAGTTTCAGGGATCCCTGGGTGGCGCAGCGGTTTGGCGCCTGCCTTTGGCCCAGGGCGCGACCCTGGAGACCCGGGATCGAATCCCACATCAGGCTCCCGGTGCATGGAGCCTGCTTCTCCCTCTGCCTATGTCTCTGCCTCTCTCTCTCTCTCTCTCTCTCTCTCTCTCTGTGACTATCATAAATAAATAAAAAATTAAAAAAAAAAAAAAAAGGAAGAAAGAGTTTCAAAAAAACCAAGGAAATACAGATGAATTAGAGCCCTGGAATAGTGGCTGGGAACTAGCACATTTTGTCTCAAGCATGTCAAGTTCAATTACAAGTATCACTCACACCTCTTTTACCAAGTTAGGTAGGTCACTTATTAGGAGGTGATTTTTGCCTCTACTAATTGCACATTAGCAAATTCATGCCACTGCAAGTTCATTGTTTATGTTATTCCTCTGAATGTTAGTATCTAGAAACAACACAATGTCTGATAGTACGTCATCCAAAAAAAGAGTTCAAGTATTTTAAAAGTAAATACTAATTATCCAGGAGCCCACTGCTATTGAGGAACTATCAAAAGAGCCTTTATCATGGCAGTTCTTTCCATTTTACTCATTAGCTGGGTCTTTAGTGTTAAAGAAAGAGGAGATTGAGAATGAAAATGAATCTTCTTTTGGTAAGACCTGAGGTGCATTATTTGCCATGATCTTTGCAGAAGTACAAAGTATAAATTTAAGTATATTTTTAAGTATAAATTTGTCACTTAGGGCACAGAACAGTAAATTCAAACAAAAAGTTTGTAAAGAGTTTTGGTATTATGAGACTAATTTTCTTTTTTTTTTCTTTTTAATTTTTAAAAAGATTTATTTGAGAGAGAGCACAAGCACGAGGTGGGGGAGGGGTAGAGGGAGAGAGAATCCCAAGCTGACTCGATGCTGAGCAAGCCGGGCTCCAGGCTTGATCCCACAACCCCGAGATAATGACCTGAGCTGAGTCAGATGCTCACCTGACTGAGCCACCCAGGTGCCCCTTTAAAAATTTTTTTTAATTAAGTAAATAGTCTCTGTTGATGAGTACATGGGGCTCAAACTCTCCATCCTGAGATCAAGTCACATGTCTACTAATAACCCAGTCAGGCTCCCCCATGAAACTAATCTTCAATCTAGGGATCGTTTGTGTGTCAATAAGAATAAAAATAATGAAAGAAGTTGTAAGAAATATAACGATTGAACTTTTGGTGTTTGATGCATGAGGCTGCACATGTAAACTTACCTATCATTTTAAATGACTTATTGACTTATTAAAGGAGATAGAGAAGGAGGCATCCTTGAACTTGACTTGCCAACCTGGCCATGTTGAGACAGAGAGCATGAAAAAGGTGGGAGGGGCAGTGGGAGAAGCAGACTGCCCACTGAGCAGGGAGCCCCACACAGGGCTTGATCTCAGGACCCTGAGATCATGACCTGAGCTAAAGGCAGATGCTTAACTGACAGAGCCACCCAGGTGCCTGATACTTGTTAATTCTTTTAAAATTGGAAGTTAGCTTGAAAAGCTATAATAATTAGGTGTTTATAATGTTTTATATATATTATTAAATTATATATATATAAATATATATATTAGTAATTTTTATAATAGTTCTTTGAGGTAGATAGTACATCATTTTCACTTATGGAGTGAGGCTCATTGTGACAGAGCTCACACTATTAAGTGGTACAACCAGTATCCCAACTTGGGTTTTTCCTAACTCTAAATCATTTGTTTTACTGTCACAAATATGACTTCTGTTCTTACTGTCCATTTAGTAAAAGATGATCTTACCTTTTCATTGGGTAGCTCTTGCTCTTTTCCATCTTTATTTGCCATTTATCCTAATTTTTTTAGCAAGTATTGGAGCATCTACTATGTGCTAGGAATTGTTCCAGGTGCTAAGGATTTAAAAGTTAATGAAACAGGCAAAAATCTTTGCCCTGGAGGAACTTAGGTTCTAGCTTAAATAATATATAAAAACCAATGATTAAAATGTAAAGTGTGTTAAATATGGTGGGTATTATGGGGAGAGATGTTTAGGATGTTTAGGGAAAGAAGGTTATTCTCTATTGTCCATAATGTTTAGATTTAGAATTGCAGTCTGAAAGATGAATTATTACAGTAGGAGGCTTCTTGTGATAAATGATATAAATAGGGATTAAAAGCAAAACAGTTACTCCTTGTGGTTTCAAGAGAGAGGTTGTGAACACAATTTTGCCAGGAATACCACATGTTCTGGGACTCCTGTATTGTGGAGGCCAGAGGAGAGGAATCTTGTATAACTTTTCCTGTGGTACTTCATGTTTTGATAAATATCATTCCCACTAAGTGATTCCGTTTTTTACAGATGCCAAAACAAATAGGAAAGTATTTTAAGTTTTTTTTTTTTAATTTTTTTAAATTTTTATTTATTTATCATAGTCACAGAGAGAGAGAGAGGCAGAGACACAGGCAGAGGGAGAAGCAGGCTCCATGCACTGGGAGCCCGATGTGGGATTCGATCCCGGGTCTCCAGAATCGCGCCCTGGGCCAAAGGCGGGCGCCAAACCGCTGCGCCACCCAGGGATCCCCAGGAAAGTATTTTAAAAAGTGTATTTTCCTTTTACCTCCTCAAAGGAAATAGGTTGAACTTTCAGTTCCATAGTGTTTAAATACCAAAGTATAATATTTTTTAGAGTCTAGAGTATTACAGATTGTAGTCAGTGTCTCAGATCATAGCTTTAGAGAACTTTCCAATGCACTCTGCTATCTTATTAATCACGGATTAAAAGAATGGAAATCGGGTACCTGGGTGGCTCAGTTGGTTAAGCATCTGCCTTTGGCTCACTCAGGTCATGATCTCAGGGTTCTGAGGTCAAGCCCTGCATCATGCTCCCAGATAGGCAGAGTCTGCTTCTCCCTTTCTCTCTATCCCTCCCCCCGTGCATGTTTGCGTTTGTGCTCTCTCTCAAATCTTTTTTTAAAAAAGACTGAAAATTGAATTAAGCATGAAAAACTTTGCCTAAAGTACTAGTTCAACAAAACCTCGCCTAAAGTACTAGTACATTCTACAAAAAATAAAGATTCTTTTACCCAATAGTGAGTGTTTTGGGACAAAGCCCAAATTTGTGGCATTGGAAAGGTGTCATAATCTGACTGAAAGAGCATAGCTTCTGTATTCATAGATGATTGGGTTCAATTTTTGCCTTTGCTTCTAACCAGTTACATTACAGCCATTACTCTGAACAAGTTAGACCATCTGTCTAGGTCTCAGTTTCCTTATCTGTAATAATGTGAAGATTAAATTAAGAGTGTTAAATATGATGGATATTATGTCACTGCCATTAGTCACTGCCAAATTACAATATATCATAATAGGTACTATACAAAATGTAAAATGCTATAGGAGCAGAAATAAGGCAAGCTGTTTATTTGGTTCTCGGATGAGGATGGGCAAGGAAAAGGAGAGTTAGATCATGAATGACGAGTTACAGTTGATGAAGTACAAAAGCAAGGAAACCAATTTAGGAAGAGGATCCAATGAGGGCAAATACATGGGCATATTAAAGTATGTATTTTTAGTGAGGATGTTCTCCCTTCTGATGTATTCCTCTTTTTTTTATTGAAGTATAATTGACATACAATATTCTAGTTTCAGGTGAATATTTAACTCTCCATATCTAAGTCCCTCTCCCAACATGTTCCCATAGTTTTCTTTTACCCTAAATCAGTATCTATTAACCTGTTCAATGTGCCTTTGTTCTCTGCTGCAGTATATACTCCTTTGGGGCAAGAATCTAATTTCTCTTGTTTACCATGTATTCTTTATACACTAGACACATGGTGAGTATTCATTGAATGGATGAAGCAAACCTACCTTAACATTTTTTTTTCAGAAAGTACATTTTGAAATGTCTTTGAATGACACACTATACATTTTAATTTAGTCCTATGAAATATAAAGCTGTGATAGCCATTTAAGCAAGAGAATTAGTTTAAATAGAAAGCAACAAGTAGTAGTAAGTGTTCCATCCTTAGTTATGCCTAAATGACCTTCTCTTGGGGTTCCATTTTTGTATCTGTTCAACAGTATTATTTCTGAGTTTCTTTTGAACTGTATTATCCAGGGATTGTGTTTATCTAGATAGGAGCCTTTGAAGGGAAAATAGTGCTTGGTACATGGTGTATGCTTAATTAATACATGTTCAGTTAAAAGCCCCAAGCATAAACTAGGACTTGTTAATTGGAGAGATTAAACAGACTCCCAGCACCTTTACCTCTTTGAGGCATAGAGCTAGAGCTACTTTTGTTTATTGGGTAAAGCTTTCCAAGTTTGTTGTATTGTTTGTTCCGTTACTGTTTTGGCAACCAAATAGGAATACTGTCATAAAGTATTCAAAACCAGGTTTTTCAATGGTAGATGAGTTTAAGTTTTATTCCAGGAGTCAATAAATATTTGAGTGGCTTTTCATAAGTGATGTATTTTTTACTTCTTGCTGGGAATGTTTGGTATGAAATTTACTGGTAATGTTCATGTTGAGTTGAACTTTTAAGAAACCATGGGATGGGAAAATTGAGTTTTTAATGGATTTCTGATTTCTTGCTATGTAAGGTATTTCCCAGCTCTAGAATTTCTGCTTGCTCTGCCTTGAATTTATTTATTTTTTTTTAATTTTTAAAAATTAAAAAAAAATTTTTAAATTTATTTCTTTTGAATGTGAATATGAAATTTTAATTTCTTAAAACATCTTGTTAATATTTTAAATTTAAGTATCAATAATATTAGAAAAACCTTATTGTTTTATGTGCTTCCAACTTCATTTATGTGTACAGCTTTACAAATTAAAGGGTAGAAAACAGAAGTTTAGTATTTCCTAGTTTTTGGAGTCCAAGAATAGAGTTGTAACATATGCCAAACAAATCACTGTAGGTAGGCAGTTATTCTCAAGGGAATATGTTTTATTTTATTTTTTAAATCTGAAATGTCTTGGCCCTGAAAGGTGTCAAATTCCTTTATTATCTGGAATAAAAAGCCTAAATTGTGAGTAGTGAAAGACTTAGGAAAATATTTTGAAAGTTTTTTATTTTTTTTATTTTTTTTTATTTATGATAGTCACAGAGAGAGAGAGAGGCGCAGAGACACAGGCAGAGGGAGAAGCAGGCTCCATGCACCGGTAGCCTGATGTGGGACTCGATCCCGGGTCTCCAGGATCGCGCCCTGGGCCAAAGGCAGGCGCCAAACCGCTGCGCCACCCAGGGATCCCCTTTTGAAAGTATTTTTAAAAGTTTTTTCATATGTATTTTGTAAGAATTAGAGCATAACTAAATATCTGGCAGACATTCTATATGAGTATCTTTATGTTTTTTGTTTTTCAGGCATTTTAAAAATATTTAATCATTCATGAGTTGAGCTTCATTCTTGAGTCATGGATGACAAGGCTTCTGTTGGAAAAATCAGTGTCTCCTCAGACTCAGTATCTACTCTTAATAGTGAAGATTTTGTCTTGGTTTCCAGGCAAGGAGATGAGACACCATCTACAAATAATGGAAGTGATGACGAGAAAACAGGACTCAAGGTAAAACTCCATAACCTAAGATTCTTTTACTTAGCCTTGTTAAGGTCATTGCAAAACTTGGCCAATAATAGGAAGGGAAACTGAAAAAAATGGAAATAATATCCTAACTTTTTTTAATGCTAAAGACTTATTTACAATCAGTAATTGTGACAAATTAATATCTGGTTAAGGATTTTCAATTTGATTAGCTTCTGAATTTTCTAATACCCAAGTTGTCAAAACTAGTGGTCATAGTATAATATAAATATCTATCATTTTAGTATTGTTATTATTTTCCCATTAAATTAGCGGTGATTCTTTATTTCTTTTTTTTTTGCGGTGATTATTTCTTTTGGTCTGGTATATGTAGTGTAAAGGCAAGGGCAGATCAGCAGTGCTATTTATAAAAATAAGTTTTAGGATTATTGAAACTGAATATTAAATACTTGGATATTGGCCACTTCTGTTTGTTTATATTTTCTAAGCCAAATAAACAACTGTAATTTTTTCCCCATACTCTGTTAATCATTTTGTTTATGGATGTAAATAAAAACATTATCTGTTAATGCCATTTAAAATGTAAACAGCTTTAAAAATATTTGATTCTTCTTTATATTTATTCATTCAGCAAATATTTATTAAGTATTGACTGTGTGCCAAGTACTAAATACTGAGGATACAGTGGTGAATAAGATCACAAAGCCCCCTGCCCTTTAGAGTTGTTATTCTAATGGGAGAAACAGACTTAAAGTACATAAGAAGATGACTAAGTAAATTTAGGTGCTGTGAAGAAAATCAAAGTGGGATACATGGATAAAGAATGAAGGGCAGGTACTATTTTAGAGAAAGTCTTAAAGTGACATTTGAGCAGAGACCTGAATGAAATGGGAAAGAAGGCCATGGAGAAATATAGGAAAAGAGTTTTTTAAAGGGAATGGAAGATAGACCCCGAGGAGGACCACCTTTGTTAGGACAGAGATTAGAGCAGAGTGAATAAAGTAAATAAAAAGTGGTGGAGAATGATATCTAGTGATTGGCACAGGCTGGATCATGTAGAACTTTGTAGGGCTTAGGAGAAATTTGGACTTTGTTATAAATTGGAGGGAATTTTTGGAGAATTTTCAATAGGGACATGATCTGATTTACATTTTAAAAAGCTCATGAGAGATTTCCAGCATGGCAGAGTAAGGAGCTCTGTGAACCTACTCCTTAGCAAAATTGGACAATTAAAAAAAAAACAACAACCATTGACAGTCTTTGGAAATGTTCTAAAGATTATACAGCAAGTGAGGAAACATTTATTCAATGAAATTTACTAAAATTTAGTAAAGAATCTGTTGTATTTGAACCAAGACCCTTTGGTTTCCTCACCTATCCCAGCTGAGCTAGATGTAACTCCGTGTTAGTGCAAGAAGATGGGATTTCTCTTTCCCCCAGCTCCTAGTTGGAGGGCTATATTCCAGGGACTAATAGGGCAATTGCATTTCTCATCCTGCCTCCAGCTACATTTTGCTAACCCAGTATGACTTAGATGGAGGCTCCCTTTTCTTGTGTAGCCTTTGTTCTTGGGTTAGAGGCTCTACTTTGGACACAGTGCTCTGAGAATATGGAGTCCATTTGCCTCAGCCTCTAAAGTAGGGGTTTCATACCACTACAGACAAACCAAGAAGGCCTGAAACTACTATATCACCTCCTACAACCACCAAGTACTCAGTTTTCTTTTCTTTTCTTTTCCTTTTTTTTTTTTTTTTAAAGATTTTATTTATTCATGAGAGAGAGAGAGAGAGAGAGAGAGAGAGGCAGAGACACAGGCAGAGGGAGAAGCAGGCTCTACGCAGGGAGCCCAATGGGGACTCGATCCCGGGACTCCAGGATCACGCCCTGGGCCAAAGGCAGGTGCCAAACTGCTGAGCCATCCAGGGATCTCCAAGTACTCAGTTTCTAAAGATGAGATGTCACTCAAAGGAAAGTATTGTTATTGCCCACCTCCCAACTTCACAGCTATGGCACAGAGATTTTCCCTTTGGTGAGAAGGGGCTCCTAAAATAACTCCTAATCTCTTCCCAGAGAAATGGACTTTATTTACAGCAGAGTGTAGAGAAGTTCAAGCCTAAGGTTACTCTCAAAAACAGTAGAGCTTGTGGTGAAACGTAATTAAGAGGACATTGGTAGATTGATTAGACATATAAACTTAAGTATAGGCTTACTAGGAGGAGACTGACTCTTGGTGTCAGAACAAATCTCAAACATGGACCTCTGAAACTCTCAAAGTAATATCAATTTGGTTAGTTTATTCTGTGGAGTAGTTTATACCCAAGTGCACTGTTGAAAACTGTAGAGCTATTGTTGGCCATAATTAGTGGAGTTTAAGAACTAGCTGTGGTCAGAGAAAGAGACCAGCCACTTTGCCAAAATTGCTCTCATCTCAGGATGACTGTAGGCTAGGCAGGTTGAATGCTTAACACTATGGGAATTAGGGGAATAGACTTTACAAAAGTAAACTATCTAACTACTAAATAAGCAAACAAACATAAAAAATGACAAGTCCCAGACTAGTACTGTGAATTGGTACAATATATTTTCTAAAATATATATTTTTAATATATCTATTATATATAAAATAATTTCCCCTACTGATCATCCCAGCTGGCCTATGGGTACCTCTAAGCTTTGTGTAGCTCACCCAGACACACCCGCACCCAGTGACTGGCTTCCTGTGCATACCCCTGCAGGCAAGAATGGTCAGAATGAGCCTTTACCGATGGCTAGTGAGCATGCATAAATAAAAACTGGATTCTGTCAGATTGGGAAACCACATGCTCGAGCAGTCATCACTGCTTTAGGGAAAGCAAATGCAATGGAAATCATCAACAGCAGACTAGATCAAACAGAAGAAATTATTATGAAGTATAGAAGACAGGTTATTTAACATTACCTAGTCTGGAAACAAAAAAATGGAAAAGAGTGAAGAAAACCTACATAAACTATGGTATACTATAAAAATAATCTATGCATTTATTGGTGTCCCAGAGGAAGAAGAGTGGGGGAAATGGGTAAAAAGGTTATTTAGAGACCTAATGAATGAGGATTTCCCAAATTTGGAGAGAGATATGGACATCCCAGTATATAAAGCTTGTAGGTTTCCCTAAGATTTCAATCCAAAGCAGTTCTTTCTAGGACATTATAATAAAACTGTCTAAAATAAAAGACAGTTTTCAAGGCAGCAAGAAAAAAAAAGTCACACATTACAAGGGAATCCCCATAAGTCTATTAGCAGATTTCTCAGCTGAAACCTTGTAGGCCAGAAGAGAGTGGGATGATATTTTTAAAGTGCTGAAAGAAAAAAAACCAAACAATACTTTATTCAGCAAAATTGTCCTTCAGAAATGAAGGAGAAAGATACTCCCAAATCAAACTAAGGGAGTTAATCATCACTAAACCTTACTAAAATTGCTGAGAGATGTTCTTCAATCTGAAATGAAAGAATACAAACTAGTGAAATGAAAAACATGAAGATGTAAAACACATTGAAGAAGGTAAGTATATAGTCAAAAATCATAATACTCTAATACTGTAATATGATGGTGTATTGATTAATCCTAGTATAAAGGTTAAAACACAAAGGTATTTATAACTTTAATTAATATACAATATAAAGAGTTAAATTTTTACATCAAAACCCTAAAATGTTGGAGGTGAGGGTGGTGTGTTTGTATATGATTTACGTTTGTTACAAACGTAAAATACACTATTCTATTGGTAAGATATTTTATGTAAGCCTCGTGGTAAACACAAAGCAAAACCTACAATAGATAACATGAAAGATACAAACAAGGGAATCAAAGTATACCATTTTGGAAAATTTCATTTCATGAAGAAAGATAGCAAGAAAGGAGCAAGGGAACTATAAAATGAGAAAACAATTAACGTAGCATTGTAAGTTCTTACCTATCAGTAATTACTTTAAATGCAAATGAATTGCATTCTCCAAATAACATAGTCTGAATGGATAAAAAAATATGACTGCCACTATATTCAGCCTTAAGGACACATATAGACTCAATGTGAAGAGATGGAAAAGCTATCCCATCAAACAGAAACCAAAAGTGAGCAGGGGTAGCTAAATTTGTACTAGACAAAATAGACTTTTAGTTAAAAATAGTAAGAAGAGACAAAGGGTGTAATCTAATGAAAAATGGGTCAGTTCATCAAGAAGATATAAATTGTAATTACAATTGTAAATACATATGTATTGAGCATCAGAGTACCTGAATATATTAAGCAAAAGAAACCAATCTGAAGGAGGGAGAAATAGACAATACAATAATGATAGGGAATTTTAGTATTCCATTTTAAACAATGGCTAGATCATTCAGACATAAAATTATTAAGGAAACATTTGACTTGAACTAAACCTTACCAAATGGACTTAGCAAGCATGTGTAGAACATTCTATACAATAGAAACATAATACTTATTCTTCTCAAGCACACACAGAACATTCTCCAGGATGGATCATATATTAGGTTACAAAACAAATCTTAGCAAATTAAAGATGGAAATTATGCCAAATGTCTTTTTTCTAACCATAGTGGTATGAAATTAGAAATTCATAACAGGAAGAAAATTTGAAAATCACAGATACTTGGAAATTAAACAACATACCCCTGAACAACCAATGGATCAAAGTAGAAAACAAAAGGAAAATAAATATTTTGAAACAACCAAAAACAATGTACTTCATGTTCCACAATACATATGTGGACTGTAAGCCAAACTAAGAGTAAAATGGTGGCTACCAGAGGCAGGAGGTGACAGTGGGAGAGATGAGGAGATCTCGGTCAAAGAATACAAATTTCCAATTACGCAAGTATTAGGTTTTGGGGATCTAATGTACAGCATTGGGACTATGGTTAACAATACTACATTATATAATTAATATCTTAAATGTTCTCACCACAAACACATGGTAATCATGTGAGTTTGATAGATGTATTAACCTTATTGTGGTCGTCATTTCACAATATATACACATATCAAATCACGTTGTATGCCTTAAACTTACACCGTGTTTTACTAAGTCTCAATAAAGTTGGGAAAATATGTAAAAAATGAAAGATCCCTCCACATATTTTTCATAACAAATAAAATGTGTTTTAAAAATGAACTTTTACCACAATCCTGAAGAAATAGCGATATAATTAAGCTGAGTGGAAGAAGACAGATGCCCCCTACCCCAAGCTCATACTGCATATTGTTTATATATAATTCTAGAAGATACAAAACCTATAGTCACAGCAGTTCACTGGTTACCTTGGGGTATGATGATGGAATGGGAAGAAGACTAGGAATACAAAAGAACATGAGTTGTTTTGGGCATTATGGATATGTCCACTGCCTTGATTATAGTGCATACATATGTCAAAATTCACCAAAGGGCACATTTAAATGATGTGCATTTGAATGTACATGCGGGGATCCCTGGGTGGCGCAGCGGTTTGGCGCCTGCCTTTGGCCCAGGGCGCGATCCTGGAGACCCGGGATGGAATCCCACATCAGGCTCCCGGTGCATGGAGCCTGCTTCTCCCTCTGCCTATGTCTCTGCCTCTCTCTCTCTGTGTGTGACTATCATAAATAAATAAAAATTAAAAAAATTTTTAAAAAATGTACATGCATTTGCTTTGGCAGTACAAATGTTATAATTGGAATGATACAGAGATTAGCATGGCTCTTGTGCAAGGATGACATATAATGTACATCATAAGTATACCATAACAAATATGTTTTTGTAGAAGTATTTTTATTATTTTAATTTTCTTATTAAATAGGCTCCACACCTAATGTGGGGCTTGAATTCACCACCCTAAGATCAAGAATCACATGCTCTACTGACCGAGCCAGCCAGATACTCCTAAAAGAAGGAATTAATAAACTTGAAGATCAGTAAAACTGTCCAAAGAACAGAAAGAAAAAGCAATGAACAAAGCCTCAGAGAAAGATGTGATTATATTAAGTGTGATAACATACTTGTATTTCAGAAGGGGAGGAAAGAAGTGAGCAGAAAAAAATATTTGAAGAAATAATGTCTGAAAATCCCACATTTATTGAAAAACAATACACATCTAAGAAGCTCACCACACTCCAAGATAAACTCAGATCCACAAAAAGGCGTATTTTAGTAAAATGTTGAAAACCAAAGACAAAGGGTAAATCTTGAAAGTAACAAAAACAAAATGATTCATTTCCTACAGGGGGACCTCAGTAAGATTTATAGCTAACTTCTCAGCAGGAAGAGTGGAAGCTAGAAGCCAGTGAAATAACATATTCAAAGTGCTCAAAGAAAAAACTGTCAGTCAAGAATCCTAGCAAAACTATTAGTTGACATTGAAGATGAAATAAAGACATTTTGAGACGTTCTGAGGTTCTGATAGCAGAATTTATTGCTATCAGAAATAATGTCTGAAAGTTCTGCTATCAGAACCACCTTACAAGAAATAATAAAAGTTCTTCCGGCCAAAAGCAAGTGACCCCAAACAATAATATTAATCCATAGCACCAGTAAGGGCAATTGTGTAATAATAAAGGCAGTATGAATACATTTTTCTTTCTCTTTTGTATTATATATACACTATGTGTTGATTGTATCTTTAATATATAGAAATATGTTCTATTTGCTAATCATAGAAAAAGGCAGGAGCAGAGCTGTATTACAGCTTAGTAAATGATTTAATATGGTAATTCAAAACTACATGAGCAAATGAGAACCAAAATTAATAAATTAATGTAACAAAAGCTATAAATATGTGTTTGTTCTCACAGAATTATGTAAAGTAACAATTACAAAAACATTAATTTGTAATATTTATAGATACAATATAATACAGGGGAATACTGCTATATTGGAATAATTTTTGTATCTTACTAGGATTAAGTATAAAACTGATTCTAATAAATAAATATGCATGGCAAGTTCTACAGCAACTACTAAGGTGTATGTATTTGTGTGTGTATCATTAAAGAAATGTCAATGCTGTATTAGAAAATAGTCACTAAAACAGTAAAGGAATGAATAAAGGATGATGAAAAAACGAATGGAAAATACATAAAATAAGTGCATAAAAATAAAAAGCAAAATGACATCCCTAAATTGAACTATATCAATAACAAAATGAATAGATTAAGCAACATAATAAAAAGAAAACTGTCAGTTGATTAAAAAATATATATGATCCAGCAGTATGCTTGCTCTCAGCAGAAGACACACATTAAGTTTAGATACAAACATTTAAAATAAAAAGATGGGAAAGGAGGGGCACCTGGGTGGCTCAGTGGTTGAGCATTTGCCTTGGCTCAGGTCCTGATCCTGTGGTCCTGGGATCAAGTTCCACATCAGGCTCTGTAGGGAGCCTGCTTCTCCCTCTGCCTGTGTCTCTGCCTCTCTCTGTCTCATGAATAAGTGGATAAAATCTTAACAACAACAACAAAAAAGGATGTATCATGCAGACAATATGGGATGCAACTTAAATGTATATAAGAAATATTCCACTATGATATAGGAAAGAAGGAAAATCTCAATAACCTAATCTTTCACCTTAAGACATTAGAAAAAGAAGGGGAAACTAAATGTAAAATAAGCCAAAGTAAGGGGGGAAAAAAGATTAGAGCAGAAATCCGTGAAACCGAGTAGAAAAATATTAGGGAAAAATCAGTAAAACAAGAACCTGGTTCTTTGAAAAGATCAACAAAATTGGCACTACGTTAGATTGGCCAAGAAAAGAGAATGATTACTAGAATTAGAATTGAAAGGAGGGACAATACTGGTGAACTTAACAGTAAATTAACGATTATGAAGAGCTATTATGAAGAGTAATGTGCCCAAAAATTAGCTCATTGAAATGAATACATTTTCAGAAAAATACTAATGAGATTTAGTGTGAATAGACCCATAACAAGAGATTGAATTAGTAATAAAAAATAAATTAAAAAACCCACAGGGACACCTGGGTAGCTCAGTGAGTATCTGCCTTTGGCTCAGGTTGTGATCCCGGGTTCCTGGGATTGAGTCCCCCCATCATGCTCACTGCAAGAAACCTGCTTCTCCCTCTGCCGTTCTCTGTGTGTGTCTCATGAATAAATAAATTTTTTTTTTTAAGTACCCATAAAGAAAGCTCAGGTCTAGATGGCTTTGTTCCTGAATTCTACCAGATACTTACATCAGAATACCAGTTGCTTACAAATTTTCCAAAAAAATAGAAAAGGAGAGAAGAGAATACTTCCTTAATTTGAGGATAATAAGCTGCCAATGCCAAAATTAGACATCACAAGAAAACTACAGATCTCTTGCATGTGGACATGAAAATCTTCAACAAAATAACAACATAATTCAGTAGATTACATACCACGATCAAGTGGGATTTATCCCAAGAACATAAGTTTGGTTTAACAGGGATCCCTGGGTGGCGCAGTGGTTTGGCGCCTGCCTTTGGCCCAGGGCGTGATCCTGGAGACCTGGGATCGAATCCCACGTTGGGCTCCTGGTGCATGGAGCCTGCTTCTCCCTCTGCCTATGTCTCTGCCTCTCTCTCTCTGTGACTATCATAAATTTAAAAAATAAATAAAAAATAAGTTTGGTTTAACAATTGAAATTCTATGAATGTAATATATCAGTGGAACTAAAAACCACCTGACCATTTTCAGTAGGCACAAGAAAAATGATGAAACTCCGTACCTTTTTTTGAAAATGTAGAAAACAAATCAACTATGAATGGAACTTCAACCTGATTAACAGCATCTATGATATAAAACAGCTAAAAAAAATCATTCTTGCTGGTGAAAAGAGTAGATTCTTTCCCCCTAAGTTCAGACTCAAGACCTGGATGTCTGCACTTAACAGCCTCTGTTCAACATTGTTACAACCATGGCAGTTAGCCATGCAAAAATATAAAAGTTACCAGATTTACCAGATTGGAAAGAAGGAAGTAAAAATACTATGTTTGCAGTTGACATGATCTTATTATGGGGAAAACTCTAAGAAATGTTTAAAAAAAATTAAAGCTAATAAATTCAGCAGTTACAAGATCAATCTACCAAAATTTCAATTTTGTTTCTATACACTCACAATGAACAATCTTCAAATAACAAAAAATAATTTATGATAGCATGAAAAAATGAAATAGGGGTACCTGGGTGGCTCAGTTGGCTAGGTGTCCAACTCTTGATCTCAGCTCCTGTTTTGATCTTCGGGTCATGGATTCAAGCCCTGCGTTGGGCTCCATACTGAGCATGGGGCCTACTTAAAAACGAAGAAGAAATGAAATAGTGTTTAAAACAAAAGTGCAAATTTTATACTATGAAGTCTGCAAAATGGTGAAAGAGATCTAAATAGGTGGAAAGTCATCCAGTGTTCATACATCAGAAGACATTGCTAAAATGGCATTACTCCTCAACTGATCTACACATTTAGTGCAGTCTTCATCAGAATCCTAAGTAACCTATTTGTAGATGTTTGCATGCATGTCAATTGTAAGATTCATTTTTGATGCAAGAGACCCTGAATAGGCTAAAATAATCTTGAAAATGAAGAAGAGAGTTGGAAGACCAAACTTCGTAATTTCAAAACTTACTGTAAAGCAGTGGTAATCAAGATTGTGGTATTCTCATAAAGATAGGCATAGAGATCACTGGAACACATTTGAGAATTGAGAATTAGAACCATGTTTCTATGGTCAGTTGATTTAGACAAGTTTACTAATCCCATTCAATTGGGAATGTGTTTTTATTTTTATTTTTTTCAACAAACTGTCCTGGGACAACTGAATAGCCACATTCGAAAGAATGAAGGTGTATACCCTTACCTCACACCATATACAAAAATTGGCTTAGAATGAATTAGAAACTTCATTGTAAGAGCTGGAAGTGTAAAGCTCTTAGAAGTAGCAGGGATAAATTTTCATGACTTCCGATTTGGCAGTGAATTCTTTGACATCACACCAGAAGTATAAGTGACAAAGGAAAAAAGACAACCCACAGAATAAAAGCTAAACAGCCTAAATGTTTATCAACTACTAAATGGATAAATGTAGTATACAATGGGATATTATTATTTGGTCATAAAAAGGAATGAAGTACTGATACATGCCACAACATAGATGAACCTTGAAGACATGTTAAATAACAAGGAAGTCACAAAAGTCCACAAATTATATGGTTCCATTAATATGAAACATCTAGAATAGTCAAATCTTTAGAGCCAGAGGATTGATGAGTTGTTGCTTTAGGTCTGAAGTTACTAGAGAGAAAGGAGAGTTGATAACTAACAGGATATTGTAGTGTTTGGGTTTGTTTTTTGTTTTTTGTTTTGTTTTGTTTTGAGGTAATGAAAATATTTTAAGTTGACTTGGTGTTAGTTGCATGTATCAGTGAATATACCCAATCATAGAGTGTACACTTTGCGTGAGTTGTGTATGAATTATTTCTGGCCTACTTCATGGAGAATGGACAATAAAGAGACCAGATAGTTAGTAAGAAGAGCAGATAGAAGGCTGTTTTAGTCATTAAAGGGAGAGATAATGTTGGCTTAGACTAGAAGGCGAATGTGCTCTGATTCAGGATATATTTTCAAGGTAGAACTGATAGGGTAGGCAAATTAGATATGGGATTTGAGGCAAAGAAAGAGATAAATAATGATTCCTAGGTTTTTGGCCTGAGCTGTTAGGTAGGTGGTAGTGCCATTTACTGAAATGTGTTAGAGGGATTAGAAGTTGAACATACTAAATTTGAGATGACTATTACATGTCCATTTCTTGATGTCAAGTAGTTGATTGTGTGAGATTGATCCTCCGGAGCAACTGGCTGGCATCAACAGTGTAGATGGTTTTTAAAGCTATGAGATTAGTTGAGATCACCCACAGAGTGAGCGTAGAAACTGAAGAGTTGAGTGAAGAGCTGATTCTTGGAGTACTTCAACATTGAGAGATGGAGATGAAGAGAAACCAGCAGAGAAGACTGAGAAGATATAACTAGTGAGATACAAAGAAAACTAGGAGATTGGAATGCCTTGGATGAGAGATGAAGAAAGTGTTTCAAGAGAGTGGGAATAACCAGGTGTGTTAGATTTTGCTGAGAGGTTGCTTTAGATGGTGACTGAAAAATGATAGAATGGAGGCCTGGGTGATTCTTAAGCATGGTTTGGTGGTTTGTTTTGTTTTTTTGTTTTCAAGAGATAAATGAGATTTAGCATTCATGTGGGTTGGGTAGTAAATAGTAGGTGAGGAAAAGTGATAGTGTAACAACTAAAGTTTTAAGGATTTTTGCTAAAAAGGAGGAACAGACAAACGGCATGGTAGCTAAAGAGGAATAAAATTCCTGTGAGGGATTTTATGCACTGATAGGAATTACTCAGAAAAGAGGGGGCATTACTAGTACCAGAGAAGAGCAAAGTCTTTGACTAGATTAGGAGAGGGGTTTTCTACCTACTACCACCTACTTAACAGTTCAGGCCAAAACCTAGGAATCATTAATATTTATCTCTTTCTTTGCCTCAAATCCCATATCTAATTTGCCCACCCTATCAGTATCATGGTATCTAAGGAAATCTGATTTCCAATACCCCTCTCTGTAAAACCCAAAGCCTTATCTCTTACCCAATGTAGCTTTCAAAACCCAAGACCACTGGTCCTAAAGAACAGCAAATTCCTCCAGTATAGCTCCAGTGTTGGCTTTTACGTAGAGTTCTGGCTATTATAATTCCTTAGATAGCACCACATCCTCACTGGAAGGATAGACTTGGAAAAAGAACTTGCTTACAGTCCACAGGAAGAAGGAAATTTAGCCTCAGTCGTCTTGTCTTGGACACAGGTTTGGAGGGGAATCTTGTTGAGAATTTTTACCCATAGGCTTGCCTTCAGGTATTTAGGGTTTGAATTTATACTACCTGAATATTCCAGGTGTAGGGCACCTGACAGAATCAATTGCAGAACAACTCTGGAGGGACATACTTGCCACCCAGCCTGCATGGTATTCCCAGATTACCCTGATACTGAATATCAGACGATCCAAAATTTACAAAGAGCAAAGAGTAGGCAAACCCCAGCAGGATCAGATCTGCCCAAACACTGCAGCATTTGAATTATTAGCTGTAACTTTAAGATAAATGATTTAAATGATTAAAGATTTAAAGAAAATTTGAAAATATTAGACATGAACAAAATTATCAAAAAAATTTAAAGATCAAGCAAGCTTAGTGAAAATGAGAGCTGGTGAAGTTAAAGGTGCAACTGATGTGTTAAGTAATAGATTAGAAATGGCTGAACAGAAAGTCAAATAATACTTGCAAAATGAATCTACAGAAGTTACTCAGAAGATAGACTAGAATGGGATAAGAATTCATTGAGATAAGAGCTAAATATTTTCTGGAAGTAATAAGGCATAAATCCTCAGCTTCAAGGAACAGAGTGTGAGTCCCAATCAGTGAAACTGCCGAATATCACAAAGAGAAGCTCTTAAGAGGCTGAATGAATAGAGATGGTTCTTGTCTTTAAGATGCTTATAGCTTAGAGTAGGTGATAGTTGTTGAAATCCTTGTTGCAGTGGTTTGTATTGATCTTTGCTTTGTAACAAACTACCTCAGAAGTGAGTGGCTTAAAACAATTTATTATTTCTCATGATCTTAGGCATTGAGTGGGTAGTTGCGCTGGTCTTGTTTTGGTTCATGTGACTTCATTGATCTGGTACATTGATTGGTGGCTAGGCTTCATTAGGACGGCTGAATCTTTTCATGTGGTCTTTCATCTTAGACTTCTTTACAGCAGCATAGTGGTCTGAGGGCAGATGTGGAAGCCATAACGCATCTTTTAGGGTTAAGGCTTAGAAATTATGTGATACCACTGCTGCCACATTTTATTGGTCAAAGCAAGTCACGGGGCCAGTCCAGAGTCATGGGTTTAGGGAAAAAGACTATACCTCTCAGAGGAGGAGCTGTAGAGATATTGTGGCTATATTTAATTTTCAACATTAGTAGTTAGATAAATGCTTATAGAAGAGATTAATAAAGGGTGCTATAGAACTGAGAGGGTGAAAACCTATCTCAACTTGGGGGAGGTATCTGAGAAGCCTTCTTGGAGAAGATAATGCTCTGGTTAAGCCCTTTAAAGAAAGGGTGATGGTGTTATAAAAAACACAGGTATTTTTCTTCATAAAAATTTTGACAACAACAAAATCAGAGAACTTTTCATAAATTCAGAACATGTGTTTTCTCTACCTGACTCCTCTGGTGTAGGAATCTTACACTCTTTGCTCTTAAACAAAGATACTCTATAGATACTGGTTGGAAGTACATTGATGACCCAGTACTTCTTTGGTGGAAAGTTCAGTTACAGAATTTTTTTAAAGTTTTTAATCTTTTTCTTCTTGAAAAATTCAGTGGACATTATTTTAGTTGGAAGGAAGTTACCAAACTGTATTAAAATAGCTGGTATAGAAGTCACTCCTCAGAATTGCTTAAACTAAACTTCTAACTCAGTTTCCAATATTACTTGTTTTTAGTAACAGATGATCTTGTCCTCAAATGCAGATCTTTTATTTAGCAAACAAAGTAACTGAACCATGAACACATAGTTTAAGTAAGGGAATCAAGGTGGTGGTGGTGAGACAAACAAGTAACCATGTCATCATGATAAATTAATCAAGTGCTGGGATATAGATATGAACAGAATTATATGAGAACCTGATTGTTGCCTAGAAAAGCAAAGAGTAGGTAACAATTTAGCAAAACCATAAAGAATGATTAAGAATTACTCAAAGAAGTCAGTCTGTAATGTGTAGAAAGATCAAGAGGATCGAACAGGGTCTAGAGTTAGGAGCACTCCATACAGTAGAATTGAATGTGCTTGCTTTTCTTTTTCTCCCAAATATTTTTTGTTTTCTGTTATTATAAAAATAATGTGTGCTTGATACAGAAGATTCAGGCAATAAAAAAGTAAGTAAAACCCAGTCATAATTCTGTTATTGTACAATACAGTTATAGTTTGACTCTGTCTTCAGTTGACTTTTTAGGATGAATTCACAAGGTACTGTTCCTTCTTCTTTTAAAATTAGTATTAATAATTCCTAATTGTAATTTGTTTCTCTGGTCCTTCCTTCATCCAGTAAGATAAAGAGATAGTCAGAACATCTGCAGTTTATAAATGAGGCACAAAGTAATTTAGTGATTTATCAAAGATCACAGAACAAGTATATGAGTGGATTTGAGGTTAGTAACGATACATTTGGATACAGGATCCAAATGGGACTTCTGGTTATTTTGTGCCTTGCTTTCTGTTAAAACTCAGCTTTAGGGATCCCTGGGTGGCGCAGCGGTTTGGCGCCTGCCTTTGGCCCAGGGCGCGATCCTGGAGACCCGGGATCGAATCCCACGTCAGGCTCCCGGTGCATGGAGCCTGCTTCTCCCTCTGCCTGTGTCTCTGCCTCTCTCTCTCTCTCTCTCTGTGACTATCCTAAATAAATAAATAAAATATTTTAAAAAAATAAAATAAAATAAAATAAAACTCAGCTTTATGTAGATTTATATTTGTATGTATTTATACATGTTTATATTAAAACTGAGCTATATATATATATATATGTTTCGAAATGCCTTAGCTTTTACATTGAAGCTGTAAAATTACTCTGAACCACTGTCATTTTTATTTTCATTACGGTCTGACACAAATAGTAGGAACTGTAAATCATCAGGAATTTATCTATAATTTTCTGATTATCTATGGATTTTTCAAGCACACACTATCATTTCCTAAGCGTGCTTTCTTGAAGACAAAATCTACTGGAAAAAGATCCTAAACCACCTAAAGTAGCTTTGGATAACTGTCAAATCAAGTGGGGCCTAGTTGGTATTGTTGCAGTGACAGGAAACAGGCGCTATAAAGTTAGGAATGGAATTTTAACATCAGGAAATGACTCCTGGCTGTTGCCTTTGAAACATTTTGTCCCTTGTTTCTATAAATGCAGTTTTGGTCTCAAGGAAATAGACCTGTAGCCAGTTCTACCATAGAAGTTATTACTTTTATTTAATATATTTAGAAAAGACAGATATTATTCCAGTAATGGGTCTTTCACATAAATAGTAGATGTATTCTTAGTTTTCCCTGGAAATGGAAAGTGGAACAACTACTTTTTTTTTTTTTTTTTAAGTTATTTGCTTTTTCAAACCTCAACCCCAGCAGGTGGATCAGAATTTATTTAGAAATAGTTAAAAGTGGCTGGCTCAGTTGGTGTAGCATGTGACTTGACCTCAAGGTTGTAAGATCAAGCCCCCACATTGTAGGGGTTGGGTGTAGAAATTACTTAAAATCTTCTTTTTAAAAAAAGAGATAGCTGAAAATGGGGTGGGTAGGGAGATACTAATTGGATGCTTAATTAATTGGCAGGTACTGTGATGTGGGAAATGAGATAATTCCTATAAAATCATACAGTGCCTGAATTATAAACAATAAATGTCCAATAATCATTGTTGTTATATCATTGAATCCTCATGACCTGACAGTCCTGGGAGATATTAACACCTTTATTTTATTTTATTTTATTTTATTTTATTTTATTTTATTTTATTTTATTTTATTTTATTTTTTAAAGATTTTATTTATTCATGAGAGAGACACAGAGAGAGAGGCAGAGACACAGGCAGAGGGAGAAGCAGGTTCCTCATAGGGAGCCTGATGCGGGACTCGAACCCAGTACCCCAGGATCATGCCCGGAGCCTAAGGCAGATGCTCAACCACTGAGCCACCCAGGTGCCCCAACACCTTCATTTTAGAGATGAGGCAGCTGTGACTTTCAGAGGTTAATTTACCCAGAACCAGCAGAGTTAGTGTCAGAGCTGTGCCCCAAACTCCACTGTGTTATAGTGGAGGGACTACTACTGAGTACACCTTCACTTTGTACAGCTAACCCTAGGGGGTTGCTGTTCACATGGTCGGCATGTGAGTGGTACCCCCTGGAGTTGTGCCACAAGCCAGCTCTTGACCCCAATTTTGACTACCACCCTGCTTTATAAGCAAAGTTATGAATAAGTCATTCACCATGCAGTTTCTGTCATTGCAAATATGTATGTCCATGTTTACAATAGCTGCTAAATTGGTACTTTATTGTTTTTTTCTGTCATTTCAGGACTGTTTCTTCAAGTACTTTCCCTTTCTTCTCTTAGTCTAGTTTACATGGAGATGAACACAAATCTAAATATGATCCTTGTTGTATTATCCGTACATATCTGCTTTGCTTTTTTTATTTTTATATTTCTGCTAAATTAAGTTAGAAGTCTTTTTGTTGGACTACAAAATAAAATTGTTTTGCAGCATTCTAATTGGTCTTGCCCAGTATTTTTATTGTAAATGTTAAATCTTTAAGGACTTTTCAGAAAAATAGGAAATGATATGTTTTTGTGTTAAGTAAACAAAGCTAAAATAAAGCATTCAGATTTCATTTTTTATAACTAAACCCGTCTGTAGAACATCCAATATCAAAATACTACTTTAACTTATATTCTTTGCATTTATAAAATTCAAATCAATAAACATGTATTGCAGGTATATTGTGCAGAAAATGTATCTAGACCTTTGGGAATAATATAAAGAAAACTTAAGCAATCTCTGCCATTTAATAATGCCCAGTCTGGTTCAAGGTCTGGTTCTCTAAAACATCTATGCCCATATGACGGTAGCACTCCCTGAGGAAGGAGTAATTAAATCACATACAGCAGGGTTAAGATCTCCTAGAGGAGGTAACAGAATTTAAGCTTGGTCTTAACAGAAAGGAGAAGGAGAGGATTACTTTCTAGGGAAGGGACAAGTCTATACAAAGTCTAGATGCTTGGAAGTTGATGATATGTCCTGGGGAAGTTGAGTAGTTTGATGTGACTGGTAAGAGATGGAAACATAAATTGGACAGAGTTGTGAAAAACTCGTATAGTTACAAATTTGGGCTTTATCTTAAAAGGGAATTGAGGAAACATGAGAGGGTTTAAAAGTAAAGCAGTGCTTGATCAGAACTAAGATTCCCAATTGTAACTTAAAGTTGGCGTGTGAAAGAGAAGTCACAGGGAAAAGAAGGCAGGGAAATGCATGTCTTTCTAGTAGGCTAATGTAAAATGAAATACACCATCCTGTGGTATTACCTATGCAGAGAGAGGAAGGAAAAAAATGCACAATTGAGCAAGGATCAGTAGGATTTATGAGTAATGTGGGAATGAGAGGAGTGAAGGATCCTGGCTGGCTTATTCAGTACAGCATGCAACTATTGGCCTTGAGTTCAAGTCTCGCTTTGGAATACAAGGAGGATCAGACAGTGAGTTAAGTTTGATACACCAAGTCTGGAGTATCCGGCTGAAGATTTCTCTCCAGTAGACAGTTGAGGAAGGCTTTGTAGATATATATTAGGGATTGTTTGTGTATCTTGGCAGTAGATGAGGTAGGCATAGGAGAGTGTAAAATGAGATTATTGTCAAAAACAGACCCCTGGATGAATACCTTTTGTGGTGCAGATATTAAAAATGAACAGTGTGTTATCAAATTGCATCTTTTGTAGAAACCATGGGTTTTTTTTTTTTAATATTTTTTAGAGCCGTTAGGTTCACAGCAAAATTTAGAGGAAGGTGCAGAGATTTTTCATCCTGCTCCCACATATGCAAAGCCTTTGCCCCGATCAATATCCCGTTTCTATTTTAAGGTTATTAAGATGAAATTTATATACAGTAACATGTAGCCCTTTTAGATGTACAGTCCTATAAGCTTTAGTGAATGCAAACCTTTTTTTTTTTTTAAAGATGTTATTTATTTGAGAGAGTATGTGCATGAGTGGAAGGAGGGGGAGAGGGAGAAGCAGACTCCCCACTGAGCAGGGAGCCCCACATGGGCCTCCACCCCAGGACCCTGAGACCATGACCCAAGCCGAAGTTACATACTTTTACCAACTGAGCCACCCGGACACCCCTGAATGCAAACTCTTATATAATAACTGCCATCACCACAATTAGGATGCAGAGTATTTGTGTCACTACAAAAAGTTACTTTGTGTTTCTTTTTAGTCAATTCTCTTAATCTCCTTCCCATCCCCTGGCAACCAGTGATCTGATTTCTGCCCCTGTAGTTTGCCTTTCCCATAAGGCCATACAATTGGAACTTTATAGAATGGTGTAGCCTTTTGTGTGGCATATTTTACTTGGAATAATCCATGTTATTGTATTAATAATTCGTTCCTTTTTATTGCTGAGTAGTATTCCATTGTACAGATAGTTGGTGGTTTGTTTATCCACTAAGCAGTTAACAGTTATATTCAGTTTTTGGTGATTATGAATACGGCTATAAACACAAACAAGACATATGTTTTAATTTTTCTTGGGTAAATACCTAGGACTGAGTCATATGGCAAGTGTGTATTTAACTATGAAATTTACAAAAAAAAACAGCTACAGCGACTTTGCCATTTTGCATTCCTGCCAGCAGTATATGAGAGTTTTTCAGTTATTACACATCTTTGCCAGTCCTTGTTAGCATTGTTTTGATTTTAATTTTAGCCAATTTTATAGGTACTGAAAGCATCCTCTGGTGGTTTCAATTTCTCTAATGGCTAATTGAGTTTCTCTCATGTGCTTATTAGTTATTATCTTAATACTTTCTTTGTCTAAATGCCCATATTTATTTATTTATTTATTTATAAAAGATTTTATTTACTTATTCATGAGAGACACAGAGAGAGAGAGAGAGGCAGAGACACAGGCAGAGGGAGAAGCAGGCTCCATGCAGGGAGCCTGATGTGGGACTTAATCCCAGGACTCCAGGATCATGCCCTGGGCCAAAGGCAGGTGCTAAACCGCTGAGCCACCCAGGGCTTCCCAAAATGCCCATTTTTAAAATTGGGTTCCTTGTTTCCTTATTGAGTTATAGGATATTCCGGATATAAATCCCTCATCAGATACATATTCTCCAAGTCTGGCTTGTGTTTTCATTCTCTTAATGATGTCTTTTGAGAAGAAGTTCCTAGTTTTGCTAAAGCACATTTTATCATTTTTTAAAAATATTTATTTCAGAGAAAGAGTGAGAGCGTGGATGTTTTGGGGGCCAAGGGAGAGGAAGAGAGAGTCTCAAGCAGACTTCTCGCTGAATGCAAAGCCCGAAGCAGGGGTTCAGTCTCATGATCCTGAGATCATGACTTAACCCAGAACCAGGAGTCATATGCTTAACTAACTGTGCTACCCAGGCATGCCTATCATTTTTATTTTCTTTTATACTAGTTTTTATGTCAAAAGAAATTTTGTGTCCCAGGATTTTCATAGATTTTCTCCCTTGTTTTCTTTTGTTAGTTTTATAGCTTTATGATTTACGTTTAGACCTGTGATCCATGTTGTGTTAATTTTTGTATGTGAGTGAAGTATTGGCTGAGATTCATGTTTTTGCATAGGTATGAATGTCAAGTTAATTGTTCCAGCCCTGTTTTATTCCCTTTCACCGTTAAATTATCTTGCCAACTTTATTGAAACCAGTAGGCTGTATATGTGTCAATCTGTTTCTGGATTCTGTTTTGTTCCATTGATCTGTATATCTACCCTTTTACTAACATTGCAGTATCTTGATTTATTTTAGAGATGATTGCGTTATCTCTTAAGAATGTTGGGCAGCCCGGGTGGCTCAGCATTTTAGCGCTGCCTTCAGCTCAGGGCTGATATTAAAGATCAAATCAGTATTTTGTAACATGTAAAATAAAATGTTTTCTCTTTGATTGTTTGCTCTTTTACTGTTAGTCTCTCCAGTTATTGCTAATTACATAAATGTGGAATCTAATACCTTTTCTCCATCTGTGTTCAGAAAGCTGTACCTATCCTACTCACGTTCTTTCTCTTTCCTCTTGGAAAACAGTTTAGGTTCAGTTAGACTATCTTTTGTTTACTGCAGGTGATGCAGTAATTGCTCTCCAGTTCTGAAAGAATGAGAGGTTAATTGGAACCAAGCTGTGGTTTATTTTTCAGATGGCTTTAAAAAACTTGTGAAAGGGGATCCCTGGGTGGCACAGCGGTTTGGCGCCTGCCTTTGGCCCAGGGCGCGATCCTGGAGACCCGGGATCGAATCCCACGTCGGGCTCCCAGTGCATGGAGCCTGCTTCTCTCTCTGCCTGTGTCTCTGCCTCTCTCTCTCTCTCTCTGTGTGACTATCATAAATAAATAAAAAAAAAAAAATTAAAAAAAAAACTTGTGAAAGTAGAACTTCTGGAAAAAAGAAATTTGATTACATTTGTGGATGTGTAGGATCAGGCATAATAGAGAATTGAAATTACTTGACCCACTTGGTAGTTCCACTAATGGTAACTGTAAACATAAAATGAAAGTTCAGGGAAATAGACATTGTCACTGAAGTCACGAGGCTGTACACCTGTTTCGCTCTACTTTCCCAGGTAAGAGTAGTTGACATGTTAGATTTGTTTGGGAAAATGTCAGCAAAAAAAGACTTAAGACTGTTTCTCAAATATAATTTACAACCAAAGGAACTTGACAGAGAGCCATAAAAAATGTTTGAACTGGGTTCTTTGGTAGTCCAGAGGTATATCTGTTATTATTGGAATTTTGCTTCTAACTTATATGTTTCTTTGACCAGGAAGACCTCATTCTCTTTAACAATCTCGTAGTCCCACCCATTTTCACTTTCTGTCAGATTTTAGGCTTCAGAAAGCTGCCTCAGTCAGCCCCCTTTCTTGATCAGGACTTTTCCTAAATTCTTTTGTGAATTTTTTTAGTGCTTCTTGAATAAGCATTTTAGTGATAATACTGGGTTTTGTCACTTGTGGTTTTCCTTAGCATTAAGCAGTCTCCACTTGATTTGCCCTTGTTTACTTCCTTGTTGACAATTAATAATAAACCATATGACTCTAGAAAAATACTTGACATACTGAAATGGAGTGCTTCTGCTCCTCAGGACATTTTATACATACCAGCTTTATTCAGGTGCCCAGAACTTTCAGAAACTGTTCATATCAAAGGAATCTCCCTTAGAATTACAAGAGACTGACTTAGAGTAGGAATGATGAAATCCATGTGAAAATTTATTACCTAATAAATCTGTTTCTATGATAACGTTTGCAAGCAAACACATTTTCCTTTTTTCCTAAAGATTAGAGAAGCCCCTAAAGATATTCATTCTTTCATTCTTTCTTTCTTTCTTTCTTTCTTTCTTTCTTTCTTTCTTTCTTTCTTTCTTTCTTTCTTTCTTTCTTTCTTTCTTTCTTTCTTTCTTTCTTTCTTTCTTTCTTTCTTTCTTTATTTATGATAGGCACACAGTGAGAGAGAGAGAGGCAGAGACACAGGCAGAGAGAGAAGCAGGCTCCATGCACCGGGAGCCCGACGTGGGATTCGATCCCGGGTCTCCAGGATCGCGCCCTGGGCCAAAGGCAGGCGCTAAACCTCTGCGCCACCCAGGGATCCCTAAAGATATTCTTCTTAACAGATTATTTCTCACCAGACATGTAAAATTCCAGATATTTTAATTGTTAATTGAGGACACTGTAGAAAACTTTCAATAACACTGACATTGTCACATACATTTCTGGGCACTAGTCTCAAATTCACTATATACTTTTTCATGAAAAACTGTATGATTTAGAGCAGCTACAACTCTTATTTATTGCTGATCTTGATTTATTCTGTTTTTTAAAAAACATTCAGCAGATATCTTTGTGTCAAAAGAAACGTTATTTTCTCTAGCATACGCATCCATTTGAATTAGTACCGGCCTCTCTTCCTCACTTTGCTGATTACATGTATTTGTGACCCTTAGATTATAGGGAATGGAAGTGAACAGCAGCTGCAAAAAGAGCTAGCAGATGTGCTAATGGATCCTCCAATGGACGACCAGCCAGCGGACAAAGAACTTGTGGAAAGGTCACAACTGGATGGTGAAGGAGATGGACCTCTTTCTAACCAGCTCTCAGCTTCATCCACCATTAACCCTGTGCCATTAGTAGGGCTCCAAAAACCAGAGATGAGCTTGCCAGTGAAACCTGGACAAGGAGGTTAGGACTGCTGCATTGCTTGCTTAACTGAAGGTTATTGTTTTTAATATGTGAGTGCCCACACTGTATTAGGTTTGATTCAGAGCAAATAAAAACCATTATCTGTGTTTTCTAGAAACTTCAGATTCTAGATTTAGGGGAATGTGAGAAGGGTAGATATACGTACCATTTTGATTTCCCTTTAAATGTATGTCATTTATATCAAAGAAAGATAACAGCAGTTTAATGACATTGAAGAAGTCTCATTTCAGAATGTTTCAGGATTTTTCCAAGAAAGAAGGAATTTGAATACAGTGTTGGAGATGTGGAGGAATAATGTTTGAGGAAGAGATATTTGCTCCAGGCTTGTATAGATAGCTCTTTGGGAGTAGTTGCCAGGTTGTAAAAGGGAGCCAAAAGGCACCATAGAGGAGGAATAGAGGAATTATAAAGGCTCATTGGGAAAGTAGAGTGTTAAAACTGTAGAGCTTTATCGGGAAAGAGGAAGGGGTATTGGGAGAACATAAAGTGGCTAAGATGGTGAATGAGAGAAATAAAGCAATGCAGATCAGAAAGAAAACAGATAGGATTTTTCAGAGTGATAAAATACTGAATGTATTTTTGACCTTAATGTAAATTATAAAGTCAAAACAAATTAGAAGAGGCAGAAATGTAAATCATTTCTAACCTCAGGTCACATTTTAGATTTGGGATTGACAGTAAAGCAATCTCTAAATATTGTGGTGTTGGTGACAATTTTAATGTGAAATTTCAGGCTTTAACGGGCATTTTTTGTGGGGCAATAGCATATTATCTCATTGGTATTTAATTGTAGAACCTAAATGTAACTTGTAGGTTTTTACTTGGTATTCATGTCAACAAAATACTGAAATGAAAGTAACCCTCCATTACCATTTCTTCAGATTCTGAAGGGTCAAGTCCTTTCACACCAGCCGCTGATGAGGACAGTGTAGTTTTCAGCAAACTAACTTATTTAGGCTGTGCCTCAGTAAATGCTCCCAGGAGTGAAGTGGAAGCCTTAAGGATGATGTCCATCTTAAGAAGCCAGTGTCAGATTTCACTAGATGTAACCCTTTCAGTGCCGAATGTATCTGAAGGAACCGTGAGGTAAGAGTAGCTTCTTGAAATGTTTGTAGCAATGGATCAGATTTCTGACCTATAGATTTAGAAAGAAGCAGTGTTTAATTCACCTGGCACTTAATAAATTGAAAGGATTGTGACTTTTATGAAAATTAGTCTCTCATTTGAACAGTTTTTTATATTCTTCCCTATCCCAGTTGTGTGTAGTACATTAAAATTTAAGTGTTTTGGGATAATGGAAATAACCTTGACCTGAAAATATGCCTAACAAAATAATTTATATTTTCGCTGTTCTACCAGTACAAATACTAGCTGGACACATTAGTTCAATGTGAAGTTTCATACTGAATCTAACTGAACATATTAGAGTCAACAACAATATTAACATCAGAATCAACGTTTTTTAAGAGATTATTTTAGAGCATGCACGTGTATGTGCACATGATTGGGGCAGGGATAGAAAGGAAGAGAGAATCCACAAGCAGACTCCCCACTGAGCATGGAGCCTGATGCAAGGCTTGATCCCCAAGATCTTGAAATTATACCTGAACCACAACCAAGAGTTGATCGCTCAACCCACTGAGTCACCCAAGCACCCCCAGAATCAACATTTTCAACAGTGGAGTTAAACAGATCATCTTGTAACATGCTTTCTTCATTTAGTTTTATATCATGAATCTCTTTCCATATCAATAAAAATACTTAAAAATTTTAATTTGTGATAGTAAGATGATGTATTATTTAGAAATACCCAGTCTTTGGGGCATCTGACTGGCTTAATTGGTGGAGCACGGGACTCTTGATCTTGAGGTTGTGGGTTTGAGCCCCATGTTTGGTATAAAGATTACTTAAAAAAAAAAAAAAAAACTTAAATAACCAGTCTTATATATTGGACATTTTAGTTTTAGTGGGGTTTTTTTAAGGAGAAAACTACTAATAGCTAATATTAAGCGTTTATTATATAGGTATGTAAGTGCATTACCTATAATTTCCGTATAAAGAGGTATGTTAAATTTTTGTTGTTATAAAATTTCTTTAGGATAAATTCCTAGAAGTAGACTTTTGAGTCAAAGGTTTCCCCATTTTCATTGCTTTTGATACAATGCCAAGTAGCTCTCTAGAAATAGCAATCCATTTTGTACTTTATCAGTAGTGTATGAGAGGGAATCTGTTTTTATACTCCCAGAAGCATTTTGGATTTTCATGGTAGTAGTGTTGTACCTATATGTGGATAGTAGTAAGTTACTTTTTTAATATTCCATTATTCTACATGTGTAATTCTTTTTTTGAAGTTTTAAAGAACCATTTCACAAAGACTCACAAATCCTAATTTTAATTATATTTATTAATGTGAAACTTTTTTTAAAAAAGATTTATTTATTTTAGAGACAGCATGAGCGAAGGGAGGGGTAGAGGAAGGAGAGAGGGAAAGAGAAGCAGACTCCATGCTGAGCTCAATCTCACGACTCTTGAGATCAGACCTGAGACAAAAATCAAGAGTCCGGCACTTAACCGACTGAGCCACCCAGGCACCCCTGTTAATGTGAAATGTTTCATAAAATTTACTTAGCACTCATTCTGTGTGCTTCTTAGTAGTTATTGCCCAGCTGAAGTTATATTTTGTTCTGATACATTTTAATTCTATAAATATGCAAAAACCAGTTTCTCTTGCTCATGTTTTCAGAGTTTTTATAAAAGTACCTTTGAATGTGGATGAGGTTCCCTTCCTGTGTATTTCCATTATGCACAGGAACCCCTGGGCTTTCCTCATCAATGGCCCTGCCCATTCAGTGTTGAAATTGTAGTTTAATTTCATTCCTGTGTCTTCAGTGTCCAGAACAGAGCCTGCAATGTTGTAGTTAACACGTAAGTATTTATTGAACCATTACATTTTTGAGTGACTGACACACCTTTGATTTTCAGTGAATGGCATCCTTTTGATTTTAGTAATCATCTTTTTTTAGGTGTTAACATTTTATACACTCTTATCTGCCATGAATTAGAAGAATATGTTTCACTCTGAGAAAGCACATATTATTTTTTAATTATTTTTAAATAATAAAGCAGATTATGTCATTTTTTAGGAGGTAATAAAAAGCAGAGCTTTAATGATTTATTTTAGTAGTCTAATTTTACCCATTGATCTAGTCTTTATTTATTTATTTATTTATTTATTTATTTATTTATTTATTTATTTATAGATTTTATATATTTATTCATGAGAGACACAGAGAGAGAGGGGAGGGGGGCAGAGACACAGGCAGAGGGAGAAGCAGGCTCCGTGCAGGAAGCCTGTCATGGGACTTGATCCCGGGTCTCCAGGATCACACCCTGGGCTGAAGGCAGCGCTAAACTGCTGAGCCACCCGGGCTGCCCGATCTAGTCGTTATTTAGGTACAGATTATATAGGAAACATACTTACTGTGTTTTTCTATTGTCTCTGTGAAGAGTAAGTATATTTTGGGACCATGGGAGTATGAAATTAATAACTTCAGAAATCCACATGTTACTTATTTATTAAGATTTAAGATTAATATGATTAGCATACCAAAAATAGTTCCTATGATCTTGCTAGAAAGAGGAGTCTCAAATCATAATATAGATGTACTGAAAAGAGTCCATAATCCCTTTAAGCTCTTTATATCTTTTTTCCTGAACAGACTCTTAGATCCTCAGACAAACACTGAAATAGCAAACTACCCTATCTACAAAATCCTGTTTTGTGTCAGAGGGCATGATGGAACTCCTGAGAGTGACTGTTTCGCTTTCACTGAAAGTCATTACAATGCAGAGCTCTTCAGAATACACGTCTTCCGGTGTGAAATACAAGAAGCTGTAAGTCCCTATCAGAAAGAAAATTGTCTGCAAATGAGACTTCATCTGTACCCTCATTATGTTGAAGTTATTTGCAGTATTTATTAGGGTCATTTAATAAGCCAACTAAAATTCTCCTAATGTTTTATTCATTCCAGCCTGATGGGCTGAAGTACAAAGAAACTAAAAGTTTGGGTAGCCAGAATCTTGTTGCTAAGAGTGTCAGAGACCAAGACTGCTTCTTGATAGGCATCTTGGTTTTAGCAGTGACAAATTTCTAAACTGTTCTTTTTCTTTTTTTTTTAAGATTTTATTTATTTATTCATGAGAGACACAGAGAGAGAGAGAGAGGTAGAGACACAGGCAGAGGGCGAAGTGGGCTCCATGCAGGAAGCCTGATGTGGGACTCGATCCCGGGACTCCAGGATCACGCCCTGGGCCAAGGCAGGCGCCAAACCACTGAGCCACCCAGGGATCCCTAAACTGTTGTTTTTAAAGCTAATCTTGTAGGATTTTTTTTTTACTATAATAAATATATTCAAATTGTTTCTAACAATTTAGGAAATTATTTTTCAATTGCATTTCTTGTGTTTATAACCATTTCTTTTTAAAACCCCTTCTCTGGCTATTTTTAGTGTTGCTTGCTTTCTAGGCCTAACAAATTAGATAATTTACCAAAAGAAACTAGTGGGGGAAAGATGAATTACCCCCCCACACACACACACATACACACACATGCACAAAGTAGGGGTAACCTTCAGCCTTCATAAAAGTATTTTATTTTTTCTAATAACACCCATTTTCTAATGTCTATTGTAGGTAAGCCGGATACTTTACAGTTTTGCCACTGCCTTCCGCCGTTCTGCCAAGCAGACCCCACTTTCAGCAAGTGCTGCACCCCAAACTCCTGACAGTGACATCTTTACCTTCTCTGTGTCTTTAGAAATAAAAGAAGATGATGGTAAAGGTTATTTTAGGTAGGGTATTTTATTCTGTTCTTTATGATGATGATGTTTTTTAAGTTTGTATTAGCATACTATATCACCTGTGGTTCAAGGGAAACTCTGGGTCAGATATATAACTTTCATGTATAAAATGATTGGTTTTATAGAGTTTTTTTTTATATTGTAAGAGTTAAAGAAAAGGAAATAGGCATATTTGCAGAGGAAAGTTTTTTATTTAAATTTTTTGTTTATTTAAAATTTTTTAAATTTTAATTTCAGTATAATTAACATGGAGCATTACATTAGTTTCAGGTATACAATACAGAGATTCAAAAATCCTATACATCTCAGTGCTCATCACAATAAATGTTTTCTTAATCCCCATCATCTCTTTCACCCATCTCACCCATCTACCTCCCCCCTCATAATCATCAGTTTGTTCTGTATAGTTAAAAGTCTGATTTTTGGGTTGTCTCTTTTTCTCTTTGTTTCTTGGTTTTGTTTCTTAAATTCCATGTGTAGGTGAAATCATGCGGTATTTGTCTTTCTCTAATTATGGAAGCAGCCCAAGTGTCCATCAATAGATGAATAAAAAGGATATGGTGTGTGTGTGTGTATATATCATGGAATATTAGCCATAAAAAAGAATGAAATCTTGCCATTTGCAGCAACATTGATGAATCTAGAGGATATAATACTCAGTGAATAAGTCAGTCAGAAAAAGGCTTATTTCTGTTTCATTTTTTAATGGCTTGGTATGCATTTGTGTGTACACGCACACATATATACATATATTACCCTTCATACCTTTATTCATCTGCTGGTGAACAGTTGGGCTGCTTTCCTTATTGGGCTATTGTAAATTATGGTGCAATAGACATAGAGATGCATGCATGTATCTTTTGGAATTAATGTTTCCATATTCTTTGGGCAAATACCCAGAAGTGGAGTTACTGGATCATAAGGTAGATCTATTTTTAATTTTTTAGGACCCTCCATACTGTTTTCCACAGTGGCTGCACCAGTTTGCATTCCCCCCAATAGTACACGAGGGTTCCTTTTTTTTCTCCACATCCTCACCAGCTCTTGTTATTTCTTGCTTTTTGATATTAGCCTTTCTGACAGGTATGAGGTGCTATCTCATTGTGGTTTTGAGTTGCATTTCCCTGATGATGAGTGATGTTGAACATCTTTTCATGGTGTCTGTTGGCCATCTCTGTGTCGTCTTTGGAGAAATGTCTTTTCATGTCTTCCATCCATTTTTAAATTGGATCATTTTGGGGGGGGGGATACTAGTTAGAGAAGTTCTTTAATGTTTTGATAACTAACTCTTTATTGGATATAGCATTTGCAGATACCTTCTCCAGTTCAGAAGGTCATGTTTTAGTTTTGTTGATTATTTCCTTTGCTGTTCAGAAGCCTTTTTTTTAAATTAATTAATTTTTAAATGTAATCGCAGTAGTTTATTTTTGCTTTTGTTTCCCTTGCCTTAGGGGGCATATCTAGAAAGATGTTACTATGCCCAGTGTCAGAGATATTGCTGCCTGTGCTCTCTTCTAAGACTTTTTTGGTTTAGGCCTCACATTTAGATCTTTAATTCATTTTGAATTTATTTTTGTGAATGGTATAAGAAAAGTGGTCCAGTTTCATTGTCTTGAATGTGACTGTCCAGTTTTCCCAGCACCATTTGTTGAAGAGACTTTCTCCCATTGTATACTCATTACTCTTTGTTCAAGATTAATTGACCATATAATTGTGGGTTTATTTCTGGGCTCTTTATTTTGTTCCATTGATCTATGTGTCTGTTTTTGTGCCAGTAGCATGCTGTTTTGCTTATAAACAGCTTTGTCGTATATCTTGAAATTTGGGATTATTGATACCTTCACTTTTGTTCTTTTTCAGGATTGCTTTGGCTATTGAGTCTTTTGTGATGTCATACAAATTTTAGGATTATTCTAGTTCTGTGAAAAATGCTGCTGGTATTTTGATAGAGATTGCATTAAATCTGTAGATTGCTTTAGGTAGTATGGACATGTTAACATTTTTTCTCCCAATCCATGAGCATGGTATGTTTTTCCATTTATTTATGTTGTCTTCAGAGTATAGGTCTTTCATTGCTTTGGTTATTAAGTTTATTCCTAGGTATTTTACTGTTTTTGCTGCCATTGTAAATGGGACTGTTTTCTTAATTTCTCTTTTCCAGAGGCAAGATTTGAAGAATTTTAAAGCAATTAAAATTATTTCGTGTGGGAAACTATATCACATTACCATTTTCTTTTAGACTCAGAATAACTGGCCCATTGCTTATATGAAGTATGACAGAAGCCAAGCCCACTGGATTTGTTGCTGCTTGTTTCTCTAGGCTTCTTTGGTCTTGTTGTTGGCTGGTTAATTTGTTTTAATAATCTAAAGATCTTAAGGCTTCTGACATCAAGTTTTACCATTAAAGTTTTATCTGAACACAGTGGATGAGGAGAAGGAGGTCTGTGTTCGAAGTCTTAACTTTGCATATAGGGTCAGAAATAACTGGTTTGGGACTTTAAGTAAAATGATACTTGAGTAGTGGAAAGAACCCTAGAATAGATATAAAAACTTGGGTTTAGTTTAATTATTGCTACTATTAACACTGATCTTTTCCAACTTTCTTTATATCTCCTGATGGTAGTTTCCTTACTTATAAAATGAGTTAGCTAGACTTTAAAGTCCTTTCTAAATTTAAAATACTATGGTTACAAGATGATTGATTTTTTTTTCTTCCCCTATATTCCATATCACACATCGGGTTCTTGGATTGTAAATGACAGTAACATATTAAAGTTTCTTTTCTTCATGACTACCTCATAAAATGAGTAAAATAAACTGACATTGAAATACGAATGATTTCTACTATTTGCTTTTAAATTAGAAAGCATGGTAACTGGTTCATTTGTTTGAACAACTGGTAACTTAGTCTCTCTGCAAAGACTTTTGGTATTATCATGCCATCTGGTGGCTAATTTTATGTACAGCGTAGCTTCAACTTTTGTTTGTGCAGTTAAGTATGAGATGCAATGGTCTGTGCCCTCTCATCAGCTATATTTTTGTTCTCACAGCAACTTTGAGATGTGCTGCTTCCCACAGTATGCATGCCTATCTTGAGAAGTCGAAATTATAATCTATAAGCTTTGTAATATTACTTTCTAAGAAACAAGTTTCTTTAAACAGCATTTTTTCCCTTTAGTAATGAAATTTATATAGATCTATTTATAATTTCAATTACAAATAGGAATGATGTCTAAAATCTCTCTCAAATGCTAGAACTAGTTCTCTTCTGAATTTAGTCATGTTCAAGGAAGAATGATCATAATCACAAGCCTCCTACCCTGTTCTGTTCACCCTCATACCAAGGAGATGCTATACAAAATATCCCTGGATGGTCATTTTCCTCTTTACATTTGTCAGGGTTTTGTTCTTTTCTTGCTATATGGTTTTATTGAAGTTGTAGTTTATACTAGAAAATAATGTTGTGTAGCCTTATTATAGTGATGAACTTGTTGAAAAGTAAGCCTTTCTTTATCAGCTTTGAACTGGCCAGATGCAGTTGTTTTTATCCAGTGATTCCATAATATTTCTAGGAATTTATCTGCAGAAACAATAATTGAAGTACCCAAAGAATTATCAAGATGGATGTTCCCCTTAATGCTGTTAATAATAGCAAAATTAAGAAGTAGAAATTAAATGTTCACCAGGATATAATTATTAAATATGATGCATTTCACAATATATATAAATGTCAAAACATTATGTTATACACCTCAAATTAATATAATGTTATATATTTATATCTATTATATCTATTATATTTCATTAAAACATAATACAGTAATATACCCATATGACTTAGCAGCTATCCAAAAAATATAGATATATGTAAATAACCATAGCACAAGATAGATTGTGGTTTTACTCTAACATAAATACAAAGTACTTTGACAAGTAATAATGTTCTTCTTTTCATCCTTGAAAAAGTATAATTCTTACATTATTAATATCAGAAACCTACTTTCAGTTTAACCCTTAGGAAGATGGAGCATTTTCATTTAAAACATTCAAAGCATTCTTTTGTCTTATTTATTCTACCACATAGCCCTATTAGATATGCTAGATATTTCATATTTTCCTTGTTTTATAGTTAGAGAAGCCCAGGAAAGTTAAGCCTGGACCTTAGTATTGTAATTTATATAGTAGGAAGTCCACATAAAATTATTTGGATGGATTTATTCAATGATATATGACAAAACTAGAGATATAATCTAAATTCTCTGATAGCAGGAAGGGAACTTCCACTGCTTATACCGTCTACTCTGCCCCCCTGTTAACGTGGCTTTTCCTTGCACTTCAGCATTAGGACAAGAGAGACAACTTTATATCTGTTGTTTTAAATACTGCTAAGAGGTGGGCTTATATTTATTTCTATGTCAGCATCCAGAGAACATAAAGACTAGTGTATCTGTTACCAGCTGAAAATTGAGACCAGTCTATCTCCTTATAGATGAAAATTCTGTCAGCCACAAATATTGAACAGTTTGGTATGCAGAAGTTTTTCTTTGCATGTGTTTGTCATTTCCAGATTCTTTTGCTAAGAGTCTTTGACTTTCATTCCTTTTTTGAAATATTTTTTTAAGATTTTAAGTAATCTCTACATCCAGCATGGGGTTTGAACTTACAACCCCAAGATCAAGAGTCACATGCTCCACTGACAGAGCCAGGCAGGCCACCCTGATTCTTTGATTTTCTCATCTCATTTTCATAAAGTATTGTTTGTTTGTTTGTTTTTTAAGATTTTTTATTTATTCATGAGAGACACAGAGAGAGAGAGGCAGAGAGAAAGAGAGAGAGGGGCAGAGATACAGGCAGAGGGAGAAGCAGGCTCCATGCAGGGAGCCCGACTTGGGATTCGATCCCAGGACTCCAGAATCACACTTTGGGCTGAAGGCAGGCTCCAAACCACTGAGCCACCCACGCGTCCCTCGAGTGTTTTTGAGTTGGTTGCTATATAAGAGCAGATGGTCTTCAAACTAATTTTATTTTTTCAGAGCCACTCTTTAGTAGGTACTCAGAATTCTCATATAGACTTTTATAGTATCTTTTAATGGTTCTGCTGCCATTATTTTAAAGTTGTACAGTACTAAGACATAATTCGTATTTGCATGTTGGCTGATTGCCATTGGCAGATGTTTGCCTTTGAGAACAAAGAAGCCAGAGAAAGTGGTATGTGGGAGAGTAGGGGATTATTTAGGTAAACTCTAATTTTAATATTTTCAACTTTATTCTTAAGGTAATGTTTAACTATATCATTAGTATTATTTTTATAGTTCTTGCACAGGTTAACAATAAGGTTGTCACTGCTTAACGGAAGCATTAGGCAACAGCTTACTGTTGGCCATATTTTTCTTATCTATATTATTTTTTGAAGGTACCTTGTTTTGAAATTCAAAGGATCTATGATTATTTTTTCTTTATTACATATTTAAACAAATAAGACAATAATTATTTGTAAAAAAAACAAAACAGTGACTAGATTGAAAGGAAAGAAAACTAGTGTTTGAGTGCCTATGTGCTAGATGTCATGCTAGGTGCTTTACAGATTTCTAACTTAATTTCACAACAGAAGATTAAAATATTAAAGCCACATTTTTAGGGAGCATATGAGATTTTTTTTTCTAGTTCTTGTAATTTGTTTATTGGATTAACCTACAGTAATGATAGTATTTTCACATCAAGAGATAGATGATTTTTAATTTTTTTTTTAAGATTTTGTTTATTCATTAGAGATACAGAGAGAGGCAGAGACATAGGCAGAGGGAGAAGCCTCCCACAGGGAATCTAATGCAAGACTCGATCGCAGGACCTTGGACCATGACCTAAGCCAAAGGCAGACACTCAACTACTGAGCCACCAGGCATACCTGATTTTTAAATTTCTATTCTGATTTGAAAACCAGGCACAGAAAAGAATCCTAGATTCTAAAGAAGTTGTTCCAGTATATGTCACAGTAAAATACTTTGCAAAATTAATGAAACATGTTGTTCTACAGTGCAGTTCCTAAAGAGAAGGACAGACAATGCTTTAAACTTCGCCAAGGAACTGATAAGAAGATTGTCATCTATGTGCAACAGACAACTAATAAAGAACTGGCCATTGAAAGGTAAATATTTTTGTAAACTCAGCTTAAATATAAATTCTAGTGGAGTAGCCATACACAGTATTCAAAAATACATTTGCAAAAATTTTGTTCTTTTGGTTTTTAAGGTGAATTCTTTTGTTTTTTATTTTTATTTTTATTTTTTAAAGATTTATTTATTTATTCATGAGAGACACAGAGAGAGAGAGAGGCAGAGACATAGGCAGAGGGAGAAGCAGGCTCCATGCAGGAAGCCTGATGTGGGACTCGATCCTGGGACTCCAGGATCACTCCCTGAACTGAAGGCAGATGGTCAACCGCTGAGCCACCCAGGCATCCCATCTTTTGGGTTTTGTTTTTTTTTTTTTTTCATCTTTTGGTTTTTAAAGTGAATATTTCATTCACTTAATTTGGGCAGTGCTAATTAAGTGATCATTTTAATGTATCCTTTATCCATCAATAAGAATTTTAAATGACCTAGTTTAAATGTCTTTTTAATGTTATCTTTCTTCCAAATTTATGCATCTTCCTCCTTTGCAGGTGTTTTGGTCTTCTTCTTAGCCCAGGAAAAGATGTACGAAATAGTGACATGCACTTGTTAGATTTGGTAAGGATTGCTTTTGTTTTTAAGGTTATACACTATTTCCTTGATAAATGTATCATTCTGTATTACCTAAATATGATGCTAAAGCACTTTTATGAAGGTGTTCTTATGAGCTATGATAGTAGTAGACAAAGAATTTCATTATTTCTGACTTGATATTTCCTAGTCTGACTTTAGACCTGTTTAGTCTCAGCCTCAGTTTTTATACTGTGTAACAGTGAATAATCCCTGTTTAGAATTTAAAGTTGAAGTAGGAAGCAAAGAGAAAGTTTGTGAAAGAAGCATTTACATACTATTATCATGAGTTTTATAAAAGTAGGTGGTATTAGTATTGTAGCTATTATGTGAAAATCTTTATTCCCAAAACTAAAATTTATGTGATAATTATGTACTTGACAGAAGAATTCAACCAAGATTCAGGTGGTAAATTTCTCTGATATTTGCTCTGATTTATTAGCATTTATTAGCATTTATTATAAATTAGCATTTATTTTATTACTTTTCAGGAGCAGTTGCATAAATAATTGGCACATCTTTAATTTTCACTGCAGTCAGTCTCATTCATATATATTTCTACTTTTTTGAAAAATACCTGACCGTCTTTCATATTCTTATATTTTTGTGACTCCTATATTTTTAAACGTGTCAAAATGGTAGTTAGCTGTTGTTCACTTATCTTGGCATTAATGCTTTTTACTCTTTTCTTTAGGAATCTATGGGCAAAAGTTCAGATGGAAAGTCCTATGTTATCACTGGGAGCTGGAATCCAAAATCTCTACCTTTTCAAGTTGTAAATGAAGAAACTCCTAAAGGTGATGCAGATTGCTGACATCGTGAACAGACATTTTAATCCCAAAAAGATCACTAACCTTAGAACCACTTATTTGACAAATATCAGTGTTTTTTTTAATTGTCATAAAACCAAAGAATTTATATAGGTCTTAGAATTTATTGTTAAATTTGATGTATAAACAAAGTATCATTTTCCCCCACATAATTTTCCCTCCCTTTCTCTTAATTTTTTACTTCCCTGCTTCTTTGTCTATGCATGTACTTATTTATGTACAGAATTCTAAATTTTATTTATTTTTGTGGAGAGATAATATATATATACATATGGTTAAAAATTAAAAGAATATACAGGGGAAAGTAAAAGTCTCCCACAGTCCTCAGGGCCCCAGCCCAAGAGGACCACTGTGACCAGTTTCTTACGTAGCTTTTCAGATACTCTGTGCAGAAACCACCTTTTTCAAGGTATTTTCTACTCTTCCTGAATGTCGTTTAGTAGCTGCATAATGTTCTATCCTGAAAATGTAACAGTATTTGCTTAACCAATGCTTCCTATTTATTTTTCTTCCCATTCATTTTTTTCTTGTTACTATAGCACTGTAGATAAATGTATAAGTTAACCAAGATTTTAGAAGTTGAGAACTTCCAGTGTGGGTGAGAGTGGCATGAAGAGGCTGTAGCCTCTTCATGGCAGTTTTATAAAAACAATCTGACAGAACATTTCATAAACTTTATATAGTGCTGTCAGTAATTCCAAAGAGTCTGCCCAAGCAAAGAATTCTCAATACAGAAAAAGAGTTTTCAAAACAGCAATTTATCCGATTATTTTAGACTTTGATTTAATTGATGGATTACCTTAAGGTATCTTGAAAATTTGTGACAAAAGTAATTAATTTTATATTAATTGTATGAGCAAAATATTTCCATTTTTTTTATTTGCTTCTCCCTTCTCTCTCTCTCTCTCTCTAGATAAAGTGCTGTTTATGACCACAGCTGTTGATTTGGTAATAACAGAAGTACAGGAGCCTGTTCGATTTCTCATAGAGACAAAAGTCCGCGTTTGCTCACCTAATGAAAGATTATTCTGGCCCTTTAGCAAACGTAGTACTACTGAAAATTTCTTTTTGAAACTAAAACAGGTACTATGCTTTTCTATAAATATGGGAGGGAGGTAGATAAGAAAGGAGAAACTTTTTGAGGCTGATTTATCATTGAGCTAAGCTATCACTTAGATCTTTAAACAGTTGTGTATTTAAACATATTAAGAGGAAAATTGTCTTATTTTTGCCTACCTGTTTATCATTTTTCTTACTCTTCAGAACCAGGTGTCTGATCTTACTTGCCTTCAAACTGAAGAACTTATTTTAACAATTTTTTTATGTCGCTTTACTAAAGTCCTAACTTTTAGACTCCTTTATCTGAACATGTTTTTATTTCACTCTCATTCCAGTGGGTTATTTCACTGGCTGTTGGATTCTGGGTTGATTTTTTTTTTCTTTTAGCACTTTAAAGGTGTCCACTCACCGTCTCCTGGCTCTCATTGTTTTTGATGTGAAGTCAGCATGCATTTATTTGTATTGTCTCTGTATGGAATGAGTCATTTTCTCCTGGCTGCTTCTAAGATTATATTTTTTTTTTTTAAGATTATATTTTATCTTTGATTTTCAGACATTGAAATATGATGTGCCTGGGCATTTATTTTTTCTTATTTGTCTTCCTTGGGATTTGCTGAGCTTCTTGAAATTAATTAATTAATTAATCAATCTATCTAAGTGACCTATCAATCATCTATCACAGAGAGAGAGAAAGAGCACTGCACAAGCAGAGGGAGTGGAAGAGGGAGAAGCAGACTCTCCACTGAGCAGGGAGCCTCATGGGTGGGGCCTCAATCCCAAGACTTTGGGATCATGACCCAAGCTGAAGGCAGATGCTTAACTGACTGAACTACCCAGGCACCCTTGAGCTTCTTGAAATTTTAAGTTTATGTTCTGTTTTGTTTTTTACCAATTTTGAGGAAAATCTGGTTATTTGTTACAACCTTCTTTCCGGCCCCATCTCTCTTTTCTCTCTTGTAGGATTCCAGTTACATATATTTTAGTCCTTTTGATACTACCTTACAGATCTCTAAGGCTCTGTTTTTTGTGTTTTCTTTTAAATTTATTTTATTTTTTTCCTGGTTTTTCTTCAGGTAGTATACCATTTTAACTCTTTGACTTGTCTTAAAGTTGGTTTGCCCCTTTTATCCAGTTTGCTGTTGAGCCCATTCAATGAATTTATTTATTTATTTGAGATTTATTTATTTGAGCGGGGGGGGGTGGTGGTGGTGAGAGAACGTGTGCATGCACACAGAGGGAGAGGGAGAAGCAGAGTCCGTACTGAGCAGAGGGCTCAGTCCCAGGACCTGAGCGAAGGCAGATGCTTAACAGACTGAGCCACCCAGGTGCCCCAAACTTTTTTTTTTTTTAATTTCAGATCTTTTGCTTTTTATTTCTGGAATGTCTATTTAGTTCTTTTGTTTTCTTAAGAGATTTTCTCTTTGTTCTTTCAAGTATATTTTCTCTTATATCTTTGGGCATAATTATAATATTGCTACTTTAAAAATCCTTAACTGCTAATTCTAATGTCTGGTGAGTCACATTTTCCTGTTTCTTTGTCTAGTAATTTTAGATTATATGTTGGACATTTTTATAATAGATTATTATGGTCTGTTATGGTCCCTTCTGAGTATCAATTTAAAAAAAAATAATTCTGTCAGTTAATATGGTGAAAATCAAATTCCATACTCTATTTTACCTGTAGTGGGCGGCAGATAAAATCTGTTTCCTTCTTTTAGCTTTTCTTGACCTCATATGCCCCACTACCCCCCCCTTTTTTTCTTGCTTTCCTTTGTATCAAAACATCTTGAAAAATAATCAAATCCATACTGACCTAAATTGCTAAATCTAGTGGTCAGTCTGAGTCTTCATCATCCTTGGCCAGTGAGCTATATACAGTATGGATGATCACTCCCCAACTCCTTACCCCTCTCTTACTTAGCCTTCAGGACATCTCAGATGTACCTCACCCTCCTCACCCCTAAAATGCTCTCCTTACCTGTCTTAACTGTCTCAGTTCATGGACACCTTTTCCTAATTATTGCTAAGGTTAAACATTTTTCTTTCATTTTTCACACCCCATATCCAGTCTGTCAAGAAATTCTGTTTACTTTCAAACCCTATCTAGACTTAGATACACTAACCTCATCTGAATTGTCACCTTTACCTGAGCTACTGTAATAATCTCTTCACATCTGTTTTTTTTTTTTTTTGCCCTCTCTTTCTCTTTCTTTCTCTCTCTCTCTCTCTCTCTCTCTTTTAAAGAGTTTATTTATTTATTCATGAGAGACACACAGAGACACAGGCAGAGGGAGAAGCAGGCTCCATGCAGGGAGCCCGACATGGGACTCAATCCCAGGTCTCCAGGATCAGGCCTTGGGCCGAAGGCAGTGCCAAACTGCTGAGCCACCCAGGCTGCCCTCTCTCTCTCTCTCTCTTTTGTAAGATTTTTACTTTTTAGAGTACAAGCTGGAGAGAGGGAAAGCAGAAAGCAGCTACTTAATCGACTGAGCCACACAGGTGCCCCTCCTCTTCATATATTCTCAACACAGCAGCCTAAGATCAAGTCAGATCACTTTACTGCTCACAACCCTTTAAACCAACTCTACTCTATAAAAGCCAGAGTCCTTTCATTGGTTTCTGATGTTTATGTGGTTACTGCCTATTATATCTTTTTTTTTTTAAGTTTATTTGTTTATTTATTAATGAGAGACAGAGAGAGAGAGAAAGAAACAGAGAGAAGCAGGCTCCATGCAGGGAGCCCGACGTGGGACTTGATTTCTGGTCTCTGGGATCACACACCAGGCCAAAGGTGGCGCTAACCCACTAAGCCACCCGGGCTGCCCTGCCTATTATTATCATTAACTAATTTCTCTCTACTGCTTTTTTTCCTTACTGCTTCTGCTCTAACAATGCTCTTGGGGCTTTTGCTATTAACTGTTTTTTCTGCCTTGAATGCTCTTCCCATTTCCCGTTTGCTATTATTCACCTCCTTCAAGTCCTCATCTTCTTTAAGTTTGTGCTCAGATGTCAATCTGAGCCTGACTGCCACATTTAACACTGCAGTTTGTCTACTCTTCAGTGATGCTGCCAATCACCCCCACCCCTGCCCCGGTATATATTTTTTGAATTTTTTACAAAGCTTTTAACTTCCAGTATACCACATAATGTACTTAATTTTATCTTGCTTATTATGTGTTTTCCCTGTTAGAAACCTCTACTAACTCAGTATTCCAGATGTGCCTTGTTCACTGATTTATCCTAAGCATCTAAAACATAGTAGTTCTCTGGACACCTGGGTGGCTCAGCAGTTGAGCGTCTGCCTTTGGTTCAGGATGTGATCCCAGTCTGGGGATTGAGTCCCGCATCAGGCTCCCTGCATGGAGCCTGCTTCTCCCTCTGCCTGTGTCTCTACCTCTCTCTTTGTGTCTCTCATGAATAAATAAATAAAATTAAGGAAAAAAGAGTTGACTTTGGAATCAGAGTGTATCAGATTTTACCACTGACTAGCAAGTACCATCAACTCTTTGAGCCTGTTTACTCATCTGTAAAATGGCAGTGATTGAAGATTCCTCATAGTGTTATTGTGACATTAAGTAAGAAACTGTATAACATACTTGGCATATGATATGTTATTCATTTTAACGGTTATTGAGAGGGACTGTGGAACCTTAGTGGGACAGAGGAGGAGTAAAAGGTATTATGTCCATGGGGCACCCGGGTGGCTCAGTCATTTGGGCATTCAGTTCTTGATCTCAGGTCTTGATCTTGGGGTCCTGAATTCATTCCCCGTGTTGGGCTCCACACTAGGTGTGGAGCCTACTTAAAAAAAAAAAAAAAAAACAACTAAGGCATGAAATAGGACAAGATTGACTATCATTGGATCAGCCCCAGAAGAACAACACTTCAGAAAGAAAAATCAGTTTACAGGTATCATTTTAAAAGTTTAGGGAGGGGGATCCCTGGATGGCTCAGCGGTTTAGCTCCTGCCTGCAGCCTGGGGTGTGATCCTGGAGACCCGGGATCAAGTCCCACGTCGGGCTTCCTGCGTGGAGCCTGCTTCTCCCTCTGCCTGTGTCTCTGCCTGTTTTTCTCTCTGTGTGTCTCTCATGAATAAATAAATAAATAAAATATTAAACAAAAAAAAGTTTAGGGAGTATGGATGACTCTTAAGTTGTCTAGAGTAAGAGATGATAAATAGAAATTAATGCTATAATCATTTTAGTACAAATTTGTATGTCAGAAAACATTCTCTTTAATTAGAGTTCTGTCTCTTTAATCTTAGTGAACATAAATAAGATTCCTCTGATACTGCTTTTCCCTTGAGGTCTTATACAACCTTGTATTCATAGACTGCATGAGTTTATAGGAATATTACTTAAGTGGTTTGGTCTACAAGAATGTAAGTAAGCTAATAAATGACTTGACAGGGTAAAGGAGCCAGAAACACATATACCTGAGACCTGGCCTGACAGACTACCCTAGACTCTTTTAAGTTTAAAAGCTAAACAGGCTGAGTTGTCAGTATTTTCTTTGTAAAAAGCAGAAGTTTATATGTGGAAGCTAGGAGGAGGGCAAAGGAATTCCTCAGAATAATCTTTCATTTTTCTCCTTATTTGGATAAGTCTTATTTTTTTTGGGGGGAGGAGTTTTGTGAGGGGTAGAGAATGAGAAAGAAGAGACAGAGTGAAGAATTTGAGCAACTTGTTGCTGTCTCAGTGCACTTAGAGCACTGTTAATCTCTTTTCTTGTAACATAATAAACTAAGTTCATTCCCTTCTATAGTTCCTGGCATTAAAAAGTAATAGCTACAGTGGTTAAGAGCCTACTGTGGCCACCAGTGTACTAGCTACTTTGCTTTTTCTGTCTTATATAATTTTTTATAGTGACTAGTAAGGATAGAATTTTCATTTTATAGATCCAAAGATGTAAAATAGATATTATGGAATGTTGTGTGAACAAGATATGCACCTGAGCCTTCTAAGAGTTCTCAGTCAGGATTGAGGAAACATCCTCTCTTTGTCTTTCTGTAAGAGGATTTTTTTTTTAAAGATTTTATTTATTTATGAGAGACACAGAGACACAGGCAGAGAGAGAAGCAGGCTCCATGCAGGGAACCTGATGCGGGACTTGATCTTGGGTCTCCAGGATCACACCCTGGGCTGAAGGCGGCGCTAAACCGCTGAGCCACCAGGGCTGCCCTGTAAGAGGACTTTTAGGATTTATTTAAGTTAAGGAGAATTTAAAATTGTAACCCTTTTTGCAGTTCTCATTAGACTGAAAAAGGAAACAATGCTGTGAACCAAGTTCATTAAATATACAGCATACAGTTTCTGTTTATTGCTGTCAGTATGGAAGAATAATTACGGAAATTTTTTTAATACATGTTGAAAATTTGATTCTTTCTCCTATCACTAAAATTATCTGATGACTCAGTAACAACTCTTTAGCCTGGAAGCCTTCCCAACTGTGCGGATTATTACATTACAATGGCATCATATTAGAGAAGAAACTTAAAATTAGTGGAGAAAGGGTTACCTGGGTGGCTTAGTGGTTAAACATCTGATTTTTGGTCTCAGCTCAGATCTTGATCTCAGAACCATAAGTTTAAGCCTCACATTGGGTTCTGCACTGGGCATGTAGCCTACTTTAAAAAAAAATTAACAGATGAATAATGATCATTTTCTTGGTTTTAAATATTTAAATATCATTTACTAAAAGAGGAAGAAACTGATCTGAAGACGAGGTTTTCCAACAGTAACATAAAATGAATTTAAGTCTGGCTAAGCATTCTTAAAACTATAGAATTATATAATTTTATTGCCAAAGACCATAGGTGTCTTAAAATCTTTGATGAAATTTTTTTATAGATGAAGCTGATGTGTGTAAAACTAAGTATGCGACCAACATCATATAGACAAGTTATTAGTATGACCATACTAGACCTGAACCTCTTCTCTTTGGGGTGTGTTTTTATGTGTGCGTGCACGTACATGTGTGTACACAGGCATGCACACATGTGCTATACTACTCTATCTCTCAAGGTAAAAAATATGGAAATGTTTTCTGTATTGGAGACCTTCATCTGCTAAATCAGGAGGCACATGATATCATCATATTCCGCTGTTCCTGGAAGGTGTGATCACTAGGTTAAGGTGGTGATCACTGGATTTCTCCTTTGTAAAAGTAGTTTCTCTTTGCATTTAACAAATAATATTTGGGGTGGTTCTTTGGCAACTTCCAAATACCCTCAACAACTTTCTAATGGTTTTAGCATCCTTTAGCATTGATGATCCTTCCCTGAATTATTTGAGTTCATTCACATATTTTCTTTCTTTCTTTTATTTTTTTTAAGATTTTATTTTATTTTATTTTTTTAAAGAGGATGAAGCTCTATTGGATTCCAAAGAAGACACTATTTTTTTTTTATTTTTATTTATTTATGATAGTCAGAGAGAGAGAGAGAGAGAGGCAGAGACATAGGCAGAGGGAGAAGCAGGCTCCATGCACCGGGAGCCCGACGTGGGATTTGATCCCAGGTCTCCAGGATCGCGCCCTGGGCCAAAGGCAGGTGCCAAACCGCTGCGCCACCCAGGGATCCCCAAGATTTTATTTATTTATTCATGAGAGACACAGAGAAAGAGGCAGAGACATAGGCAGAGAGAGAAACAGGCTCCTTGCAAGGAGCCTGATGTGGGACTTGATCCCAGGACCCCAGGATCACAACCTGAGCCAAAGGCTCAACCACTAACCCACCCAGGTCCCCCCACATATTTTCAATAGTAAGGTCACGTTACAGAGCTTTCTTCTTTTCTTTTACATTTATATGTTTCTAATATTCACTAACTTAAAGACAGTAATTGTAATGTATTTATTTGCTTTATCCTACTTTATCAAATAATTAAAAAATAACAGTATTGCAGGAAACACCCTTAATACGAATTTTATTTTATTGATCCTAGCAAATCTATAACAAAATCTTTATAAAATAGTAAATGTTAAGAAAAGGCACTATTATATTTGTTTTTGAAATACAGATTTTAATTACGTAAAATTTCAGTGAGAACAAACATACATTAATACAATTACTGATAGGGTAATTAAGCATTCATTAATAAACTTGCACCATTTCTAAAATATAGATGATGCCACACTGCAATTTGTGTACAGCTTACAATGTACAAGCTTCTTTCAATTTGAAATAAGACCATATTTTAATGTCAGTATATAAAAGTCAGTATGTAAACATCTAAATGAAAAGGTTCCAGAATATTTAGTATATTCTGAACTTTGTATAGATGCTTAAATTTTGGGAGAAACATTTACTTATGTAACTGTAATACCTAGGTATAACATAAAAACAGATGTATATAATATGAAATTATTTAAATCTGTACAGTTTCAAATTCCCATTTGTTGATATTTCAAAAAAGTCAGTATTGTAATTAATAAACTACTGAGTGGAGTTTATGCAGCTTTTTTTCCTCTTTGAACATGTTCTAATATATAAAATGAGTACTGTGTTCAAAAGTTAACTGGAAAAAATGTTTTTTCATATATTTATGTTACCATTTGACACATAGGTTCATTTGTTTCCATATTTTCAACTCGGGGCCTTTGGGTCTTTTTTTCTTTTTGTTTATTTTTTGAATATTTAAAATATGTATAATGGTATAAAAGTCAAGATTATGTAAAAATGTACTCAGAAGTCTTAACTTTCATTCATGTTTCTCCACCCATAGGTAACCATTATTAGTGGTTTCTGGTTTCCCAAAAAGAAAAACAACAACAACAAAAACAAAAAAACAATGTTTCTTTTTTTGAAAATAGGAAAATACTCCTATATTTTTTTAATTCTCTTTTAAAATACAAACTAGCCTATGTACTGTCTGGTACTTTGCTTTTTTAACTTCCTGTAGATCATTTTTTTTTTAAGATTTTTATTTATTTATCCATGAGAGGCCCACACAGAGAGAGAGAGAGGCAGAGGGAGAAGCAGGCTCCATGCAGGGAGACCGACGTGGGACTTGATCCCGGGACTCCAGGACCACATCCCAGGCCGAAGGCGGCACTAAACCGCTGAGCCACCGGGGCTGCCCTGTAGATCATTTTTTCACATCAGTTCATAGAGATCTTTCTCATTCTTAATGGCTACATAGTACTTTCTATTTGGATGAGTCACGATTTATGATTTTTTAATTGTCTTCTGTTGATGTATTTTTGAATTTTTTTCAGTCATTTGCTGTTGAAATAATTTTGCAATATAGAACCTTGTGTGTACATTGTTTTAATTTAATGAAAGTGCATCTTAGAGTAAATTTTTATTAGTAGACTCCTCGATACATGAGGTAATTTTGCATATATAATTTTGTTATATTTGCCAAATTTTCTCTCAGTGTAATCGTAGAGGATATGAGAGTACCTGTTTCTACACAAACTTGTCAAGAGTATGTTGTCAAACTTAAGGATCTGATGGTAGTCTTAATTTATCCTTTGATGAATGAAAAAAATTTTTTTTTCATATGTTTAAGGGTAATTTTACTTTCCTTTTCTGTGAACTGTTCTCTTCATATTTTTGGCTTTTTGGTTTTGACCTTTTTCCTTTTAGATTTTAGAAGCTCTTTCTGTATTTAAGAGACTAACCCTTTGAGATATAAATTGTAAATATTTCTCCAGGTTTGTCCCTTGTCATGTTTTTTCATCAAGTTTTTCCCTTTAAAGCTTCTGGATTTTGAGTCAGAAATGCTTTCCTTACACCCAGTAATAAAGAAATTTACACATTTTCTTTTATTACATGGTTTCGTTTTTCTGCTTTTAAATTGCTGATTCATTAGTGTTATATTCTAGCATATGGTATATGGTATGGGTCTGATTTAATCTTTTTCCAAATGGCTTTGTACTTGTCCCAAAACCATTCTTTGAATAGTCTAACTTTTCCCTGTGATTTGAGATGTCACTTAAATATCACATTTTCTTGTGTCTTTGGACTTCATTCAGCTTTTTATATTCTCTTTCATGGGTTTTTAGGTTACTCATGCACCAATATCAAATTTAATTATGTAGACTTTATAATATGATTTGATACCTGATACAGCTACCTTCCCTCTCCAGTTCTTTTTGTGGATTTTGCTGTATATTTTTATTTTTCATGTAAACTTTAGATTCAACTTCTGTAGCTATAGAAAAAAATTGGCTGTTATTTTACTAAGGAGAATTGACATCTTTATGATGGTTAGTCATAAACATGGGAGCCTGATGTGGGACTTGATACCAGGTCCCCAGGATCACAACCTGAACCAAAGGCAGACATTCAACCACTGAGCCACCGAGGTGCCCCTCAAGAGTGCTTTTTCTCAAGTTTTTTATTACAGGAAATTCAGACATACACAGAAATAAAAATAATGGTATAATCAACCCCCATGTACTATTTCCTAGATTCAACAATGTATATTATTTTTTAAAAGATTTTATTTATTTGAGAAGGAGAGAGAGCATGAATAGAGAGGAGAAGTAGAGGGAGAAGTAGGCTCCCTGCCGAGCAGGGAGCCTAACATGGAGCTTGATCCCAGGACCCTGAGATTGGGACCCGAGCTGATGGCAGATGCCCAACCAACTGAACCACGCAGGTGCCCCTCAATGTATATCTTTAATAGCTGGAGTTCTTGACTTCTAAGCACAGTTCAGTTCATGGCTCTGTGTTTATCTGACTTCAAAAGGCAGTGTTGATCTGGTCATTCTGATTCACAGAAGAGTTTCTAGGTAAACTGCAGTGTTTATGAGTGACATTTATATAGTCTCTGAGAAATTCTTTTTTTTAAGTAGAGAGCTATTGTTCTTCGAACTCTTTTAGATGGTTATTGTTTCAGATAGTAATTTGTAACAAATGAATAAAAGAAAATCTTACTCCCTGTCAAAGTATTATATTTAAAATTAAAAATTGGGGTACCTGGGTGGCTCAGTGGTTGAGTGTCTGCTTTTGGCTCAGGGTGTGATCCCAGGGTCCTGGGATCGAGTCCTGCATCAGGCTCCTCACAGAGCACCTCTCTCTTACTGCTTCTCCCTCTGCCTGTGTTTCTGTCTCTCTCTGTGTCTCTCATGAATAAATCTTTTTTTTAAAAGATTTATTTATTTAATCACGAGAGACACAAACTGAGAGAGAGAGTCAGAGACATAGGCAGAGGGAGAAGCAGGCCCCTTGCAGGGAGCCCGATTCAGGACTTGATCCCAGATCCTGGCATCACAATGGAGCCGAAGGCAGGTGCCCAACTGCTGAGCCACCCAGGCGTCCCATGAATAAATAAATCTTTAAAGTAAATAAAAATAACTAAAAGTTAGGGGATCCCTGGGTGGCTCAGCGGTTTAGCACCTGCCTTTGGCCCAGGGTGCGATGCTGGAGTCCCGGGATCGAGTCCCACGTCGGGCTCCCAGCATGGAGCCTGCTTCTCCCTCTGCCTGTGTCTCTGCCTCTCTCTCTCTCTCTCTCTCTCTCTCTCTCTCTATGTCTATCATAAATAAATAAATAAATCTTTTAAAAAAATAACTAAAAGTTATAATCACAGTTATAAATTTAGAATGAACAAATGTCATAGATTTTAATTCAATTCATTAAGTAATGAGGGAGCCAGTAAGACAGTAAAACTGACTCTACGTATTTGAGGAGCTTGAGTTTATGTAGTCCTTCTTTAAAAACAACAACAACAACAACAACAACAATGGGCAGCCCGGGTGGCTCAGCAGTTTAGCGCCACCTTAGGCCCAGGGCGTGATCCTGGAGACCCAGGATCAAGTACCGCGCCAGGCTCCCTGCATGGACCCTGCTTCTCCCTCTGCCTGTGTCTCTGCCTCTCTCTCTCTCTCTCTCTCTCTCTCTCTCTCTCTCTCTGTATATTCTCGTGAATAAATAAAATCTTTAAAAAAAAAACATTAGAATAAGATTGCTAGATCAGAAATAAAACTGGCTAATGTTTTATAGATAACTTTGGGTTATCTTTTCTACCAGACAGAAATCATTTGCCTATTCTACTGGACACCAATCTATGGGTTAATACATAACTTCATAGGGTCTGGGTCTATAATTAATAGTAAGTCAGTCAAAATCGTTTATTCATCTAGAAAATTAATCCTTAGGTGGACATGTTAAAGTTGGCAAACTAGAGTATGTGGGTCAAATCTGGCCTGGTCTTTGTTCTTTAGAATATAGCTATACTCACTTAGGTAGTGTCTGTGGGTGTTTTTGCACCATCATGACAGAATTTAGTAGTTGTGACAGACTAGTGGCCCACGGAGCCTAAAATACTTATTATGGGCCCTTTACAGAAAGGTTTACTGACTCCTATATTAAGCAGTGTCTCAGGATGATATTGAAAGGACATTGCTACTAACTTGGTGTTCTAGGATTGGGATGATTTTTTTTTTAACCTGCATGAACACTCAGATGATAAAATATGCTCTGCCTGATATTTCTGTACCTAGTGAACCTTTTAATCCTCCTCTTTCTGTATTTTTACTTTACACTTGTACATATTTCTTCTCATTGATGTAGCTACCTTTCTAGTTGTCTTTGTATCTTTTCCTACAGTTCTGCCTTTTTTCTAGCTTTGTGTTTCACTTTTTCCTCCCCTCCTTCTCCTTAAACTGGCTATAATGTGTAATATTAATTAAATTTAGTACTGGAAAATTTTATACTCTCAGTCCTTAATTTTTAATTTAGATTAGTTCAAACTACTATATGTTTGCCTCAAAATACAAACCAGTTTGAGATACAGAATATTTGTGAATTTCATTAATCTCTTTTCTGCCACCCCCACCCCCCCAGTTGTGGCTTTCAGTTGAAGAAAAGTTCTCTACACTGCTTTAATTAAGCTAAAGGAGTGGGAAGAAGCATGGAAATAAAAGGACTCTCCTAGTCCGAAACTTTGTGTTAGAATATTTTAAAACCTTTTTTCAGAGCTCCTGGGTGGCTCATTCAGTTAAGTGACTTAATCTCGATTTCAGCTCAGGTTATATGATCTCAGTGTTGTGGGATCGAGCTCTTTGTTGGGCTCAGCACTGGGCATGGAGCCTGCCTAAGATTCTCCTTCTCTTTCTACCTCTCCACATTCTCTCCCCCTCTCTAAAAATAAAACTAAAAAACAAAAACAAATATTTTTTCATGGATAGTTTCTTGTAGGAAACCTAGGAAGCCTTAAAATAATTAGGAAGCTATAGACAGTTAGCACTAAGTATTGGTAGCTGCTATCATGTATGATAATATAGCCTGAAGACAATAAAACTACAGAATTAGAGTCCTGCTAACCTGTTTTCCTATGGGATTTTATTTTATTTTTTTAACATATTTTTTTAAAGATTCCATTTATTGATGAGAGACACACACACACACACACAGAGAGGCAGAGACACAGGCAGAGGGAGAAGCAGGCTCCACGCTGGGAGCCCCATGTGGGACTTGATCCCAGGTCTTCAGGATCAAGCACTGGGCCGAAGGCAGGGGCCAAACCGCTGAGCCACTCAGGGATCCCCTCCTATGGGTTTTTAAATCTAAATGTATATTTTTCTATTTAGAAAAGGTTATTTTTAGTGTAGACTTTCAAAGTAAGACCTTTTTATTCTCATATCCTGTATGAACTCAGAAGTGTCATGTCTATTAAAAAATAATTGTACCACTTAGTAAATAATATTTTTTCATCTTCAAGATAAAGCAGAAGGAGAGAAAGAACAATACTGACACTTTATATGAAGTTGTGTGCTTGGAAAGTGAATCAGAGAGAGAGAGGAGGAAAACTACTGCCACTCCCTCAATTCGCCTGCCACAGTCTGGGTCTCAGAGTTCAATGATACCTTCTCCTCCAGAAGATGATGAAGAGGAAGGTAAATTGTAGGGAGAGATTGATTTCTATTATGGGGTGGTACACCATGCACATCATTATAATTTTATCAGGGAATTGATAATTTGACATATCATTTGGAAATCTTCAATAAATAGTTATGAGCATGTACTGTATGCAAAGGACCAGGGGAGATTCAGAAATGATGAGCACAGGGCCTTCTGTAAGATAATTGTAGTCAAGTTGGAAAAAATGAGATTTATAAGTAGTGCTTTTTTAAAGATCAGGCTATGCTAGCTTAGTGTATTAGCACATTTTTAGAGCAAAATTGACATAGCTTTCACCTAAATAAATGTTCCCATTTCAACTGATTCTTTTTTCAGGGACAATTTCACTTGCCAAAATGTGGCTTCCTCACATGACGCAAAATATGTGTATTTAAATATACAAATTTGTTTATATAATATTGGATTTTCACACTTATAAACATTAGGAATCAACAAGTTTTTTCTCCCCCCCCCCCCTTTTTTAAGGTTATATCCGCTAATTAACCTGTCAATCTCTGTTAAAAGCTATTATGTAGAAGTGGAAGGAAGGTAGGAGCACAGGAAAAGCAAAAGTTTGGGAGGCATTTACTAACCTATAATTTTGTATGAGGACTTTTAATTTTTATAAAGAGGAAAACAGTTGATTGTGATAGAAGGTCATATGAAGCACATGTCTATGTGGAGTTCACAGAAAGTGTTCTGGAAATTCATAGAGGAGAATCCATTTGTCATTGTCGGGAGGGGTGGTGGGGCATCAGGAAGAGTAGTTTTTGAGGTATGACTTTTAAAGTGCAAAGAGAATTCAGCAGGGATAAATGGGTGGGCTTGGGCACTTCTGGCTAAGAAATTGCATTAACAAAGGCCTAGAGGTGGCAAGAATGACTGAGTTAAAAGAAATACTCATGACTATATGTGCTTTTTTTCAAGTTAGAGCAGGCCCTGACTTTCCAATTCCCATTGTTCCTGTAATTTTCATTTTTCCAATGACTAATATTAATGGCCACTTGTTGAAGCTTAATATGTGGTGGGCCCGTACTTTTTTTCAAAAGTAAAGTAATACTTTGTTTATATAATCCTCACAAACATTCTGAAAAAACAAGATTTAATATTATCCTTATTTTGCACATAAGGAAATGAAATCTCAGAAAAGTGAATTTGCCCAAGGTCACACAGCTAGAAATTGGCAAGGAGAATCTTTATCCAGTTCTGAGAGTTAGTGGTCTGAGCTCTATTCTGTAATTGTCTTGGTGTATTTAGTTCACATAAAGCATTTTGAAGTGCAAAGAAAGCATATGCATTTTGGGAGAAGTTAGAGATAAAATTTAAAATCTTCCGTCAAAGCCAATTTAAGCCACGTGTTAAAGTTGGGAAAAGTGGACACTGTTTGAGATTGTCTCCTCTGTAACATGTAGTCTTGAGACTTGCAGTTTACCTTCTAAGTCAACACTGCTAAAGATGGAAGAGCAACTAATAGAGAACTTTTCTCTTTTAAACTCAGTAGTAAAAAAATAATCCCACCATAAACTGAAAAACATACTATTTTTATGAAACCAGAGAATGGTCAAATGCTGAATCTGAATGCTGCAGATTTTAAAGAACATCTGCCAGTTACAAAGAAATTTGGACCCAATTGAGGCATAACATCAGGACTGACATCTAGTTCTAATCTATAGCAGGCATACATTTTTCAGTGGAGTTCAGAGGGCCTCTAGTAATAGTTGTTAACCAGGAGAGATAAGGACCAAAAGCAGACCATGGGAGAGTTAGGGAACACAAGAACACAAATTCTGTAAAGGACGAAAGTGGGTTTTTTTTGCCCACATTGGTTCTTTAGTGTATAACACAATTCCTGGTATTGTGATGCTCAGGAAATACTGGTGTGATGGGTTACCCCACCCTGCAATCCATCCCCATAGTGAAGGGCTAACGACAAGAACATGGGGCTGAAGAAAGCTGTGCAGCCATCCATCTTTTAATTCTCTAACCTAGTATAGACTCATCCTATTGTCATGTGTTTACTCCCTAGAAAGAGGTAGTTATAGTCCTCTAGAGAGGTTCCTTATACATAGGACATTTGTGTTCCCAGGGCAGGAAGCCAGCAAGTATATAGGGGAGGTGTTCAAAAACAATATTCTGAAACTGAGGCTGCCTGCTCCCTTCTAACCCACCCTTGCCTTAGGTACATGGAGTTCTAAATACATATTTCAAATTACTACTGTCAAGATATGTTGAAGGCATCCAAAACAGTGAAAGAAAATTTGATAAGACAGGTCTTCCTGATCTCTTTAAAGGAATTGTCATCTCTAGTACATTTTTTATAGCTGTTGTTCCCCCAAAGAGTTGTTGTATTGATATTTGAATGAGTAGAGAATTACTTGAGGCATCAGTAATTCAAATCAGCATTTGCCAATTTTGGCAAAATAGTGAATTTGGGAAAGTTTATCTTCTTGCCGTTGAGCCTTTCTCTTTTCTTTATTTATCCTATCTCCCATTTGTTCTCAAAGAGGTCTCACTTATATTCGGTCTGTGTCTTCCCTATCTCACCATCAAAACTGATACTAATGTCAAAGGTATTATAATGTAAAGAAGTAATAAGTATAATGGATTTCTGAGTTATCGCTAGTAGAGATGCAAATTCATGCTGTAATCATTAAAAGCACTAAGATTCAAACTTTGTTTAGGCAGATTAAGCCAAAAAACTTAGAAACAGAATTGGTGAGAACACTTGGAAATAAGTACTATTGTTCCCTAGTAGTGGAAATAAATTGTAGAACTGTTCTGGAAGGCAATTTGTCAGTAAGTTTCACAATCCTTAAAAGTATGCACTTTTTTTATCCCAGGAAGTCCACTTCTGGGCATATACCCAATGAAAACAAGAGTTACGTTCATCGTGATACTATTTGTAACAGAAAATTGAAAACTCCCCAAATGTCCAGCAAAAGAGGATTGACTATGTAAATATCTTAGCCCATGTTTCCTCTTTCATTGCACTTTTAAATTCCTCTCACAGGCCTTTATCAGTGTCACTTTTTTCACTGTCTTCATATCTTACAATCTTTAAATTCTTATTTGAATTTACTTTTCTTAATTATTAGAGTTAAATTTGAAATGACCTATTTTGGTCTTTTTTAATCTTTTTATGCTTTGTGTTTTAAATTAATGTATGCCACTGTAGAAAATTTAAAGTCCTAAAAACATAAAGGAGGAGGGAAAGAAATCATAGCTCCATCACTCAGAGACTATATTTGTTAAGACATTAATGTCTTAGCATAATTTATTCTAGTCTATTTTGATCATAAGATTTATTAGCTCCTGATATTTTTTTGTGTGGCATTTTGCCAGACTTAATGTAAACAGGTGTCATATGTATTTACATTTTAAACATGTATCATGTATCATAAGTTATTCAGCCTCCTTTTGCTGCTCTTCTATTGTTGGACACTTAAGTGGTTTGTAATTTTTTTTTTTAACTCTTGTAAACCAGACTGCTATATATTTTCATGGATAAAGCTGTTTGCTTTTGAAAAGGAAAAAGAAGATACCATATTTTGAGTCCTATCATTTTATAATAAAAATCTTTCTACTGCAGTTGACATAATGTGGACTCTATGGAAAGTGAAAGACAGAGATTACAGCAACATTCTACCTAGGACCATATTTATTTTCTTTGTATTTATATCTGTCTGCTAAAAGAGAGAACTAGAAATTATGACTTAATGCTCCCAGTAAAATCTTTCAAATTTGACTATTATGTTTTCATCCATTCTTCTGGCTAGCATAGCCACTTCTGTTATCCTTTTTTGTGTTTTTTGTTTATTAAAGATAATGATGAACCTCTCTTGAGTGGATTTGGTGATGTATCCAAAGAATGTGCAGGAAAAATTCTTGAAACATGGGGAGAACTGCTGTCAAAATGGTAAGTTAGAAGAGTTCTCCTTTTCATCTCTAATTCTCATTTTATGGGTAGGGTATCTTGCCCTAATTACAATATTCAATTTTGGAACCTATTATAAAAAGCAAAATATGAGGTTTGTGTTCTAGAATTTTTCTGTTCTTAGAGGTTTATAAAGATAAGTAGTAAATATCTGAAATCACCTTTCAGAATTTCAGAAACCTAATAAATTCTCGTTGCTGCAGAAAGTATTAATTCAAACATGGAACATATGGAGAGAATAAATTGGGGAAGAGCTCCTTTTTATTGATGCAGTTAGGAACTACTGACTGATTAAGATATATGCAACAAGACAGTACACAATAATCAGGGAAGTTTGGTGGATGCTCACACAATGCATAGAGCCACTGTAGAGACATCAGGTGGGATTTTTTCCTTATCTGTGTTATGTACCAAAGTGATGGAGCAGAGTGTTAGGAACATGCTAGTATATTGACTACTCTAGTAGTATAGTAGTAGCTAGTAGTATATGGACTACTCTAACAATTACTTTTCCTACTGATACTTGTAAAACTCAGGAAAGTTCTTCTTGAGAGAAATTCTCAGCTCAAGAGATAGCTTGACAACAATGTTAAGAAGCACTAACCTATAGACTATCTAGAAAGGATATACTACCTTCAGGTATTTACTAATGAAACCAGAGAGACTCTGGTAAGTCAGGTTGGTGAGACATTTATGTAGTTTCCTTTTTCCTTTCTCTAGGATGCTAGTATATGCTGGAGCAGGGGGTGAGGTGGAGCTTGGAAGTGATCTGAGCACTTCTCTATTTCTGACTTTCTGATTGTTAGGGTTATATAAGTTGCCCATGGGCTTGTTACTTTGGGGTCTGATTTTTCTCAGAAAATTTAACTGTTGAAGCCTTTCATTCTATTGTTAGAAAACTGTTTCAGCATTTAAAAATCTTTCATGTCCTTAAGGGATAGAACTACAAACGGGCATGCATCTGCTTCTAGCATTCTCACAGTGCTTTACACTTTGGTGAAACGTGCTCCACATTGGGAAATGTCAAATGTGTACAGGAGGAGAATGCAAACCAAAGCATGGTTTGTCTTTACACAAGTGGTTTTAATAAATGAACTCTGCAAAAGCTCCCCCCACCCTGATACAGTTCTCATTTATTTTTGATATTCCCTTAGCAGTCAGGAGACAAACCTGCTGATGCTCTCATCACAATTATATTTTCAGTTCAGTGAATTTGGATGTTTAGACTGCTGCTGGGAGGCATTTCATCTGTATAAAAAGGCTTCTGCTCTAAAATAGAAATGTAATTGAATCTTGACATGATTACATAATAGTATATTTAAAATCATTTAGATAAAGCATTTCGACTGTAGATTTTATTAGATGAACTCACCACCATTTTATACAATTGCTTGGAATTTGTTTTGTTACCAAATTTTATTCACTTATTCATTCAATTTATTCTATTCTATTCTATTCTATTCTATTCTATTCTATTCCTTTACTTATTGATATTATGTTTGTCTCTCACTTCCTCAAATACATTGATGGAGTTTATATGTTTCTTTAGGGTGTTTAAAACTATTTTTTGCTAGTTTGAGTCATGTCTTCAGAAATAATAATAGTTTGTTTCTCTTCTTTAATTCATTTCATCTTTTTTCCCCATCATTATTATATGTGTTCTGTAGGTAGGAGACGTTGCAATATCATGGAATTTTAGAGCCTAGTAGACCTACTTCTCCTACTTCTAAGCTCTATGGTCTTGGGCAAGTCACTTAACTCTTCTTAGCTATTTCTTCATTTACAAAATACACAGGTCTCTAAAATTACCATTCAAGATTACTGTGAATTAAAAATAATGTTTTTTTACTAATACAGTAAGAATTAATGAATTTACTATGCTAGGCATTGTGCTAAGCTGTTTATAACAGCCTTATGAACTAGTATCCATTTATAAAGATGAGGAAACGGTCTCAGAACACCTAACTCTGGGAAATGAACAAGGGGTAGTGGAAGGGGAGGTGAGTGGGGGGTTGGGGTGACTGAATGATGGGCAATGAGGGGGGGCACTTGGCGGGATGAGCACTGGGTGTTATGCTATATGTTGGCAAATTGAACTCCAATAAAAAAATTAAAAAAAAAAAAAGGAAACAGTCTCAGAGATTTAGTCAGCAATTCTAGTTAGTAAATGACAGACCTAGAATTTTTAACACAGTCAAGTCTAAGCCTAAAGTTGGTTTATTTAATTCCACATTAGATTTTAGTGGCAGTATTAGTAATAATACCTTTGAGCTCTAATTCTTCAAGTTCATTTTTATGTGACTCTTAGTGGATTAGAGAACTAATGTTGGTATAAAATCGTATGTTGAGGGTGGATAAAGTTAATACGATCAATGACATAAAATTATTTTCAGAATATATTAATTTATATTTTTAATATAAAGTTAAGCTAGGATTAGCAGATAAACCTAGGATTGGGTTTTTTATTTGTTAAAGGGCCAGGTCTTAATACTTAGCCATAAATATATAGAGATCATAAATATTAGACTTTGTGTCCCAGTAGTCTCTGTCACAACTACCAACTCTGCTGTTGTAGTGGAAAGGCAGTCATAGACAATACATAAATGATTTTAAAAGGCTGTGTTTCAATAAAAGTTGATTTACAGAAGCAGGCCGTGGGCCAGATTTGGCCCACAGACCACAGTGCACCAGTCTTTACATTTAAAGGCTTTTTGTTCTTTCTGCTCCTAACCCTTCAACTTTGATATAATTTTTTTCCAAGTAAAGATAAAACTATCTTTGAATTTTTAATAGCTACCACATTAGAGTACTAGCATCACAGAATTAACCATTTTTAATGGTACTGTGCATTATTCTTCAGAATTCTGGGGACATTTTGAGAAAGGTCTGAGTCCTTTTTGTATTTTGAGAGTAGTCATTTTGTATCAGTAACTTCTGTTTAAATCTTATATTCACAGAAGCCTTTCCAGGTCAGGATCATGCTTTATTGACTCAGTAATGGTGGCTTTCAAAACACAAAGCAGCCAGGATATCCAACAGAGCAGAGCGTTCATTGATCCTAGAGTTGAGGACTATCTGAGTCCTTTAATTGCCTTCCCTGATCTTCTTTCTCTTTCTGTAAAACTGGAGATACTACCTACCTCAGATGGTTGTGAAGATCAAATATGATTATATGCAAAGCACTTTATAAATTGGTACCAACATTTCAAGATAAGTTTTTTGCCCCCATTTTATAGATTAGATAAATGAAGCTCAGAGATTTAATAATTTGTTTTGATGTTATAATGCTATAGTAGAAACTTTCTTACCCATCATAGTCATTCATAAATGTTCCCTGAATCAAGGTATCCTAAAAACCACTCAAAACTTTATTTTTATATTTATTTTAAATATTTATTTTAACTTAGAATGTATAAATACACATTTCACTTGTGAATTTTGATGCAGGGCCAAGCCCTTATCTTTGACTATGTGTGTGCTAATTGGAATTTTGCTTTGTTTTTCTTACATAAGACACAACCATGAAGATATAGTTTCTAGTTTTGATTTTTATTTAAAAAGTTAGAGCAGGGACGCTTGGGTGGCTCAGTGGTTGAGCATCTGCCTATGGCTCAGAGCGTGATCCCTGAGTCCTGGGATCAAGTTCCATGTCAGTCTTCCTGCATGAAGCCTGCTTCTCCCTCTGCCTATGTCTCTGCCTCTCTCTGTGTGTCTCTCATGAATAAATAAATATTTTTTTTAAAAATTAGAGCAATAATTTAAAGATATTTATGAAACAGTTGGACTGCACAATTCTTACCTCCACCCAATCATTTAGTTATCTTGGCCACATCTAATTCAACAGCTTTATTTTTTTTTCTTTATTAGTATGTTACCTTTATTAGGTACATATAATTTAGTCTAGTTTTCATAAAAAGTAACACTGTTTAGGAGTGCCTGGCTGGCTCAGTCAGTGGAGCATGCGACTCTTGATCTCAGGGTTGTCAGTTTGAGCCCCACGTTGGGTGTAGAGATTACTTAAAAATAACATCTTTTTAAAAAATAACAACACTCTTTAGAGAATCTTTCTTTAATCCACTTACAGATTATGGCTTTATTTTTAGGCATCTCAATTTAAGTGTGAGACCGAAGCAGTTGTCATCCTTAGTAAGAAGTGGTGTTCCTGAAGCTCTGCGAGGAGAAGTCTGGCAGCTACTAGCAGGTTGTCACAACAATGATCACCTAGTAGAAAAATACCGAATCCTCATTACAAAGGTAAGGGGCTGATAATTCAGCTTTAGCATTAATCATTTTAGAAATTTGTTAAGAAAATATCACTGTGGCTATTTGATTTCAAGGAACTTTTTATAATTCCTTTATCTAATATAAGAATAGAACCTTTATATACTCTTCCAGCCCAGAGTTGTTTCTAGTGTTGGCATAGAAGAGAAGAAAGGTTTTCTTCCTTGATTGGCTTCACCTCAGAGACAAAGGATGGCCTCTATTTATTGTGTATCTAATCTGTTTTGAATGTGATTGTATTTGTGGTCAGATCATTTATGCTATACAGTATGAAAAGCTTTCTTTTGTTTATTTTAATTGTTTTCACACTTTACAGAAATGTGTTCTTTGTAGGTAAGGTCTGGTTCTACTTTCTACAATTGGAAAAACATGATTTTATTCTCTTTAGGTGTATTCCCTTTGAGTTCATTCCTCTGAAATGAAGATTCTTATTTTTTATAGTATCTCCTCCCTCCTCAAGTTCATGCATTCCTCAAGGTTTTGCAAGCAAAGCAACAGAAGTATTCTTTGTACAGCATACAAGAATTGAAAGTAATTTTCTTCAAGATTAGATGATGCTTTGTGCCTTTGTGCCCATCTCATTGGTTTTAAGTTTTTGTTTTCTCGCATTCTTAAATTATTTATCTTTGGAAAGCAGTTTCTCCAGTCCCAGACCTAGGTTCTGAATGAATTGCTCAGAACCCTTAATAAATAAAACTTAAGCATATCTCAGTGTGAGAAAAGGTAGGTTTCTATTAAACCTTTTATTTCTATTTCTATTTCTATTTCTATTTCTATTTCTATTAAAACCTTAGATGAATAGTATCTCCATAAAACTGTTACTTTAAAAAACCCTTATAGGGGAAGAATAGCATTTGAACATGAAATTTGACCTTTTCTCATCAGAAAATAGCTTAACTTGATCAAAATATTGGTGTTCTTCTCATCATTTTATTTGTAGACAGATTTTTTTTTCTTTCAAGAATATTCTGATTCCCTCTGTCAAGTTGCTATAATTATTCAAACAGCATTTATTGAGTGTCCATTACAACCACAGTGCAAGAGCTCAGAGGTGAAACACAAAGCAATGATTTGTCATTACAATAGACAAAAGTCATATGGTGGTCTGAAATCACAGTGAGAACAAAGGAATGATTAATTCAGCCTGGGAGAACAGGAGAGTCTTTATCAGTAATGTAACATTTAAGACCAGTTCCAGAAAAGAGCTCCCCAGCCCTGGAAGGATGGAAGAGCATTGTACTTGTAGTATGAATGGAGACATAGCTATAGGTCTAGCTAGCAAAGGTACACCTACTTGGGTGTAACTTTTTTTCTACTGCTGACAGATTATATTTTGGATACATGATTCTCAGTTGTAGCTCTGTCTTTCCAGTTCTTCTTATGCAGTCCTCTGAAACATTTGGTTGAAAATTATTTCTTAAATGGTTTTGGTGTAGTTTTTCAAGACAAATAAATTAAAGATATGAAGTATCCTGGTTTTCTGGTTCCATGAAAATGGTGTTTAACCTGGTAGTTATATGATGTGTAAAAGATCGTTTTAGTAACAAAATCTAGTATATTTGATTAATGTTTTATATATGCTGGTGTCATGTGGTTTTTATTTCACATTAAACTTTAATATGGGGGATCCCTGGGTGGCGCAGCGGTTTGGCGCCTGCCTTTGGCCCAGGGTGGGATCCTGGAGACCGAGGATCGAGTCGCACGTCGGGCTCCCTGCATGGAGCCTGCTTCTCTCTCTGCCTGTCTCTCTCTCTCTCTCTCTATGTTTATCATGAATAAATAAATAAATAAAATCTTAAAAAAAATAAACTTTATTATGCAGCTGGCTTAAAAAGATTTCTCAGGGATGTGTAATTGTTTAAATTGCTGGTAGATGATCAGAAAATACAAATTATTTAACCATCATAATATTGGTGAATGCTTTTTGTTTTACACTGCAGCGTTATTTAATATAAGTTGGATTTTCTTTTCAGCCTTCCTGGAAATAATAGTTATTATTGTATAGGAATGGTACTTGGCATTTTAAATTTTGTTCTGAAATTTTTTTTAAGGGAAAAACTACTTTAAAATTCTTTTAATTTATTTTCACAGCAAGGTATAATTTACATAGGCTAAAATACACAATTTTGAAGCATACAACTCTCATATTTTACATATAATACACTGCTGTGACTACTACTAAGAGGAAGAATATATCCAACACCCCAAAAAGTTATTTCTGTCTCATTCTAGTCATAACCACCCCTTCTCCACCCTTTAATAACCGTTATTCTAACTCTTCCCTTCCTATCATTGGTTTTGATTTTTCCTGAACTACATTTAAATGCAATCATATAGTCATGCAGCATATACTTGTTTATATGTGACTTCTTTTGCTCATCTATTTTGGGAGTGTATCAGGAGCTCGTATTCATTTTTTTGTTTTCATGTTTTTTAATTGCTGAGAGTATTCCATTGTATGAATAAACCTTACTTGAAAAAATCTATTTAGCTGTTATAGATGTTTGGTTTTGCTTTGTTCTTTTCCAATTTTAGCTGTTATGAGCAAACCTGCTATGAGCATTCTAGTACTTAGCAAATATTATGCTCTGAGTTTGTCTCCATCAAAATTCATGTGGTGAAATTTAATTTCCAAAGAGATAGTATTAGGAGGTGGAGCCTTGGGATCCCTGGGTGGCGCAGCGGTTTGGCGCCTGCCTTTGGCCCAGGGCGCGATCCTGGAGACCCGGGATCGAATCCCACATCAGGCTCCCGGTGCATGGAGCCTGCTTCTCCCTCTGCCTATGTCTCTGCCTCTCTCTCTCTCTCTGTGACTATCATAAATAAATAAAAATTAAAAAAAAAAAAAAAAAGAGGTGGAGCCTTTGGGAGGTGATTAGGTCATAAGGACAGAGCTCTCATTATAGCAATTAGCACCCTTATAAAAGATGGTCCAAGAAGATCCCTCATCACTTTCCATTATTTGAGGACACAATAAGAAGTCAATAATCTGGGATCCCTGGGTGGCACAGTGGTTTAGCGCCTGTCTTTGGCCCGGGGCGCGATCCTGGAGATCTGGGATCGAATCCCACATCAGGCTCCCGGTGCATGGAGCCTGCTTCTCCCTCTGCCTATGTCTCTGCCTCTCTCTCTCTCTCTGTGTGACTATCATAATAAATTAAAAAAAAAATTAAAAAAAAAAAAAAGAGGGATCCCTGGGTGGCGCAGCGGTTTGGCGCTTGCCTTTGGCCCAGGGCGCGATCCTGGAGACCCCGGATCGAATCCCACGTCGGGCTCCCGGTGCATGGAGCCTGCTTCTCCCTCTGCCTGTCTCTGCCTCTCTCTCTCTCTCTGTGACTATCATAAATAAATAAAAAATTTAAAAAAAAAAAAATAAAAAATAAAAAAAAAATAAAAAAAAAAAGAAGTCAATAATCTGCAGTGAAGGAGAGAGTCTTCATCAGATCCCAACCATGTTAATATCCTGATTTTGGATTTCTAGCCTCCAGAACTGTGAGCATTAAATTTCTGCTGTTTTTAAGCCGTTTTAAGTCTGTGGTATTTTGTTATAGCAGTCCAAATAGACTAAAACAGCAGGATATTAGTATACATATATATAGACAATAATATTTACCTATGTATCTGTATTACTAGCTTCTAGAAGTTTTTAATTCTTGACATGGGCTCTTTGTCAGATACATTGTTTATGTTCTGAAATTTCACATGTGATATTACTTTAGAGGTTTTTTATTTTATTTTATTTTTTAAGATTTTATTTATTTATTCATGAGAGACACACACACACACACAGAGAGAGGCAGAAATACAGGCAGAGGGAGAAGCAGGCTCCATGCAGGGAGCCTGATGGGGGACTTGATCCCAGGACCCTGGGATCACAACCTGGGCCGAAGGCAGATGCTCAACCACTGAGCTACCCAGGCGTCCCTAGAGGGTTTTTTTTTTTTTTTTTTAGCTTAGCTTCTTCAAAGACTCAATTTAAGGCAGGAAGCAGTGCCTTGATTAATAATGTGAATTCCCCCTAAAAATTAACTTACACACAAAACTACTGAATGTCCTCATCATCATCTTGCTTTAATTCTCAAGCTTGTCTTATAAGGGGATATATGTAGGATTTTTTCCATGTATAAATGACCTTTTAGTAATAGAAAATACCTAAGTATATATTTCTTTAAGGGTTTTTCTTTTTAAAGAATTATTTATTTATTTGAGAGAGAGAGAACATGCAGAGGGAGGAGAGGTAAAGGGGAGAGGGAGAATCTCCAGCAGACACTCTGCTGAACAAGGAGTCTGGCATGGGGCTCCATCCTAGAACTCTGAGATCATGACCTGAGTCAAAATCAAGAGTTGGATGCTTAACCAACGGAGCCACCCAGGTGCCCTGTTTATTTCTAAAAGTAGTAGAATTCAGAGGTACTTCCCCCCCCCTTTTTTTTTTGTTTGTTTCTTTTGAGGGTTTTTTTTTTGTTATTTTCATCTCAAGAAGAGAAAAAAATATAATAGTAATAGGTGCCCCTATTGAACATGTGTCACATGCAGAATTGAGCACTTTAAAGCCATTATGTCATTAACCTAAGACAATCCCATGAAGTGGTAATTACTATTTCCGTTTTAGAAAGGAAGAAACAGGTTCAGTGAAGCTTAGTAATTTGCTTAGAATAATTTAGCAGGTAGATATATGAGGGAAGCAGAACTTGAACTCAGGAACAATTCCAGAGCTGGTTCTTTTGTATTATTCTACTTGTCTATCCTTGAACTTAAATAAAAATTTCTTTATGCAGCCATGTATGTACTAATAAGGAATTTCATGTGGACACATAAACATACTTGTTTTTATGTGTAGATTTTTAATCAGTTACTCTTCTATTGGTAGGCATTTAATTTGTTTCCAGATTTAACCTCTTTATTTTTTTTTAAAGATTTTATTTATTTGTTCATGAGAGACACACAGAGAGGGAGACAGAGACACAGGCAGAGGGAGAAGCAGGCTCCATGAAGGGAGCCTGACTTGGGACTTGATCCTGGGTCTCCAGGATCATGCCCTGGGCTGAAGGCGGCGCTAACCCGCTGAGCCACCCAGGCTGCCCTTAACCTCTTTATTTATTTTTTAAAATTTTTATTTATTTATGATAGTCACACAGAGAGAGAGAGAGAGAGGCAGAGACACAGGCAGAGACACAGGCAGAGGGAGAAGCAGGCTCCATGCACTGGGAGCCTGACGTGAGATTCGATCCCGGGTCTCCAGGATCACGCCCTGGGCCAAAGGCAGGCGCTAAACCGCTGCGCCACCCAGGGATCCCCTGCCCTTAACCTCTTTAAATAGTGTTTTACTAAAACATCGTTATATGTGTTCTAAATCTTTTACTTTTATGGAGTAGTCTCAGTAGTATGATTGCTGGATCAAAGGGTAACATGTTTTTTAAGCCGATTAATTTTTATATTTAATTTTCTTATATCAAGTTTGGTTCTCTGAAAGGCTGTTATAATTCATAATTCACCAACAGTGTAGCAAAATACCTGTAGCCCCATATCCCAAATAGTATTAGTTATCAGTAACTGTATTTAACTTTTTGTTCTCAGTCGATATAAGTGATACCAGCATATCTTTGGTTTGTAGTTCTCTACCAGTAATTTTGAGGGATTTGCTCTTCTGTGAGTTAACCTCTTCATCTTTATTAAACGTAAAATCTCAAAGCTAAGAAAAAAATTTAAATAAAAATTATTTACCAAAAAGAGAACTCTCTATATTATGTACATTAATCCTTTAATTCCTTATTGACTTTATTGATAGTGTCATGCCATACAAAATGTTTTCAGTTTTTATGTAGAAAATTGTCTTAAGGTCTCTCCTACCTTTAAGTTTTATAAGTGCAGTTTGTAATATTTTCTTGCAAGATTTTTATTGTATTTGTTATATATTTATATCTTTAATGCATCTGGAATTTATTTTTGTACGTGGCAGCCCAATTTTACTTTTTCCCAAATAGATAACCAGTTGTGCTAGTCCTGTTTTCCTACTGAATAGAACTATCATCTTTGTTAGATCTTAAATTCATTCATATACTGAGATTGAGTTCTAGATTTTTCTGTTTATTGATCTATTTGTGTATGACTTTTCCAATACTGTTTTGGTTAAAGAGGCTTCAAGTTATGTTCTGACACCTGGTAAAGAAAATCCTTTTTTCACTATTTCTTATTTTTCTTGTCTATTCTTGCCTATTTAATCTTCCTTATAAACCTGAAAATCATTTTCTTCGATCTCACCATCACCTCCCTATTATAAAGTTCCATAAGTATTCTGATTTGAATTTTGTTTTATTTACATATTTATTTAGGCTATAAATTACGTTGTTATAGTATCTTTACATCTAAGAGTATGATATGTCTTGTTATTTGTTCAGATCTCATTTTATATCTGTTAAAGACTTCAGAGGGCAGCCCAGTGGCTCAGCGGTTTAACACCGCCTTCAGCCCAGGGCCTGATCCTGGAGGCTCAGAATCTGGTCCCACGTCGGGCTCCCTGCATGGAGCCTACTTCTCCCTCTGCCTGTTTCTCTGCCTCTCTCTCTCTCTCTCTCTCTCTCTCTCTCGGTTTCTCTCATGAGTAAATAAATAAAATCTTAAAAAAACTTATTAAAAAAAAAAGACTTCAGAGTTACCTTCATTTATGTCTTATATGTCTTTTTTGGTTAAGTTTATTCCTAAGAATTATCCTAGAGTGTTCTTGCTATTGCAAATGGGGTATTTTTTCCCAATTTTTATTTCAGGATGCTAATTGCTACAAAAGAAAATAGACATTGGGGTTGTTGTGTTTTGTTTTTAATTCTCTATCCATCTGCTTCTTGATATTTTGATTAGTTCTCCTAATTTTATACTAGCACCTTTTGAAATTTTCAGGTATGTAATTATATCAGCACCAAAAACAGTTGTAATTCTTTTTTTCATAGTTTATGCAGACTATTAAATTTTCTTTGTTTTGTTTATATGTTAGAAACATTAAGATGATGTTAAGTGATAATGGTGATAACTAGCATCCTTATTGAGTTTCTGATTTTAATTAAGGTGGCTTTAGTTTTTTTAATCTTTTGGAAGGCGTGCTATTCATTTTTGTTTTTTTGTAAGTAATTTTTGTTACATGTAAGTGATTTTCTTCCATTCCTGGCTTTGAGATTTTATTAGGAATTTTTACTAAATTTTATCAAGTTTTTTTTTAGCCCCTAATGTGATTTTTACAAATTTGGAGTAGATACATAATCTATCCACATTATGAAAGACTACTTGATATTGAACTTGGCTTTATGGAATACATTTTTACAGACCAAAGACTCCTAAATTCTTTTTCTATTCTTTTTAGCCTTTGACCAAAGGCTAGTCAAAGTCTCTAGATAGAACTTCTCAGATACATTGGGGAGGATCCCTAGTAAATAAGCCACAGGGACTCCCATGGCCTGTCTTACCCCAGTTGTAAGACGTACAGCTCTTTGGGTCTGGTGAATCAAATAAATTGCATTTGACAATGAATAGAAAAAGAGACGCTTTCTGATCTCCAGTCTCCAGAATCAGCCTCTGGTCCTTCCTTTTGGTTATTTTTCATCTTTTATGTCAGCGACGCGCTCTGGTTTGTTTGCTTGCTTGCTTAGTAGCAAAGATTTATGTCAGAGTTGCTTCCTTAATGGATCTTTTTAATAAAAAAATAATGAAATAACAACATATTCTGATGATTCTCATTCTTGTCATCCAGTCAGCCTTGTGTTTTCTGAAACCTGTTTGCCTTTGTTTCTGTAGTGGTTTTATTGATAAACTTCAGTGATAGAATCTTTTTGTCATGAATTTCAAGTTTTTATCCAAAATCTTAACTAATGACAAGTCATATAACCAATACTTACATTTTTAATTGTTCATCCAAGGAAAGTCCTGGAGGCCCAGTTATAGTTTACCAGTGTGGAAAAATAATTTAAATATCTAATTATAATTTCATTATTATGCAGATTGTTTTGGTTTTAATGAGAAATATCTAGTAGATTTGATAATAGTCAAAGATTCATTCAATAACACATAATCATAGAACCTGCCTGTGGATACCAAACCAAAACGGAGTCAATTTAGCAGAAAGAGCACTGGACATAGAGTTAGAAAGCATGAGTACAAGTCTCAGCTTTGCCACTAGCTTACTGAACTTAAATGACTTCTGCACTTGTGGCCGTACATTTCCTCTTCTCTGAAATGAGGTTGGTAAGTAAATGGTTGATCTTCCTTTAAGCTTAAACATAATCGACAATTAGATATGTAACGTGTTTGAGTCCTAACCCCCAAAATAGCCTGTGAATCTACTGTGTCACAACTGAATACTCTTGCTATCTAATTGTATAGGAAAATAGATTTTGAGTACATTTTTAAGAACTATATCGTGTGCTTCTATATAGCAGTTGCTGTAGTCAGTCTGCTACAGATTGAATGTTTCACCCTAAAATTCATATGTTGATATCAACCCCTATAATGTGATGGTATTTGAAGGTGGGCCTTTGGGAGGTTACTAGGTCGAAAGAGAGCAACCCTCATGAATGTGACTAATATCTTTATTAAAAAGACCACAAAAAAAATAAATAAATAAATAAATAAATAAAAAATAAAAAGACCACAGATTGCTCCCTTGCCTCTTCTACCGTATGAGGACATAGCAATAGATGGCCATGGGTCCTCATGAGACAACAAATCTGCCAACACCTTGATTTTATACTTCCTAACCTCTAGAACTGCATAAAATGTCTGTCCTTTATAAGTCATTCAGTCTGGTATTTTTGTTATAACAGCCTGAATGGACTAAGACAAGTTTTCTTCAAATTGTTATTTGTGAAAATAATATCAACTCTCCATATCCCATCTCTGTAATGTCATGCCCCCTCTATTGAGTTTCTGTAAGTCCTATATGTCAAAGGAGTTCTAAAGGTTTCCTGAATTACAAGACTGGAAATATAATACGCTTGATCATATTAAAAAATCTGATATTTGAACATTTTTGATCTGCAGATAGGCAACTTCATATGCAGCAACCTAATAATTAAATAGGGAATTAAACAGTTTCTATATTAGGGTTTTACTTGAAACATCTTCCCGTCTAAAAGCAGAAGTGGCTGTTTGTCTTATTAGGAATTTGTTATTTAGTTAGCAATAAATACCTTTGAAAGCCTGCTTTAATGTCAGCCTTGTGCTAGGTTTCATGGATATGCCCATGAATAAAATGTACCTGCTCCCTAGTTTGAGAAAAACTATAGTCTAATGAGGGAAATAAACAATTAACCATTTATAATAAAATTATATAAGACTTACAGAAGAGAAAATACATATTGCCATGTGGCATGTAACAAGAACGTCTCATCTAAGGATTCAAAATCGTCTCTTGTTCAGAAATTATTTAGGAAAAAAAAAGAAATTATTTAGGGAAGGGATTTTTGGGATGGGATAGGGTGCTGCATTGCATGTGTGATATTACAAGTCAGTGGGAAAAACATGTGCTCATGAGTGAAAGAGAGCTTGACAATTTCATAGAATGTGAAAGGAAATAAGGCCAGAAAAGATAGGTAAGGGCTGAATCTTCGAAAGCTTAAATAAGGCATATTTGAGATTTTTGGCAATAGAAAGTCATTGAAACATTTTAAGCAAACAGATCATATATTCAGGTTTAGAAGGCACTTTGCAAAGTGGATTAAAGTATATATCTAAAGGCAAATTGTCTTGATTCAGACCCTTTTTCCTACTGTATTTAAGCCATTGACATTGGGCAATTTAACATTAGACTTTTGTTTCCTTATCTGTAAAATGAGATGATAATGGTAACTTATTTGTAGAGTTGTTAGACTGAATGTAGATAATGCATGAAAACACTAGGTAGAATTTTAACACATAGTAAATATAAATTATTGCTTATTGATTGTTATTGTTTTTTTTGTTTAAGATTTATTCATGAGAGACACAGAGAGAGGCAGAAACATATGCAGAGGGAGAAGCAGGCTCCCTCCGGGGAGCCTGATGCGGGACTTGATCCCAGTACCCCGGGATCACGCCCTGAGCCCAAGGCAGACACTCACCCAACTGAACTTATCCAAGCACCCTTAGTGTTATTATTTGTATTATCTTATTAGTTTTATTTTATTTTTTTTAAAGAAAGCTATTGAAAGTAGTTTATTTATTTATTTTTTATTTATTTATGATAGTCACACAGAGAGAGAGAGAGGCAGAGACCTAGGCAGAGGGAGAAGCAAGCTCCATGCACCAGGAGCCCGACGTGGGATTCGATCCCGGGTCTCCAGGATCGCGCCCTGGGCCAAAGGCAGGCGCCAAACCGCTGCGCCACCCAGGGATCCCTATCTTATTAGTTTTAGAATGGTCATTCCAGTTACTTGAGGTTGAATGGAGTAAGATTAATTGAACTAAAACCTGTTAGTAACTTAGACAAGAGATGGTTGTGACTTGGATGGGAGTAGTGCAGAACAGATAGAGAAAGATACTATTTGAGAAATAGTATCAGAAATAGTTGGCACTTGGTGACTGAGTGAATGTGGGATATGAGGAAAGAGTAAAAGACGAGTCAAAAGACCTCAGGTTGGTTGTGGAATGACATTGATACAAATACATCCCTGTCAGCTGCACTAAAAATCTTATGTTAATTAAATAAATCTACACTTAAAAGCTTATTTTTACTGAATAATAAGTGGATAATGCCCAAAAGTGAATCTTAGAAATTTGAAGGACAGAGAATGATTCTTTCTTCTCTTTAATAATTAAGCCACTGAATAGGTGGAGAGAATAAATATAATTTGAACAGTCATTTCCCTTTTTTGTTTCATGTTTCCTCTTTTTGTATTTCCTTTTTAGTTCTGTTACTTTGTTGTTTTCATTTTTTCATATTAAGTTGAGCCATATAGAAGTTGCCAATTTTGTAGATCAGAAAATATTTAACCAGAAGTGAAATGGTTAAATATTGACCATTTTACATGGTTCATTATATTCTCATTCTGTAAGAATTTTTAACCAGGGTTCTGAAGGCCCATTTTGAGTTAGATTGAGCATCAAAGCCTGTCTGAAAGAATGTTGCTGTTATGGCATAAAAACAGGTAAAAATGAGCCCCATAAAGTAGGTGATGTAAACCTGGCATCATTCATTCAGTGTGGCTCTGGGAGGACATCTTGTAGCCAGAGTGTTTTTCAGCTTTACCAAAAGAGACATGTTATATATTATTTTGGCTGTTTTTTTAAACCTGATTATAAAAATGGTACTGTTGACCCTTGACCAACATGCAGATTAGGGGCGATGACCCCACACACATTTGAAAATCCATATACAACTTTTGACTCCCCCAGAAATTCACTATTAATAGCTTCCTGCTGCTGGAGGCCTTACCAATAACATAAACAGTTAATTAGCATTGTATTTTATTATATTAAATACTGTATTCTTAAAGTAAGGTAGAGAAAAAAATCATAATAGAAAATACATTTATGGTACTGTACTATTTGTCAAAAAAAATCCACTTATAAGTGGACCCATGTAGTTTAAACCGATATTATTTAAGGGTCATCTATACAAAGAAATTGGGAAATTCAGAAAATACAGAAAAATGTTTAAAAAAATTGTAATCCGGGATCCCTGGGTGGCGCAGCAGTTTAGCGCCTGCCTTTGGCCCAGGGCGCGATCCCGGAGATCTGGGATCGAGTCCCGCGTCGGGCTCCTGGTGCATGGAGCCTGCTTCTCCCTCTGCCTGTGTCTCTGCCTCTCTCTCTCTCTCTCTCTCTGTGTGTGCCTATCATGAATAAAAAAAAAAAAAAATTAAAAAAAAAATTGTAATCCCATCCACTAAAAAGCGTCAATTTCCAGTGTGTTTCCTTCCAATGATATATACACAGAAATACTGTTTTTTACCAAAAAACACAAATACACCCTGAGATTGCATTATTTTAAAAAGGAAACGTGTAATGGATGGATCTAGCAAGTATTATGCTAAGCAAAATAAGTCAGAGATAGACAGATACCATACGATTTCACTCATGTAAAATTTAAGAAACAAGTGAGGAAAGGATTAGGATGGGGGTGCAAATCAGGAAACATACTTTTTACTATAGAGAACAAACTGATGGTCACCAGAGGTGGGAAAGGGGAGGCAGGGATAGGTTAAATAGGTGATGAACACCGAATGTTATATGGAAAGGTGAGTCACTATGCTGTACGACTAAAACTAATTTTACACTGTAAACTAACTGGAATTTAAATGAAAATTTTAAAGAAATAAAGGAAGTATATAGAGATTTTTTTAAAAGATGTATTTATTTATTTATTTTAGAGTGCAGAGGGGGAGGAACAGAGAGAAAAGAAGAGAGTCCCAAACCAACTCCACACTGAGCAGGGAGCCCAACCTGGGGCTTGATCTCATGACCCAAGATCATGACCTGAGCTGAAACCAAGAGTCAGTGACTTAACTGACTGAGCCACCCAGTTGCCACTGTATAGATTTTTTTTTTTGAAGACATAAATTTATTGCCATCTTACATCCTTAATAATTTGTTTCTTCTGAGGAAAATGCTTTTCTTTAATTTGAAACAAAACACTTAACTCTTGAATAATTTGATAAAGTGTGGCTTTTAAGATTTTTGTTGTTTTTGAGTTTTCTATATGAATATTTTAATTATAGCTCTGAGTGATTTTACTAAAATAGAAATGAAGTTGAAAGAATTATTATTATACTAGTGATAGTAATGTAACAGCTTGTATTTTTATTACATTTTGAATTCTTTCAAGTTGTTAACCAATGTAATGTCTTTTTTTTATATATATTTTTAAATTTTTATTTATTTATGATAGAGAGAGAGAGAGAGAGAGGCAGAGACACAGGCAGAGGGAGAAGCAGGCTCCATGCACCCGGAGCCCGATGTGGGATTCGATCCTGGGTCTCCAGGATCGCGCCCTGGGCCAAAGGCAGGCGCCAAACCGCTGCGCCACCCAGGGATCCCCTGTAATGTCTTTTTAAATCATAATAGGTGAGACACCGATATAGGAGAATAAGTCACATGACAAAATTCATGAGTAGTTAGAAAAGCTTGTACTACTGACTTTGGTGAGTGCTTTTTCTACTAATTAAACTATAAGAATCAATCCTTTTTTCATCCAGTATTAAGCACTCAAACAATGAGAATTCAAAAACAAATTTTATGGTAAATGTATACAATAGTGAGTAACCTGATTTGTCTGCGGGGGGGGGGGGGGAGGGGGGCAAAGTGCGTGTGTGGGGGCGGTGTGGAGTAGTGAGATCAGGGGTACCTGGGTGGCTTAGTTGGTTAAGCATCTGCCTTCGACTTAGGTCATGATCCCAGAGTCCTATGTTTGTCTCCCTGCTCCATGGGAAGTCTGCTTCTCCCTCTGCCACACTGTCCCCACTAGTGTGCTCTCTGTTTCTCTGTCAAATAAATAAAATCCTAAAAAAAAATTATATATATATGTATAATTTTTATGTATATAAAATATATATATATCAGATTGGAAAGGCACTAGGGAGCCATTGACTTTCTTGAACTATGTATATCATAGTAAAGCATATACTATTAGATGTTTAAGCAGAAATGAGCAGATCAGAAAAATGAACAAGACTGGAAGCCCAGACAATATTTAATGGTGGCCTACAGTATTAAGAACTAAATTGAGAGCTACTGTGGAAAGAGATCCCCAGGAATCTGGTAAGTAAGAAAGAATAGTACCTTGAGGGGAAGAGAGTGGTCAGTCAAGATGATTCCTAAGCTTCGATACCTGAATGCCTGGAAAAAATAAAAGAGTGTTGCAAAAGGATGAAAGAAGCCGATTTGTTGAGAAAAATATGTTTAATTTTGGACATATTGTGGGTAAAGTCACCCAGGTAGAAGATGTATAGACTAGCAGGCAAATTATAAATGAGAGAGAATGCTTAGGAGTTAGGGCTGGAAACGTAGGCAGAGAAATTATTAGTGTAGAGGGAATAATTGATGCTGTATCATCATTTGTTCTTTCTAGATACTTTTACTGCCTTACATATGTTTAGCTTCCATGTATTTGAGGAATGTCTGACAGCAAAGATCCAAATAACTGGTGTGTCTCAAAATTAGGCAGTCACAAAAAGACACTTTAGAAATAAGAGGACCCCATCCTCAAGCAGTGCAGCATGGTTGGCAGAAAAACACAGACCACCTAGGGAAGGGTATTTTAGTTCTAGGAGAAGAAAGGGAATAAAGTTATATACCCACTATGTGCAAAGTATTGGTAAAGCCTTTTTTGTGTATACACTGTTTCCTTTATTTTGTAATAACTCTGTGAAATAGGGAGTATGATCCTCATTTTACGGATGATGAAACTGAGGGTGAGAGGCTTAGGAATATAAGAGCAAGGATTTGAAACAGATGGGTGTTTAGTACCATGGGTTTCTTAATATTTTAATTTGCCACTCTTTGCCATGTTTTCTAGTAAAACCTGTCAAATATAGCTATCAAGCTTATGCTCAGTAGGTTTTTTTAGTTTTTTGCCTTCATGTAATAAGCACAGTGCTTGAGATCTTAAAATATAATTAATTGATTTCTGATTATGGGGGGCCATTTGCTTGTGATGAGAAAGCATGTGTGTGAAACAAATAAAAAATGAAAATTGGATCATATAACATGTATCTCTGCCCAGGTGTGCCATCTTTCCTGAATGCTTAGAAATGCCAACATTTGTTTATTTCTTTTACCCTACTGGGTATGTGGAACTTTATTTAGAAGAATGAATTGAGAGTCCATAGACACCTGGAGGAAAAAGTATGAAAAATGCATATTTCTAATTAGCTGTAAATTGTCATTTATGATATTGCCACAATATAATCCCAACACAATATAATATATAATATATCCCACAATATAATCCCAACTTGCATTGTTTCAAGGCACAAGATTGCGTATTCTAAGATACATAAGCTAATTTGTACCATGCAACTTCTTGCGGTTTTAAAGCCTAAATGGAAATGGGTATATTTACTTGTCCACTTTTTGCATGTATTTTTGTGTACTGCTTCTCAGTAAACTAGAAGCAAGAAATGGCGTCTTAAAGCTATAGGGTAACATGGACTACAGGAACAGTGAGCTTGTGTTCTGTTTCCTCAGTATTCAGAATGGGTGAGCGTTTCTTTATTTTTTTTTCTCTTGAAAAACTGATATTTAAGTTTGCTTGTTATTTTTGTCATCTTTCTTAAAATTAGCTAGTATCCAGTGAATCATGAGAGAAAATTCATACTGAACACTTAGCCTTCTAGCTAGAACTTCTTGTGCCACTGAATTAGGATCCCTCAGTTGCCATGCACTGTTAACACAATTTCATTCTTCAGCATTGCTTTTGTTCCCGAGGAAAATGCTATAAGAAAATAGGAATTTCCTCTCACCATTACCCTTGTGGCAGTGTGTTTCAATCTAATTCCTGGCTGGCATTCTGTCCGGGTTACAGCCCCTTCTCCTCACTAGCAGTCTAAATTCTGCTCATCTACTGAAAGGGGGATTCCAGACAGACGAGGAAACAGTTTTCAAACACTACACTGCAGGCATATTAAATTATTGCGTGCCCCCCCCCCCCACGTTGAGAAATCAGGGACCACTTCTCTGGTGACGAATTCTAATGAGCTGCTAATGATGCCAGAGGGTGTGTGCACACAGGCGGTTTCTTTCCCCTCCCCCTTCTTCCTTTTCCCAAGCCCCCTCTTCTCCCCGGTTCCCCTCCTCCTACTTATCCCCTCCCTCTGTGTCTCAGTTCTGCAGTAAACCAGGGCTGAGGCACATTCCTGCACTGCAAGGCTTTCGTTAAGGAGATTTTGTGGCTTTTGTGTGGATTGCAGCATGCAGAATACAGGTAACACTCTGAAATCGAGCTAGACAGATAAATTTTGTTGGAATGTTTTCAAAGAGGCAAGATATTACATTGGAATCAATGAAGAAAATAAATTATCATAAGTAATTTTATTAGTGGTAGTTACAGTAAAATATTTTCAGAAATGCTATAAGCAGATTCCTTTTCTTTCCCCAGAAGGCTCAAATGAAAGGAAATGGGGTTAAATCAATCTGACTTGCGATTGATTTTGTTTTATGTTGATCATGAAAGCTTGCTGTTGCTCCTCTGTAGAGTAAGGACCAGTTATGTGGGTGCTACTGAGAGTAGCCATGAATAGTTGTACTAGGTGGGGTGGGATGGAGTGGGAGGGTTGATACCAGCCTGAGTTAGCCAGGTTCTTTGATTCGGGCATTGGATGCAAAATGTAAAATGCTCTCTCCTTTTCTTCTATCAGCTGTTTAGAGGAGACTCATTACAACTCCTGCTGAAGCTCCTAATCTTCCTCCCTTCTCTTCTGCCCCTACCCCCTACCCTCAGTGGCCTGAAGACATTGTACCCAGAGTTTGCCTTACTCCCCTGGTGCTATGTGTGTGGTAAACCTGGTACTATGGCCACATCTGGGACTGGCCAGACAACTGCTGCTGGTTCTCCCTATTCCAAGAAGGATTTAAAGGGGAAGTACACTGCAGGCAATGCACCAGAGCAGCATCAGGAGCTTGGGGACTAAGGCTCCTCTGGCAGCATTATTACAGATACACAGAGCTGACCGCAATGACAGCAGCTGCTCCTTTGAACTGTTGGCAGCAGCCAAGCGGCAGCATGAAGTGAGAGATCACTCCTGAGCTCAAGATGAACTCTACCTTGGATGGTAATCAGAGCAGCCACCCTTTTTGCCTCTTGACGTTTGGCTATTTGGAAACTGTCGATTTTTGCCTTTTGGAAGTATTGATTATTGTCTTTCTTACTGTATTGATTATTTCTGGCAACATTATTGTGATTTTTGTATTTCACTGTGCACCTTTGTTGAACCACCATACTACAAGTTACTTTATTCAGACTATGGCATATGCTGACCTCTTGGTTGGAGTCAGCTGCCTAGTCCCTTCTTTATCACTCCTCCACTACCCTCTTCCAGTTAAGGAGTCTTTGACTTGCCAGGTATTCGGTTTTGTAGTATCAGTTCTGAAGAGTGTCTCCATGGCCTCTCTGGCCTGTATCAGCATTGATAGATATATTGCCATCACCAAACCTTTAACCTATAATACCCTGGTTACACCTTGGAGACTCCGCCTGTGTATTTTCCTGATTTGGCTATATTCCACCCTGGTCTTCCTGCCTTCCTTTTTCCACTGGGGCAAACCTGGATATCATGGAGATGTGTTTCAATGGTGTGCAGAGTCCTGGCACACTGACCCCTACTTCACCCTGTTCATCGTAGTGATGTTGTATGCCCCAGCAGCCCTCATTGTGTGCTTCACCTATTTCAACATCTTCCGCATTTGCCAACAGCACACAAAGGAGATCAGCGAAAGGCAAGCCCGCTTCAGCAGCCAGAGTGGGGAGACTGGGGAGACTGGGGAGGTGCAGTCCTGTCCCGATAAGCGCTATGCCATGGTCCTATTCCGAATTACTAGTGTATTTTACATCCTCTGGTTGCCATACATCATCTACTTCTTGTTGGAGAGCTCCACTGGCCACAGCAACCGCTTTGTATCCTTCTTGACCACCTGGCTTGCTATTAGTAACAGTTTCTGCAACTGTGTCATTTATAGTCTCTCCAACAGTGTCTTCCAAAGGGGACTAAAGCGCCTCTCAGGGGCCATGTGTACTTCTTGTGCAAGTCAGACCATAGCTAAAGACCCTTATACAGTTAGGGGTAAAGACCCCCTTAATGGATGCCATATCTGAAGTGGCTCAGACACTGGGTCAGTGTCTGTGTGTGTGTGTGTGTGTGTGTGTGTGTGTGTGTGTATTTATCTCTGTATTCCTAGCTCACTAGGAAATCTGGGACAAAATAATTGAACTCTAAGCAATAGCAAACAAATGATCCATCAAAATTACCTTGTAAGTTTGCAGAAATTATTTTCTGAAAAGTGCTTTTGCATCAGGAGAATCAGAACCATGAAGATAAATTGCTCTTGGTTCCAATTTTTGTAATGTCATGGAAATGACTACATTTTTAAGATTTAAAATGAATAAAGCCATATATAACACCTCCCTTGAGCTGGCATGACTGAACCTGGGTGAGAAAAGCATCAGCATTTATAAAAAGTCATTTTCTTGTTGCTTTTCTGGATTCTTTCCAACTGTTGTTTGGGCTGCATATGCAATTGAATTCTTTTAATGGGGAATATTAAAAGCCAGTGATGAATTGGCAGGATTTAAAATTTTTCTTTATATATGCCAAAGTAGAACTACACTGCAAGTTTCAGCACTGTCATTTAGAAAGTCAAAGGATTTATGTCTTATTCTCTTGAGAGAATTCTCAATGCAGTGAATAATGAACACCGAAACACTAATTTTAAAATTTTGCAGTGCACCATGAATGAAATGAAAATTCAGTTAAATCATACAACTTATGAAAAATTGAGCAGCTTTCTGTGCCATACTTCATGGAGAGCTAAAGAAATGTGTTGCATAGAATGTGATTGTGTTGTAGTATTTTTTGCCCATGCCTTTGTGTATGTGTGTATTGAAAATATTTGAATTTAGATTTCTCTTTATAGCAAAATAAGCTGAAACGCAAATGATAGGTTAATGGCTGCCATTTTTATAATAGTGAATCTTTAGTCTTCCCTTTTTTTTTTTTTTTTTAATCCAGAGACTTGTAAAATATCAGAATATCTGGGAGAAAGGTGTCCTAAGCAACAGAGTCAGAAAATATACTGAATATTTAGCTAGTTCATTTATAAAATAGAAGGGGATTGAGATGTTCTCCTTGTGGTTAAATGGAATCAACAAAGTAGCATCTAATTCTTTTTTAAGTTTTTTTTTTTTGTTTTTTTTTTTTTTGTTAATCTTACAGAATGCCCATGTGAATGAGAGATAGAGAAATTCTGATTAAGTCTCCTTTATTGCTGTCCTCTTTCTGGAAAAAAAAATCCTTTGGTATAATGATTCTTTACTCAGTCTTTCCTTCCTTTTTGCTAGTACTTTGGCTTTAAAAAAAAATCTATAGGGTTCTATTACTGTTACTCTGTAGAATTATCGAGAGTGCTGTGTATTTGTATGTACTGGTGATGTTTTGTTCTTCAAGTGATTATCTTTAGAACAAGAAGTTTATTTTTCTAAAAGGAGAGAAGGATTTCCCAGCAGCTCCAGGCATGAGAATATCTCTGCTTTTCTACTGGTTTTAATGTTTTGGAAGTCTTCAGGGGACTTATGTGATCTCTGCCTTTAGCTAGATGTTATAATCTGAATACAACAATGGTATTCAGTGAGATGGAAGAAACCCAAGGGAAATGGGTTAAAGTGGAATTTTGAATCCAAGAAAGGATATGGATATTTATAAAACAGGCAGATGGGCTTTGGTTTTTTTGTCATGATATTAGAAAACCAATCTAGTGCCCCCTTTTAAAATAAAGGGCTGCATTCTTTGGATTTTACTCTTTAGGTATCAGTTTGACTTTTAACCTCAAATGTGTGTTCAACTTAGACTTTTTAATTTTGAGTGAATAAGTATTATATTTAAATTTCAGATTCTGAATTCTTCCCAAAAGCTTGCTTGCTCTTTATATTTACTATTAGAAAACTTGATTACAAGCTGTTTCAATATTACTGTTTCAATATTTAGAACTCATACTGAGGGATCCCTGGGTGGCGCAGCGGTTTGGCGCCTGCCTTTGGCCCAGGGCGCGATCCTGGAGACCCGGGATCGAATCCCACATCGGGCTCCCGGTGCATGGAGCCTGCTTCTCCCTCTGCCTGTGTCTCTGCCTCTCTCTCTTTCTCTCTGTGTGACTATCATAAATAAATAAAAATTAAAAAAAAAAAATTTTAGAACTCATACTGAAATTGCAAGTTATATTAACAATAGCTTAAAACTTGCCATTTGAATTGGAAAACCTTTCCTCTTGGATTCTGAAAAATGGTTTTGTGCATTTCTCCTTTATTTACATGGCACAAGTCTAAAAAAACAAAATTCCCTTTTTCTTCATACATGTTGGAGAATACAACCTTTCAGATATGCAGTTTGCTTGTAAGGTTTTAGTTTAGTAAAGATGGGAATCTTAAAGATTAATTTTTATAGAAAAGTGATGTTAAATCAGTGGATTTTTACTTTTGGAGGTGCTAAGCCCTTTTAATTTTTTCCTGCAATGGAGTTGTATCTTGTGAGAAAAGAGAAAACTCTTTGGGAAGATTTTATGGAAAAGAGAAAATACTTGTTTGACTTTCTGAAAGTGGCTGATTAAGCTGATGTTTTAATAACTCAAAAGACAATTCTTTTATAATAAGAGCTTTTTGTTAACAGATATTTACATTTTTTGTTCTAGTACCAAGTTTAGATGTCATTAGAAATGTATTTTTCACATTAGAATCTCTGTCAGTATCTCAGCCTAAAACTAAAGTAGAAACTACGTAGATAAAGTAATTTTAAAGAAAAATTCCCCCACTCCTGCAGCTGATTCTTGCTTAATATCAGATGTCTTTCCAGTTTATCTTGTCTTCATTGGACTGTATAAAGACTGCATTTTCTTCAGTTATCAGTTCTTTCCTCACATTCATTATCTTTACTGTTTTTTTTTTATTTTTATTTTCTTGTGTGTTTGCATGTTGGGGGAAGAGAGCATGAGCCTGGATGTAATCATTCAATCTTTGGTGCCTAGGGGCATTTTCCTGTGATACATTTGAATAGTCTGTGTTTAAGTAATCTTTTCATCCTGGCATATTTAGTGCAACATTTGATGATGACGTTTGGTTTAAATACCAATCTGGCTAGTTCAGAATGAAAAAAAAAAAGTATATTTTTAGATTCAATTACGTTGAGCTTTGGCAAGACAGTGCATTTAACTATATATGGTATATGACTGTATCAGAGGAAGCATAAGCTTTTGGTGATTGTATTGAAATTATTTCATAGTAAATGTTCAAATAAGACAATACTAATTGTTATATTTGTAAATTAGTTGTGTGTTTTTACACAATGATTTCAGAGATGTGTTTTTTTCCTCTCAGAACAGAAAAGCAGTTACAAAAGGACAAGTGGTCTACTTTAATGAAAGAACTATCTTACACCAGAAAAGATATTTAAATTATTCATGGACTTGTTGACTCCCAGATTCCATTTTGGAAAATGTTTTCTTTAAGCTCTTTGCTGGAAAAATTTCTTTTTGAGCCTTTTTTAAGGGCTTTTCCTTTTTACTTGAATAATGGTCTCCGTATTTTGGGATTGGGAAAACTTGAATTTTTGAACTATAAATGCATTGTCTACTCTTTGAACTTGAAAATGAAGCAACAGGGTTACAAGTTTCTTCAGCCTTTTGGGTTTGATTGAAAAATCTGTACAGTGACTTCATAGGAAATATCTTAATTTCACTATTTTTTTGTATCATAGAAGACTTGTGAAATAAATTATTGGCAAACCAGAATTTATTGTTAGGTGAGCAGATTATGAGAAGATTAAGGATGGGAGAATCGTGGCATTTATGATTTTTTAAAAGTCTTAACAAATCGTTTTTCTGTATTTTTGTATAATTTTTCCATTTCAAGTTGAAGGAAACCTAATTATTTTATATTAAATGTACATATTGCTAACATATTTTACAGACCCTGGCATTATTCTAGACATTTCTTATAACTGTGAATGAGTCATCTGGGCTTTTCTTCAAAATTTAGATGCTGAGGGTACCATGATATGATTAAAATGAACTTTGGAACTAAGATTTTAAAAATCTAGGTTTCTGTTAAAAGTTAACTAGTTTTGTAAGGGCAAGTCACTTCTCTAAGCACTTAATTTCTTCTATAAAAGGAGATAACCCTCTCTTCCCTCATAGGGTTACTTTGACAATTGAATTAGATATGGATGTAAAAGTATTTTGTAATTTGTGAAGTAAGTGCTTTGCAATAAAAACAAGTACTATTGTTTGTATCTACCATGGTTTTACATCTAAGGAAGTCCCACATAATGATATGGTGTCCCCCCACATTAAGGTCTTAGAAGCTCAGTGCTGGGTTAGCAGTTCTATGCTAGTTAGCAATCCCAAATTTAGGAAGAGAGGCATGATAAATCCTCATCTTTATAAAATGACAGTAACATTAAATTCATCATAAAAATATTTTCCTTTACTTGTCTATAAAATCTCTAAAGGCGGGAACAGTAGTGTGCCTCTTCATGTCTTTATCCCTAAAATCTAACATGGGACCTGGCTCAGAGCAGGAGTTCTGGTCAACTTTACAGAATTAGTGAATGATTCTAATTATTGCAGCCACTATTATTACGTCTAGTCATTATAGAGCAGTGATGTTCAAAAGGAGAGCCAGAGCCTTTAAGCAGTCTTCCTCTTTGTTCAAGACTATTCTTGATTCTAAATGATAAAAGATATCTTTGTAGTACCAAGAGATAGTGTGGGAATGTGTATGATCTGTATGCCAGGTAACTTTACTCCTGGAAACTCCTAGCCTGGGCCAAAGGAACTTCAGACAGTGCTGTCAAATTACCAATTTCTCCTGGCATGGATAAGGAATATGTATTTAGATCACCTCACCTTTTTGGCTCTGAATCCAGATAAGATAGGCCATAACAATCAGTTACAAGGAAAGAGGAGAGGTATAGGCTAGTTTGGTAAAAGGAGCTGTTCCAACTCTGTGGTTTTACTTTGTCTTTCAGTCTTCCTTTCTTTTTTTTTTTTTTTTGAGATTTTGTTTCTTTATTCATGAGAGACACAGAAAGGCAGAAACATAGGCAGAGGGAGAAGCAGGCTCTCTGCAGGGACTCCGATGTGGGACTCGATCCCAGGAATCCGGGATCACAACCTGAGCCAAAGACAGACTACTCAACCACTGAACCATCCAGGTGCCCCTCTTCCTTTCTTTTCTTAACACGGGGATATACTTGAAATGATACTGCTTGTAGGGTGTGGAAAATTCTATAATGCAATAACAATGGCTTTAGGGAAAGTTTAAGAAACAGTCAGGAAGCCCTTTTGTGCAGCAAGCTCTGCTATATGCCAGTTATTATAGCTAACTGGCAGGGTTATAAAGAAGGAGCATATGATTCCTTGTAGAAAAGTCTACATATTAAATCATCCATCTCTTTGTCCTTCTCTGCTCCCAGAGTGCTCAGTCAGCCCCAGATTTTCTTTTTTTTTTTTTTTTTTTCTTTTTTTTTTTTTTAGCCCCAGATTTTCTAAGCAGGAAATAAGACTAGTCCAATCTGGGGACTGCTATCTGAGGGTTCCTAAACTAGTCCCATTACCTGCCCAAATCACCTTATGTTATGTCTGTCGGTCAACAAATCCCACCTGTGTGTACAGAACTTCCAGTTAGCTTGTTTACTCCTCTTCTACTATTAACAGCCAAAGATCACTGATCTTTTGAGAAAGTTGCCTCACATAATATACACAGAGCCAAAAACAAAAATCCGAGGAAATAGAAACAATGCAAGTCACAAAAAATTTAAAAGTAAATCCAGTATATTTTCCAAAATACATTTTAAAAAAAGCTTTTGCATCCATTAAAGGAGAATAAGATGCCATTAAAAAATAAACAGAAAAGGAATAAGAAAGAATTCTTGAGATTTAAAGTATAATCAAATATTTTTTAAATCAGGAAAGTTAGAAGATTAAATTGAAGTAGGTAGGCCAGATAGTGAAACAAAAGATGATAAAGTAGATAGAAACAAGACAGAGACTTCATAAAGGAGGCCCAGTATCTGGCTAACATGATTTTCAAAAACAGAATAGAAGGGGAAAAATGAGGAAATTCTCAGAGAACTATCAGAAGAAAAATTTCCAGAACTGAAGGATATGAGTTTCTGTAATGAAAAGGACCAGGTTGGTATAATAAGAAAGACTTTATGATGGTGAATCACAAAATTTCAGGACACTGGGGGTGAAGAAAAATCTTAAAAGCTTCTTGGTCTGGAATAGGGATGGGAGAGTGGGAACATGTAAGTGCAGAGATGTGAATAGCACTGGACTTTCTGCCACATTGAAGCAAGGAGATAACAGGGAATGACTTCAAATTTTTGATAAGTGATTTTTTAACCTAGAATTTTATGCCCAGCCAAACTTTGATTCAAGTGAGAGTAAAATAAACCCGTTGTGAGATATGCAGGGTCTCAAAAATATTTACTTGCCTTTACATCCTTTCTCAGTGAGTTACTGAAGGATATACTTCCCAGAACGATGGTTAAAATTTAAAAAGTGGAAGAGAACCCAGGAAGCAGGGACTCCCAACACAGGACAGAGGGGAAAAGAATTCCCATGGTGATGGAGAAGGAAAGCCCTAGGATGTTAGCTGTGCAGCAGACCAACTAGTCCAAATTGGAGAACAAAGGAGGGTGCTGGGAAGTACGTCTTTAGGAAAAAACCACTGAGAGGAATTTACATTTTTTTAAAATTATATTAGAGAGAGGTGTGTGGAGAAAGAATCCTCAGCAGGGTACATACCCAGTGTGTAGCCCAATGAGGGCCTTGATCTCATGACCCTGAGATCATAACCTGAGCTGAAATCAAGAGTTGGATGCTTAGCCGTCTGAGCCACCTAGGCACCCCAGGGATTTAGAATTCTGTCAAATTTATAGGGAAAGAATTGGTAATAGATATACATAAAATAATGAAGGGAGAAATGGAGCAATTAGTTATGAAGCCAAAATGAAAAATTAAAGAATAAAGGAAGTCTAGTCATGATACACTCTGTGATTTAGTTATGAGCAATATTAACTAAAAATTGTAGCAAAATCACATTGAAAGAAGAAGGGAGGTATGTGGGGGAGGTTGGGCAAGTACAGTATCTCTCATACTAGAAAATTTGAAAAAAACCAACAGAAAATAGCAATTTAAATATTTTATTTAAAAATAGGAAGAGGGGCAGCCCAGTGGCTCAGCGGTTTAGCACCGCCTTCAGTCCAGGGTGTGATCCCGGAGACCAGGGACAGAGTCCCACGTCAGGCTCCCTGCATGGAGCCTGCTTCTCCCTCTGCCTGTGTCTCTGCCTCTCTCTCTCTCTCTCTCTCTCTCTCTCTCTCTCTCTGTGTCTCTATGAATAAATAAATAAAATCTTTTAAAAAAATAAATAAAAAATAAAAATAGGAAGAGAAAAGAAAAGAGAGCAGGGTGGGAGAAGTAAGGGGTCTGCAGCCTGCTATTTTTCTTTGTAAACTTTGTGCTATGACCTTTCCAACTACTACTCCTATTCCAACTATATAATAATAGGTGTATTATTTTTTTATAAAAAGCATAAACCACATTTAGGAAAAGGCAAATAGATTTCAGCAGAAGCAGAGGGAAATCAGAAAGCATAGGTTTAGAATACATTACTAAAGTAGAGAATGAGAAATGTAATCACACTCTGTTATCTCTGGTCCTGTACAGAGCAACTTCCTATTCTTCATCTCTCTCTCATCATCCTAGGAAGACAGGCAAAAGGGATATTATTCCTCTTTTATAATTGTGGAAGCCTGATTTGGGGACTGCAAAACCTTTCTGATTCCAATTTACTACATTACTATGCCGCATGGGTATTAGTTTGGGTCTTTTTAGGTTTTTTAATTTTGTTTTTTTACTAAGGGAAGACAGCAGACTGGAAAGCATCCTCTTTGACATCCTGGAAAGGAAATCATGAAAACAAACAAACGTGTGTGTATGTGAGATGATAGATAGATAGATAGATATAGATATACAATATCTATAGTACAAGACCTGGCAATATGAAATCGTAAGTGGAATGTGAAGTACCATGTGGTATTTCATAGATAAGGAGATATGTGTTAGGTGAATTTTCTTAGAAGGCAGTATATGAGATGGGTTAGGCTCTGGGAAAAGTAGGATCTCTATAGTGTTATCTCTGCCCACCATTTGAATGAGATTGCTATTAAGTATCCAGCTGGGCAGAGTTTGAGGAACCCAAAGTCTCTTTAGATAAAAGACTCTAATAAAATGACTTACAATTATTAAAGCAACATATGACATGAGAGTGCCCTTTGCAAAGTAAAAAGCACATCTTTATGTTAAATTGCCATGATTGTAATAATCACTTAATGAAAGGTTTATTGGTTTGTTACAAAAAGATTATATTGGGTTTGAACAAAATACAAAAGTAAGTCTTTTCAAAGTAAAACTTTAAACTCTGTGCTATCAGCTTTTAATAAATACTTGTTGAATTAGTAAGATAATATTTTGGGGAGAAGGCAGAAGGTATAGCATTAAATGGCATGATTTATTTCTGGATTTTCTTCCAGAAAGACTGGGGAAACCCACCCCTACTGCCAAAGCCATTTATTTATAGCTAGACCAAAAAAAAAAAAAAAAAGGGGAGGGGGCGTTTATGGGTCTCTGTCTTCATTGGCCCATGGGGAGCAGAATCCGACTCAAAAGGCTTTTTCACTTTTAAAAGTTTTTTCTTCATGACATGATATTTGTAGTAATTGAAACCCTTCCAACTTAGATTATGTTAGCCTTGTGAACTAATATCATGGTACTGAGAATGTGTGTTATAGCCTACAGAGCACTGAAAATGAAGTCAAAACAAAATTTAGATACTAGTTCTGGCAATTTATTAGGTAATCTTAATCTTTCTGAATTTAAGAAGGATACTCATGTTTGAGTAATAAAGATGCCAACATTAAAGGAGTTGGTTTAAGATCAGATTCATGGCAATGCCTGGGTGGCTCAGCAGTTGATCGTCTGCCTTTGGCTCAGGGCATGATTCTGGAGTCCCAAGATTGAATCCCACATCAGGCTTCCTGCAGGGAGCCAGCTTCTCCCTCTGCCTGTGTGTCTATCTCCCTCTCTGTGTCTCTCATGAATAAATAAATAAAGTCTTAAAAAAAAAGATTAGATGCATATTACTTTAATGTAAAGCTTTTTATGTTATTACTGTGATTAACTTTATCAAATCATGATATTTGAAATGATTTATCAAATCATTCTTTACTTGGATCACTTTTTTCCTAAGATAAAGAGGAAAGTAGTGAAAAGAGCATGGAGTTTGAAATCTCTAACCCTTTATTCTCTACTCTGCAAAGTGGACTTATGCCCCTTTGTTAGAATTATTGTGAAAATCAGATCCTGTCACATTTTAAGTATATAGAATTGTGGATAGTGGCATTATAGAAACTCTTAGTAAAAGATTGCTGCTATTTCTTTGTCACACAGAAGTCAGAATCTCCCAGTAACCTCCAGGGCCTGCTGCAAATTGTCATATACTCAGAGGAAAGGCTCAGAGTGAATGTAGAGTGGCTTGGAGTAGCCCATTCTTCTTGCAGGGATCATAAACCCCTCTAGTACTGCTATAATGATTTGCTCCATCAATATACTGATGTTTTATGTATTTTGTTCTGTTTTTAGCATATGTGCTGCAGGAGGATTACTCCTATACAATTCTTAGACCTCAGGGTACATATATATTCATCAAGGAACGAGTCATTGAGGCTTAGAGCAAGAGCTTTAATAGGTTAGAGGTAGAAAGGAAATTTGGGACTGCAGTGGTAAAGACGTATCCCTTTACCTGAAATTAAAAAATGAGTTGTATTAAGAAAAAAAAAAATCATGGCAAGGGGTGTTTTGAGCTTCAAAGCCCTGAATAAAGAGGGATCGTTTATATACTTGAGAAATAGAGCATGTAATAGGTAGTGATTAAAAGTATGTTCTTGAGGGACACCTGGGTGGCTCAGTGATAAAGTAAAAATCTTAAAAAAAAAAAAAAAAAAAAAGTATGTGCTTGAGAGGCAAGCAGACTTGAGTTTGAATTCTAGCCCTGCCACTTATTAGCTGTGACCTACGGCAAAATATGTAATCCCTCTCAGTCATCTAACTAATAGCACTATTTCGTGCGAGTATTAGGATTAAATGAGCTAATGCATGTGAAGCTCTTGGCCCATAGTGAGCATTCAGTACACCATAACAGGTGCTGTTGTCATCCTTGTGTGAATAGGGCAGCATGAATGAACCAGAGGTTTCAAATTGAGATGTAATACAGAATAAGGTCAGAAAGATAAATTGGGACTACCTGGTCTAGAATAAATGACTAAGGGATTTGATTTTAATTAGGAATTGGAGATGAACTTAAGATTTTTGAGTAGAAAATATAGAAAACATAATATAGAATCCTAAAGTGACAGGGCTAGAAGACCCCTTAGAGGTCAAATCTAGACTCTTCCTTTCACACATGATGGGGAAAGGGAAACTACCCCAAGTGGTGAGTTAATTAGTTGCAGAAGTGGGACTCAAATCCAGCCAGGTCTTGTACCTCCCGTAGACTTAGTCGTACCACCAAAATAAGTCCAAAAGGTTGTTCAACATTCTTTAAGTGCTTAGAAAATGGGAATTGCTAGCAGGTTTGGGAAAAACTGAAACAAGTATTCAGGTTTTAGTATGTATTAAACAAAAAATTCTTTCCTTTGGTACTTTCAACCAAACCAGTTAAGATTTGAGAAATCTTAGTTAGAAAGTTCTGTTATCACTGACAGCCACCTCAGAAATGTTTTTTAGGGGAAGTGAAAATACATGACATGGGTGGTTCTAGAAAGCCTTTATGGCTATTTATAGTATTTGTACTGCTGGTGAGATTGGAAGGTGAAGTTTTTGCTTGAATAAAATTGAAGGTCACTGCTTTAAATGTTTTAAAAACATTTTAAAAATTTAATTCCAGGAGGGCTCTTACTACCTATGTAGAAAGACATCACTACAAAGGTACTTATAGATTTTGGTTGGTATTATACCTATGTGCTTATAAGTTTAAAATTTTTAGATTAAAAGAAAAAGATCTAGTTACAGCTTTATACACTACAGATGTAATAAGATAGCTTTTAAATATTTATTTGTTTCTTGATAATTGTTTCTTAAGATTAGTTCTTTAGTGAAAATATTAAAATCACTGACATTTTTCTTGTATATCAGGCCTCAACGAAATGTTTTTGCCTGAAAACTATATAAAAATATAGAGCTAAAATAGATGTTGAAACTTAGAACATAGAACCTGTGATTATGTATATGAAAGCAGACCTCTTTCAGAATTCTAAAAGCAGTTGAACAGTTCACAGATAGAGATGTTTGTGATTAATATCTTTCAAACACAGATTTTCATTGTGTTAACTTTCATAAGAGCTATGAACTCTCTAGAGTTGTAATTTTAATATATCTAGCCATTTTGTAGTTGCTGTATATTTTTGCTACTCAATAGATACACTTAATTCACTACCTTACAACTTGTTATTTTCAGAAAAAACTAAAGTAAAACTGAGTATTTGTGGGCACCTGGTAGCTCAGTGGTTGAGCATCTGCCTTTGGCTCAGATCATGATCTTAGGGTCCTGGGATTGAGTTCTGCAGCGGGCTCCCCACAGGGAACCTGCTTCTTCCTCTGCCTATATCTCTGCCTCTCTCTGTGTGTTTCTCTCATGAACAAATAAATAAAATCTTAAAAAAAAAAAAAATGCTACTTGTTAAGCATTATGAAATACAAATATTTTCTTAGAAATCATAATTTTATTATTTGGTCATATAAAAATATAGCTTAAGGACGTATTTTGGTCATATGTGAGTGTGGTATAAGTAGGTGATTGTGAGATTTTGTTCCTAGCATATAATGCTTTATAAAATCTTAAAGCAAATAATGTAAGTCAAACAATATTAAGCTGTACTAAGAAGGCATTTGATATGTGGTCTTACTCAGTAACATAAATAATATAATTGAAATAAGTTTTTGGAAATCATCACAGTTAACAGAAACATGTGTTTGGAATATGACTTTGTATATAATGATTTTGTGACTTTGAATTTAGCTGACTCATAGTTTAACTCCCCTACCAATTTTTTAATCAAAATGACACTTTCTGTGCTCACTTTTGTTTCCTGCCTCTTGGGCCTCTCCTTGATGGATTACTATGAAGAAGCAGCATAGTAACAGCAAGAAAAGGTTGACAATGCAGTTAGCATTTATCCCTTATCTATACATGATTTGGGATCATTTTGCCAAACACTGAATAATTTTCCTGTGGGAAACTTGAGCCCTAAAAGGAAATGAACACAGCTAAAAGACGACGTGTCACATGGGACTTACGGTTATTCTTAGAATGGCACTATAATGCCGTATTTGGATTGAAACAATGTGATAGTGGTACATGATTTTATTAAAAAGCTATCTTTTCTGAGGAAATCCTCTAATTTTTCTGTCACATTGTGTGCCATGGAGTTAACGAAAGAACTAGAGAACTGTTCAGCTGACAGGGACTAGAGTATGTATTAAAGTTAGAGGTGCTTGCTTGTCTGGCAGACGTGACTGGAGCCTGCTTTCCAAGTCTTCTCTGTATAATATTCTCTGGCCGTTCATTCCATAGTACACAGTTGTCTTGTTTTTATGTATGGTTAGAGTAAGTTGTTTTCTTTATTGGAAGGGAGAAAGAGAGTAAAGAAGATTAGTAGCATTGGGTGTTGGTATAGTTTTTTATGGTCTTGAAATGGAAGAGCACTTTCCTAAACGAGACAAAAACTAGAAAACCAAGTGGGTTTTGCTCTGAGAAATGAATTTTTTAAAGATGATTAACAAAGGTATTTCATACTAATCTCTACAGTATTTGGGTTAGCATTATTCATAAGTAAAAAACAAAAAAAGTTGCATCATTTATATAATGTATCAGTTTTTCTGCTACCTGATTTATCTTCTTTATAATTTCATTTGGTTGAGATAAATTATGATGTTGGTAATATACAGTGGATTTCTGAATTGTGTACTGTCTAAAATTGGAGATACCTCACAGGGCACTAAGTCTCAAACAGAAAAATCTGTCAAATACACATTTTATCCCTTGGCCTCTCTCCCAAAGTTGGAAATTTGCCAACATAATAAATCTCAAGTCTGATGGGAAAGAGCCACCACTGATATACAGGCCTTACAATTAAGATACATGTTGGAGGGATACCTGGCCTGGGTGGCTCAGTGGTTTAGTGCCTGCCTTCAGCCCAGGGTGTGATCCTGGAGTCTTGGGATTGAGTCCAGCATCGGGCTCCCTGCATGGAGCCTGCTTCGCCCTCTGCCTGTGTCTCTGCCTCTCTCTGTGTGTCTCTCATGAATAAATAAATAAAATCTCAAAAAAAAAAAAATACATGTTGGATTCCACCTAGCATTTAGGGAAAATGCCTTTTCTTTGAATAACTTCTAGAAGGGCCACCTGTCGCAGTTTTCTTCACTTTGTTTTTATGTTTAAGAGCATTATATATTTCTCTGTCTACATGTTGTTAGGGCCTTAGTTACTTCTGTTTTAAACACTGAACAGCCTTTATCCAAGGAAGCACTTTTATTTGATTAAAAAGGAAAAGCATATTTTCAAAGTCTGTGTCATGTCGGTTTTAGTTATAAGAGCTAGAAGACAAAAGGTTTTTTATCATATGTTAAGAACTAAATACCACTTGCTACTTACTGATAAAGGAATTTGTTCACTTTTACAGTATGTTTATCTGGGTTAAGAATGTAAGCTAAAAAGCCAAAACACTTGGGTTCCAAGCCCAGGTCCTCCCCTTTCTAGCCAGATGATTTAACTTCTTTCCCCATTTGTCAAATCAGGAAAAGAGTAGAATCCATGTCAGAGGGTTAAGATAGATAGCTCTGTCTCTATGATCTGTTTATAAGGCAGTTAAAACAATGGCAGCAGATCTGCCTTAGCTCTTGTTATTGTTGGTTAATTATTTTTAAGTCTGTAAAAGCAAATGTGTTATGATAGGAAATGAGTGACCTTAAATCTTAAGTGTGTCATATATCCCCTTGAGAATTCATTTATCCAGCAAATACTTGCTGAATGTGTACCATTTGTCAGACACTCTTCTAGGAGTTGTAGATGGCATGTGAACAAAACAGAAATCTCTGCACTTGAAGCTTCACATTCTAGTGAGTCTTAAAATTCCTGAACATTCTTCGTAGAAAAATACACACAAAGCATTGCACTCAGTGTCAGAAAATTTATAGTAACCTGTAGGTCTGTTTATTAAATCTCCAAATACATCTCAAAAGTCCCCAAATTTCAGAAGTCTCTAAGAATATAATGCATACCTTCTTTTTATTTTGTTGGAATTCCTGTATGAGGCGTTCCTGCAGGGGTACAGTATTTGATTTTAAAGACAAAGCTATTGTTTAAGAGACAAAATAATTGTTACTGTTTTCCTTAATCACCTTTTTTTGGCGCTATTAAATTAGAAATGCTTAGATTTAACTTGATCAACTGAAATATAATTTCCAGATTTTTGTAGGACTATCGATCTTGTCTAAACACAGGAACATCTGTTTTCATAGGCATAAAAGTCTTATTCTTTATCTTTTTCACTTAAGCACTTCTGTTTCCAAAACATATGAAATTAAATTACAAATGATAAGAATTATATGTAACTAAGAATGATTTTACCTCAAGGATGTTTTCAGTACATTCCTTCCGTTTCTATTTTCTTCTTTTGGGTTTTTATCCTAGGGGATTTTAAAAATTAAGTCTTTAAAATAATTTCTTACAAGCTATAGCTGACTTTTTAAGAGCAAAATGTGACCCCAAAAAAAATTTTTTTTTTATTTCTGTGCAACATATTGTAAAGCTAGAATGTGGTGTAAATCTCATTTGAATGAGATTTTTGTGGTTTCTGTTTTATTCTGTTTTCTTAAGTGTTATGTGATGGCTTTTAACAAATCATTTATTACCATTACAGAGTAGTCCTAAGATCTGTCTATAAATTTTTCTTTTAGGCAAAAAGCTACTCTGGAAATAATAATCTTCCCTATGTTGATTATTTCTCATGGCAGCCTTCCACTGCATTTTCTTTGTTTGGGTACTTTCTTTTTCTTCCTGCCATTCTTAGCTTTCTATTTTTCAACTTGAGCTTACAAAGGGTGTGTATTCAAAGGGTTTCCGCCAGTTCCCAGTACCTTGTTAATCCTGAGAAGTTACCCAGTGGGACAATTCTCACAGTAAGGTATAAAAATAGTCTTCCAGAAAAATTATAGAATGTGGTACTATGATTTGAACTAATGGATGACTTTCAAAACTTTTGATGGAGAAAAGAAAATAGCACATAAGTATTATCATTTCCTTAGATTTTTCTCTGCAGAAATTATTTTAGAAGAACCTTAAAAGTTAAGTGACAAAGCGTTACCATTGCTTTATATCATATACACTAAAAGGAAATAAGAGTTGGGGCCAAGAGAGAAATCATATTTAAATCTGTCACATGAACAGAGCCTACCTACTTCTGATTGCTCTTGAGCTTATGCCCACAGCATTCATTTCACCAGTTTTATTCTACATATTCTATTCAGCATTTTATTGAGTACAGATCATTACTGGTATGTGAACCTGGACCAAGCCCAAATTTCCATATTGTATAAGAAGATAATGGCATTTAAAAAAATTTATATTTAAGAGTGGTTTTAGATTTACAGAAATATTGTGAAAATAGTACAGGGTGTTCCCTTCTACTTTCATTCTTTCCCCTATTATTAACATCTTACATTAGTAACCAATATTGATGTGTTAATATTAACCAGAATCTGTACTTTTAGTTTTGCTTAGTTTTTACGTAATGTTCTTTTTTTGTAGCAGATCCCATCCAGGATACTGTATTACAACATTTTCATGTCTCCTTTAGACTCCTCTAGACTGTTACAGTGTTTTAGACTTTACTTGCTTTTTGATGACTTTGATGGTTTTAGGGAGTACTGGCGAGGTATTTTATAGAATGCTCCTTGGCTGGAATTTATCCGTTTTTCTCATGAGATTATGAGTTTTGGAGAGAAAGAACGTATAGGTAGAACACTATTTTCATCATCTCTTATCAAGGGTAAGGACTATCAACATGACTCAACACTGTTGATGTTGACCTTGATCATCTGGCTGAGGCCATATTTGTCACATTTATTCACTGTTAAGTCACTGTTTCTTCCCCTTTCCTTACTGTGTTCTTTCGAAGCAAGTCAGTCTGCACTGCCCACACCAGGAATGGGCTGTCCCCCAAGAGGGCAGTATGTCTGCACAAGTTACTGGGAATTTTTCTGCATAGTGTATTTGTCTCATTCTCCCTCCCTCATTTATTTATTCAGTCATTTGTATAAGTATAGGCCCATGGATATTTGTTTTATACTTAGGTTATAATTCAGTAGTAGTTCATTTATTTTGTTCAAATTGTTCCAGCTTTGGCCATTGGGAACTCTTTGACTTGGCTCCTTTTTCCCATTGGCATTCTCCTGTTGTTCTAGATTTGTTTTCTCCATGGTCAGAATACAGGAGAAGCAGTTCATCACTTTTTGGCACCTCTGGATAGTCCAGGTTCATCTTCATCTATATTTCCTGCTCCAGTCTTAGAAACAGCTATTTCTCTAAGGAGTCCTGATTCCATTTACTGGTAACTGGTATTAGAAACCAAAATCCTGGGCACCTGGTTTGGCTCAGTCAGTTGGGTGTGTGCCTTTGGCTGAACCAAAAAGATCCCAGGGTCCTGGGATCAAGCCCCACACTGGTTTGGGGTGGTGGGGGGAGGGGGTTCCCTGCTCAGCAGGAAGCCTGCTGCTCCCTCTGCCTGCTGCTCCACCTGTGCTCTCTCTCTCTCTCTCTCTCTCTGTCTCATTCTCTGTCAAACATACAGAAAATCTTTAAAAAAGATACCAAGATCCTGGCGCTAGGTATGCTCGCTACAACTGGATTTTATTGTTTCTAGGTCCTCTCATCAACTGACAGAGCAAGGAAATACATGTGCAGTAGTGCCTTTTGATCAGTCAGCATGTGGGTTCAGCAAACAATACATTGGTATTAGTATAGGATGTACTCAGTAAACTTTATATGTAGTTCTTTGCAACTTTAGATAGTTATTAGTGACACATAGACTAGAAGGAGGATAAGTCGAGTACATAAAGGATTATTCCAAAACAGCAGGGTAATTGCTGTACAGGTGATACTCATGTGGTATATACACTGATTGGTACATTTTTCTTTTTTTTTTTTTTTTTTGTTTTTTGGTACATTTTTCTGTAAGACAAAATGGCAGTAGAATTCACTATCCAAACGACAAAGGTTATAAGCTGGATCTTGAGGGGAATGAAGTAATTGTGGAAACTCTTTTCCTTAGGAATCATGGCTCTACTTTACAGCCTTGTTTATAGCAAAAGAAGTAGAGCAGCATGAATATTTCAAAGTCAGAAATTCAGCATAGTAAATTATATGATATGGCCCACATCGGGCTCCCGGAACAGAGCCTGCTTCTCCCTATGCCTCGTCTCTGCCTCTATCTCTCTCTCTCTCTCTCTCTCTCTCTCTCTCTCTGTGTGTCTCATGAATAAATAAATAAAATCTTTTAAAAAATAAATAAGATGCAGTAAAGTGGGTCATCTTGGTGGCTCAGTCAATAGAGTGTCCAACTCTTGATTTTAGCTCAGGTCATGAGATCAAACTGCACATTGAGCTCAGGGCTAGGTGTGTGGAGCCTGCTTAAGATTCTCCCTCTCTCTCTTCCTCTGCCCCTCCCCACCTCCTATCCCGCCTTATCCACATATTTGCAATAAAAAAATAATAAAATGCAGTAAAGTGTATCATTAATCTCAGCGTACATTTGGACAACAGTGAGTAGTCCCATTTTTTTATTTTTTAAGATTTATTTATTCATGATAGACAGAGAGACAGAGAGAGAGAGAGAGAGAGAGAGGCAGAGACACACAGGAGGAGGGAGAAGCAGGCTCCATGCTGGGAGCCCAACGCAGGACTCGATCCCAGAATTCCAGGATTGTGTCCTGGGCCAAAGGCAGGCGCTAAACCTCTGAGCCACCCAGGGATTCCCCCCCGCCCCTTTTAAGATTTATTTATTTATTTATTCATGATAGACACAGAGAGAGTAGTCCCATTTAGCAGGAGTATAAGAAGGGGTGATGAAAGAGATTCGATGTTAGTATAAGGTGCTAATTCTCAGTATGAATAAATTTTAAAAGTGCTGAAATTTTAAGAGTACAATTTTTAACGAAATTATTTCAGGTAATGTATGTGTGTATTCCATCATGATTATACCAGAATTTATCTTTTTTTTCTGTTGATGGACATTTGGGGTTTCTAGTTTGGGGCTATTACAAATAAGGTTATTATGAACATTCTTACACTTTTTTTCCCCTCTTGATTGTATGTTTTGGGTTCTCCTGTGTGGTAGTAAGGAGAATTGCGAAGTCTGGGTAGCTGTGTGTTTAACTTTACAAGAAACTGCTGTGTAATTTACCAAAGTGGTTGTATCTTTTTACACCTCCATTAGCAACAGTTGAGAGTTCCACTTGTTTCCTATCCTTAACTACATTTGGTATTGTCTTTTTATTTTGACCAGTCTAGTATGTTTCACTGCCTATATTTATGATTTCTGAGCTGTATATATGTTTTCTGAGCTTGCTGGCTGAAATATAAGGAACAATATACCACTATACTTACAGGATTTAATTTAAACTTTTACTACATTGGGGATACAGAAAAATTTACAGACTTTTGGAGAACTGACTTGTGTAAAGTGCAGCAAATGTTTTTAAAATTATTACATGAGAAAGCGCCTATGTTCAAAGGGATACACATTTCAAAAAAATAAAAAATAAAATAAAAAAATAAAAAAAAAATAAAAAAAAAAAACAAAGGGATACACATTTCAAGTTATTGCAGCTTATTTGTGACAGAATTTCTGCTTGTAAAACGTATATGAAATTGATCAACAGAGTCATGTCAGTATATTTAAAATCATTACAAATCTCTGTTCGCATTGCTCATGAAAAATTATTGTGGTGTGTATTTAGAGCAGGACTTGGCAAACTATGGCATAGGGGCCAAATACAACATGCTTCTTGATTTTATAAATAAAGTTTTATTAGAATACAGAAATGCTTGGTTATGTTCATATTGTCTGTGGCTACTTTTATTCTACAAAGGGAGAATTGAGTAATTACACTAAATGACCCATGGAGTCAAAACTATTTGCTGATCTTACCAGAAAAAGTTAGCAAGATGTTAATAGTGCATAATCATATGGCATTTTAATTTTCTTCTGGAGATTAAAGCTGGTTTTCATGGAATAAAGTGGTGAAAACAAAGCAGTTGATGAAAAAAACCCCACTTCTGTCATAACTTTGATCATTTTCAGGACACATTATCAACTGACAGTTTTGCCATTCCCTGTTCTTCTAAGGTTTACATCTCCCCATGATTGTCTTTTAAGTACCTTTGTAACAACTTATTCTCTGTGAAATTATTTTCCTAGTTGTGGTATGGTTGAGAGGATGTATTTGGTTGACTTCATCACTTTGGCCATGAATGGTGTTATGCAAAATATGTTGCATCAGCAAGTTTCTTGTACCAGCTCCACTTATGCTTAACTCCTTAGAAATACAAGCACACTATTGTATAACCTTTAATGTTATAAGTACTGGGGTTGGATGTTTTGCAGCTCTTTGCTGTGTTCTCTTAGGAAGAAATTATCCATAATGTTGCTGTGATTTATTTTCAGGATCTTTTCAAAGTCAGTGATGTCACTATTCTGATACAAACTTACTAAATTTGTCATTCTGATACAAATTTCCTAAATTCGTTAGAATTTCTTTCTTTCTTTTTTTTTTTTTAAGATTTTATTTATTTATTCGAGAGAGAGGCAGAGACACAGGAAGAGGGAGAAGCAGGCTCCACGCAGGGAGCCCGATGTGGGACTCGATCCAGGGACTCCAGGATCACATCCTGGGCCGAAGGCAGGCACTAAACCACTGCGCCACCCAAGGATCCCATCGTTGGAATTTCTTGATCATTTTTGTACAGCCTGACTTCTGGCAGGTCAAATGGATTTAAGCCCAGGTTTTCCCAGCATATTTCCTAAGACTAGATATTTTAAGTAAGTGATTGGCATAGACTTCCCCAATTTATTACTCATATTAAAGGCTTTGATTTTCAGCATGTGAATTTTCAAATTTACTTTTTCTCAAGGGCATTTTACCTGTTAATTCTCTAATGATTCCCATGATCAGTGAGTGAGAGATGGCAGAGTAATGAGGACTGACCAATTATAGAATATTTTTAGTTCTGTGTTATATTCCTATCATACGTGCATTTGCATTTCCAAACCATATATCTCTAATTACTGTCAGGTTATCTTCATCACCAGTCTGATATGACTGATGTAACTGGCATAGTGTATTTTTAAGTTCTCCATAGCTCTCTCAATCCTTAATTTATTTAACCTTTGTGCTTGTGTTAAAGCCACAATTTGTCATTCTTAAAAATGTTTCAGAACTTCCATTATTGTTTCATAGAATGTATGGAGAAAATTCATCTAACATTTTCTTAAAAAGAATTCCCTTTGGGCAGCCCAGGTGGCTCAGTGATTTAGCGCTGCCTTCAGTCCAGGGCGTGATCCTGGAGACCCGGGATGGAGTTCCACATCAGGCTCCCTGCGTGGAGCCTGCTTCTCCCTCTGCCTGTGTCTCTGCCCCTCTCTCTCTCTCTCTCTCTCTCTCTCTCTCTCTTTTTCTCTGTGTCTCTTGTGAATAAATAAATAAAATCTTTAAAAAACATTCTCTTTAGAGGTGGAGGTACAATTCAAGAATAAAATTAACAGGTTTTTCAGATTAATTTTTTGTAACTATTCCACATATAGGTCAGTAGCATGTCTGTTTATCATTTCTGGAAAACTTTGTTAGTGTGAAATTCATCTTAGGTGTCGTTTTAATGTTTTCAGTCTTCCTTCTTTTTTTCTTTCAAGTTCCAAAATCTTTCAGAAACTGCATTAATGCTACTTTGGGTAATCTCTCTTCAATACTTTAAAATTATAATTATGAGTTTCCAAATCATCATTTGATTAAATAACACCTTTCAGAGTATTCCAGGTAATAGCCCTTCTTAACCACTGCACAAGAAGTCATTCTCTTTTAGCAAACATTTTGGGTGGCTATTTCCCTATGGTTTTAATCTTTTCATTTGCTTATTTGCAATTTATGTTTTATGAAGTGTCTTTTTTGTTTGTTTGTTTTATGAAGTGTCTGCTCAAGTTTTTGTCCATTTCATTATGTTGCCTTTTTTGAGTTCTAGATATATTCTAGATATAGTTTCTAGATATAATTCACATATATGTACTGCTCGCCTATTTCTTTTTTAAATGGCATGCTGTTTTATTTTTAATTACTTTTATTAATTTTAAAATAATAAAATATTAAATATATTTATCAAAATAATATTAATCTTTATTTGAAATAAGTAAATTAATTTTAAATTATGTTTATTTTAATCTCACTATTGTTAACATACAGTGTTACATTAGTTTCAGGTATACAATATAGTGATTCAGCAGTTCTGTACATTGCACAGTGCTCATCATGATCATTGTATTCTTTAATCTCTACCATCTGTCTCACCCATTCTTTCTCTTACCCCCCCCCAACCATCAGTTTGTTCTCTATAGTTAAGAGTCTAGTTTGTTTCTCTTTGTGTTTTTCCTTTGCTTGTTTGTTTTGTTTAAATTTCACAAATGAGTGAAATCATATGGTGTTTGTCTTTCTCTGACTTATTTCTCTTAACATTTTACTCTAGCTCCATCTATGTTGTTGCAAATGGCGAGCTTTCATTCTATTTTATGGCTGATAAATATTCTGTTTGTGTGTATACTATATATACATATATAATATATATGCATATATATGTAATATATCTTCTTGATCCATTCATCTATCAGTGGATATTTGGGCTGTTGCCATAATTTGACTATCATAAATAATGCTACAATAAACATAAGGGTGCATCTATCCCTTTGAATTAATGTTTTTGTATTTGGGGTGTAAATACCCAGTAGTGCGATTCCTGGATGATAAGACAGTTTTATTTTTAACTTTCTGAGGAACCGCCATACTGTTTTCCACAGTGGCTGCACCAGTTTGCATTCCCACCTACAGTACCACAAGGGTTTTCCTGCATTCTCCCCAGCAGTTGTTGTGTCTTGTATTCTTTATTTTAGCCATTCTGACAGGTGTGAGTTGTTACATAACATTGTAGTTCTGTGGGGTTTTCTGTTTTTGTTTTTTAAGTAATTTATACATCCATTGTGGGGCTTGAACTCACAACCCCAAGATCAGGCGGTACACACTCCTCTGACTGAGCCAGCCAAGTGCTACTCTCATTGTAATTTTGATTTGCATTTCCCTGATAATGAGTGATGTTGAGCACATTTCATGTGTCTGTTGGCCATCTGTATGTCTTCTTTGAAGAAAGGTCTGTTCACGTTTTTGCCCATGTTTTAATTGGGTTATTTGGTTTTAGGGTGCTGAGTTGTATCAATTCTTTATATATTTTGGATACTAACCCTTTTTTGGATATGTCATTTGCAAATATCTTCTCCCATTCCATGGGTTGCCTTTTAGTTTGTTGACTGTTTCCTTTACTCTGCAGAAGGTTTTTATTTGGATGTGGTCCCAGTAGTTTGTTTTTACTTTTATTACCCTTGCCTCAGGAGACAGATCTTGAAAAATGTTGCTATGGCTGATTTCAGAGAAATTGCTGCCTGTGCTCCCTTCTAGGATTTTTGTGGTTTTATATCTCACATTTAGGTCCTTGATCCATTTTGAGAGTTTTTTTGTGTGTGTATGGTGTAAGAAAGTTATCCAATTTCACTCTTTTGCATGTAGCTGTTCAGTTTTCCCAGCACCATTTTTCCCATTGCATATTCTTTCCTCCTTTGTCAAAGATTAACTATATGGCTGTGAGGTTTATTTCTGGATTTTCCATTCTGTTCCAGTGATCTGTATGTCTGTATTTGTGCCAGTACCATACTATTTTGTTTATAGCTTTGTGATATAACTTGAAGTCTGGAATTGTGATACCTTCAGTTTTGTTTTCCATTTTCAGGATTGCCTTGGCTATTCGGAATCTTTTGTGGTTCCATACAAATTTGAGTATTGTTTATTCTAGTTCTGTGAAAAATATTATTAGTGTTTTGACAGGGATTGCATTAAATCTGTAGATTACTTTGGGTAGTATAGACATTTTAACGATTTGTTCTTTCAGCCCATGAGCATGGGATGTCTTTCCATTTCTTTGTGTCATCCTCAATTTCTTTCATGAGTGTTTTTTTTTTTTTTTTTTTTTATAATTTTTTTTTTTAGGTATTTATTTATTTATTTATTTATGATAGTCACAGAGAGAGAGAGAGGCAGAGACACAGGCAGAGGGAGAAGCAGGCTCCACGCAGGGAGCCTGACGTGGGATTCGATCCCGGGTCTCCAGGATCGCGCCCTGGGCCAAAGGCAGGCGCCAAACCGCTGCGCCATCCAGGGATCCCATGAGTGTTTTATAGTATTCGGAGTACTGGTCTTTCACCTCCTTGGTTAATTTATTCTTAGGTATGTTTTTATTTTTGGTGCATTGTAAATGGGACTGTTTTCTTAATTTCTCTCTCTTGTTTTTAAAGATTTTATTTATTCATGAGAGACACAGAAAGAGAGCGGCAGAGACACAGGCAGAGGGAGAAGCAGGCTCCATGCAGGGATCCCGACCTGGGACTCGATCCCAGGTCTCCAGGATCATACCCTGGGCTGAAGGCGGTGCTACACTGCTGAGCCACCCAGGCTGCCCTTAATTTTTCTTTATGCTGCTTCATAATTAGTGTTTAGAAATATAACACATTTCTGTACATTGATTTTGTATTCTGCAACTTTACTGAATTAATTTATTCTAATAGTTTTTTGATGGAGTCTTTAGGGTTTTTCTGTATATAGTATCATGTCATCTCTAAATAAGAAAGTATTCTTTACCAATTTGGATACTAATGGCATATTTTATAAGAAAACTTTAAGTTCAGTTTTTTTTTTTTTTCTCTTGATGCTAGCAGTAAGATAAATTTTTATCATGCTGCAGTTTCAGAATTGAAGCTGGGACTGTTTATAGTCCTTTGTTGCTTGTTTGAGCTATTCATGAAATAGCAGTAAAGATTTCTTAATTCCCTACACCTGGGGTTGTCTCTGCATTGCTATTTCACATTCTATGTGCTTGCTACAGAATTCATATACCCTTGTCTGGAAAAAAAAAATCCTTAATCCACAAATATATAGCCTAGGTTTCTTTCTTTTTTTTTTTTTTAATCGGAGTTCAATTTGCCAACATATAGCATAACACCCAGTGCTCATCCCGCCAAGTGCCCCTCTCAGTGTCCATCACCCAGTCACTCCAACCCTCTGCCCACCTCCCTTTCCACTACCCCTTGTTCATTTCCTAGAGTTAGGTGTCTCTCATGTTTGTCACCCTCACTGATATTTGCACTCATTTTCTCTCCTTTCCCCTTTATTCCCTTTCACTAATTTTTATATTCCCCAAATGATTGAGACCATATGTTTGTCCTTCTCCAATTGACTTATTTCACTCAGCATAATGCCCTCCAGTTCCATCCACATCGAAGCAAATGGTGGGTATGTGTTATTTCTAATGGCTGAGTAATATTCCATTGTATACATAGACCACATCTTCTTTATCCATTCATCTTTCGATGGACACCGAGGCTCCTTCCACAGTTTGGCTATTGTGGACATTGCTGTATAGCCTAGGTTTCTGATATAGACCCTCTTTCCTTATCATTTATCTTAATTGTAGGATGATTTACGTAGCATTTTGAGCTAAAAGACTCAAAGTCTTCACTGTTCTATTTTTCATGACTATTACTATCTCTTGACTTCATTTTACACAGTTGGGAAGTTACTAATAAATCAATCATAACAGCATTCTTGGTTTTTTTCAGATGTTTAGTTGAAACATCTTTGAAATTATCCAATTAATAAGGTTCTTTCGTGATTTAGTTTGGTGCCTCATTCACATGGATCTTGAATTAAACATTAGCGTCTGGGATCCCTGGGTGGCGCAGTGGTTTAGCGCCTGCCTTTGGCCCGGGGCGCGATCTTGGAGACCCGGGATCGAATCCCACGTCGGGCTCCCGGTGCATGGAGCCTGCTTCTTCCTCTGCCTGTGTCTCTGCCTCTCTCTCTCTCTCTGTGACTATCATAAATAAATTTAAAAATTTAAATTTAAATAAATTTAAATAAATAAATTTAAATAAATAAATAAACATTAGCGTCAGAGATCTTGGTTCAGGTAGGGCTGTTGACCACATGAGAGTTGCCATTGCTTAGTCCTGAAGAAGTGTTTGGACTTTTTTAGATATATTTATCAAGCATTGACTGATAAATGCCCTGCATTATGCTAGGCTCTGTGGAAGTTATAAAACCAAATCACAAGTTCTATCCTGTGAATAGTTTTATAGGGAAGTTAAGATAAAAATAAAAATATATATTCTAGATATCTTATGTATGTGTGTATTCTACATATCACTAATGAATGTGTACATCTGTGTATTCAAAGGATAGCCCCAGCTCTCAGCAGTGCTGGAGATTGCTTCCTTTCACTTTTATCAAGTCTTTTCTATATACATGTCAGAAACTGGTAGAAGCTCTTTATATATGCATTTAATGTAACCTTTACTACGACTTTATAAGGTAGGTAATATTAATCACAGAAAATGCAAAACTTATATAAAGTTGTTCAGCGGGGCAGCCCGGGTGGCTCAGCGGTTTAGTGCTGCCTTCAGCCTGGGAGTCCCATGTCGGACTCCCGGCATGGAGCCTGTTTCTCACTCTGCCTGTGTCTCTGTCTCTCTCTCTCTTTCTTTCTCTCTCTCTCTCTCTCTCTGTGTCTCATGAATAAATACATAAAATATTTAAAAAAAATAAAGTTGTTCAGCTTAAGAGACTGAGCCAACTTTCAAATCCAGATATATATGCCTCTGAGCTGTGCCCTGGGTCTTAAGACCTTGAGGTAAATATGGATTTACTCATTTTCATCCCTTAGCTGTATATACCTAAAGTAGGACTGGGAACTCTTATTAATTTAAAGGGCTTAAGTCATCTTGGGTCTTTCTTTCATTTGTATTTTTCCATTTTAAAATAATCTGTATACAGTTGTAATTTATATACAAGAAAATACACATTTTTTTTAAGATTTTATGTATTTATTCATGAGAGACACAGAGAAAGAGGCAGAGACATAGGCAGAGGGACTCGATCCCAGGACCCCAGGATCATGACCTGAGCCAAAGGCAACCACTGAGCCACTCAGGTGCCCCAAATACACAAATTTTAAGTGAAAGATTCAAAACAGTTTAACTACCATCATAGATATGATGGGTAATATTTCCATATTCAAACTTCAAAAAGTTCTCTCATCTCTCTTAAGAATCAGGGTTCTCCTTTTAACTCCAGGCTCTTCTAAACACTAATCTACTTTCTATAACTTATAATTTTGCCTTTTTTAGAATCTCATATACATAAAATTAATGGAAATTAATCTTTGTGTCTGGCTTCTCCAGTCACTTAGAAAATGCTTTTGAGATCCATTCATATTGTATATATCAATGTTTTTTTTCTTTTTTATTTCTGAGTAGTAATATTCCATTATATGGATTATACCACAATTTATTTATCCATTTACCCATTAGAGCACATTTGTATTGTTTCCAGTCTGAGCTAGTATGAATAAAGCTTCTGTGACTATTCAAGTTCAAGTCTTTGCATATATTCATATTTTCATTTCTCTTGGATAAATACCTAGGACTGGAGTCACTGAATTATATGGTAAGTGTATGTTTAACTTTATAAGAAACTTCCAAACCATTTCTAAAATGTTTGTACCATTTTGTATTCTCACCAGCAATTTCTGGGAGTTCCAGTTGTTTCACACCCTTGGCCAATATTTACTACTTTGGTTCTTTTTTGTTTTAACAGTAGGTGGTTGGGGATCCCTGGGTGGCTCAGCGGTTTGGCACCTGCCTTTGGCCTAGGGCGCGATCCTGGAGTCCCGGGATCAAGTCCCACGTCGGGCTCCCTGCATGGAGCCTGCTTCTCCCTCTGCCTGTGTCTCTGCCTCTCTCTCTCTCTATGTCTATAATGAATAAATAAATAAAATCTTTAAAAAAAAAAAAAAGTAGGTGGTTAGTAGAATCTCATTGTGGTTTCAGTTTATATTTTTCTAATGTCTGATGACGTTGAATTTTTTTCATGTGCTTATTTACCATCTGTATGTCTTATGTTGTAAAGTATCTCTTCAATCTTTCTTTTTTTTTTTTTTTTTAAGATTTTATTTATTCATGAAAGACACAGAGAGAGAGGCAGAGACAGAGGTAGAGAGAGAAGCCTCAAGAGGCTTCCTCAAGAGGAGCCTGATATGGAACTTGATCCTGGGACCCTGGGATCATGCCCTGAACCGAAGGCAGATGCTCAACCCCTGAGCCACCCAGGCGTCCCTCTCTTCAATCTTTTACTACCATTCCCCCCTTTTAAAATCAGTTGTTTACCTCCTTATCTGTTTTCAGAGTTATATATTCTGAATACAACACCATTATCAGATAGATCTTATAGGTATTTTGCCCTGGTCAGGGTTTACATTTTCATATTTTTAACAGTGGTATTTTGAATACGATAATTTTAAAGTTTTGATGAAGTCCAGTTTACCCTTTTTGTTTTGTGATTCCTGACTCATAGGAACCCCTGTAGATAGCTCTGCAGATCTCTTTCTGTTCACGGTTTCTTCTCCAGTACTCTGACCTACTAACTCTGGCTACCTTGCCCTTTCCCTCTTCTGTTCTTTCCTCCCCACCTCAGTTCTGTTTCAGTTGCCTCTCCATGTGCTGTATACAGCCTGGAAGCTGCCACCAGACAATAACTACTGTAGTCTTAGGTCTTACCTTGGATCTTGTCCTGTTAGCAGGGAGCACCATTGTTTTGAGTTACCTTAACTTTAAATTAATAACATATTAAAAACTAGTAGTATGCCAGTAAAGCTCTTTGGGAAGCAGTTTGCAGTATCTCTGAAAGTTCAAATAGTTTACTTATTTAAAAAGAGCACAGGGATCCCTGGGTGGTGCAGCGGTTTGGCGCCTGCCTTTGGCCCAGGGCGCGATCCTGGAGACCCGGGATCGAATCCCACGTCAGGCTCCCGGTGCATGGAGCCTGCTTCTCCCTCTGCCTGTGTCTCTGCCTCTCTCTCTCTCTCTCTCTGTGACTATCATGCATAAATAAATAAAATCTTTAAAAAAAAAAAAAAAAAAAGAGCACAGGCTTTAAAGTTAGTTCACAGGGAGTTTAGGGGCTCATAGTGTACAAACTTGTAACTAGTAGTAAAGAAACTATAGAGATGTGATGCACAGTATAATGAGTATATTATGTAATATAATAAATATGGCTACAATAGCAGTTCTGTTACAGTATATAAATGTATCAGTAACACTGTATGCCTTAAATTTATACAACATTATGTGTCAAGTTTATTCAATAAAAATTCAGAAATTTAAAGTTAGTTCACATCCCACAATTGTAAAATACTTATGGCCCTGGGAACATGATTACCCAAAAGACTGGAGAAATTACTGAACAACGGAAGAATATCACTTTGATTTTTTTCATCTTGAAACAGGAGTATTGGGCTCTTAGATGGTGTGCTGAATATGATGTAGTCTCACCAAAGACCATCAAGTCCATTGTTTTATGAAGACAATGCATTGTTAAAATAGAAGGTCATGTTTCTGTGCTCCAGTTCTTTAGCATGTGATCAAATGAAATTTAACAAGGGGAATTTATTACAAATACCTGGTTGCTTGCTTTGTTGTATAAAGGATTGCTGTGGTGTTACTGATATTTGTTTAGTTTTCTCCATTAGCAAAAGGAAGGGATATTTTCCTGTAGCCTATTTGAATCCCTTGACATTTGGTGGTCTAGTTTCATATTGAGTAGATTGCTGAGTGCATTTTTATGCCATTTGTGCTTAGGATAAACTCCAATTAAGGGACTTCTCTTTTCCTTTTGAGAACCTGGCACATGGGCATCATGCCAAAGGATCATTTAAAGCAGCAATTTTTATACCTGATTTTTGCTAATGGGAGCACTTTACCTCCTTTTGAGATTAGTTTGAATATTTTCCTATGGGAAATCCATTTTGATTACCACATTTTCCCTCTTGCAATAGAAAGGTCACCAGCTGCACTTCTTGCAACAGAGATGGAATATACATGAGGTATATAGAGTAAGCAGGTTCCTTTTCTTCCATGTTTTTTTCCCTTAATATTTGATTTTGCTTTTGCTCGAACAGTTGGCCCCTGAAGATGAAATAACTCTTGGCATGCACATGTGTATGTATGTCCCTGCAGCATTTTTAAAGCCTGTAAATGAGAAGACCTTGCTGTATAAACTTACACAGATACGTACATGATTAATTACTAAATCCTTTTCCTAATGTTTCCACAGGAGTCTCCCCAGGACAGTGCTATCACTCGGGATATTAACCGGACATTCCCAGCTCATGACTACTTTAAGGACACAGGAGGAGATGGACAAGATTCCTTATATAAAATATGCAAGGTATTTCACATCAAAAAAAATTTGTTTTGAATGGTTATTCTGGTGCTTTTGAAATTACACAAAAGGTAACTACAAAGTGTAATTTGTATTTGATAATTAAGAAAGCAAAAAAGGAGGCACCTGGGTGGTTCAGGCCGTTGAACGTCTGAGCATTGGGCTCCCTGCTCAGCACAGAGTCTGCATCTCTCTTTCCTTTTGACTTTACTCCCTGCTCATGCTGTCTCTCTCCCTCTCTTTTAATAAATAAAAAAATCTTTAAAAAGCTAAAAGTGAAAAAGGAGAGAGTAGACTCTGTAAAATTGTGATTGTACCTTTAATTTTATGCTCATAATAAACAGGAAATCAACTAGACATAAAATGGTAAGGTTTCTTTTACTTTTTTAATCAGGACTTTCAGATGACAGTCCCCTGGCTCTACATTTACTATTTTTTTTAGGGAGTGGGGGCAGAGAGAAAGACTCTTCAGGAGACTTCACGCCCAGCACAGAGGCCAACTGAACTGTGAAGTTCTCAAGGGCAGAAGTCACTTCTATATGTTAATATATGTGGTGCTTAGCATATAGTAGGTGCTCATTAAATGTTGATGAATTAATGAAATGCCTTTTAGTCCCCATATTTCATTACAACTGCCATGAATTTTTTTTTAAAGATTTATTTATTTATTTATGAATGACAGACAGAGAGAGAAAGAGGCAGAGACACAGGCAGAGGGAGAAGCAGGCTCCATGCCGGGAGCCCGACGTGGGACCCGATCTCGGGACCCCAGGATCGCACCCTGGGCCAAAGGCAGGCGGTAAACTGCTGAGCCACCCAGAGATCCCCCATGAATTTTATACCTAAACATGTCCAAGTGTGTCATGTACTTTCACATCTGTATGTATTCCTTCAAGTTTTTCCACGAGCCTGAAAAATAAGCTACCCTCCATTTTCTACCTATAGAAATTCAATACATTTCATTCTGATACATAATTAAGTCCTGTGCTGAGTAATTTACATGAATGAGCTGAGAATAATACATCATGTCTATGATATAAATACTATGATTATTCTCATCTTACAAATAAGTAAAGTAATGAGCCTAAGATCCAGACCTAGACATTAGCATTTGTGGAATTTCAGCCCAGCTCTAACTCTGAAGCTTCTATTCTTTCTTGAACAATCAACTGTTAATTGATAACTTCACAAACATTGTCAGACTGCTTTCCACAGAGCTCTATTGACAGATGCCTTATTGTATTAAATAGATAATTTCTAAAGCCCTCTGCATATCTTGTCTTTGAAAAAGTATATGTGTTTTCTGTGTATAGCCCTCTTATTAGATAAGCTTCAATGAAATGGGGGATTTAAATGAGATTATGTTAAATTCTACCCTCATTTATGAAAACAGGATTATTTTACATATTTATATATTTATATTTTTAAAAGCTGTAGTTTCACCAAAAGCTAATGACAGACCTCTTTGCATATATTAACTTAATTGTGATCTAATAAGCATTAGCATCACATTTTGCTAAATGATCTTTATTGTGAACACACTTATTCTGAATTGTTTTCTCCTGGGATGAAGAAGCATGGCACAAAAAATAAGTGGAAAATAAAGGGAATTTCATCAGAAATAAACTTGTCAGACAGGGAATAGCATAGCATCTTGAATATGTAGAATTTCCCTTTCCACCGCAGCTTACATGAGAACTGGAAATAGTACTCATAAAAACAAGACTCTGGAAAACAACTAAAGTACCAAAAAAAGTAAACCACAAGGAATGTTAGATGTCAATATTCTGTTAAAGATGATGTTGAGAAGAGATGGGTAATAATCCTCTGCCTCCAAGAAAAATACAAAATAAGAATCCAAAGGAACCCTACAAATGGTTTCAGAGTAATCCCTCTTATCAGAAAAGTTATTACTGGCATTGTAGAAAGAATTGTGTTTTGGTGTCTTTGCCAAGAGATTTTTTCCCAGAAAGAAAAATGAATAATGTTAACAGTGTTTAGTGAGAGCCTGCTGTAGGACTGTCTAGGTTGAAGGTTTGAGGTCGTGGCTAGGTCGGATAGGGCATCATCCTGGCCCCTAAGAAGCTCACAGTGCAGTAGAGAAGATGGACATTTAAAATATCAGAAAGGGAGACAGAACATAAAGACTCCTAACTCTGGGAAATGAACTAGGGGTGGTGGAAGGGGAGGAGGGTGGGGGGTGGGGGTGAATGGGTGACGGGCACTGAGAGGGGCACTTGACGGGATGAGCACTGGGTGTTATTCTGTATGTTGGTAAATTGAACACCAATAAAAAATAATTGTATTAAAAATATATATATATATATCATCTACCAAAAGGCCTTCCCAGACCACCTCATATAAAGCGTCATTCTGTTTATTCATCTAATAGCACACATTATCAACAATTATTTACTTTATTGTATCTTTCCTTTCTTAAAATTGCAAACTTTATGAGAGTATTTTGCCAAATTAATTCTCTGATGTACCCACAACACCTGGCACAATGTCTATATATGGCAGGTAGAGTAACAAATATTTGCTAAATAAATTAATTGTCAAAGTTGAAAAAAAATGCAACATGGTGCATGCTGTAAATACTATCCTTGTGTAGCAAGTACCATCAGTACAGAGAAGAGAGAGAATCCTGGGGGAATGAAGTGTTTAGATAGAGCTTGAAGGAAAAGGGGAAAACATGAGCCAAGACAGTTACAGCAACCTTTTTTTTTTTTTTTAAGATTTTATTTATTTATTCATAGAGACACACGGGGTGGGGGTGGGGGGGAGAGAGAGAGGCAGAGGGAGAAGCAGGCCCCATGCAGGGAGCCCGATGTGGGACTCGATCCTGGGTCTCCAGGATCACACCCCAGGCTGCAGGCGGCACTAAACCGCTGCGCCACTGGGGCTGCCCAGCAACCGTTTTTTAATGCCAAAGTGGTTCTCGCTTACTTTTTTTACTCTTGGGCTACAGGAAGTAGCATGGTGGCAGTTCTGTTTATTAAAGAAAAAATTGAAAAGAGGCGCCTGGGTGGCTCAGTTGGTTAAGTGTCTGCTTAGGTCATGATCCCGGTGTCTTGAGATCAGTCTCCCTCCTCAATGGGAAAGTCTACTTTTCCATTTCCAACTCCCCCTCCCCCACCCTGCTCATGCTCTCTCTCTCTCTTTCTCTCTAATTCTCTCTCAAATAAAATCTTAAAAATTTATTTTAAAGGGCAGCCCGCCCGGGTGGCTCAGCGGTTTAGCGCCACCTTCTGGAGGGCCTGATCCTGGAGACCTGGGATCAAGTCCCACATCAGCCTTCCTGCATGGAGCCTGCTTCTCCCTCTGCCTGTGTCTCTGCCTCTCTCTCTCTCTCTGTCTCTCATGAATAAATAAATAAAATCTTTAAAAAAAATTCTTTCAAAAAAGGAAAAATTGCAGAGAGATATTTGTATCATTCATTGAACATCAAAATACCATAGTGGAGTTGAATATCTTCCAGGTTCCTATGTTCAAGGTCCTATAGGACAACTATGGCCCATGAGTAAACTATATTCATTTATACCTCCTGTGTTTTTCTTTTTCCAGGCATATTCTGTGTATGATGAAGAGATTGGCTATTGCCAGGGCCAGTCATTTCTTGCTGCTGTTCTGCTTCTCCATGTGAGTATTAGGTGTCTGTTACAACTTTCACATGACCTGCCTCAGTTTATACTAGCCTTAGTCTTGAGCATGATTTTATATTGGATTTGACCAGACTCTAGTGCATGAGTTTCGACTCCTCTATCTGGAAACCTTTTCCTTAATTTAATATCATCATGGAAGAGAAACATAGTTAGAATAAATGACAATGTTAAACACTAGTACAAGAGTAGACCTCATTATTATTGCTAAAATGATTGGATAGTCTTGGTTGAACCCTTAGGAACATTTTATAAAGTAGCCACCATCATTAGTATTTTCTTGGGGATCTGTGTATTAGAGGTGGGAAGGAAGAGAAGTTGGCTTTGTTTACAAGTGCCATTCTATTCATTTATTTATTCAGCAAAGACCTTTACCATCCAGCTTATTGATACTCTTTCAAATCCACAGCAGAACTGAGAAATCGTTAAAGTGGAATACCCATAAACTCTTCCTCTGTTTTACCAATTAATACTGTACCATACTCTTTGCTCTGTCTGCATCTCTCACTTTTCCTCTTATTTTTACACATTTTATTTTTTACTGAAAAAACAGTTTTTGAAATTAGTTTTGGAAAATCAGTAGCAAACATCAGAACACTTCATTCCTAAATACTTGAGCATGTATCTCCTAAGGATATAACCATAATACAGCAATCATATCCAAGAAATTCCACACCAATTCAGTAATGCCTTATACAGAATCCACATTTGATTTTCCCCAATTGTTTACTCAGTAAAGTCCTTTGTAGCCTTTTTTTTTTCCTAACCAAGCTCAGTGAAGATTCAAGCAATGTATTTGGTGTCATTTCTCTTTATTTTTTTTTTTCTATCTAAACTCCCCCAGCCTTTGCCTTTGTTGTGCTTTACACCATTGAGAGTTTTGAAAAATTCAAGCAAATTGTCTTATAAAATATTCCACATTCTTGATTTGTCTGATCATTTCCTCAGGATTAAAATTAAAATGTTTGGCAAAAACACCACACAGGTGATGTTAGCAGAGAGTTTGTGGGCACCTCCATCTTTAGCACAGTAGGTTCTTTGTGGATATAGAGCTAGCAGAGCTGACTAGCTGTAGGCAGAAAGTCACACAAGTATGTCATTATTATCTCAGTGGCGACATGAAGACATAGTAAAAAGTTTGATGCAAGATTATAGCAAAGGAACTTTATTTATATCACAGGCTTCTCTGGGGAGGTAGCCTTTAAGGTGAATACTGAAGAATGAGAAGGGATATCCATTCTCTTTTGTACATCTGTATCATTTAACTTTTTTAAGCTAACATTATTATGAAAATCAGAAAACTGTTTTAAAAGCCAGAGTGGGGAGTACAGCACTCCCAGCAAAGGTAATAGTACAACCTATAGAAGCCTATGGAATGGGGAAAATTTGGCCTATGGAAGAAGCTGGAAGCAGGGCTGTGTGACTGGAGCATTGTCTGTGGATGGGGGGTGGGTGGAGGTGGGGGGTGGGAAGGGAGCTGGAGAGGCTGCTCAAGGAGTTTAGATTTTGTTTCTCTAAGTACCGGGAACCTTTTGAAGAGTTGTAAGCCATTTTGTTATCAGTTGTAATACAAGTAAAACCAAAACCACTTTGTATCTTCTTACTGTGAGAACCTAGCTTATTGATATTAGTATGCCTGTAAAAATATTATATGATATTAATTAAAAGGTCATGGTTTTTTCCTCAGCTTTATTGAGGTATAATTAACAAAAATTGTGTGTGCGCATATAGATGGTGTATGATTTGATGAATTGATCTGCTGTATGTTGTGAAATGATTACCACAGTCAAGCTAATAGCCATCAAGAGGTCAAGTTTTAAAATTATGTTGTTTTAGTAAGACTTTATATCTCAGAGGCTCTCAGGCTTGTGTGGTTTGTCTTTGTTCTCAACTTCAGTCCAAGAACATTTGTCCCCATTTAGGTATCACAACTCCTTTTAAAATAGGTTTCCCAAACAAATCTAGTGTCTTGGGTTTGAACTCTGTTGCTCCTTGTGTTAAGATAAATGCTTGTTTCAAACGAAAAGCATATATGCTACCTGATATCAGAAATGTCAGGGGTGCCTGGGTGGCTCAGTTGGTTAAGCTCAGGCTATGATCCAGGGTCCTGGGATCAAGCCCTACATCAGGCTCCCTGCTCAGTGGGGACTCTGCTTCTCCTTCCCCCCGCTCATGCATCTCTCTCTCTCTCTTTCTCTCTCTCTCTCAATCTCAAGCTCTACCTCAAATAAAGTCTTAAGAAAAAAAAAAAAAAAGAAAAAAGAAAAAAAGAAATGCCACTCTGGGGCAGACCCAAATGTCCCTAGCATATGGAAGAAATTATGAAACTGCCTTCTGTGGTAGAGACCTCTGAAATCTGGTCCTTTGCTCCAGTGCCCTTACCTGCCCAAAATAATTAGCTGTGCTTATCTCATTTATTACTTAATCTGATTTATTCTTTATTCTCAGTGATTTCTGTGCTCAGCCCACCTCCATCCCCTTGTTCCACAGAAGCCCGCCCACCTTCTTGACATTTTGAAGGCTTGCTACAGTCACACCAAGCCTTAAATAACATTTCCAGTACTTTTTTTCTATTTTGAAAATTAGACATTTTGCCAAGGTCTCAGGGATATATTTTTCCACAAAGCTATGAAAGATCTAGGTATTATTATAAATGGGTAACATCTGTAAATAGAAGTAAAGTGGGATATTTTAAGTATCACCATAAATATTACATAGTACTCTGAACTATAAACCTTAGAATATTTAAGGTTCTGCTGTAACTGGCTGTGTTTGTAACAACGAGGAAGAAAAACATTTTTACTAGAAAAAGTAGCAGCTAAGGGGGTAAAATTATTTAATAAAGATGTCAGGATTTGAGAAAGATGAAACCTATACTCATATATCAGTCTGTTGCTACTCAGCTCAGATCTGGTCCTGCAAAGCCTATTCTTGGTTCCCTCAGGCGTACTCAGGCTTTCTTGTTCTTGTATCCCCACTGATTTTTCTACCTAATTTGTATGGTAAATATGAATTCTGCCTAACTCATAATTATTGTATACTGGCTGTATGGGAAACTTCTTGAGGATAGGAACAGTATCTGACACAGAATAGATATCATTAATGTCTCTCGGTTCAGTCAATGAATGTCATAAAACACAACTACCTCAATTACTACATATTGCTAAATTTCCTATTTAGATAGGAGTAGAAGGATGAATTTAACATACTGAGAAAACTTCTGTATATATTTTGTAATGCCCGCCTCATTCTCTATCTGTTACAGATGCCCGAAGAACAGGCATTCAGTGTTCTGGTCAAGATCATGTTTGACTATGGTCTCAGGGAACTTTTCAAGCAAAACTTTGAAGATTTACATTGCAAATTTTACCAGTTGGAGCGCCTCATGCAGGTAAAAAGAGAAACCAGCCTTGCACTTGCCACTAAGAGTGCAACTCTAGGAAGAACCAGGTTGATGAACCTGGTGCCAAGGAGCAGTGGTGATTGCCTTAGCCATCCAGGGTTAAGGACTGGTTTGATGTTTTTCATTTCTCACTCTGTGGTGACGATTCCAAGATTAATAAGGTGTGAACCCAGTGGGTGTGAGCTAGTTTTTCAATCTCATAAACGCCCAAAAGATCAGATGACTTTGTAGGGGCCTTTAACCCAGCAAACTAAGTCAAGAAATGTCTGCCAAGGCTCTAAAGCTGACTGGTTTGGAATACCATAATAAAAGTGAAACAAACAAAAAAAGTGAAACAAACTTTCCCAAACATTTCATAATTTGGAAAGAAAAACTATCATTCCAAACATTTGTCACCATCGGGGGGATTCCTCTTTAGAGGTAATTTGTGGACTGGAAAAGGGAGCCAAATGTCAGTTTGATACTTGATAATAAGTATTCTTAGTACATTAGAGGTTTTTAGGAAAACACAAATATGTGACTTTTTTGGCCTATTCCTGGCAGATTTATGAGCCTCCCAAGTGGGAGTTGAACAGCATGTATGTGCCCTAAACTAATTAGCTTGCTATTTCAGGAATACATCCCTGACCTGTACAACCACTTCCTGGATATAAGCCTTGAAGCACACATGTATGCCTCCCAGTGGTTTCTTACACTTTTCACTGCAAAATTTCCTCTCTACATGGTGTTCCATATCATTGACCTGCTTTTATGTGAGGTATGTATCAGAGGCCACAGGACTTTGGCTTTTATTTGCAGTATCCTCCTGTGTCACCTCCATTAAAATAGAATTTATTCTTAGTTAATTTGATTTTTGTGCTCAAAAATCCAGATTTAAGTAACTCTTCTTGGGCTAAAGCTAAGGCTAATGATCACATTTTGTTGAAGGTGCTCTCTGCTAACAAACAAAAAACCCACTATTACACGTTTATATTACTATTAATCTAGATTTGGCTGCATTTATTGGAGAAACCCAAAATAACATTGACTAAGTAACGTAGAGGTTAATATCTCTCTCATATGAAAGAAGCCAGAAGGTTGGCAGTAA